>NW_027273863.1:19095000-19822500 GCF_046630095.1 Trachinotus anak | reverse complement strand
AGTTGATAGATGTGGGAAACATGCTGGAGTTGACCTTCTCTTTGAGTTTGTGTCTGTTGAAGGGAATTCTTGGTTACTTCTATAGGCTCTCTCTCTGAATTGTCTCAGACTATTACATGTGGGCTGGCATTGTGTCACACCAATCAAATTAGATGATTCAGTTCATCAGAAATCTGATAATTAAATTGTTTGAAATGCATTTGGTATGTGTCATTGTGCTTTGTGCAAAAACCTCCACAATATGTGATTTCGATCATCTTCCAGTCTTAGAAAAAAGAAACCTGTTTGTTTTAATACACTCACATACTCCTATTCCCAAAAGGGAATCCCTGTCATGCCGTTCATCGTCTCTATTATCTATTATTTCTTTAATCAAGTACAGATAATGAACTCTTCATTGATTTTTCACTGTAAAAACTATTTGTGTGAATTTGCTCATAGTTTCAAATCCATCTTGTAAATATGGGTACATCTCACTACATCTCGCATCTCCCCTTTCTATAGCCAGATGTATTTGTCATTTGTCATGGTGTACCTTTACCAGATGGTGAGAAACCCACCTTCTCTAGCTGAAGTTCCTGATAAGGATTACTTCCGTGCAATGATTTGTGTTTCTGCTGAGAGCAACACCCACACTAAGTGTGAAGTTTACGGTGTGCAAAGACCTTTCTTCAGCTTTACTTTGCGTTGTCACCACCATCAAGAGACACCCACATTGGAAACTTGTTGGAGAAAACACAAACAGTCCAACTGACTAATCAGTTCCAAAGAATCTGCTCCTTCTCTTCCAAAGTTAGTGTAGACCTCTTTTTTGGGACTGACATGGCACTGAGTTCAATAGGTTTAACACACAGTGTTACAAAGCCGAATGACTTTTTAGGTTTATTACATGGATGAATGACAAAGAAGACGTCTGGAATAGAACAAAGTCTGATGACTGGGCTATTTGGTGTCAGTTAAATCAGGCCAAGTTGTATAGAAAGCATCGCCTTCATGTGTGGATACATCTATGTGCATTGACTATGGTGTGGCGACAACACGGGCTCAGTTGCTAGACGCCATAAACCACCAGTCCTCCAGAAGACCTGAACCTGACCTGAACAACTACACAGGTCCTATTTTTTCAACCCTCTGATACGATTCATAGTGTGAGTCCGAGTGTCTCCAGAAATAGTACCCCTATGGCAGAAGGTGTACTGGACCTCTGTTGTCATGGTTACAGCAACACATAGACTGTACCGAGAGCTAACTTCATCATCATGGTTTATATAATAACAGTCATGGCTCGGTTAGGTTTAGGAATAGATGGTGAATTTGGTTAAAATAGGTACTTCCTCAACATTATATGAGCTTTGTTGTCTTGGTTACAATGTGGTTAACTTTGCTGCACGGTCATAAACTGCTACGTTCACATGGGAATCGAACATCCCTCTCCTGTGTCATATTCCTGTATTTTGTTGACCCATCTATCCACCCCAACCTCCTCCTGACGTGGACTTCGTCGCTCTATAAACTACGTCACCACACTTTTCCCCTTGCTCCTGTCATAATTACTAAGACCACTAGATGTCACCTAGCAACAAAACGTAACTATGGATCATAATAACCTGCTGCACAGACGACCTGTGGGCTCGTTTTTTTTTTACAGGTGGACAGTCTCACAATAAACCATTTATTAGGTATGAAAAGAGCTTATCTCTTATAGCTTTAGGTTGTATTAGGTACCAAGGCTTTTATTTTCAGGCAGCTGTGTGGAACGTCACAATTCCACTCAGTTATTACTCATCCAGTGAATTGAGTTTGCTTACTCATGTTCACATTCACTCACACTCATACTGCAAGGACTGTCAAGACCTGAAAACGCTGTTCAAAAGCAATTTAAAGAGCAGCTGCTGAAGAAAGGGAGAACACGTCTCCTTCATTTTCAGCAGCGTTCCCGTCATATGTTTGCTCCTCCTCACGCTGCAGCTGTCTGACAGGAGTCCTTTCCCTTTAATGACGGAGGTCTTATGATTCCGATTAATCTACAGCGCATCACAACTCAAGATCAATAAGACATGTGATGTAAGGAACCAATTACATTAACTCTGCATGTTTTTGCTGCAGTGTTACTCCACAGACTCAAACTTGTTCATTGTGCCTCCTCTATCCTTTTACAAACTATACTTTTCTTCGCTCTGAATATCTTTTGCATTTTGATTAGGTTCAAGTGACAGACAGTCGGGGCTGCCAGGCTGAATACGTTAGCAAAATCAACTCTCTTATACATCCGGATGGTAGGTAATAATCCCATTTGCGAGACAATCAATCAAAAACATGGACACAGTAACATGCGCTGTCAGTTGTTATTACGTTATCTGACCCTCCTTTCCCAACAGCAACAAGGAAACTTTCTTTTAGCCTAATTGCGGCTGTGTATTTCTAATCAGGCACCGGGCCCTGTTTGCAAATTAAGAACGGGCCATTATCTGCTGCGGCATAGAATTTTAGGACAGCTAATTAAAAGTGAGTGACCAGTTTTTGGCTTTCTCTCCAAATGCAGGATTTTAAAGTGTGTGTTGGATGAGAAACAGCAGTGGTTTGTTTTTGCCTGCTTGATCCCTGACATTTCTGTGGTTACACGTTTACAAAACACAACTGGCTTTGGGGCCTGCATACGTCCGGTGCTGGCTGCTTATGTGGTTTTCAGCTGTGGTATAAATATTGTAGCATCTATTTAAATCTTAACCTTAATAAATAAAAGTATACGCATATAAAATCATGTTTAGATGTATATGATCATCTATACACGAATTGCTCTTCTTCCCTGTTCTGTACGTGATGTTGTGTTGCTCTCATTGTGTTGTATGCAAGTTTCTTCTGCTTTTTTTTTTTTTGTTTGTTTTAACTAGGCACATAGCAATTAACCAAACACATTCTCAGTGCAATGTGCAGCGCATGTGACATTTGCAAATACACACGTAAACAAGGCCTGACCAGTGCGGAGCAGTGCTGCTTATCTGCATGCTGTTTATGCTCATTATTTTGTTGCTATGGATTCATCCTGTCACACAGACCAGCATCCCACATGCATCGCACGTCATCAGCGTCAGTCACCACTTCATGGCAACTGCACTGTAAACAGTTGTTACCATGACTCATGCTGTGTGTGCATCAGAATCATGGCGACGTCTGCCACCATGGACAAGAATGTGCAGGAATTTGATTCGATGATGCTGAGTTTCACAGGGGAGATGACAGAACATAAGAGGCACTTTGGAAACATTAGCAGGTGAGTGTGAGTCTGCGCTGGCGCGGAAACTCAAGCTGACATGAGTTCGAAAGAAACTCACATGAAAAAGCTGCTGTGATGACAATAAATGGAAGTCAGGGGGAAATGTTAACAGCCATGATCTGATGGTTTTTAGGGTGTTGCATGTAAACTGGTTTGTGTGTAGCAAATTAATATGAAGCAAAATAAAAAACAAAATCCTGCCCCTAATTAACATGTAGCTAATGTGGGCTGTGTCCCAATTCCATACTACCTGCAAATTCTATAATCAAGACTAGAATTAAGTTTATAAAAGTCAGTATACACACAAATTCTACTTGAACTGTGCTGCTGACGGACACAATTGTCTCACACTATGTTGCACAAAGAAACAGGATAAGTTGCTAACACATGCAAAAAATAGAAGAAATTGTGGTTACAGTATGACAAAACAAAAACCTCTAACTTTTACTGCATTTCTATGAAGTTTATTGCGATTCCAAAGTCAGTTTCCTCTCATAGCTTTGTTTTGTTTTTTTTATTTATTTTTTCAGGCATTTTTTTTGTGTGACAGTCACAGTGAGAAAGAGAGAGAGAGGGAGAGAAAGAGAGAGAGAGAAACAGGAAAGTTAGGAAGAGAGAGAGGATGACAGCAAAGGGCCACCAGTCGGAGTCAAACCCGGGCCACTGCCAATAGGACTAAGCCTTAATGGTGCCCGCTCTACAGTGGGCCACAGTTTCATCTCATAGTTAGCATTAAGCCATGCGCCGGGATGCTGGGATAGAGCTGAAGGATAAGATTCCCATGTTTATGGCTTGTGATAATTCATTTTAAATTTACCTTCAACAGCTTTGTTGAATTTGACTGACACATTGTAGATATTATTTAGTGTCAAATCAGTTACCAGTATATCAGGTTTCAGACACATTTGTTCACCAGTTGTAATTACAACTTGGATGTTGATATTAACAGTGTTTACAAGTCACATGACATATGTATTTCCTCATCTCATAATGGTTAAATTAATGCACAGGCAAATTCCCCATACCTGCTGTATACTATAAGTGCATGTTGCACATAATGAGAACATACACAGTGCTGAACATACACACAGGTGGTTTGATTTAAACACTCTATTGTCCCTTTACACTGCTTATAAAGTCAACAATGAATCACCGGTGGTGTAAGGAAGCATGACTCTTCCCTTCTATCCTTCTACCTGTGATTGGTATCATGACAAAGTCACTGTCCATGTGCTGTGCTCTCTGTCCCCAAAGTCCATACACTCATGACAAAATGTGATACTGCTGAGTTCTGCAAATGTGCCCACAGCTGAGATCTCAACAAAAGAGACTCCGTTGTGGAGGCGCTCGACTGGGCCAACGGGTCAAACAATGGTTCTCTGTTCCAAATATGTTGTTTGTCACATCGCCTGCCTTTAACTCGTCAATGCCGCTGTTGTTCCGTTTGACTTCAACTTTATCCCACATCTTATGCAACTGGATATGTAGTTTTACTCACATGCTCTGTATGTTTGGCGTTAGTGAGCTGAATAATTGCCCAGCATTAGTCATAGTTTTCTGACTGATGGACTGAGATTAAATAAGATACTCTCCACTGAAAGGATGTGACAACTGACAGACGTACAAATTCAAACTAATTTAACAGCAGCCTATTTGCTGAAGGGAAGTAGGAAGTTTACTCCTCAGTTAACAAAATAAAAGCCTACTGTAATACTTTTACAGACTATTTTAGAGCCATAACAAATGAGGAGTTATTACACTAACAATCAGTGTTCGAACTACAGGGGGGATTGAAGGGGTCTGACCCCTTCTTCTGACCCCACACCATTTTATCTGCAATTGTAAATATTACAATACATTTCCCACATTCATGCTGGTAAGGATCTTGATTGTAATATGATTTCAGACACCTCTAAGGTGGACCATACCACTTCCTAACTTTGATGTTAGCTGAACTTCTCATCTGCCTGCCCCCCCCCCCCATCAGTGGCTCGCTTCCTCAAGTCTCTGCTCCCGTGCGTTGAGCAAATTTAGACAGTGTAGGTAAACGTATGTAGCACTAACTAACTGTCTAGCCTGTCTGTGCTTCACTTTCTTACCTTTCTGAATTAGATTGTGTCAGGTATGAATGAACAAGGTTGAATGCTAATGTTACATGGTTTCTAACTTTAGCCTTAAGTTACACTTTAGCTAAGTAATGTTAGCTAGTTTCTGACTTAAGCCTTAAGTTACATTCTAGCTAACTAATGTTAGCTCGCTGATAGCATGCCCTTTCATTACCAATATAATATGTCATATTATCTCATTTTAGCAAAGGTCGGTGCTCAGACTATTGAGGATTAGTGGTTGTAAAGGTACATTTGATATCATTATAGAGTTTATTATTTAATTTTAATAATCTTTTGTAGCTGTGGTGATTTAGTTTTAGTTTTTAACCTTTATGATATTAACTTTTACAACAGGGACTCCCTTCGTTTTAACTCAGGAACCCCCCCCCCCCCCTCCCCCATTTGTCATTTTGCAATTTGCATTCTGCTAACAACATAATGGAGCTTGAAGCAGAGCATATATCAATATATCATATTACCTCTGATTGATATGCATAATTCTCTGATCTTAGGGAGAAGGGATAAGAGGAAGCACTGATCACAGTAGAGCAATGATTATCTATAGTCAAAGGTGGGAAATGCGTCTCTGAAAGAGTGCCAGTGTATTTATAACATGTCATTCTAGGGCTGCCAGAGATATTGAGGTGATTAGAAACTGTCACCATGCACTGTCAGCGGCCCGCGCTTTTCTTCTTTCCTGCTTGTAGAGGAAACAACCCGGCCATGTGGTTTCATGTTCAAAAGCGAGCATTGTAAAAACACTCTGCTGCAAGCGAAGTGAGGTCCCTTTCTAGAAAGACGGAGCCACAGGTGATTGAGATTATAACACACTCACACACACACACACACACACACACATGCACTGACATTAGTGCACACACACGCACACAAATGCACATCATCTCCAGCAGAAGCAAACCTGTCCCTCATGATATGCCTCAAGCTGCTGCCTCTACAATAACCTGCAGAGCATTTTGTGAATAATCATCTTTATGGCAACTCTATTATAACTTAATGGCTTATTAAAACTGTCTATATGGTCACAGGGAGACTCATAATAATTCTCAGGCATCTCTGGACGGCCATGAAAAGAAGAAGTCTATCAGTTTTATTTCACAGAGCAGAGAAATGATCAGATCTTTGACAGTCCCCCTGAGCTCCAGGCCAGGCGACTCACAATATTGTCTCAGTGATTTGCGCTTTACAGAGCGGAGTAACACTGACCCCATGCCACCTTTCATTGCGCTTACATTCAAGCTTTAAAACACCGGGAGAGGAGATGTCGGCGGAGTGTGAGTGTGTGTGTGTGTGTGATGAAATGAAAAACAGTGAAGTGAGTCTATTTAGAGACTGAAGCGCAGCTCCACGGCCGCCGCCAGCAGCGCAGCGCTTCTCCTGCCAGCGATGAGCAGAGGCTGAAACCCACATTTGAATCAGTAGAAAATTCGACTTCCTCGTTTTGGTACGAGAGGAGTCTGGGTTATATAGCGCTCTAAAAATAGCGCCGATCTAGTCCAATGGGAGCCGGAGTCGCTTCTCGCCGCGCACCAACCACAACAGACAGGATGAGTCGGCTCTGGCTCCGCATTGGTCGGAGGTGGTCTGGTAGGCGGGTCGTACGCTCCTGCGAGCCCATTGGTCGTCGTAGCGAAACGTAATGTAATCACATGGGGGTGGGTTTGTCTGTAATTTTGAATCGGGGGGGAAGTTTACAGTGCGCTGTCGGACTTTTGGAGAGTTCAGTGTTGTGCGCTCTCTGTGCGTCACACGCTCAAAACCTCCACTGGAAGCGCACGACTCCCCGACTATTATACATGCAAATACAGCCGAGACTCCAGCTTCTCTCCGAACACACCAGGCTGCGTTTTCTCCCCAAGCTTCTTCTACTTGTGGCTGCGTCTTAGGAGTGAAATGGATGTCATCCCTATGTGTAGCATCTTCCAGGAGCTCCAGATCGTGCACGACACCGGATACTTTTCAGCTTTACCGTCTCTGGAGGAGTACTGGCAGCAGGTAAACGGCTCGGCCCCTCCGTCTGAGCACACAGGCTGACAGCTCGCCCCGTGCGGTTTGTTGTAGGCTCCAGGAGCGCAGGGAAAAGTGCGTAATATCGGGAAAGGGGATGGGGGGGGGGGGGGGGGGGGGGAGACTTGCTTCCCACTGACAGCTGACTGTGGACGTGCAAATGTCAAAGTTGTTTATGAAAGCTCACCTAGTTTGGTGCAACTGTAAATAACAGTTTCCCCCGTTAAAAGTCGGCTTGCGAGCGTTTACAGGGGAAGTGGTGCAAGTTCCCTGAATGACAGATCTCTGTAATATTCCTACAATATTTCCAAATGCTTGTAGTGGCGTGTCGTAGCTCACAGTGTCCCTGTGGCACCAAATAGTGACTCTTTGGATAACCCTAACTCTAACCCTTGTTATACTTGATGGGAATATCTTTTATTTCTTAGGTTATCAACATAATATCCATATGGTCATTTTTGAAGTGACTTGTAGTTTCATTGTGTTTTTCTATTTTATGTTTTTTGTTTTTTGTTCACGTAATTTTCACTAGTGTAAATGTTGTTGCTGATGTTCTCGGCTCATGCTTGCTGGTGGCGGAGACACATCGGGTTGTGATAAATGAAAAACACGCTGGGTTGCTGATTTTAGCGGCTGAATGGTGAGCCGTGCGTCTCTGCGCGTATCTCCTCCTCCTCTCCTCTCTCTCTCCCTGCCTCTCTTGCTCGCTCTTGCTCTCTGTCACACACACACACGCACACACGCACACGACAGAGAGAGAGAGAGAGAAGGAGAGAGAGAGACTGATTTCTATTCCAATTTGGCTCGACCAGGCGACCCCTGGATGACAGAACAGTGGAGTTTTATGCTGGAAACTAGGGGAAGGGCTCAAGTCGGTTCTTATTCGGGTTTGGGAAATGAAATTAATTCGTCTCAGTCTTCTTCTTCTTCTTCTCCTTCTTCTTCTGTCTCCTTCTGTCTATCAGATCTCTTCAGGCTTGGGGCCAAGTCGCCCTCCCAGGCATTTAAAGCTCGCATGGGATTTATCCAGCACTGCTGACAAGAAACATTTGACTTGAATGCTCTCTCTCTCTCTCTCTCTCTCTCTCTCTCCCAAGTTACCATGATACAATACAGTTCCCACAGTGTTTCTGTTTTAGACATAAAGTGCGTCTCATAATCTCCTAAAGTGTCTGACCATCCACTATAATGCTGCTATAAGATCTAAATAATGTTTATTTAAATGTAGAGTATTTTATAAAAAATGATCAAAGTTAAGCATGAGTGTGCACATTTATTTTGAAAGTCTCCAGTGATGTAGCTCTGCACATCCTCTATGTTGCAGATGCCTCTGAGCTGTGAGCAGCTGAAGAGGGGGCATCCCCTCTCTTATTTTAGTACTTCTTAGAGGCCTGAAGACATGAAACTCTCCAGTTTCACTAGAAAAAAAGCTGGGTGTACCACTGGTTTATTCAAGTCTACTGTAATAGACACATGGCTGCAAATTGGAATCTGTTTCACTAGGGAAGCTGCACAGTCCCATCATCAGCGGCCCTCATATCTGGCCTGCGCTTGGTGACTGCAGCGGGTTGAGGAAGTGCTCTCTCACTTCCTTTTCAAAAGAAAATAAGCCCACAATCCTCAGCAGCTCTTGCAGTATTCATGCCAGGCTTTTTATGGACCCCCATGAACCAGACCTCCCTCCTCTAGGTCCCCAGTGTGCTATGTTATTTCTAGCGATGCCTCAGAATGCATTATTAAATCCACATTATGCTGAATAATTGATAGATTTAAAAGATCTACAAGCACTTCCCTAACCCAATGGGGGGCTCTGTAGCATATGTAAATTTCATGACCATCCCTAACACACACCCTAAACACAATCACACACACACACAACCATGCATGTGTCCATGGGTAGGAGCACCTTGTTCTTGCATGCTCTCTGAAGGAAATGTGGTGCTTGTAATCTTCCCTGATATGGCCTCAGAGGGCACCCTTAGAACACTCTTGACTATCCTCTGCATAGGACATTGTGTTTTGCTTGGTTGATGCAGGCGGGAAGGAAGCAGGGCCAGTGGTGTTAGCGTTGCAGCATTTCCCCCTCCTGCTGCTGCTGCTGCTAAGAATAAACACAGCATGGAGAGGAACACCGGAGTTTGTGTTTCCCATAATTCACGTCATTTGTTTTGGTGTTTTTAGGGACTTTCCGGTTGAAGAGTAGCACTGTGTTACAGGCCTCGGGCTCTGTTCACCTGTCAACTCACTGCTATCTGGTTTTCCCTCCACACAGACATGCCTCGAGCTGGAGAGGTACCTCCAGAGCGAGCCCTATGTCTCAGCCACGGACCTCAAATTTGAGAACCAGGAGGACCTGTGGAGCAAGCTAATGCTCGCCTGCGGGGACAAGGCGAACGACCCGGACCCAAAGATTCCCCACATCAAGGAGGAGGAAGACAATCAGGACAACCAGCACGTTGACGCCGGCGGCTTCAATTCTGACGCCAGCAGCGAGGCCTCAGACAGCTCCGAGGAGCTCTCCCCTACCCTCGACTTCTCCTCCAGCTCTTTGACTGACATTCTGGGCGACAGTGGCGAAGACCTAGGCTCCACCATCATCAGCACACCGCCGTCCTCACCCGAGCTGTGCAAGGAGGGCTCGGTGGCCCAGGTGTGGAGTGGGATACAGACTGTGCTGCACTCACCTGGGAAAATAAGGACTGGGGGTATGGAGAGGACCCTGGAGAGGTCAGGGCTCACCAGCGGGGAGACATCACCTGACGGGAGGAGGCGGGTGCACAGGTGTCAATTCAACGGATGCAGGAAGGTGTACACCAAGAGCTCGCACCTCAAAGCACACCAGCGTACGCACACAGGTAAGGCTGCCCGACAGTGAGATGCTTTTATTGCTGCCATGCAAATGTCATGTCATGAGTGCAGCCTCACTGGGGGGGGGGTGGTGGGGGGGGGGTTCGTGATATCCTGACAGCTGGGTTTACAACAGAAAACTTTCAAAAGTGAAAGTAAAATCAACTTGGAGGGTCTGAAAACTCTCCCACATACTTTGAATTGTTTGTCAGGAGGAATGCCCTCAACTGTGACCTAATTCACACACAGGAACGTGATTTCATGCAGGGGGAAGGGAGACAGAGTTTTGGGGGGGGGGGGGGGGGGGGGGGGCTGTGTTCTTTTGTGGCTGAGCAGGAACCCAGAGGATGTGGATTCTGAAAACACAGTTCTCAGATTTCACCATGGGAAAAGACTCAGAAACTCTCCTGTTTTGCATCCAACAGCCAAAGGAGAAAAAAAAAACGTGAATGAAATGATGGGAATCTGACATTTGCAGTGTGTTGCCCAAGGTTCAAATGTGAGCAGTTTCCCTCATCACCTTTGACCTCTGCCAGGCTGTGTACAGCTGTGTCGCCCATTAGCAGAGGAAGCTGCATTCCTAGCATCCTTTGTTGACCATGTCAGCCACATGGTTAATGGCCTTCAGGACCATTAGAAACAGACTCTATTTTTTCCTACAGCTCTTCCACATTACATAAGCCGTCTACTCCAGCAGCTCCTTAAAGCTGCATACCACAGCTCTCAAAACCCACAAGGCGCAGGATTGTTTTTCTCCTGAATGCACAGTAGTCAGCCCAATCTGCTTAGCACCTGCTTAGGACATACGTATTTGCAAACCTGCATTTTCAAAAATCTCAGACATTCAGGCGCTTTGATTGAACTACAATTATAGCACCTGCAAATAATTACGGTGACACATTCAGTAGATAAGAAGGGTTATTTGACACAATTCTATCATGTGTACTGAGAGGTGAAACCTGCAGAAACCCATTTGTTAAGGACAAAAAGTAGCTTGACATATAAAGAGATCTTTCAGTATTTAAGGAACTCTCATGCACTTCCTGTTCATCCTCCCAAGAATGCTAATCTCCTGAATCCGTTGTGATTTTTTTGCAGGTGAGAAGCCCTACAGGTGTTCATGGGAGGGCTGCGAGTGGCGCTTTGCACGAAGCGATGAACTCACCAGACACTTCAGGAAGCACACTGGAGCTAAGCCATTCAAATGCAGTCACTGCGACAGGTGAGAGCACCGGGCAGTCTGAAAATATTCATGATCGCTGACACGTAACCTGGGTGACTGACAGTTAGCACAACATTACAAGTAGCCGAGGAAGTCAAGAGTCCCATGTCGTCATGCAGAGACGATAACTCTAAAAGTGCAACTAAAGTGCTGTGAGTTAATGTTTGATTTTATGCCTCCTTCAAAAGATTTCCTGAATATTAAACTCCAAACACAACAGTGCAGCTTCTCTTCACCTTTCGTGCTCAGCACCTCCTTCACTAACAAAGACCGTGTCACTTACATGTGCAAATTAGTTGATCAAAATGACACTTTCGATGGAGGGATGAAGGAGGGTCAAGGATGGACTGATGGGATGGAGGTTGAGGTCAAGAGTTAGATTAAAAGAGAGTTGAGCACAGGGGGATGAGTAAAGGGTCGAGTGGGGACTGTTGAGGGGTGGAAAGCGTGACCTGTTGTGATGAGGAACATCTCAATGAGCCATTGCAGCTTTATCGCCCCTGTGGTGGTTCTTGTAATGACAGATAATGGCAGATATGAGCATCGTCCTTGAACCTTATACCACGTTCATGTTGATGCTGTTAAAGTTATAATAACTTCATTTTACTGTGCTGTTTGATTTGTCTGTGCAACCTAGCTAACATTGCACATGCTAACTAGCTTGTTCTTCTTCAGTTTATAAGAGGATTTTTCTGGCAAAGAGAAACCAGGAAGTGAGGGTTTAGGAAGGCAAATGTTAAAGTATATCTGGATATGAGAAAACAGATGAAGATTTCAGTCCAACAGCTGAACGTTTTTTCTCTTTTTTATTTGCTTTCTCAGGTGTTTCTCCCGTTCTGACCACCTGGCACTGCACATGAAGAGGCACATCTAAGATGGCCTCCTTGTCGAGAGCTCTGAGGGATGATTCTGGTTGATTGTCCCGACCTGTGTGGGGGATCAGCGAGGCCGGTGTGTCCTGGGAGCGCTAACAGGAGCACCGCCATGCTCCAGGCAGTGGAAAAACACGAAGCAACGCAGGCTATTATTTGCACCATACTTAGTGCCTCCAACACCTCGCTGTGGAGATTGCTCTTGAAAGGCTTTTTACAGAGGAGCGGGAGGGCGGGGGAGAGACTCGAGAAGAAAAAAAAAAAAAAAAAAAAAAAAAAGGGAAAGATCTGGGCTGGAGAAGATGGGAAGAGACTCTTCTGTATGGTGTTCGATGCTTTTTTTTCCTGGAGGATCATGGGACTCCTGTAGGGGTGCCGTTCCTCCGATGACAGTGTGTTTGCCTGTGCGCATGAGGACTGTGAGTGCCTGCGACTGGGTGCCTGTGCTGGCTTTATGGAGCAGATGGAGCTTGCCTTTGTGGAAGCTCGAGTGAATGAATGACATGGAGAGGGTGATGTTATGCGAGGGAGTTTTTTTTTTTTTTTTTTGGGCAGGGGGAGGATATCTGTTGTCTCTCTGAGGAATGAATGCAAGCAAAAAACAAAAGGTTCTGTCTGTGTTGTTTGAGTCTGAGTAAAGAGGTGGGCTTGTTTGTTTGGTGGAGCTGGTTTTTGCGAGAGAGCGCCCCCTTTGTGCCCGGAGGTGGGACTGTAGCTCCCTATGAAAAAGTGGGAGGTCGTTTTGTTTAGTGCAGCTATTAAATGTGCAATGTATTATGTAGCCTGTCTCAAATCATACACGCTATAAAGCTCATTTTGTTGTCCATGTTGTAAGCTCCTGTATCTTAAAAGAAAAAAAAAAAAAACACAACGGTTGTACACAAACAGTTATCGCCATTATAACAGAGGTTGCATGGGATCTGGGGATGTGTTGCTCACCTGTTTGCTTATAGGACAACAAAATTCCATTCAAGAGCAGCTACCTTCATATTATGCTACCATAGTATTGTACAAAACACATAAGGCAGTCATTTTTTTTTGTTGTTTTGGATAAGTTGGGGATACCACTATTGCTTGGCAACTGTCTTGACCATGGGATTTTAGTTCCTTTTTCTTCACTTTTGCTCCTCTCTCTTTTTTTCTATCTGTAAATGCACTGTTTACCTTACTGATGCCTTATGTAAGTGGCCTTGTCCTGTTAAATAGATCACTCTCTCTTTCTCTCTCACACACACACACACCAAACGGGGGTTGCGAATGCAGTAGTTATTGTAGTAGTTATTGAATAGCTTTATAAAGGCTCTGATCCATACAGTCACACCTTTTGCCCTTTTTGTCTTGAGACAGACTCTTCTAAACTCCTGAATAATAAAAAAAAAAAAAAACCTATGTATCAGCTTCATAATGACTGCCATTTTTACATTTCTGTGCATTCTTTCTTGACTATATCATAATATATCAGAACTAAATCATATTCTTCAAAATGACCCAGACCAGAGACAGAATTGTGGAGCACTTGGAAAAGCAATTCAGTTTTGTAATGGTTTTACTACTATGTAGTGTAAGACAGTGTGTTGATACACGTCTAACAGACTGTAACTTGCTGTCAAAGGTACAGAGTCTTGGAAACATGTTCTCATGAAATGTGGCATGCTCAGCCGGCAAGTTCCTGACAAATTAAGATTTGCCGCAAAGATTGGAGCCATTTATATCAGTTGATGAGTCAAAGGTTTGCAGTCTTAAAAGAAAAGACGTGTTTTACGGTAATGACAGCATTCTCAATCATGAGTCTGCTTTGTTATGTTGTGTGTTTTGGTGAGTCTCTCCCTCAGTTCTGGTTTAAACAACCCATCATCTGACTAAAAGGTACCGAAAACCAGTCGAACCAGTTCAGCTGAGCTGCGTCGCTGGTCTAGAGGTTTCTGTCTTTTCTCTGCAGGTGACCTGAGGAGAGACTAGAACCAGATGTATGTCTGTACTTCACTATATGCATGTTTTATCTTCAGTTATGACTTCAACGCACTCCTCTGTGGGTTGATACAATTCTCTGATCTCTCAGATTTTATCAATATCCCTTCAGTTCACAATTAGAAAACATTTTGGAGCCACAAAGTTGATGTATGGATGACATACGGAAGTGTTGATACAGAACTTGTCTGCTTTAACTGGTCATAAAGCTTGGTGCCTGTCACTCAGTGGTCAACATCCCAGGTAGCCTTGTTACAACTCAACAACTGTACAGGTAAACCTTAAAGAACATTAAAGAAAATCAGTATGCCAATGTTTCTTTTTACACTGAGAAATGTCAAAAAAAAAATTGCAAAGATTATGTACATTGTAAATTAAGAGAATTTTGTATGGAAGCTTCTATTTTGAAAGGATATGGGACCAAAAACAAATTGCAAGCATGTTGTTTCTAAACCTGAACCAATAAAGAGAACAGGCTGAAGAATTACTGTAAAATAGACACACTCCATTCTCCTTCATTTGCTTCTGTAACATCATTTAGTTTTTGATTTGACTGGAGAAAGTTAGAGCAAATGTACATTTTAAAAGGCATCAATAGCGCCTACACCTGTGGCCTATCATCTTTCAAGAAAAAAAACAAAAAAACAAAACAAAACAAATATTAAAAAAAAAAAAAAAAAATTCAGACGTGAATTGTTCTGGACACTTGAATTGTTCTAATTTTGCATTCTGGTGCCTGCTAAGTATTATGTTTTTTTGTTTTTATTTTGTTTTTTTGTTTTTTTTTTATTTGCCATGTGATTTCTTTCTGAACTTTTCAGACCTGCAAAGACGCCCTATCTTTAGCTAGAGAATCTTTATTGGATAAACATGGAGATAAAATATGAGGCTCTATTTTTGTTTGTTTTATGTTTTAACAAGATTTTTTCATTTGAAATTGTTTTGTAAAATAGTTTCTGTATGAATGTATTTTTTATTGGAAAATCGATAAAAAGAATTTATTGGATCTAAATGTGTTTTTTTGGTTTTTCTTTCTCCTGTAGTTCCTCCCATGACACAGTCAAACAGGATGTGTTTGTTTTACGGGATATTCAGTAGATTCCCTAAAGGGAAATTATCTTTGTTGCCCCATTTCCCCAAAGAGGTCAAAGGTCAGGCCAGCTCCAGAACTGCCCCATGCTGGCAGGGATTCAGTGACTGGAAGCAGAGCGGGTTAGATGTTAGTCACTCATAATTCTTTTTTTAACCTTGACATTGAGTATTATTCTTGGTTCTTATTTGCCTAGTTTTGGCCAACATTGCTATCAGTAATAATAACATACCCTGGTGTTATTTGATATTTTTCCTTTTAACAAAAAATCCCATAAAAAAACTCAAACCCAGATAAAGATAAAAATCACAAATATTTAGGTTTATTTTTTAGGGATGTTTTATAATAATTTACTAAAGCAGCTGGTCACTGTTGTTTTAGTGACTATTTCTGGCACAGTGTGGCTTATTGATGTGTCTTAATAGTGTTTGAAAACAATGGAGCTATATCCCATCTAGCAAAGTCTGCCCCATACACTACCACATCGGGTAGATCCAGCTGTTATCTGCCAGTGTTGCCTGACAGCCGGAAGATTTTACTTGTGGGCCAGGATTGGTCCAGATGTGGAGGCAGCATCTGACCATCATGCTGTAGATAGGCCAGATTTGGGCTGTGGAACCTGGGCCAGAAGAAACACAAGCATGTGGCCCAAGTATATGTTTCTTGCTATCTTGCTACCACCAGACTTATCCTTTAATTGCTGGGATCTGGATCACAGTCAGTCAGGGAACATCATAGTCCACTGAACAAGACACATGAGTGGTCAGATGAACAGACAGGTTTTGAGCAAACGTCCACCAAAAATTGTATGAAGCCAAACTGTAAAATTGTGACATTAACTCTCCATCACTAACCCTAACCTGAACCCAGTGCATATACAGTGTTTTACTGCAATAAGGGATTCTTACTGACATTTTAGGTGGGCCTACTTTCAGTTTGAAATTCCAATAAAATGATTTAGTTAATCTGGATAAGCTGTTTTCTTGTTTAAACCTGTCACCTAGATTTTGTTGTAGGAATGTCACCGCATTCCTAGAAAGTTAAATGCAGTCATTTGTCAAAACTTCCCATAGACAGAGCTTAAGTCATGTAAGAATCTGGCAAAAAAAAAGAGAATCATCTGATTATTCCCAGATATATTTATGTTCAGGATGCTGAGATGGGAAGCTTATCCCAATCTCTACATTAGAACAACGATGTGAGCCACTTGGTTGAATGTGCATTGTGAGGACAATCTGTTCCCCCTGCTCCAGCCAAGAGCACAGAGTTTTCATCTTACTCTCCAAGAAATTTATGCAAATGAAGTTGTGCCGCAAACAAATCCCAGATAAGAGCTCTGCACACTACACAGACAAATAGCCTCTTCATCTCCGATTGCAAGCACAAAGTGCCTCAGCTTCAACACTGCTCCACCAGCAAGCCAGCCACGCTGCGCATCCTAAAGCCTCTAAAGACCTGGAGCACTCTCAAGAGTTTTTTTAAAAGATATACTTATTGGTATTTGAAGTTTAAATTACCAGAACTAAAAACATGCTAAAAACTGTGCAATATAATAAAATACATAAGGAAATAAGGACTGTGAAAAAAGGCAAATTATGACTGAATAAGAAACACAGACATGGCATATGGAGACCAGGAGGCGACAATATTTTATCGTCTTACAAAGGATGAGGAGTAAGTTGCCAGGTAATGGGTACTTAGGCCTAATCTTAATTGGCATTGCAACACTGTCAATTATTTTGTGGGCAAGAATAATGTAATTTATACCAATAAGCATTACCACAGACTAAAACTGGTCTTGTATTCTTCAGTTAGTGACATGGTCATCTGGTTTGGTCAGTTTAGATATGAAAGTGAATCCGTGTCCCTACAGAGAGCTTCAGGAAGAGACTTTTGTGTTTTTACATAGATACTTGTTAAACTTTAATAAGGGATATTTACACCACCTGTTGTAATTAATAGCTTTGATATACTTTTAAATAGTCAATTGACTACTTATTATTTTAAGAACAATCAGACTAATTGTTGTGCTCACAGCTAGATACAGATTCAGTTCAAGTGTGCATGTGTTGCACAAATCTGCAAAGCCTTGCAGGTATCCGAGTTAAAGTTTTGATCATTTGTGCACTCAAAGCAGTTATTTGATCTCCTGAATGTATCAATAAAGAGTCATTAATTGGGAATGCATAACAATGTTTATTGAGAGATCCATTAAGAAACGACTTCGGTGATTACACTCCATTATCATGTAGAATCATATATTTGTAAAATTGTATTTATATTGATGCTGTTTGAAAGGCTTCCCCACATTAATGTCAACCTGATGGAGAAATACAAAACCATTTTCATTTTTAATCAATAAGAAGTCACATGTATAAGATATTAACTCTTTAAAAACAATACTTGAATTAGCCTTTAAAAACAAACTGTTGGTAATTTGTGTGTATTTGTACAGAGTAAAGAAATCCTTTTTTCATTGTAACCTCCAAAACAACACAGAGGATGTGACCCTACAACAAACCTGACTGACCAGACTACCCACAACAACCTGCTACTCCAGTTCCTACTGCTACAGTACCTTAACCCTTCTACCCTTCTAACTACTTCTATCAGTTTAAATTGAGGGAATTATTTGAGAAGTAGTGATCAGTAATTCAAGGCCAGGTGCTATTTATTCAAGGGAGTAAACTTATTAAATTTCAGGGTAGGAATGATTTTTTTTGTGCAACAAAATTCCCTAAAATTCCCTTCACTCCTGATACCTGCTGCCTTAAATGTTGTCGCTACAGATGCAGTAGATACTTTTTTCAACATTATCTTAAGGCACCTGGGTTGTATGTATGTATGTATAGTATCCATGTATAGATGTATGTATATATGTATGTACAGTTATTGTGGGATTGGTCCAATGGAATTCTAACCCCCCACCTTGGCTGAGTTGTTGCTTTGCTCTTATATAAATCTCCAGCCTGGTTGAAGCTTTAGCAAAGAGTATTCAGAGAATGCATTCATATTCAGAGCTATCAGTGAAATGAATGAGAACATTCAAGGTCGACCAGGAAAACAAGATCTTCCCCAGAGCAAGGTTTCGCCACATGCACATATGTATACGCACACACACACACACACACACACACACACAAACAAACAGACACACACACACACACCTCCCCCTCCTCAGAGCTCATATGTCCTGTGGGCCCGTGGGGGGTTGCTTGTTAAACCAGAAGGAAAAGTGGAGGTCAGCGACCCTGCATGGGGATGGTAGTCTGTCAAATCCTCGTCACCGAGAAGCAAGTTCAGTAAAAATGTTAAGTAAACTAAAAGTACTTGGTGAAGGTTAGAGAGGGATCATCATCATGGCGGGGTTGGATGGTGATGGCTGGATATTCGCCAAAATTACGTCATGCTTTCACTTTTATATGCACTGTATTTTCCGTGAATCTTTTACTACCTATTTTATCTTATGTATTTTATTGTATGTCATGTTTTATGTTTCTGGAAGTAGAAGCAGACTAACATTTAGTTCAGGTTTTTGATCTAACACCTCTTTAAACCTTTTTTTAAGGGATTAATTTGCCTTTATAGACTATAGAAAAAAAAGCACTGACTGATGTTTGAGAGACGGGACACAAACCACGGTGGGATCAAGGTCAGATGCTTTGCACGCTCAACAAACTCCATTTGGCACAAGAAATAGTACATATTGGTTGAATGAAATCTTTGTGTTCATTCTTCCTGCATATTTTTTACTGAGGACTGGATCGCTTTTCCATCCCCTGGCTACACAAACAGTGATGAAGAGGTCTGGAGGTTTGAGGGGGCTGGGGCTCTGGCCAGACTCTGGGTACAGCGCCTGATGGATGGGCATTCCTCAGCCTTCCTCTGTACCCCCACTCATCCTCCCCTTTCCCCTAGTCTCTCCTCTCCTAGGTGATGAACAAGCTCATTACTATGGCAGTCTGATAAAAGGAGGCCATTATCTTTTCACAGTGCACTTTGAACTCTGACAAAGGAATCTTACTCCTCCTAGTCTCCAGCTTCTGGTTACGTAATGCAGTGATGGCACAGTGAAACAGGTGGCCCACTGCCAATGTTTTCAGTGAATCCCACACTGGAATTTTCTCCAGATACAGTCGTGGCCACATACACAAAATTGTAGCTTGTCAGCGAAACAAGTCTATCTCAGTTTCTATCATATAGCTTCTATCAACAGAGGTGGATTAACAACAACCAGTAGCATCACATACTGTAAAGGGCTTTAGGCCACCATCAGAGACCGGTCATTTATATATACTTTTCATATGATAGTAAAAAGTTTCCTGTTTACCAATCTGCTACAATCTTGTGTACATCCATACTCACACTTCCTGTTTTGAGTGCATAAGTGCGTTCACATTGAAGTATGGCAACATGCAATGCACTACAAGCACCCAGGTGGTTCATTCAAAATGGTCAAAAAGTTAAAAGTAAAAAACTTCTCAACCTCAACAGTCACCATCTTGGCTACATAGTGGAAGAGTAGGGACCACCAACGGTAAAACATTAATGTTGAAGCCAAGCAAGGAAAGCAGCCAGGAGATGGGCAACAATTGTGTTCACACATGGCAATCGTCATTTCCGGTGAGCACACAAAGGCAGCTTCCTTGTTGAATTTCACGCACTATGCCACTGTGAAAGTGTACTGACTTAAACATACACTTTGAAAAACAGCAATGCAATAGAACATCGTCCCTTTCCCAGAAAGCTCTTATTGTGAAACTACAGCAAGTGTTGAGTTTCATTGTAACACAAAAGAATGGCAAAATACTATGCATCGGTATTATAGGTGAGTGAGAAACTGAGTAGTACGTATGACCATGAGTATGTTGTACTGTTGCAGTCAATGTAGGTTTTACAAGCCTGTATAGTACTGCTACAGGAAACTCTATTATCATTTATTTATCCAAACACACCACAGCCATGGCTATTATTTAAGAAAATGCCATTTTAAGAATTTCTCTTTTGTGGAAAGTGGTTTCATCATTTTCAAATTTGAGAAACGTTTATGAAATTAGCTAGCTAGTACTAGCTAACAATGTTATTTGCCTTGTTGCTCACTAACATCTGTACAAAGTATATTTTTTGTATGCCACTTGACACTTGAGGGCTAAATCTTCATATTTCAAGTTAGTCTGGAAATTATTTTCTGTAGAATTTGGTTAAAAATCTACATGGACCTGACATTTTCATCAACATTGAGTTCCCTGTAAATTACTTCTACAAAGTAGCCACAGTGTCTGAACAAGAACAAAACAGATAATTGAGACAGATACGGATCTATGACAAATAAGAAACAGGTTTACTGTAAACACACTGAAAAAGATATTTTCAGTCCTAAGACAAAGAAAACTACTGTGTTTCATGAAGCGATTACAGATTGTGACACTTGCTGAAAAATATTCTTCTGCAACAAAGTGACCTTGTTTACAGTGTGAAAGCCCTCAGGCTCTACCATGGGTTGTCTTGCTGCTTGTGTTGTGTCTCCCTTCAGGGCCTGGTAGGCGGAGTTAGAGTTAGTGCAACTGGGTGCACCTGGTCAGTCTATCGAGAATCTATTTAAAACCATCCATCTCCATTTTCTTTTTCTCTCTCCATCACTGGATCTCCCTCTTACCCCACATGGTTTCTTTTGTTTGGTTTGGTTGTACTTTATTTTGCACCATCCAACACCACCCTTTTCATACATCCTCTCACGAACACTCACAGCCTACTGACTGCCCATTTCATTCATTTAGTTGTTGTGTTTGGGTTTCCTCCTATTGTCACGGTCTAAGGTCATTTTGTCCAAACACCAATAGCATTTATCATGTTGAACGTGAACCAACAACACAGGACAAATGCAAGATGTTTGTCTGAAAGTCGTCAAATTAAGGAGATGAGATGAGATTAGTTGTAAAACAAAAAAAAACAACTCTTTTTTATAAGAAGGCATATATAATATTGCCATGAAATTGCAGCTTTTTCAGATTTTCTTTGAATGGACCAAATGGACGAACCCAAATTTTGTAAATCTAAACAAGCCTGACATTTTTACAATTTGGTATTGTGGTTTGGTAAAAACACATATGCCCCAGTTTTATACAATGATGCAATGATGTAAATGTTGTTCCTACTACCATTTTGTCAGCGTTGTCTGGTTTTCAATATAAAAATGTTTTCCATGAACATATAAATGTGTCGCTTTGTTCCAAAATAAGACATTCACCACTTGAAAAAAACAATACAGCTAAAAGAAATACTTATGCCAGGAAATTAATCTGTGAAGAGAAAGGGACTGGAAGCTATTCTTTAACAACTTTGCCTACAGAATACAAACATCCCTGAGGATACAAACATGTAAATTTTTTAAGAATGGGACGATCGACTGAAAAAAACATTTTTCTTTTAAACAGGGTGCGTAGTATTTTGGCAACAAGCTGTGTCCCTGAAGCCAGAGAGGTTGCTTGGGCTCCATTTGGCAGCAGGCTGATGCTGTGTCCTTAAATTCACCCTGAGTGTCTCTGAGCAAGACAATGAATTAATTCACAGAGTATGTATGAGTTTATTTAACATAGCAGTCAGTAGCACTGTATCTTATCTGTACTGTGGGGAAAAAAGAAAGAAAATAACAGCAAAAATGTTATATTATTGTATTATGGATGCACTAATCTTCTTGAAAAACGTTTAGTGTCATTGATTAAGAACTGAAACTTTATGGTGGCCATCATTGCCGCTGTTGTATCGTCGTCATCTGTAAATCTAAATCTAAATTCATGGGTGTTTCTTTAAGCTTTTTGTGAGGAGAAATAGATTTAGCGGTGTCTGCAGGACTTCCTGCGTATGGACACAAGAAGCTACCACAACCACATCCGCCTTCGTAATGCCGGAGAGCCAAAACCAAAGGCAAGCTCTCGACCATCCCACGATGCGATCACACTGTCACTACACACAAAGTTTCAGTTCAGCTGTGATGCCATCGCTGTGACAAGCTACAGTAGTTGCCTTGAGGACCACAGTTTGTCATGATAACACACATACAGACTCACAAGGTGACAACAATACCAGCCACACTGTCGAGGATGGTAAAAAGTGGTCAAGCCCTCGCTGTTGCTCGTGTGAGTGTGTCTGTACTTTTACCCACTGAGTCAGTCAAACTTTAAAACTGTAAAAGTTGAGAGTTTTTTTTTTTTTTTTTTTTTTTTTTCATTACACCCCATCCCCAGCTGAAATGACACTCATCCATTCTCTGCTCGGGTAAAAACTCACTGCACTTTTGAATGTAGAAAACTTGAAAACACAACACCCTGTGAGTCCTCATCAAGGTCACAGCAACCTTTCTCTCCTCTTTCACAAAAAAAAAAATCTATAAACACACCCCAAACCACCACCACCACACACACACACACACACACACACACACATACACAAACACACACATAAAGTAAATCCCCACTCACACACACTCTCACCTCTTTCCCTGAAGGTTTGCGAAGCCCTGTTTGAATTCACCTATCACCATGACAACTACTCTCTCTTTACCGGCTGTACCTGTGGGAGGTTTTCGCCCAGCCTTTTCTAATTTCACACTGTGTGGATATCTCCATTCAGTAATTACAATCCCATCCATTCTCATTTTCCCTGTCCAGACAATGTGCCCTGGATATACACAAAAAATCTCCTGCCTCTGTGCACACACATACACACACACACGCGCGAACACATGAGCATAGACCCCCTGTGTTCACCGACACATACAGAAACACAGGGAGAGTGTGTGTGAGAAAGAGATAGAGGGAGAGAGACAGATGTGAACTGTCACAACTACAAATTCAACAACGCATACAATCACACACAAACCCATCGCTCTTAAAATCCAATTACAAGCCGACCCCCAGTCTGTAAAGTTAGGCTCGTTGTTAAAAAGTTAATAATTGCCAAGTAATAGCAAGTCAAATCAATATGATTTGTCTTCCAAATAAGCAACAACAGATAACAGTGATAGGAGACATAGAAGTAAGGCGGTGAGGATGCAGCACAAAGTGTCCTCATGTAAGAGAAGGTGGAGACAAAGAAAAAGTTACCTTTGCTGAACACATTATTTTTGGGTGGACTGGCCACAGAGCAGCGTTACATCCATGAAAGTTGGATGAGTGAGTGAGTGAGTGAGTGAGTGAGTGATGAAGTTACACCGTTGGTCGGTTGCGTGTTGACCTTTTCCCATTGCTCTTTCAAAATGATTTGGCACAGTTTCTGTTACTTTGGTTTCAACTTTCATATTTCCTCAAATATTGTCCGGGGCCTTTATTTACCTCAACTGCAGAAGCTAACGTATCTGGTTGTTGGTGATGTTAACATGCTATTCAGATCTGCTAGTTTCTTAAGCTTAGCTGTTAGCAATGGCTTCTTCCTCTCCCGTCCACTCACCTTTGAGTTATTCCTCTATTAGCAATAATGGTAGAAGTAATAAATGTAGTTTAATTGCTGTAGTGGAGGCGACACTCAGTAAATTAGAAACCCAGTTGTTATCTGCTGTATTTAGCCAGCCCCCCAGTAGCCAGTTCAAGCCAACCCAGTGAAGCTGGGGGAAACATACAATGCACGTCAACACACCTGCACCGTTATGTAAGTCTACACCCCGGCAGTGTCTTGACAGTGTTGCCTTCAAGTTGACATGCCTGAGCCTGTTAGGAAACACCACTGTGTCAGTGTCAACACATGTCAACACAGCAACTTTATCACATTTGCTCCCTGGGTTTGGCACAGCTTAGATACTGTACGTGAGTACTTCTGTCTGTGTGATGATGTCAATGTGCAACGAAGCCTGTGTGTGTTGCACTTAGGTCTTGACCTCAGGGGGTGAGTTAATGAACAGTTACCTGGGACTCAAAATCACAGAGGGATTTACTGTACATATGCTTATGCTTGTGTTTTTCAATGAGCCAAGCAATCCACTGATCCATTCTGCGTGTTACATAAGAAGCTTGGTTTCTCCAGGAAGTGATGGTTCAATGTGTCACCTCTGAACACACCAAATACATTATTGATGTAAACATTTGCTTAGTCTGATTGCATGCAGCCTGCTGACCCTGAGTGGTCAAACTTAATCGTTCACCTTGGCGAGCTGCACGAGTAGCCTCTGCACAAATGTTACTGCGGCAGAGGGACTGTTCTGAAATATGAGCCTTAAACTCATACAGTGACATAAAAAAAAAACAATAACCAAAACTGCTTTGCTGGACAACTGCTATTTTTGTAGAAAGTCCTGTTTAAAAAATTATTATTATTTTAAATGTAAAATATAATGTGTACCCATAGAGAAATGTAACATATACCTCCCTATATCAAGAGTGATGTCACCTACATTATTATCACATATATACATCCTCTGGACACATGAAGATATAAGTTTACAATATATATGAAATACCCATAGTAAAATTTGTATATGTACAAATGTAAAAAAATATCTATATGATGATTTATTAAATTGTATAACATGTTGTGAGTCTATATCTATATATATATATTTAATTTATGCATGCAAGTTTATTAAAACAACATGCACACTAAAGTTCTATATGTTCTATATATATTTTTCTTATAATTCTTCTTTCTTAAATTCATTTTAAACATGACTTTCTTCCCATTCTGGAAAAGTGGTGTCAGACTTTTGGACCCTACTGTGTATAA
This sequence comes from Trachinotus anak, assembly GCF_046630095.1. NCBI lineage: Eukaryota > Metazoa > Chordata > Actinopteri > Carangiformes > Carangidae > Trachinotus > Trachinotus anak. Next base: position 19,797,383 of record NW_027273863.1, on the reverse strand, counting down.
TATCAACATATACTAACAGGCTTTGGAATGGATATATATTTATGTAACATATGTCAACAATATAACCATATATACATAAACATACATATTATATATATATATATATATATATATGTTAGTATATTTCTCATAGGTTTCATGTATAAATTGTCCATGTATGTAAATTCAATATATACAACTTTATTACATTTTTGTCATATGAGAGCTAAAAGCCTTGAAGATATTGAACCAGTATTTAAACCTTCATTGACTAAATCCAGATAGATTCAACACATCGATGCCAGTTTAAATGAAGACATTACTGTGCACTTAAATGGGGTTTTTTAAAGGGACAGAAAACTTTCTACATGGAAAGAAGATAATGAGAAAAGTTTCTAACACCTAATTTGAAGTTGGTCTTTGCATCACTTGCAAACACTGCAGCACATCAGACCTCTATTTTGAGTTATGATTGGATCAGAACATTGCAGTGTCATTGTTTTCCATTAGTGGGTCCTGCAGGCCTTAATACCTTTTTTTCTTGTCAACAATATTCCCTGGTAATAGTGTTTATATATCTTTCATTATTTCTATATATCAATTATCCTGTATATGTATCCTTCTTAGTTTGACACTTGTATCCCTCTTTTTAGCTTTACATCCACATAAAGTAAATGTATGTAAATAGTCTCATTTAGACTTCACCAGTGAGCCACCTTCTTTCTCAACAACACAAACGAGGGAACGGATGTGACCTCAGTTTATCAGCTTATTTTCCCAAGATCCCCTCGCTTCTTGTTTACAGCTAAGCTCGGCTGTTCTCAGGACTCCCAGGAGACTCACGTTGCAACAAACTGCTGTGCTGCATGTAAACACTGGCCCGGCTTAACTTGTGTTTAGCCCACAACTCTTTTAGGTCACTGCTGTGTCCCCCACGTCGGCCCGCTTAAGCAGATATCAACACTGATAGCGCGCTGTATGATGACTGTACAACAAGCAGGGGTGGGGCTCAGGAGGGATTCAGTGACATGAGGTCATTTTGGTTGCTGAAGCTGAAAAAGTTGATCATGAACCAAACTTTTGACTGCAGAGGAGCAGTGTGCATCAGAATATGAGCATACAAGCTGTCTTCCAATCTAGGGGGGATTCAGAGGACGCAGTCTACGAAGGTGTGGCCTTCATAGCTGTCATAGACCACGAAGCCTGAACCAAAATGAGGCGGTCTGGCCTAGGGAGGATTCTGTCGCTTAGCAACCTTGGCATCATGCAACTTTAACAGTTGTACTGCCAGCTGTTGTACTGAGCTGAAACCCAATACTTACATATTAAAGTGTAATCGTCAGGCCCGGTGTTATTTACTGCCATATTATTTTCATTACCGGCACGCAATGAATCTTGGGATAGGTTGGGCCACAAAAGATCCACCCGTTCAAAAAGAAGGACGCATTTCTCAGCAGCATTTGAAGGAGCCTTTGAAATGGGACAGTCTAGTCACGTCGCTGTGACACAGTCTGCCTTCAAATGCAGCCTCTGAAGGATGTAGCCCACAGCTAGAGAATCAAGGTCCATATGACAAAACATTTAATTCAAGTTTTAATATATTTTTGAATCGTCAGCATCATTATTTCTGAAATGTTTTTGTCTTAAATGTTTGTTTGTTTTTTGTCGGTCTTTTTGACCAATCCTTAATTGCTGGCAACAAACTCCAGGGTTAGTGTCATCCGACTGAATTTGGGATTTCAACAATATTAAATAGCCTCTTGTTCCTTGCAAATAAAGCAACTGGCTTCAGTTGTGATGTTCAAATTGTCTCGAACAATTGAGCTGTTAACGTTACTGGCTTATATGAGTTGCAAGGTTTTCTTGTGGTGACAGCAGAATATTTTATGATTCAGTGTGAGAATTTGTTTCTGGAACAGTCAATATGACGTCATGATTACCTCAGCTCTGTGTTCCCTACGAATGCTTTATTTTCTACCTGATGACTGTTGTGTTCAACAATGTGAGTTTTCCCTTTGCTCATTTTCTAATATAAACCTTTTGCTCATTAACTTTTACAGTAGGTTCTGGCTTTGTATGTAAAGTGCTGTAATACTTTTTATAGCTTACTTTCTCTTTGGAGCCACGGCAGGGTCAAAGGCTGTGACACAGTTGTTTTCCCCAGCAAATTATTAACACTCACTTGCTCTGAACATAACACGCATGCTTGACTGACAAACATGTAAAGAGAAAAATTAATTGTTTATGAAATCCTGCCACATTTTGACATATTTCCCACCCCAGACGCTCCAAATATTTGGCCACCCCCCCCCTCCCCACCTCCAAAAATCCATACCAAAGCAGTGTAAACAACATGTCATTTTCATGCCTTTTGATCATCGAGCTATTCTGAGTGAACCTCCTGAGGTTTTGCGACTGGGGGTACGAGGTGCAGAGGCGATGCTCTGGTGTAATGATAAGCTGAGGTTTTTTTTTCCCTTCACTTTTTAGGGATTGAGGTTTTGAAAAAGAATAATAAAACAACTGTCAGCTAATTGGCAAGAGGAGTGCACTATGGAGGAGTAAAAAAAAACTACAAAGTGACTCCACAAGGGAAATGTAGAAAGCTCCACTGTAAGCACACACACACACACACACACATGCACATACAGAAGGGTTTTAAGGGCATTCTCCTGTTGCAGAACAATCCCTAGTCAACTACTTTTATGCTTTCATTGTTCAATTTTTCATCTTTTTCTTTTTCCTTCACAACACAGAGAGATGCCGCGTGTCTTAATGCTACAAGTCTCCGTCTGAAGAAGTTAACTAGGAGCGACGGCAGCCCGTGGCTGACGGCATCGACACACACACACACACACACACAGGGCTTCAGCAGCAGCTACAAATAATTTCTATGGTTCTTTTTTTTTTTAATGCTGAAAAATATGAGAGGTGAGGTTTGCAGCAGCACACAGGTCGTTCAGATACACTGTGGTAAGTTGTTAGTCACAGCCTTGCTCAGTAATGCTGGACTGTATGTGCTATGTATCTACATTTTAATCTCAATTTCTAATCATAAAATTTGGTTGATGACGTCTGTGGGGGATTGTTACTGGGATGTTACTCTTTGTGGAAAATACATTTATGTGCTGTAAGGGATTTTTGTTTTGATATTGTGTTTGGGTTGTCCGTCCGTACATCTCGTAGACGGGATATCTCGGTAACACCTTGACGGAATTTCTACAAATTTGGCACAAACACTCACTGTTTTGAGGGAATTTCTACAAATTTGGTAAAATGTTCACCTGGGCTCAAGGGAAAACTGATGGTCAAGGGTCAAAGGTTAGTGTGACCTCAAAAAACATGTTTTAGCCATTACTCAACACTTCACAGAGCAATTCTGACAAAAATTCAAAAAAGTTTGTGCAGTTCCATAGTTGACCACAGCTCTGACTGACGGCACAGTGTCCAGCTCTCTTCATACAATGCATGGTGGAAACCTGTAAATCTCAGCAACATAGCTTTTTGAATGTGCTACAACTTTGACTGTCTCCTTCTCCAAAGCAACAGCAGCTGAGGCTCATGGGTTTTGTAGTATTAGGGCCACCCACTACACCAAAGTCATGGAAAACAAACAGGATTTCTCAAAATGAAGTTTTAATTATTAAAACTGATGGTCGTAACATTAAACTTTAATACCTTCAAATTATCCAGAAAACTCTGAACGTTTATTTTGGCAACAACCAAATTTTGGTCAGTGGTTATCAATGATTATAATTTTTTATCTGTCACTGTTGTGATGCTTTTCTCTGCTTCTAGTAAAGGTCAGCATCCGGGACGTCAAAGCTGACTTGGTGTCCATATGCTGTTTTGAAAGAAATTCAAGCCAAGACAACAATAAACAGGCAGGCTGCAGCTTTGCAAGCCTGACAGTTGTTCAATGTCATTGGAGACTGGCACTGTACTGAGCTTTTTTTTTTTTTTTTTTTTTTTTAACTTTTTTCAATACAGATCAACAGTTTGCAGACTTTCCCTAAGTGAAAATCAAGGTTGCTCAAAAGCCTTGGTTTGATGTTGGGAGATTTTGCTTGAATCATGTTACAATAAGTTGAATAGCAAGAAGTTAGACAAATCATATTCACAGAGCAATGACAGTTGGTATTTATGTTATTTATGTCATTTCCTTCAGAATAAAAGAAAGGATAGTTTATATCACATTCTGGTTGCATACAGCTGCAGTCACACAGAAAACCTTGACTCAGATGCGCAGGCCTACTCGCTCATGCACAAATGTACAAACACACACGTCACTCACACATCAGCGACGCATAAGAAAAAAGCTTTTCCTCATTGTTCCCCTCTTGGATCGAATGACACCAGCCATCACATGGTGGAGGACACGTTGGCTCTCTTCTGCCGGTGCTAATAATATGCTATCATCGGGCCGAACCACAAATGCACCGCTCATGGCCATAATCTTGTTGTCAGCTGTCTCACACTGTGGATGACGTGCAGACACTCAAAGCCATTTGGCATGTAGGGCTGAGATCCCACAGCCCCAGCTTAATTGGATTTTGAAATGTGGTGAATGTGTGTGTGTGTGTGTGTGTGTGTGTGTGTGTGTGCTTGAATGCGTGCGTGTGCATTCATCTGTGGGTGTATGCACATATGCATTGGTATTTCAGCACATCTGAGTGTTTTCATATGTGTGCATGCGTATGTGCGCTCACATCTGACACACAAAACATATCGCTGTCAGGTGAAAACCTCATAAATTACATTTTCAGGAGCAGAGAAAAACAGCCTTGATCTTAAACAGCTTGTGTTTTGAGCTAATCTAATTGGTTTCGAAAAGGTTTCATCAGCTCAGGCCATGTGAAGCTTTTTCTTCCAAGACTGGTGGAGGAAGCACTAAATTTGCTTTCCTTGAGTAAAAGAGGAAATCATGGAAGAAATAGTCTGCCACAAGTTAAAGCCCTGCTATAAAAATTTGACTTGAAAAAACAACTGTAGTTTATTGCAACCTGTGTCTTATATTTATTATTTTTACAGTCATTAATGATAACGCACCACTTGTGGCAATGCAACGGGCTGTGAAAGAAGCAATAAAAACTGTTCTGAACAAACCTCCCTCAAGGTTATGCAAACTTACTTGGCGAACAAAATGAAGGTGAACAAATGGCTGCCTGAATCCAATTCAAGTGATTATTGCTTGCCTACAGAGTGACCTCTGGGTCTGCAACTACCAACTTGAACTCCATCATTCAGGCTTATGCTTCTTCTCAGTTCCCTGCGTTGCCATCCCTGCACACAATGGTGGAACGAGCTACTGAATGCTATCAGAGGAGTCAACAGTCTCTTCAAGACTCATCTCCTCCACGAGCACCTCCTCCTCCTGACATCTCCAACACCTCAACATACCTAACTAGCACTTATTATGCACTGCCAGTGCACTTCTGTACTTGATCTCCTTGCACTTTGCTTTAATGAACACATTTAGTACTTACTTCAAGGTCTCCTACTACACTGAAACTTTAGTGGTGTCCCTTAGATAAAAGCGCCTGCTAAATGTAATGCAACTAACAGTAAAATCATCACCCAAACTGGTGTCCACTTATTCTAATTAGAGTGGCAGCAGCACTTCTCTTTCCCTGAGCCTGGCCAATAGGCTTTACACTGAAAGTACATCATGGTTATCTGGTCAGAAAGTCATTACAAATATTACATCACTATTCTTCATAGTTCAAAAAGTAATAATTAACATTGATTGTAGTTTTAAGCATCTTGTCAACAGGGGCTTTTTAGTTGTAATACTGAGGTTGGCCACTGCAATAAGTGAGTATCAGACTTTTTTTCTTTTCTTGTGCAATAAGTGATTATTCAAATAAAGAGGGTGAGGTGATCTGTCTTAACTGTCTGATTGTTTGCCAACTGTGTGACTGCCTGACAGCTCAGGGCATTATTAAAACCACACAGCTCTGTTCTCAGATCTTAGCAATTAGCTTGTCATCATAAATGATAAAAATCATGCCCATAATTACATAACACACCAGAAACACCCTTTGTTAAGTAAAGGTGAAACATCACTCAGACATCAAATGGTCCAAGTGACTTTTGGATTTGTTATGAAAATTTGTAAATCTTGTGACAACCCTGTCTGAGCAGGCCTCTCACTGCTGATTGGTGGAGTTCAGTCATCAGGAAGATTCAGCTCACCTGGTTTGGCTGCCACATATAAGCTTGTGGCTGTCAGCCAGTCTCTCCCTGTCCCCTGGCTTCCACCCTGTTTGGTTTTGTTGTATTTTCAGTTATATAATGTGAAATAAACTTATTTTTAGTTTTCTTCCCTCTTTCGTTCAGCTTTGTAACAACCTGAACATATGAAATTACATGAAATCAAAAAAGTACCCTGTTTTCAGATCAGTTGAAGGATTATACATTGCTTTACAGGTTCGGAATGCTCTCATAAACTGTTAAGATTGTCATAAATGCATCCGTTCGCCTGTTGGACAAGAATTGAAAAAGAAAATGATATGATGGATGTTAAATCTGAACATGCAGAGTGACTTGACTAATATTAATGAGTGGAATAAAAACAACAAATTTAGTGCAAGAGTCACAGAAAGTCTGACAAAATTTAAAATATGTTCAAGTGAAGTAACAAAACTGTATTTAAATGTGGTGCTTGAGAATAAGCATGAAAATCATCTAAATTGCCACACACACTGCAATGTGTGTTTTCACTTTCCCATTCCCCACGTGCGCGTGTTCGCTCTTGCATGCATGTGAGTTCATAAACCCTAAAATGAAAGGTATGAGATAGCTGGGTGGAAGCTTGCCAGTGTGTGAGATAGAAGTGGACGCTCCAGTGCCTCTCAGAGAGACAAGGGAACCGGCGTCTCGTCTGTATTCACCCAAACAGCGTTACGACGGCCTCTCTGGAATCCAACATCCCCTGTTGACTACAAAACAGAGAAGTGTGCAAGGGAAACCTATGGCAGGGGCTACACCAATGACAGGTTTTCAGATTGTCATCATTTACAGCTGTTTCTCTGTTTGTTGATAGAACATTGAATGGCTTATGAAAAACTGAGGAGTGACTACACAAGAGAAGTAATTCACCAGTTATGTAAGGAAATGCATATTTAGTCTGAGGAAAAAGGCTCACACATTTGTGCAGACATCACTAAATGGGAGAGGAAGAAATACATCAAAGATACATTTTCAATCTGCAAACTCTCAACAATAAGAAAAGTGACTGCTTCAACAAAATATGTTAACAGGCCGCAGATAGCCTGGCTGCAGATGAGAAAATTAATTCACCACAAGGTTTTTCTCTAATCTAAAAGAACAAACAGATCAAAAATTCCCACACACCCCATAAAATTTCCTAGAAATAAGTTTTTCATTGTAGCAGACAGTTGAAAACTTTTCAATTTATGATCTTTCACAGTGAAAAGAAAGAGGTCAGGCTGGAAAAACCATGCTTTATTATAGATATTAAAAAAAAAACTCAGTGTGTAGTAGGTAGTTGTTGGTAGGGTTAGGAAGAATGGCAACACTTTAAGTTTGTTAGAAACTCGACTTTACATTCAGCACCTTATTTCCAATAAGGGGACTGTCCTCAGCAGAAAAACAAAATCTACGAATGTCTGTTCAGTTTTTAAAAATAATATTCTTCTGAGAAGTGACCTCTTGTAATTATGCAAACTATGACTTTGCTCTCTCCATAGCAACAGTGTCTGTAGCCTCAGGTTAATATAACCACTTAAAAATTTCATAAATTCAAACAAATTCAATTTTTATAGTGAGAACAAGTCTTTTAAATGGGATTGGGAGTCCAAACAAAGGAAGCCATTGTAGTTTCATAACAGCTTCATAAAAGAAGCGTGGTTTGCAGACAATTAACTGACAGTTAGAAAGGCAGCTAGCTTAAAAACGGCCATGACTGACCAGTTCTAGCAAGCTCTCAGCTGCCTAGGGAGTTAGCAGTTAGCTCACCAGCTCCAGTAGTTCACCAGCTAGCTAGAAGACACAGAGATGATTTTGATGATCTACTTTGTGGTTTGACCAGGCCTTTAGAGGTGGTCCGTTTGGCTGAGGCAAATAAAGTGCTTGGGTTTGAAAGGCTGCTGTTTGCAACCTGTCACTCACAAACAGTCATTGTTGGTTACTTTAATCTTGAAGATGTTTTTAATTGGCATTAGCTGCCTAAACCTAAAGGAGCCAGTTCCACTATTGCTACATAGCCAGTGTTGGCGTTAACAGCTGTTTACTGCCGTCTTGCTGAGAGCTTCATTCATTGCTGCGTTTAAAAGAGAAGAGGTTATAATACGACCTCTGAGAGGAGCTATGTCTTCAAGGCAGACTGGATGCTACAGTGACTCGGTGTCAGAAATTGACGAAACAGGCCAATCGGGCCAGGGCCCGAGTCATTATTGGAACAGGCTCGTGGGTTAAATGACCACATGCTTCGATCCAGGAGATTCCCTGCCAAATGATGACAGAATAAGTATAGTTACTGGAGTGATGTTTCAAAGCTTTTTTTTTTCTCCAACATATTGAATCTGCAAAACAAGCAGTGAAAAATAGGAAGTGGCAGAGAGAGAGCTATAGATAGATAGATAGAAGGATAAGGGGAAGTGAGGGAGACATACTTTTCTTGACTTTCCCGGAAGCCATCTGTCTTTGTTTGAGGAGTATGACTGCTGTCAGGTTGCTGTGATAGAGACGTAAACAAACAGGAGGATCACAGCTTCTTATCTCTGCTCATTTCTCCTCCCTAACAAGACAAACACCAGCAATCCTGTCATGTTGACTGTGTGTGCCTGTGTTGGGGCGGGGGCTTTGTGCGGGGGCTTGTGTGTGTGGTTTCTGTCTGTGTTACTGTGATGAAGTACAGTAAAGCTTGACCAGAAAGGAAGATGTGCATATTTTAAGAAGCATGATGCAAATCCAGAGAAATGCAACTATCAGGCCAGCGGGTGCAGACGCTGCTGAATTTTTTTTTTTTTTTTTTTTTTGTGGAAGTCTCATTGCAGTGTTAGACCCAGCTTATCTAAAATGGAGCAGAGGTCAAACAATCCTTTTTTCACTAACTGGTGTCTCTGAAGCCTGTCTTCCAACAATTAAAAAAAAAAATCCCACTAAATAGAAGAAAGAGTCTTGATTTATTGTTGGGTTGTGGTACACAAAATCCAAATCTAAACTTAAAATCCCATTTTAAACATTACCAGCTGGTGTCACAAATTGGCAATTTGATCTCTCAAATTTGTGTTTTTTGTTTTTTTTGACAGAAGGAAGTGAAGTTGTTTTGGTTGCTTCAGTTAGTCAGGAAGCACAGTTTAAGATGATAGCTAGAAGCTGTATTTTTACATACATTAAAGTGATTAATATAAATTTGATAGTTTATCATATTTAATACATTTGTCATTGGCCCTTTAGCATTCTTTTGGGTTGTGATACTAGAGTGCATGTTATATTAGTAATACTGTCCACTGCTGCATGGACATGTACAGACAGAGGCTGCTCCAAAAAATCTACTTGGTAGAGTTTTGTGGTTAGAATATTTTGTGGCAAAAATTAGAAAGAAAAGACTATTTATAAAATGAAAGAGATATAACAATTAAAATGCTGATATGTCTGGCCTTATTTGAAGGCCTAAAACTCCCTCAGGGTTACCTACTGTGATTTATGCATTAACTTGTGCTTGCAAATTTTTTTACCAGAAAATGCAAATGACCAGTTTTTGCCAATGAGTTAAAACATTTGAAAGCATGGTTACTAATCAGCATGCACAATTTTACAGCAAATATTCCCCTGCACCAGTAAGTGCAAAAACATTTCTCTATAACATATATGTAACTATAAGAATCTCCAAAAATCCTACTAAGACAAAGCAGCATGTTGCTTTGAACCTTGGTTAGAGTGAATAAATGCTCAAAAGTGTTTTGCAGCAGCAGTTCAGACTTCAGTGTCATTGCATGTTGTCACTGCAGGAAACCCAAGCCAGCTGAGGTTTTGTAACCTTTTGCATACGATGTAATGTTTTATACTCTAGAGGATGAGCAGGTAACTGTACATCCATAAAGTTTTTCAGTCACTCTCACACACACATGCACGCACACACACAACATGCATCCTTGTCTGGTCAGTTTTACTCAGTAAATAATACTACGCCCAGTCACAGCTGTGCAACACACGTCACAGCATCTTCAACCTAGAGCAGGTGTACAGCTGTATCCAGCTGTTTCTGGCTTGACAAAACCTTCAACTGTGCATCACCACTGTCTTATAACATAATGACACCTTTTCACTATTAACTTTAAAAAAAAAAGGGCACAAATGTGGATGAGAGCTTGAACGGAAGGTGCCTTTCATGTCCTTTAAAGTAAATATAAAGAAAGTTATTGCCTTGACATGGAGCACCAACCCCCATATGATATCATACCGTACCACACATTAGACTAATGGAAGAAACTCAGGCTTTATTACGTGTATATGCATGAGTGGATGTATGCACCTGGATCTGTGTGTGTGTGTGTGTGTGTGTGTGTGTGTGTGTGTGTGTGTGTGTGTGTGTGTGTGTGTGTCTGTCTGTCTGTTTGTATAAAGTCAAATATAATGAGACCTCACTCAGGCTCAGGTCTGCTCACTCACTGTAAAAGCACACAGAGATGCTGTCATCTGCAATTCAAATGAGCAATTCACTGATTAGTTAACAGAGCCAAAAGGTCTTAATACAGTCAAGTAATGACTGCAATGTAATTTCCATTCAATCAATGTTTTTATTTATAATGAGCGTTACGGAACTCTGCAGCAAAAAGAGAGAACAGATGGAACTTTGTGCAAACACACTCATGCACACGTTTTGCTCTGAATTTGAGATAATTGGCGAGATATATGGGGGAAAAAATGTCTTTTGCTGCTGAGCCTAATTAGGGAGAGAACATTTTCATAGCTGCCAAACAACAGCAGACAAACCAAAGGTGCCCTACAAAGAATCTGTGGCTTCATTATAATGTGACAGCATGGAGTTCACCTGTTGCTGCAGGAGAGGTGTGACTGTGACAACCCTGACAGCTAAAAGATCAAGAATGCTAATGTAAAAGCCCTTTTACATTTAAGCAGCGCGGCAGGAACAAGGCCTCAGAGCGAGCATCTCAAGAGATCAATGCGCTGACGCTCGCTTCGATCTGTGGAAGGCGGTTCTACAGGAGATTTGATGAAGCACCAGAGGTCAAAGGTCATTGTCGGCATTGATCACAAGCAGCTGAAGATCATCCAAGATCCTGTCCCGCTGGATCAATGATGAATTTTCCCAAAAAAACTCTTTATGGGGGCCATTTTTCTTATCAGAGCTACCTCCCACTTATGATCTTTCAGTGGGAGCAAGCAGTCAGAACAGAAAATGGCAGCAGAGGTGCTTGTGAAAAAGGTGGAGGAAAACAGGTACCCCTCCATCCATCTGTTTTTGTCAGCATTTTCAATTTGCAGAAAGACAAAGTGGGAATGCTAGAAATTTGAAAAAGGGCAAAAACATTGTGAAAATGTTTCTTCAAGTGGAAAACTTGAAATATTAAAAAAAAAAAGAAGAAGATGCTGCTAGAAACATATTTTCCAAGGACACCTTGACACTTTGATACTTGTGTCTGCCTCTTCTAGTATAGACAAAGATTTAATGTCATGCTGCTTCCACTCCAAGAAAAAAAATAAATAAATAAACAAAGTATAAAGAATAAAAAGACACAGAGTTTACTTACCTGGGATCAGAAGAAACAAGTTCATATAGTTAGAAATAGAAGTTAAATGATCAAATGTTATCTTTGCTTTATTAAAGGACCAGTGAGTTGGATTGAGGGGGGTGGGGTCTATTGAAAGAAAATCCAGATAATTATCACAATTGTTTTCATTAGTGTATAAACTTCATTGGGAGCAGGTCCTCCTCCACAGAGTACATCATTTTTCACCACCATTTTCTGCTACAGAGGCCCAGAAGCGTCAAACCAAGCAGTGGCTCTACAGAAGGCCTTTCAAGTTTTTAAGTTACCTCAAGGCCACCATAGGTTTTCCCACGCGCTTGGAAAGAGAAGGGTGAGGGGAGGGGTATTCAGGGGTTGCAAACCCACCGCTAGATACTACTACACCCTACACACTGGTCCTTTAAGTATATGGTCTAATCAGCCCTGCATATTTCCCCAGAGGTTATGGGCTTGAATATTTTGGAAATTTGCTTCAAACTTGTGCAACAATTCAGTGGAAACATAACTGACAGAGCTCGACTCTCTGTTGCTTTAAAAAATAACTTCAGAGATAACATTTTAACATTTTAGAGTGAAAGTGAAATTTCCAGGTAGATTTTCTTTTTAAGCAAGGGACATGGTTCTGGAGACGGGAACACGCTTTGGACAGTCGGTTTTTCCGACCTGACTGAAATGACATCTGGTGATCACACCTTCATCCAAAGAGAGTGAACTAGTTTCCGGTTTAATGTTTATTTGCAATGAAAATCTCATATTTGGTAGGTATTTTGGTAGGGATTTTGGGGGGAATTTACAGTAAATTGCAGCTACTCTTTCGGGAGAAAATATTGTCACATTTGCCTACTGGGTATTCATAAGCAGGAAATCTGAAATCTGTTTCAGTATCTCCTACAGTCACAACGTGTGGCAAAACAGATGGCAAAGAAGACAGCAAAAATTTGTCAGCAGTTTGAGCTGGTGGAAATTAAAAATGTGAACAACACTCACACTAAACTTAAGAGGTGATTATCAAATTTAATAAGAACAGGTTGGCACTTGTCTGTGGAAACGATTCCTCCGAGGAGCATGTTTTAGAAAGGCAAAAAAAATTTAAGAGAGTGATTGTTTATTGGAGTTTGACATGTGGTGTTAGTCTGATGATATGCAACCAATTACTGTCTGTAACTCTGCATTCTCCCATCTGTTTCTGCTGTGTTTGCTCTGATGTTTGGACATGATGCAACATTTCCACCAATAACACCTGGAACTTCCCTGTCCATCATTGGTTCACATTCAGGATCTTGATCCATCCTCTGTTTTCACTTTATCTTTCTTTAAAATGTTACGTCAGCCATCAACAATATTACATCAAATGAATTTTGAAGGGTGGAGACAACACCATCATACAGAAAGTGGGAAACATCAGTGGTTGGAATAGACAGGCGCCGTCTCTCAGGTAAAGAAGTGTGTTTGAGGCTAGAAAGTTCAGCAGTTTAAAGGAAGTCAAGGCAGTGAGACTCTAGACAAAATTACAAACAATATTACAATATTATAAAGATGCTGAGGATAATATTTGAGAATATGATCTGACTTTTTGATTATTAAATTTTGATTTAGATCATCATCTAATTACAAGTTATTCATTTACCTAAATTTCTTTTTTTTTTTCATTTGTAGTATACTTGTAACAAAATCTAATCAACTCACACGTGTGTTTGTAACTGATGTTTAAATTTTGTAGTGATACCATATGTTTGAGAAATGAAAAAGTTAGCACTGTGCTATCAATCAACCCAAGCCTACCAAATTAAAATATCCAAACTTCTTCAAACATTAAATTAAGAGGTGATTCATATGACATGACTTTACTGTATTTGCTTAGCAGCAGTGCAGGCGGCAGCTATTTTTAACTAAAACTCTTGTTAAAACAGGACTTTAAAGTCAATATTTTATATTAACTATGAATCAAATCACTAACTGTAATATAAAAACATTTCCTTTAGTGATAAACCCACAGAATCATCACCAACTCTTGATTTCTCCTCAGTTCTCCAGAGGGTTCTAATGTCTTTTAGCTCATTGTTTTGGTTTTAAGGCCCACAACTTTAATGTTTTGGTTTCAATCTTGCCACTCTCACCTCCGTCGTTTCTAGGCACAGTAGCTAGCTGATTATGTACAGTGTGCCACCTGTCCAACAACAAATAGCGCACAGGCAAAATTAGTGACTAGCTGGCGAAGCAAATGGAGCATTTAGCAGCTAAAGTACCAGATATTTCTCTCAGTAGCTGGGGGAGACCAAAACAGAGCTAAATTGAGATTTATGAGTGTAAGTAAGCCACTGTTTGACATATCTACTTTGTAAGGGAAATGTCAGTGTAGTGTGATATGTGAGCCAGTGAATAAATGCAGGATTAGTGTTATTGTAGAAGGATGTCTAGGTTTAATCAAAGTAATTTTACTTTCTAGAAAGGAGGTCAGTTGGATTGTCAGCAGTATACTTTCAAAAACTTTATTATATTCTTATAAATTCTATCAGATTAGTTGGGAAATTGGGCCACGAATGAGGGGAAAGTCAAAGTTTGTGGTATGGATCTAGATGTAGGTACAGATTAATGAATTTTTGATTTCTTTTTTCTTAAATAATTTTAATAGAAACAGTGATAGAAGACCTTTTGAACAGTTTTCACATGTGCTATACTGCACTTACATGAATATTTAAAATCCAGCACATGTATCTGGCACATGATTATCTAATTTGGCACAGACGTGGATCCAGATGCAGATTTAAAAAATTTATTCTTTCATTGAAATAATAAAATACAGATGGTTGTGCAGCCTTGACAGAGGGCACGTCGTGCCTGAGGTCCTTTTTTTTTTTTTTTTTTTTTTTTACAGGAGACTTGTGAGAAATGTAACTCTTCTTTTACATGTTAACATTTACAGTATTTAACAGGTTAAGTCCCACTGAGATCAGGCATGTGAAGCCTGTCCTTGACAACAGCAGCAGATGTACCAGCAGTCACAAGAACCGTCGATAACATTTCATAATGATGACAGACAATTAAAAAAAAGAGAGCTGGAGGAGAGAAAAAGGAGCTACTGTTGAGAAATTAGAACAGAACAACATACATTATTCACTTTTCCACAAGCTTGCACAGAACAAACATGCAGCACTGGTTTCAGGTGCAGCACAGAGCCTCTGACTGAATGATTTTTATAGTTGGATACTGTATAAAAGTGAGCAATGATAAAAGTGCATTAGTGAGATGGATCTGTCCTCAAAATGAAGATTAATTAAACAACGAAATGCTGCTGGAGATGAACATGCTCTTGATGGAGTAGCTTTTGGTGCTTTTTTTTCCTCCTCAGCCTACTTAAAATTCAACGTCGAACAGCGCTGCTATTGGCCTATAATTACAACATCAGTCATTATTGATCATTGTCACTTTAATCAACAGCTCTCAACATTTTTAAGAATTTTCCGAAGATAAAACACCAGGCAACAAAGCCGGCCTCTCCACATTTATCTTGGGAGGGGGGGGGCATGTGATGAACACAACAGGCCAAAGCAAGGAACTGTGGCATTCAGAGAGCTCCCAAATAAACATTCAATGGGTGGTTTTAGAAAAAGAGAGAACATATTGTCAGCTCGGCCTCAAGATGGTCCTTCAAGGATATGCTGCTTTTGTTTGCATTGTTTTGTTGATGCACGTGTGAAATAGCTGGAGGGAAATGTCAGTGTCATTCCATTATGTATCAAGGCAAAACACAGAAGGATAAGAATTCCAGGCTGAAAAAAAAGTGTGTGTGTGCATGTGTTTGTGTTTGTGTGTGTGCGTGTGTGTGTGCGTGCTCTTCTAAGTGCCTGCACTCATGTTTTGGAATACACAGAACAGTATGTGTTTCAGTACAAAGGATTTGTCTTTGCTTCTGTTTTTCATCTGTCAGTAATAATTGTATGAGCACAGAAAAGCATGTGATAGCACATGATTGTTCCTGAATACCACTGAATGCATGTGTGGAGAGATCTGTATTTACAGCGGTGAGGTCCTGTTGTCCTGGTTGGTACCATGGTTACTGAGAAACTCCTCTGGTTGTTAAAGAGCGGTTCAGTGCACAGATCCATGTAGGTATGTACCCCCAGCCTCACCCCATGTTGTCATTGCTTCACCTTCAGTCAGGAAGACACCCACTCATCTTGTCTTCATCCAGTCACAACCTGCCACAGTGGCCTTCAGCCAATCACTTGTAAGCTGTCAAACTTTGAAATCATTCTCTCTCTCCTGTCATTCAGGCATCGTTTCAACATCGTGTTCATTCTGCGACCCACCTCCACCCCTGCACCTCCTAGGTGACATCTAGTGGTCATAGTAGTTATGACAGGAGCAAAGGGAAATGTGCGGTGATGTAGTTTATCAAGCGACAAAGTTCACATCAGGAGGAGGTTGGGGTGGATGGATGGGTCAACAAAACATGACACAGGAATGGTGTTCGATTCCCATGTGAAAGTAGCAGTTTATGTTGTTTGTTTGCTCCATGACTGTTCACTGTTGTTATTGTAACCATGACAACAAAGATTATTTAATGTAAAGTAAGTACTTAATTTTACCCAAACCGCAACCTTTTCTTAAACCTAACCAAGTAGTTTTTGTGCCTAAACCAAACCAAGACATGACCGTTTATTATCATAACCATGGCGACGAAGGTCCGATGCGTGTGTTGACTCACTCTTGAAGCCGGCCTCAAGTGGCTGTTTAAAGAACTGCAGTTTTTGGCTTCCATTTTCAGCCCCGAGGTTGCTGCTTGGTTGGAGCAAACGACCTATATGGCTGTTCAGGTTGGAGGACTTAATGCATCCAATAGTTGTTAAGAAATTTCACTCAAAATCACAACTGTCAACTCAGGTGACTCTACAGTAACAGTCACCATGGTCAGAAGGCTACATCATCCGGGAACCATGACAGTCCAGAAAATAATTGTTGAAATATTTGAGTAAAAAAAATGTCAATCGTCACCATCTCAACCTCTACAACATCTACCTTCAGCCTCACATTATTTTTTTGCATTATTAATGGACATATACAGTATATTAGACATTTGCAATCAAGTTACCTAGTAAATCAATGATGTTTCACTGTATCCGAAACTAAAGTGAAACAACCTGACAAAGGCAGAAAATGCTGAGACTGCGGTTCATAGTGACTCCAAGCCTAGTTCCCTCTGACTGTACCCGTCCTGCAAACCTCTGCTCCTCAACAGGCTCTCAAGGACATGATTAGAAAACAGACTCGCTGCTGTGAACAGAGAGAGAGCAGACATTGGCAAGAGGTTCCTTCTTATGGACATAATAGGCAATAAGCCATCACTTAGACCAAGACCTATATCCTGCAGCCTGTGGAGGTGAAGGAATGAGGCAGCACAGGAGACAGAGACAGAGGCAGCCAGGGGCAGACGGAGGCCAAGCCAACAAAGCAGGACGTCTGGTGATGCAGCTCTTTCATTTTTGAGAAAAAGGCGTAGAGAGGAGGCTGCTAGTAGAAAAACTGCTCATGATTTCTGAGAAACCTTTAGCCTAGAAAAAAAAAAAAAAAAAAAAACTTTTGTGTTTTTGTCACTGTGTTCTCACATGGTTCAGAGGTCTACTGGAAATAAATCACGGGGATATATCACGTTTCTTTTTCTTCTTTCTTTGTAAATACGGACACTCCACTGACTAAACAAGATCCCCATACAGAAATGTATGTATGCAAATGTATAAGAACTAAAAAAAAAAAACATCTATATGATGATTTTTTATATGGTATAACATGATGTAACCATATATGTTGATATATAACATTTATTTATATATGCAAGTTTATTAAAACAACATACATATATAAATTCCATGTTTTTTTGTTTTTTTTTATTATGAATTCCTCATTAATTTTAAACATGTCTATCTTCACATTCTCAGACTTTTGGACCCTACTTTGGACTCAGAATTTTGATATTATACTTTATAAAATATCAACATATATTGACGGGCTTTGGGATTGGATATATATCTACAATATAAGCATGCATACCTACATAAATTACAATACATATTTGTATGAGATGGACATATATGTCAATATTAGAAATTATTCCAATTTGTACATGTGTGCTTTTATTTTATATTTACATGTATGTCATATATGGAAATTCAATATATGTACCGTAATTTCCGGACTATTGAGCGCACCTGAATATAAGCTGCACGAACTAAATTGAAAAAGAAAAAAGAATTTGTACATATATAGGCCGCACCTCTTTATAAGCCGCAGGTGTCCACGTTGTAACATCAGATATTTACACAGAAAGATTTTTTTTTTTTTAATTTTAATAAGTGCTTTTTTCCGAACAGTGCCTGTAACATGGCAGTAACAAGCAGTCACAGCAGTAACACGACTGGTTAAAAAAAAATAACCAGCCTACCAGCCGTAGGCCGTTAGCCTACCAGAAGAGTCACTGATCCCTATCTTCATCTTCCTCCTGCGCACTAAAACCACTGAAGTCGTCGTCTTCAGTGTCGGAACTGAACAGCCTCAGAATGACTTCGTCACACACTTTCTCAGTCTCTCTTTCGTTGTCACTCTCAATGTCACTTTCGCCCCCTGGAGGCTGTTAGCCCGTAAAAATCTATAGATTAGCCGCATCGTTGTTTAAGCCGCAGGGTTCAAAGCGTGTGAAAAAAGTAGCGTCTTATAGTCCGGAAATTACGGTACATGTGTCCTTTAGCTCATTATTTTAGTTTTATAGCCCACAACTTCAAGGTTTTGGTTTTGCATATTGAGCTATTTGTGGTCCTTCATGGAACAGCAGTCCATTTCTCAAATGTTATTGTGTGACTGGCTTTGTGTTGAAACTGCCTGAAAATCCTGCACTTACCCAAAACCGTATGATACTGAGCATACGCTTACTGTCACATCCGTTAGACATTTGGGCTTTTAAAAACACCATTTTCCAATTACTCCATATTTTTTTTTTCCCTTTAACATGTCTCCTGTAGTTACTGGATACTGGAGCCAGCCACCATCTCCAAGAATGATAAATCCCTCTAAAGAGCATGCACGTTGAATGAAAAGTGATATTTTTTGAGTTCATACATCACAGACTGACTTGGGCCGCCCCACATACATGTCAATAAATCTTCCCCGTGCCTCTAGTTGAATCCAGTGGAATAATTTTGCACTTGAGCAGGCAGCTTGCTTCTGTTGTTGGAGCCTTTATTATGACCCAGTAAGCATTTGTTGCCTCAATTGATATTCTAAAAATATGGGCTCAAGCTAACTGGGCAAATCCTGAACCTGCCTCATGCAGGTTTTACTCACATGACAGGAAGATAATCCTACCCTCTGGGCTTTTTATATTATTTATGCCATCTTAAGAATGATGTCACTCACAATACAGCAGGTGATAGCAAACACTCTTTGTATGACTTTGTATTGGAGAAATATTCCTTAAAATAAAAGGGTTTTGCTTCAAGAGCTGCCTTGGCTGTACAGATCTGTATGTTTCTATGGATAATACCCATGTTTCAGGTCATAAATGTCATTAAATATTGTTATGGCACAGCCACATTTGAACTTAACTGTGACATACAGTAAAGCATGTGATATTGGCAAATGGAAAAAAAAGTCTAACATGCAAAGTTCCTTGCTGACATTTAATATTTTAGAAGAGTTATTCAAAAGCACCATAGATGACTTGTGGTCCATGAGGAAAGGAAAATATACTTAAGTACAGTACTCAAGTAAATGTACTTCATTACTGTCCACCCCTGATTAAGCGATAAGGGGGGCCCTGTTGACCCTGCCCCACCTCCCACCCTGTGTGCACTGTGAATTCAGTGCTCCTGTGCTAAAATGCAGTTTCAGTCAGTACTTCATTGGTGCAGTAGATCTATATTTAAAATATGAAATGTCTTAATTAATATAATGCAATCAAGTTTCCTATTTCAACTCAGTACATAATATATGCTACATTACAAGCACCAGCAAATGAGCTCACACGTGGACATACAGACAAATTGATTGTTTGTTTTCTCATTAGTAATTTATCCAATCTATAAAAAAGCAGTATTATATTGTACATTTGGTCATTATAGTGAAAATTATGATGATTGTATGTGCTTTTTTTTTTAAGTGCTTTCTGACTGGGAGAAAGCAGAGTGAGGTAGCAACTGCCATGCACAGGGTAAGTGGAAATAGATTGTTACACAGTATGAACGAGCCAATAACGGCATCATTATCCTCCACAACAAATATAGAAAACACCATTTGAGCTCAGGCTTGTTTGAATTATTTCCAAGTAGCAAAGTGCTTTGAGGCCTGAGATGTGATCCCCCAGCACCATCCCTGCTATTGAGTGTGCAGAGATGCACGCAGCCCCTTTGAAATGCACAGAGGCCACGCCGCGTGTACAAACACACACTGTTGACAAAAGGCTTTTTTAGAATAAGATGGTGCTTCAGGTAAAAAGCCTCATAGGGAGTGTGTCTGTGTGTGTGTGTGTGTGTGTGTGTGTGTGTGTGTGTTGGCTGTATCACAGATGGGTTGTGTGTTTGAGTATGTGTGTGCATGTAAGAATTAGACTCAGGCCAGCAGTTTGCTCCAAACAAAAATCAAATTTCAAATTGTTGTTGAATACACAGGTATTCATGAGTGGCACAGTGGGACGACAGGAAACCTGCATGCCAAAGAAGATACATAAGAAATGAATTTAAGAAATGATCAAATGACACTGTTGACTTATTGCAGGTGATATCAATATTAGGAGACGCAGCATGAGGCAAGTTCACGTGGCCAGACTGGACACGCTGCAGCGCCTCTGAAAACAACTCAAATTTCAGTTTGTATGAAATCTGCAGCCAGACTGTGATTGAGACATATTAGAGATTTATTCTGTTTGAATCATTTCTTAGTGGAGGCACTTCTTTGGAGACACAATTAACTCACTAGCTGAGTTAAACCATAATGTGTGGAGCCAAAAGAACACAGGTTATTGGAAACCTTGTTGGCTTCAAAGATGAAATTATCAGTAAAATGCAATAAAATCTTGGACGCCTTGCAGAGTAGATAAGCGCCTATATGGCCATCCATTCACCAGTACATCCATTTTCAACAATTAATTTGGGTCTAGGTCATGATGGTAGCAGGCTAAGCAAGATGGCCCACATCTTTCTCACCAGCCACATCCTCCAGCTCCTCCTGGAAGGCCTCCATCATAATCTGAGTCTGCCCTGTATAATCTGGGTCTGACCCGGGGTCTGCTCCCAGCTGGATGTGCCCTGAAAACCTCCAGAGAGAGGCATCCAGGATACACAGACAACCTCACCCAGTTCTTTTCAGTGCTCCTTTCAATAATACATTTGAACTGGGACATTCAGCATGATGCAACCTGAACTTGGATTAAGGACGACCCCCTTCCCCTCCTGCAGTCAGGCCTGGGAGGGGAGCTCACCTGTAGCCATGAGGCTCAGTCAGGCTTAGTTTGGAGAGTTAATATAGAGCATGAGGGAATAAGATTTACTGGATATGAGGGATAAGTCTGGGACCTTCACGATCAATCCTGCCTGTGAAAAGATAGATAGCCTAGTCTGAATTTATAAAGTCAGCTTAAATGGATTAGCATTGATATTTTTTTATGTAGCCAGTGAGCACCAGGCTTTAAAAATGTTGATCATTCCACTTCCACAGGAGTTTGTGTTAATGTGAAAGGACAGCATGTGCATCCCCCAACGCATCTCTGTCTGCACTGTTTTAAGTGTGGGTGTTTTTTGTCTTCATCAGATAGCACACAGTGGAGAATGACAGTATTGTTGATACGGTTATGTCACCGTTCCCACAGACAGACTTGCCACTGAACAAACACCTTGTGGCAACAGGTGAGTTTCACTCAGATGCGGGCACTTGTTTTGACATGTGACAGCAGTGTAAATATGTAGAGGAACATCTGCAGGTTATTTTAAGTCTTGTGATGTTCTTGATTTATAGCCAGAGGTTGACAGAGCCTTGAAATTATATGTTAAAAAAAAAAAAAACAAAAACACGTTTTCCAATAGGAAGAGGAACTGAGTGAACATACTGTTCCTGTTTGGCTTATGAATCTTCAAAATTAGAGGTTTAGCAGGTTTGCTGCCTCTCAGGGATTCACACATGACAGACAGTACACAACTTATTTTTGTGATAAGACAAAGACAAAAAACAAACACTTTGTGTATCCACAGCAGCTTTACAATGAGCCAGAAGCACTTCAGAGTCTGACATCTATAGAAATGATGGGAGGGAGCTGTTCTGTCTGAGCAATGATTGTCTCTGGTCAGACGCCAGTAAATAGAGAGGTTTCACACCGAACTGGACAGGCAGTTAAATGACAATATGAAGGATTTGTGGAATTAATTGGATTGGCAGAACTTCAATGGGAGAGTGTTGGAGAGTTTGTCTTAAATCCATTTTTGAGAAGTTTTTATTCAGCAAAAACACAGTGAGCACTTAACATCAAACAGAGAGTTAATGAACACATTAATACTTTTTATTTTATTTTTGGAGGGTTTATTTGTTTTACAAACTTATATAACTGTCTTTCTTAAAGTCTCACTAATATTGAGAGATTGCAACTTCATTGGTAAAAAGACAATGTTTAGATAGATTAAATTAGTTAAGTATTACTTGTATTACTCAATAATCAGGGACATGCAGACACATTTTGATGGGCAATGATACAGTGAAAACTAGAATTACTGCCTCATGTTTGTATCCCTCCACCAACCAGCTTAGTTAAAGGAAATATGGTCACAATCTCCCCTTCCTGAGTTTACAGTGTTGAAGAAGTTTGTTGCAGAACTCAATGATGTCACAGTGAAGTTGACCTTCAACCATTTGGATATAAAATGTCATCACTTAATTTTGGATGGACATACACACAGACAGCCAGACAACCTGAAAACAATGCTTCTGGCCATGGATCTTTATATTTATTGCACTGGTTTAAGCCTGCGTTGAGTACATTTTTTGGCCAGTGCAACAAGCTGTGAATACAAGATTAGCATATTTTTGGGCAAAGACGTTAGCACACAGATGACATACATTTGTGCTGTTGAATGTAAGTTCCATATTTTTCTCCTTTTACCTCTATTTTGGTCTCCACCAGCTCTTGAGAAAAATATGTAACGATAAGAGGATATATCAGAGGTTTTTGCTGAAAACACACCTGCAGCCTGTGTTGATGAGAGCAGTGAGACTGAACTCAAACAGTAGTTTGACTCAAACAGTATTTTGAGTTCTGGGCTATTAAACCAAAACAAGCACGAAAAGGAGAGCTGAAAGACACTAAAATGTGCCGTAGAGCTGAGGACAACTGGAGATTCAGGTGATAATTCTTTAGATTCATCACTACAGGTGACTACTCACATATTGCACATTATAAATTTACTTACTGTTCATATAGAAATTTTCATAATTGCAGCTTTAAGGCTCACAGAACACGGTGATCAGCTAACTCTGTGCAATATAGACTGTATGCAAAAAAGTATTAATGAGAGCTAATTAAGAATGAAATGGTTACAAACCTGTGTTTCTAGCAATGTTACAATAACTGTGCATTTAAGTACATTAAAGGAAAAACTTACATCCATTAAATTCTGTCGCCGAGAGACAATAAGTGAAGGAAAAGCTCAAAAACTATAAAATTAAATACATCTTTGGATGGAAATTGTGAGGGAAGGATGTTACAAACATCCTTTTTGTAAACACACAAAGAAAAGAAATAAGAAATCTTGTGTTGCTACTTGTAATAACAGTGGAATGAAATTAGTCCTTCACTAAACATATTACATAAGAGCATGTGGAAAGGGACAGACATATATTAAATTCAAAGCAAACTAATGTCAACTTTCTCAGCTACAAAGCTATCAGGCAGATCTACATTCCTCTTGCTTTGTCTTGGTCCCACTCTGCCCATAGCTCCACACCCCTCTGGGTAAACTCTCCAATGCTTTCTGGCAGATATCACCTCTCGAGTCTTGCATAACACCCCATTCTGGCTCCCATCCAACTGCACTCCCTCACATCGCCGTGATTCATCACCGGGCCCTCCTTGATCCCTATCGCAAATAGGCCCTTATCAGTCAAGAACCCCCCTCTTGAGAAATCCATCCTTTTTTCATACGCACCACTCGCTCGTAAAGGAATTCCAATAAGACGGCATAAATCAAGGCTAACGCGCCCCTGTTCTCAAGGCTTCAGCAGAATCAACATGAGCCTGGCGGTGGGCCTGAAAGCAGGACCGTGTTGTGAAGCGGTGCTTGTAAAAGGAGTTATTTGATTTGGCTGGCTAGGCACAACCGGTATGGTCATGTTCAACATTCTTTAGCTAATGGTCCATGTTACAGCTAGTCTGCACCCGGGGGGATTAGGAGGGAGTGGATCAAAAAAATGGCAACACTTTTAAAACAGCCTTATTCTGCTGTATCAACCTGTGTGTTGACCTGTGGAAAAAATATAGCACAATACGCACAGAATAACACAGAGTGAGTGCACAGACTGTGGTGTGTGTGGCCAGGGGAGAGTGTGTCTGCACAGGCACAGTGTTACTGAGTGCACCATTAAGTTTTTCATAGGTTAATACACTCAAAGAAAAGTAATTTCTTACCTGAAAAATAAATGTTATTTTGTTTATACAACTCACTTTATTTTATGTGTTTTTGCAGTTTTAGCACATTATGTCATTTTCTCTATGAAATGGGATGTATCAATATATTTATTTCAGATCAGTGGTTGTTGGTTTGACTGCCAGACTGACAGGATAAGCCACAGCAGCTGGTTCTCTTGAGCAAGGCACATAATCCTCAGCTGCTCCACCTGCACAGTGGCCAGCACATGAGTCTGTAGTTGTACTGGGCAGCTTCCAGGTCAGGGTGTGTAACTGTGTGATTGTGAGCAGGGCATTCCTGAAAAACTGATAGTTTCACTATCAGTAAATTAAATTATCAGTAAAGTATAGGGATATGATAGTGAAACTACGATGAGTAAATAAAGGTTGAAAAATTGCTTGACTTGGACAGAGAGATTTATTTGATAATAACAAAGGCAAATACAAGACTGAGTTTACTATTAGATTTGTCAATGATAAACTTGCAATGACGCAAAAAGTTTGTTGCAGTTGTGTTTCCCTTCAGAATCTGATCTTCATGTCTGACACATAAATTATATATATATATATATATATATATATATATATATATATATATATATATATATATATATATATATATATATATATATATATGTGTGTGTGTGTACTATACAATTTTATGAATTTCATTTAAATACTTATTTCCACTGTAGGAACATTTCCAACTTCACCAGGGTGCATGCATCTGCAGTTTTTTCAAACCAGTCAAGTATGACAGCAGCAGACATATTTAAACTGGCACAGGGTTGTTTCAATTGAAAACTTGCAGCCTTTGCAGGCTTTGATGGTCTCAAACAAAACCATCACCCCACTTTATTTCTTTGTATTGCATGTCTGCCAACAGCAATCTGACTTGTGTCACTTTCAGACATCATCTATTATAGTTGCAGCATTTTGGCAGAGGCAGTATTAGACAGATTCCCTGTATTCCAGACTGACAGCCACAATTCAAGTGCTGGCATCTGGCCAGCATCACTCACTGAGAGTAAAGATTTGAGAAACACTCCCATGCTTTTCTCACATGTAGTTTGCTCACAGCCGTCATTCATCATTTAGACGAGTCTTTCAATGCTCAATCGTGCAGGAGCAGAAGTCAGAATGTGAGACTGTTACACCACAGGCCCAAGCGCTCTCAAACACTTCACTCAGTTGATTTAATAACAGTATGTGCACAACAACCTCCAAATAAAATGTGTATTTCCCTCAGCAAGCACTGTGGAGGTTCCTCTGAGCAAGGTCTTCAATACACTCCAATGAGAATGCCCAGAGGCTACAACAGGTGACACTGGTTTTAATGGGCAAGAATGTTGATGTAAAAAATCTGCACTGTCTTCAAAGCCATAAAAGTTAACTTGAATAAAACATACTCGTGAAAATAAACATAATTTAGTAAGGGACTAGAAAGAAAAAGCAGTTGTACTGTGGTTATGCAGGAACCAAAATGTAGAGTTTAAGAGTAAAGCTGAGATTGCTGAAGGCAAATTTAGAGCGGGCTTTTAGCCAGTGCTAACTTGCTGCCACCCAGAACCTATGGCTTGTTCTCAGTCTCTTTAAAGCGACACCGTGGAGGTTGTGAACAAACAAAACATATATTTATATCGAATACATTGTGTTTCAAGTCTATTTTCTTGTTCATGAAACATTTGTAAAGTTGATCCTTTAAACATTTACCTATGTTATTCAGCGAAAGTTTTATCATCACAAATGGCTCGAAAGTAACTACATAAGTACACTTTCTAAAGTACTGTAAAGTAATTTTAAGGTACTTATACCATTCTTGAATACTTTAAGCTGCTTTATACTTCTATTTAACTACTTTTTACTATTGAATTTTTTACTCCAGCAAATTTATTTGAGTGAGTCAGAGACTTTTTGTCTTATGACCCCTCATAAAAAAACAGTATCTGGTTAGGGCCTTTCAGATGTGTCACGAAATCCTTTATTATTCTTCTCAATGACTCAGATAGTTTCGAAGGATCCAATATTTTCCCAAAAAACAAAAAATACAGAAAACACTATCCAAACAATTTGAAGCTTGTTTTTTCTTTTTTCCTGCCCAAATAATAATCACACAACCCCACAGATTTACTGACCCGTTGGATGGAGGACCCAACATCTAGTAGAGAACCACTGAAGTAAAATACCTAAATGTATCTAAA
The DNA here is from genome assembly GCF_046630095.1 of Trachinotus anak. NCBI lineage: Eukaryota > Metazoa > Chordata > Actinopteri > Carangiformes > Carangidae > Trachinotus > Trachinotus anak. The sequence continues at coordinate 19,770,807 of NW_027273863.1, read as the reverse complement.
GTAGTTAAAAGTAGCTCCACCTTGATCAGCTACAACAGTTAAATACTACTTATGCACAAATACATCAGTATTAATATATATTAACACTCACAGGGTACTTTTAATTTTTATACTTTTTGGTAAAAATACATCTGCATTTCTACTTAAGTGGGATTTTCAAAGCATGATTTTACTTGTAATTGAGTTTTTTTTTTTTTTTTTTTTTACATTTTACATTAGATTAAAATCAACAAGCAGCAAGGGATTATATCAGTCCAGTAAGATGCACACTGGGCCAATTTGTCAACAATGGTAACTGTCAGGACCGCTGTCCAGGGTCCTGAATGTGCGGCTGTCTTGGGCATTCCCTGACATTTGCTCTAGTACGTAGGAATCCCGCTGGTGAGCACTAATGGCCAATTTGCTTTGATTGATAAGCCTCATCATTTGCCTCAACTCCCAAGCTCACTATATACGTGACTCTATATATAACTGTTTCAGATCCTCATTGTGATCCAGAGCTGGACAAAGTGCCATCATCTTTTCCCTACTTGAAAAAGACCCAAATAACTGAACGTAATATCTCAACCCACCTGAACACTGTGGAAGATTTAGTCCGTGCTCTCCACCACCTTTAGTAAAAGGATATTCCAAATAATAGAATATGCTTTGCAAGAACGGTGTTCATACCTCCAGTAGAGTTCTAAGAGACTTGGAGAATCTATACCTGAAGCTGCTCTGGTGGCCAGCACCTTACTTACATTACTATGCATTGTTTTTGCCCTTTAAATATGCATGTTATAACCCAATGCTTTATCTCTTTAAAATAAAATCCTGTAGATATTTGATCATGTTTGAGCTTCTCATGTCTTTCAGTGCAAAGTTGTCTGGTCTCCACTGCAACACAACCAAGAGCTTTAAAAAGAAAGTTTGTCATCATGAATCAAAGATGTAATATTGCTGGTCCCAATGCCAAACCTTTTTTTACTGGCCTGTTAATGCTTCCAGAAGCTATACTGGTACACAGTCAGCCTTGAAATAAATACACAGAGAGATTGGGCTTTGTTTCATTGCAGATTAAAAGTCCTATCATATCACAACCAGCCAGAAATTGAATGTGACCTCCTACTTTTAGCATATGTATCTGTAGCGTTTCGTGAGAGAGAGTGAAAGAGAGTGAGATGTGCCTGTCAGCTGTGCTACCTGAAAAAAATAATCACTTTTTCAGGAATTATTCAAACTTATCTATTCACCAGGTCTAATGTATCTTTGAGATACAAGACGTTTTTTTTAAACTTCTTTTAACAACTCAAGAGTCATGAAACTCACTCTGCACATTAACTACCACATCTTTTCATTTAACACCTCATTCGAACCTCAATAACAGCAAGCGTCTGTCCTGCTCAGGTGTCCTTGAGCGCAACGCTGAATTTCTAGCAGCTGCAAAGGTGGCCTCTGCCCAAACAGCATCACGAAGGAGAGAAAAACACCAATAACAGCAGATGAGGAAACATTTTCAAGCAAACAGCGATGTACGTGGAAGCTGGACATGGCTTTCGGTTAACCCACATGTATCATAGATCTGTGAGACTTCACGATAAAGAACTCTTGAATCCTCTGTGGGGTTTGTTTATCTGTTGAAATATAAAGCAGGGAAACAGAACTGAACACTGTGAGACTTCTTAGATATCCCTTCTCTTATTTTATCATAATTTACCACAGGACAGAATTACACAGGGAAAACTCTCCATTTTGCCAAAGTGTATTTGGATCGTTAGTTAGAAAAATCTTTAATTCATTTTTAAATTATCTTCTCTAATCATAATTTAGTCATGATTTTTAATTAACTTTTAGTAGCAAGTTTCTAAAGGTGGGAAATCCTGCAGACATCATTATTTCTAATATAAAACCATTTAGTTTATCAGCTTGATATCAAAATAATGACTGAAAGTGAAGGAGTCTTGGGGAAATGCAAAAAACTATTCAAGTCAACTGATTGCGGTTCTAGTCTTTAGTCTTAATTGCAAGTAATGCTGCCTTTTGTTCCAAATAAGCCTGAAACCTAAAAACAGAAATCAAATCTCAAAAGTGTGAAGAGGTTAGAGTTGTGTAGAGTTGGCACAGATATGAAGAATGTGTAACTAAAACTCTCTTTAGAAATACTACTTGATGTGGGTCGAACATAACCATCCCCCCTGACCAATAAACTCCACATATGAGGGAGACTGTCTGTCCCTTGACCCATCCAGCCACCCCAAACCATATCGTCCTGTCAGTGATGACATCAGAACCTTAAAGCACAAAACATATTTTGTCATTTCATTTGAAGGACTTGCTGGTCCACCATAACCTTCCTCCCAACAAGGGTTGAGCCCGGGTTGGACACTGCCCAACTTTGATGTCTCAAGGTTAAAACTGACTCATCACAATTCTTTGGTTTATTAATATTTAAACATCGTTTAACTGACTCCAGTGGAAAGAGAGCAAGTGAGAGAAGCAAAACAAAACTAAGAGAGAAATGCAAAGTGTGCATGTGTGAGCAAGTGCAGAGAGAAACATTGAATCTCTTTCGTAATTATTCAGCATACGTCTGTGGTTTGCCAGTGATTTCTCATATGGCCACATCTCTCCAAGACCTCTGTCTTTTCTGTGTGTGTTTGCATACTTGAAATTATGAATTCTACAAATGTGGATAAGGGGCCCCTTGTCCTCGAAGGCATTCATGGTGTCGCACAGAGCTGTGAAAACAACAAGCGATGAAAGTAGCCTTGTGAAGATCAAAAGAGATGAGCTTTAGATAGAAATTTAAAAGGCTACATTTCATTCACACCTCCTCTCAATCACAGTGTAAAACAGATGTAATTTTTTGGTTGTCTGTTTGTAAAAGTTAAAAAATTGATGGACACAGCTCCCACCCCAACTACAACCCCAATATCACCACCAGAAAAGGGGGGTCCATGCACTGTTAGACAGTCCTGCAGCAGCTTCACCCCCCAAATCTAGATGCATTTGTGTAAATGTGAAGTGGAGTCGACTCAAAATTCAAGATGTTCTTTAATATAAACTTGGGTTGCACTCACACACATTTTCTGGCCTCTAACATAGCAGCACATCGCCTGTAACCATTGGTTACCATTGACTAAATGTGACGCCACTGAGTTGGAAAACTGCCTCTGAGGGACTTGTGAGAGGGGTCGAGCCCGGTTCGAATGAATTCCCCCCGTGGGCGCTTTGGATGTTGGAGGTTTGATTGATGGCATTTTTCAACTCGACCAGGAAAACTGCATCACAAAGTGAGTGAATGGCGTCGCCGTGACGACGAGTGTCTTATCTGTTGGTTTGGGTGGGTTTGCAAGAGCACATCGCCACTCAAATGTACCTGCTTGTCTTTGTGTGTTGGTGTGTGTGCTTGGATGTGTGTATCAGTGTGTGAGTGTAGGGACTCGATGGGCCTGTGTGAAGGCCCATGATAGGAAACTGTATGTGTGTACTGAAAATTTGTCTGTGTGTGTGTGTGTGTGTGTGTGTGTGTGTGTGTGTGTGTGGAACAGGGGTTGCGGCAGAAATAGGTCATGCCTAATCAAGGGGAAAGACATCTCTATCAATGTCTGCTCTCGACAGATGATAACCTAAACAATGATCTTGCCTGACGCCTTCTCATTCATTCATAATGCTGTTTGCTCGCTAACTGAAGCAGGGGAGCGTTGATCTGATGTGGAGATAAATCACGCCAGATAGCAGTGATTTTCACAACGTTTTCTCCTGGGTGAAGAGCCCACATGCTCCACCAACCCAGCTGAAGGCATTTCACATTTGCATTTCAGGGATTTGGCTGCTGCTCTTATCAGCTGCCGGTGAGCAAACGCCGTGTCAGAATAATCGTAAATTAGCAGAAATTTAAATGTGCAAATGGTCAGGTGAAGGGGTCAGAGCCACGGAGCACAGTTAATAGAGGCAACAGATGATTAGAGAATAATCAGGAGCAGCCAGATAATGAAATGAGAGCCAGGAGGAAAATGTAAAGGCAATTTTTGAAAAAGGCAGGAGTGAAATTAGTTGTAAGCCGAGGGAGATAGCAGAGCAGGGGGGGTGATGAGGGCGAAGTCAAATCTCTGATCTACTCTGACTCTGAGATTCTACCACTCTGCAATCTTCAGTGCATTTTTGAGAAAACAAAACACTTTTTAGCCATTACCCAAGCTTTCACACAGCAATTATGACAGAATTTCACACAAATGGTTAATATTTTCTATGACTCTGAAAAACAGGGATGTAATCTGAAACTAGTCTGAGCAGCAGAGGCATACAACCACGGGGCATTAATTTAGTTTTTCTGCCACTGCTGGTGTAAAAATGTCTTCAGATTCTTCTGTTATTTGTTCAGTGTTGATGCTAAACGTGTGCTGTAGATAGAAGCCTCCAAGCAAAATGTGGCTACAAAAAGGCGGAGTAATTCTCATTTAATCATCTTGTAAAATACTTGCAAGATTGATTTGAACTCAGGGCAACACTTTTGGAAAAAAAGGATCCAGTTTGATAACACAATATTCCTTTATTAGTTAGTCAGCTTGTTTGAAGGAATTATACATGTTATACATGCACTCAATTGAGAGTTTATTTTCCAAAAGTTTGCATCAGTTGGTTTGTCACTTTGGAGTCAATTCTCTTTTATCGTGTAAAAATCCTAAAAATCCTATTTATAGGATTCATACTTGAATATATATATAAGATACATAATATACATAATCACTTTTTAAAAAATCTAGGTTAATGTGACACTAACATTTTCATAAGAACAGAGACATGGGCACACATCTACAAATAAAATAAAGTTTGAAGATATATTTTCATTCTGGTCTTTGATGTAAAGATGCATAGATTCTAGTGGATTGACATCATTTAACAATATTTGATTATATGTATGAATGAAACAATGTACAGAGGCATAATTTGCTAATATGTAACATGAAATCACATAACAATAATTAACACAAGTCCAGCAGTATTATCAAATAAACCACAACTTTGCAGTGGCCATAATTTGTACCAGAGAACCTTTTTTTTCCCCCGCAGAGATATACATCATTTTATAAAACAACACACACAGTAAGTGACAAATGACCGTCCCATCAGAACGCCTTTAAACTTAATCTATCAAGCGGACACTGAACGGCCCGTCCTGAACTGAACAGATCAGCACTTTCCTCCCCAGCCCTGACTTTCTGGATGTCGTGTCAGCAAAGCACTGCCAACTGTGTCAGGGATTACACACTGCGTGTGGCTGCCCAGCGCCACAAATTCTTGACTGGCACTATTGGACCACCATTATATTGGGCTTTGAACCTCCACCCCCATCCCCACTCCCAACCCCCATCTCATCTGACACCACCTTCTCTCTTCCCCACACAACTCCCCAGGCAAGGCAGCAGCAGCACTATTTTCGGCCTCTGGTCCCAATGCCTGACATACTAATTATATAACAGCGATGCAAGCTCGCTTTTTCCTGCTCCATTTCTTTTCCGTGCCACAGTTTAGTGTTACGCTCGCTCTTTCTCCGTCAGCACACCGCCCTGCTAGGCTCCGCGTGGGTCCTCGAGGAGATGGTGGAGATGTATGGATTTAGACGCACTCTGTTGTCTGTTGCATGCTGAGGGTAGAGGTGTGGTATCTGTGTTTCACACACAGAGACATACCTCCTGTAGGTACACTGGGGTATCTTGGCCTATTAACCCTTCGCAACTAAGTGACACATTTAGTGTCAAATTTAGACTTTTTCTTCTGGTGGGAAATCGACATATGTGATTCTTTTTCAAAAAATACTGACGCTGAAGCTTAATTCCCTCATCATGACCTTTCAACAAGCCTACAAATCAACAGCCCACGACATGAACAAAACTCATATTGTGACTATTGTTTCTATCTTGGGAAAACACGCATGCGCAGCACCTTTGTATGTTTACCAGACAAACATGAATTGATTAAGTAAAGGCAAAGGTCTGTGGTTAGTTTTCAGCAACAGCTCTGACGCAAAAAGTAGAAAATTGGACCATTTTACTCTCAGGAAATAAGAGGAGATTTGGTAGCAAATTGCAGCACTTTTATCTCTTGAGGTAAATATGCTTATGTGTTTCTGTGTGTAGAAGTTAGCCAGAGTTCATGCATTCGCGCAGCTGAATATTTCTATATGCTGAATGTGTGTGTTTTGCAAGACTGTATGTGTCAGTGCTTTCTATCCAGCAGGTGCATTTGCTTGCGTGCATGTGAGAAAGTGTGTGCGTGTGTCTGTGTGCGTGTGACCATGCTTATCAGTTCAGCAAATATTTGCTCATCATAAAGCAGTTAATTATGTATGATTGGCTTTGTTTCTCCAAATTATCAACCGTAAAATCAAACCACGACTGGGAAGTGAAAAATCTACTAATCTCTCATAATACTCTTATCTCTAATCCAGCCCATCAGACCTTCAGTACATGACAGGATCGTCTCCCACATGAAATCATCCTCCAGACATCAAATGTTCAGAAGTATTTGTTCCTCTTTTGATTTTATTCTTCTGATAATTGAAATCTCCTCGATCACTGGTGCTTTCCCACAAACATGCTATTCTACAATCACTGAAGAAACATTCCCCATCTGTTTACAATTACCTACCAATGTCCAAGGTGCCATTTCTGAAGGTGAAAAAAATGTTGTTGCCCTTAAACAAGGGGAACAGTGGCAGGGGAAGGGCGAAGAGGATAACACACAGCTCTCGTTTTCACCAAGTGTCAGCCTACTGTGACGTCACCCATTGGTTTGTGAACTGTCGCTTTGAAGCCTTGAGTTTGTAGTTCGGCGGTGGCCATCTTGGTTTTCTGAAACCAGAAGAAACCATATTTGGATAAGACGATGGAGCTGAGGAGGAGTGAGGGGTGGATCTGACCTGCTCTGTCCTCTATCCTGATTGTCAGGCAGGTCGCCATGTGTCATACAGTCTGTCAATCAGACACTAGCCACGCCCTAATGCATACCCTGCATTATCTTCTATTGGGACCATAATTAAAAAAATGAACATCATGTGCTGAAGAAGACTTGAAACTAGAGATTGAGACCATAGACTTGTTTACTGAGGTAATAAATTAAGTGAGAAGTAAAGACATTTTCCCATAGAGTTCAATACAATCAGACCTATTTTTAGAACCAGTGGAGTCACCCCCTGATGGTCATTAGATAGAATGCAGGCTTAGGGCACTTCTGCATTGGCTTCACTTTTCAGACACGGAGTCTACATCCATGTTTATATACAGTCTATGATCTTCACTCCTCTGCATTGAATGAGGAAGTACAGTACATGTCACACCTCCTCCTCCTCCTCAGTAGCTCAGTTAAAATCATGATGTTCCTCATGGCTCCATTCATGGTCCTCTCAGGTTCTCAATATACATATGTACTTCCTCTGAGTTGTCAATTTCCTGATGCCAGTTACAGTTAACCAAATCTAGTAATACAGTCATTCTTGTCTTCACTGGTTTTTCATAAGTTTTAAGATGAAATGGTTTTGCTTGAAAAAAATTTTTTAACCATCGCTGACTGTCCTTGAAGAGTGCCTGTTGTTATTCCTTGGTCTCAGTCGGTGACTAAAGGCAATCAGGCTTTTGTGCTCAAAGCTCCCAGGCATTTAACTACTGAGCTCAAGCACAAAAAGTCATTGACGTCTTTTAGATACTTTCTGAAAGCATATTTTTAAGAAAAGCGCTTTTGTGAATGATTGAATGCACTGCTGTCATAATCACCTTTTCATTTGTGTTTCTTGCATTCCTTTTAAATCCTTGCAAAGCACTATGTAATTTTGTTAAGGAAAGTGCTGCATAAAATCCCTCCAAAGTATTGTATAGTTTTTAAGAAAAGTGCTATGTGAAGATGATTATTATTCTTATAAATACAATGTGTTAGAAGACGTCTGTGTGCAGCTATATGTTTCTATATTTCTGAATGTTTGTGCCTATGTGTGCCTGCCACACTTTCTTTGAATTTGAGTGTCTTCTTCTGTTGTCTTCATGCTTGTCACAGTACATTTGAGTGCAACATACAGCTCAATGCATGTATGCACTTGATTGTATTGCGTTGGTGTATGTGTGTGTGGGCATGTGTGTGAATATGTGCAGCTAACAAGAAAGGCAGCAGCTGACAGAAAACATTATTCAAATCATGCTTATCCCCCTCTGACCGCTAAAACCTGACATTTAGCTGCCACTACTGCAAGTAGTAACAAATACTTGTACTGAGGATGTGGGCCACTGTTTGTGCTCTCGTTCCCACAAGCCCCTGTGGGATTTGAACCAGACCTATGCAAGGTGTTGTTATTGTTCTTCTCTTATTAATCAAATATTTAATTTGGCGCGATGCCAGATTGTCGGCAGAGACAATGAAAAGAGACGCATCTTTGCAGCGCTTCCTGTCGAGGAGTGTCCTCTGTCCTTCCTCTCTGGGCTCTGTTGTTACTTGTGGGACAGTGCTCAAGGATTTTTGATTTTTTGGAGTGTTTGTTGAGCACCCTTACCCCCCCCAAACACACACACACACACACACACACACACACACACACACACACACACACACACACACACACACACACCACCCACCCCCCCATCCCTCGCCTTCCACTCCACATCCCTCTTGCGTTCACACAGCAGCGATACAAGGACAAATGAATTCAAAATTGAGGCAAAATTGAAGCGGTAGTTCATATCAGCTCTGTGGGGGATTATTCATTGTGTGTGTGTGTGTGTGTGTGTGTGTGTGTGTGTGTGTGTGTGTGTGTGTGTATGTGAGAGAGATGCCTGTTTCCCGCTGGGTCACTTGAAATTTTATGGAATCAGCATTGACACATTGGCATCCAGACCGTAATGCTTATATTAAAGGCAAGTATGACACATAAGGTGAATCAAGTGAGTAGCAATGGCAGCTGAAATATCGAGCACCAAGACTCCATGTATTCTTTTTAAAAATTATAATTAAATATTAAGTATTAATATTTTACACTTTACACAGTTTTGAAGTTATTTGAAGTTTTGATATAACAAGAGATATTTGTTGTTTTAAGAACCAAAATCCATCTCAGTGTGGTTTTACATCTTCTCTCTCAGGCTTCTCTCTGGTGCTCTAGTAACAACATGTCAGTGAGCCAATCAGAAGAGAGGGTCAGATCCCCTCTTCTGATTGACTCACTGTTTTCTGACTGATCAAATAAAAGTATATCAAGATTCCAGGTTAACACTCAGAGAAATCAAATCCTGCAAAGTTGGATGGTGGGTCCAGGCGGGCTGGACTTAGGACATGGCTGAGAGTGGTGACTGCTTTATGGTGACATAACAAAGTTACAGAAGTCTTGGCGGCTTGTTTTAAGGCTCAGTTTCTGAATACAGGCTGTATGCATTTCTCTGTGGACTGAGGCTTTGATACTTTCACACTATTAATATAGAACCTAGACCTGCTTTATAATCAAAAAACACATGGACATCTACCTTTATACAACATGGAACCTTTAATGCTATTAATAATACTAATAATATACTAATAAAAAGCTACCTGAAGCTACTCCAAAGAAATAAAAAAAAACATTCTGAGTTTGTTCTAGTGCTTTACTGAAAACCAATTTTACGACTGCAACATTACATCAAATGGAAACTTCTTGTTTCCTTGTGCATTATTTTATATGTATATTCCTTTAATTCAGCCTGATATATTTCTATAATTTGAATTTTAAAATCTGACAGCTGCATCAGAACTGTGTGCACTGTCATTTTAAAACAGTGATTAAGTGTTTTAGTGTGGGTCTTTCCTTTAACGCATGATGAATGAATGTGATAAATGCAGGGGAGATGAAGATGAAGGATGATGACAGATGATGATAGATGAAGGTCTGCAGGGGGGGAAGGTTGAAGCAGGGCACGACCATATGAAAGAATCTAACAGTGACTGCACAGTTAAATGTTAGTACAATTGTTGAACTGGAAAAAAATTCACATATTGTTTTAGATTTATTTAATGCCATGATGTTGCAAGGTGTCGTCTATTATCCACGTTCCAATCCATACTCAGAAAACACAGTTGCTTTGCGACTGATCCAGAAATCATGTGTGTGACAAGACCACACACGATCTGGTGATGCTGTGTTCACCACTGTTCAATACCCGTGAAGAATGTTATCTATTCTTACCTATTCATAACTGAAAAGCAACAGTGAGGCGCCTGGTCAAGGTTGAGGGGACCCCACCCCCCTCCTCTTCCCCCTCCCTTCACACACACAGTGGAAGAGGCCAAAACAAAAGATTGTGGTTGTAAACAGACTGGAAGCAGCTGACTGTGAGGAATGGTTTTTCTGTTTGTGTGTGTGTCCTTTTGAATGAATGAAAGCATGAAAGGTGAAATAGACCATGCGTTTTCCTGTGTGCTCATGCGACAGGGCGAATAATTGATTCTTTTTACAGAAATGGAGGCAGCTTGACACTGTTGTGTGCAAATCGTATACATACACCATTAACCTGCATCTATACTGTCCATATTTTGGAGTCAGTAATACAGAGGAACAAGCTGGAAATTATGTAAAACATATTTTTGATTAAAATCTTTTCGCCAAACATTTAGTGGAAAAGAAAATTAAGTCACAGCATTTGTGATAATAGTTTAAAACAACTGAATCCAGCTTTTCAAGAGTGAAATTTTTTTCTATAATTGTCTGACATCAAACTGGAAGAGAAGAAGAAGACACACCATGAACAATAACAACAACACCTTGAATGGCAGCAGCAAGCACAGGTGAAGCAACAGGTCCACCGCGACTTGTGGAATAAAAAACACACCAAGTCTGCACATTGTATGTTAACAACATATCGTCAAGGTGTTCATGTCCTGAAGGGTTACGACAGTTGCCATCTGTTGTGGCAACGCTCGACACGCAACATTCACGTTAGCTTGTTTAGGCTACTGTAGCTCATTGCTGGGAGCTCACGACATTAGCAGGCCACAGTCATCACTGCTCAGTCAGTCAAAATATAACGACATTTTTCACACCATGTGTCTGTCATACTAGTCAATATAAAATATAGCGTGCACACTATGTGGTGGTGTGTGTGTGTGTTTGTGTGCAGACACAGGTGCGTGTGTGCAGCAACTTGTGTTGCTTTCAGTTTTTTGCTGTAATATCGAATTTGGAATTTCATTGGTATTGGTTCCAACTACAAAAATCCTGGTATCGTGACACTGAAGATTAAACACTCAGACTTAAAGATGTGTATATATATATATATATATATCAATAAAATCTTCAAAATCTCAACATAAGATTAGAGAGGGGAGAAAAAAAATCATATTTGCAGTTGGACTAACAAATAAAAGGTGCACGTGTGTGTCATTATGTGATGCATGCTTGTAAACACAGGCAGCGAACAGAGAAAGTGCATGTGCAAATGGCAAGCAATGAGTGGATGCCTGTGTTTTTACATGCATGTGTGTGTGTTTGTGTGTCTGTTCGACCTGGCTTGAATCAGCAGATTCAGGTCCTCCCTGGCTTTGTTCCACTGCCACACAGTGTTCCATTAAAAAAAAAAAAAAAAAACCTCTGAGCTTTACAGCATCCATGGTAAATATTGACATCTCTAATGGAAACACAGGCTGAGCTGAGCTGCAGATAGATTCCTCTCATGGTCACTGACAAAGTCTCTGCGGGGACCGGACCAGCCTCTGAAACCACTCTCTGTTTGATTTTGACCCAGTTTACACTGCAGAAAATAGAGATGCAGACTCAGACCACAGTGACACCCTTACATAAGCTCTCCTCTAAAGAGCATTATTTATTCCTTAACTCTAAAATGTGCCCACAATTTTGTCACAATTTGTGATCACAAATCTAAGGGATGTTTATCGTGAGTGCTCTAAAACACTGATGTTGGTATTGACCTCCAAAATCCAGCACTGGTTTTATTCATGTTTTCTTGACAGCAATTCTACCTTAAATTCAGATTTATGCTCAAATTGCATCTGAACACCTGTGGCGTGATTCACCTTGATTCAGCTATGAATCACTCAAAGTTTCCTAACTGGATGATGTAAGAACTGGTCAGAAAATGTCACAATGTCTCAGGGAAATTAGTCATTAATGCTGGTTGTGGTAAAACTTCCTTCACCAGTTTCTGAGGAGAGGAGATCTGTGCTAAAAGAGAGGTTGTAAACACACCGCCATTTGTGCTGTAATATTGTAAACTAAAGCTTACAATTTTAGGAAGAAAAAAAGCATATAGTCAAGCTACGGTGGCCCTGAGAGCTCAACACACTGCAACTTAAGAACACATGCTGACAGACGAAACACAAACATCTTCATCATTTTGACAACACATGTGTTGCAAATGCTCACAACACAACAGAGGTGTTTCCAGGGGACAACAAAAGAGTGATGAGGGTGGTGCCGCTGTGGCTCATATACCATGAAGGTGTAGTCCTAACTGCAGCGGCTGCCGGTTCGTGTCCCACCATTGGCTCTTTGCTGGATCCTCTCTCTCTTTCCGTGACTTTACTGTCGCTATCGGAATGAATAACGTTTAAATAAAAGTGATGAACTCATCCAGGACGCACTTGCATGGATGCATTATGATACAGGTGCAATAATACATCCATACACACTTGTTGTTCAATGCTTTTAACTTCAAAAGTCACAAATGAGTGAACAACAACTGCTTCCCAGTCACATTCATCACTTTTTAGTGTCCCCTGGAGACACTTCCATTGTGTTGTATTTGCAGCACATGTGATGCCAAATTGATGAAGATGTTTTCTGAATTTGCTTCTCAAGGCCACTGTAGCAAACAGTCTGAAATACGTGGTTTTAACAGGGTTCAATGTTCAGCTTGATCATCATTATAAAACAAAGGATTGCAATATGAAATGCACTTGTAACGTTGTCTGTGCAGCACACAAAGAAATTGTACATGTAAGACAAATAAATAAGAGAATAAAACGTAAAAAAAAAAAACAACTGTCAAAAGCAAAATGTTGCAGTGTCGCCACATCTTAACAGTTCTCTTAGTAAAATGTGGATAAATGTATATTTGCACCGAGTTCTGAGTTTCACAGCTTGTGACAGGAAACCTGTCTGATCAGCCGTACTGTCAACATGTCATCCATCAAACTGCGTCATATCCATCACATCAGGCCTGACAACAAAGACTGAACCTGATGTGAGTTTTAATAAAAGGTCAATACTGCCACAGTGTCGGCCCGACCCCTGTGTCCTGTACCCAGAAGGCTCAGGGGGGCTGTGATTTAAAGCTTTACTCATCCTGCCAGAGGCCTAAATATCCTGAAGAGTGGACACATGATGACCTGGATCAGATAAAAATCGAGGACCACTCTGTGTTCTCCAGACTTCACTGATACCTCCCTGCTCCTACTGAACTCCATCCCTCAGTCTGTCCATCCTCATCACTCTCTCCTTCTTTCACTCTGTCACTGTCCATCTTCCTCTATCTCTTCCCTTTCACATTCCCTGTGTATGTCCACCCTTTGCATTCCTCTTTCTCTCTCTCAACCCGCTCCTTTCTATTTATCTCATCCTGACAGCCCGTGTCCATTCACCCTGAGTCAATGCTGAAGTGCAGCGTAACAGGACGACAACAAAATATATATATTTTTAAAATGAAGACAGCATGAAAACAACTGGCATCGCACCGCCTCTCCAGATGATATCAGCTTTTATCTGTGAAGGGAAGCACCACTAACTCCTCACCTGTCACTCCTCCCTCCCTCCCTCACCCCCCTTCCCCATGCTTTTCTGATTCTATTAAAAGAATTTCATTTTCACAATGAGACAGAGGTAATCACCTATCATACTTCCTGCTTACATTCCTTACCCACACTGTATTTTAAGCTACATTGCCTGCTGCCGTTTCCCTCCATCTTAGATATACAAAAAAACAAACAAAAAAAACAGAAACAGTGTCCGGGAAAATTATTTTTGATGGGTAATTAGTTATTTGCTGCAAACTTCAGAAACAAGCATCAACAGAAAATAAAGTCCTAATCAAAATATTTCCAAAATGGCAGGAAGTTTTGGCAGAAAACTGCAGTTGGTAAAATTGGCAAGTACTCGTCCAAGTTGGGCAGAATTTGCAGAAAATCGGGTGATGTTTGGATGTTAGAAACCTGCAGAGTACTGAGTCTTCATGGCACATTGTGGATCCAACAGGTGATCATTGATCAAATCAGTATCACTGTCTCTCTCTCTCTCTACCCATCACCCCTCCCACACCTGATGAAGCTGTTGCTGCTCGTCCTAATGTCCCCCAAGCCTTTGGAGGATGTTTCACGGATGAGTTCACAACTGGCTCGTGGTCTCGGGCTGTTGCTGCCTGCCACGAAAGAATAGATCAAATGTGGGATGTACGCAATGCAGTCAACAATAAACTAGAGCCAATTATTATCTTTGTTTCTCCGCCTACCCCAAGGGCCCCTGGTGGGCCGGCCCCGACCCAGGAGCCAAGATGTGCGATGGGTGGATGTGGGTGTATGTTGATGCGTAAAGGAAGGGAAAGAGCAGAGCAGCGGATCAAACGCCCCTGGGAAAAAATCAGCCGTCTGGCTCTTCAGTCACCATAAAAGCATCATGAAGTGAGGCCCTGGACGCTGTTTTTATTTTATTTTTTTTCCATTTCCATAAGAGCAAACTTGCTATTAACCATTAAGAGGACGATCCTTGGAACGGGCCGTTGCCATAGCAACAAGCAATAAAGAAGTCTGGGAGAATGAGCCCTCTGGGGGGGCAGTGCGAGCGAGGTTGCACTGAAGGTCATGTTTGCGCTGACCCCTGCGGCCTTGTTACAATATATATGACCCATTTATGTCTCCATCCACTGTTGCAGATGACCTTGGTGTTTACGAGGCCGCCGCGGCAGAAAAGGCCATCATACAATTGGCCTGATTCATGTGACATGTCGGCTAAACAACAAGCTTGTTACCCCCAACGCACCCGCCTCGCTAGCTGTAGCGGTTGCTATATATCTGCTCGCTAAGATATATTAGCTCTGAGCTCAAGGCGTTCTTTTGACAGGTAGATTTAGTTACCTGTTACGATCAATACAAGCTGCTGTACCAGTTAACAAACGCAGTGTTTCATATATGTTGGTGACATTTTCCAAAATGACATTATAGATTTTGTGGAGCTCAAGCTGCGTTCTGAAAGTTTTTCATATTAAAAGGCTATTGAATGAATGGAAAATACTATAAATCATCACTCAGTGTTCATCTGTGACCCTTTCTTTTGAGGCCTAAAACCTGTCTTTTCCTTTTCACTGGTGCCTCAGTGATATCAGAGGTGTTTTGTTGCCTGTAAACCATTTCCCGTGACCCGCAGTAAGCTCATTGCGCACCAAGGAAGCTCGAGATGAAAGGCCAGCAATGCCAAATGTTCAAAAACAGTAAACATCAGCGTTGCCTTTTTTCATGGCAGATCGTCAGGGTTCAGCGTCTGCTTCCTCGGTACCTGTGGAGGCTGTGCGGATGCCGGTTACCTCAGCCTCGGGCAGGTTGACAGCTCATCAAGATGACTGACAAGTGTGACGGGGTGTGGGACTAACGATGCACCCCTGATCTGCAGCTGAAAACTTAAATATTGTAGTTTTAGTAAGACACACTATACACTGCTGTGGAAGTGTCACTTTTCAGCATTTTTTTATCTTTGCCTTAATTAAGAGTCCTGTGTTGTGTAGCTACTATCAACCTTTGCGCCCTTGAGAAGCAGCGTGTGCAAGTTTCAGAAGGTAAATATTAATTATTTCCCTCATTTAAAAATGCTTTTCAAGAAGCCTTTTTGTTCTAGAAGAGTAAAGTGAAGTTATACATACAAAGTATTTAATGTTGTGGAAAGTTTAGGGAGTTTAACTGGATGCTTCTTTCGAGAAAATACTGTAGTTAAAGTAATGTCTGCCCTGTTTTTATCAGTGAAGCCCAAGCTGAAAACAAATGTTTCCATGCTGTACAGACAAAAACTCTTTCTGTTTCTTTAAAGGTCCCATATTTTAAACTTTTACAGTGTTTTATTTGAAGTGTTGATATCCATATGAAGATATATTTGTGGTTTTAAGAACCAAAAAACATCTCAGTATAGTTTTACATCCCCTCTCTCAGGCTTCTCTCTGGAGTTCTAGCAACAACAGGTCAGTTAGCCAATCAGAAGAGAGCCTCTGAAACTCTCTTCTGATTGGCTGACTGTTTTCTAAGTGCGCTAATAAGATATATCAGATTTCAGGTAAAAACCAAATCCTGCAAGTTTGGATGGTGGGTCCAGGTGGGCGGGGCTTGGGGTGTGGTTGAGAGTGGTGACTGCTTTGCTGTGACATCACAAAGTTGCAGAAGTCCTGACGGCTTGTTTTAAGGCTCAGTTTCTGAATACAAGCTGTATGCATTTCTCTGCGGACTGAGGCTTTGATACTTTCACAGTCATAATATAGAACCTAGACCTGCTTTATAATCAAAAAACACATGAACATCTCACTTTAAACAATATGGGACCTTTAAATCACTGCTTTATCACCTTTGCTTTCCCTTCTGGTTGGTCTGTCATACAAGAAATTTGATGTGTTCAATCTCTTTTGTTTGATTGTTTTAGATTTCTCGTATTTAATTACACGTAGGGTTTCAGGTTGCTGTTTCCGTTAAATGTGACAGTTAAACTAAGAGTTTCCTTTGAAGAAAAAAATGTCATTTCTCATCTCCCACTTGGTCTCCACCTTTGTTGCCGAGCTCTCTTTGCTGTCACGTTCCTGCGCTGCCTGTCTCAGACAGAACCTGTCAATCAAGCCAGTGTGGGCGGTAGCTACTGTGACATCTACACACTTTGTCACATCAGATGCAGCATCACCGTCATCTTTATTTTTAAATTAGACCTTCAAACTAAATGAGTAAATAGCTTGGTTCACACCGAATATGTCAGAAATGACTGTTGACCAAAATGATTCTTATTAACTTCCAACTAACATAACTCTGATGTGCCATCACTAATATTCTGCAGCTGTTGGTTTCAGTTGAACCCTGCTGCTCGCGGCAACCACTCCTGTCACAGCTCTGAAGCAGTTTATCTGATGTTATTACATCAGATCTGTGACCATACAAATATTGACAGGCACCTTTTATCAGTACAGCAGACGCCATTTGTTCAGACAGCGGTTTGTGGATGTTTTTTTGAGGTTCACACCAAGAATTTGGATATCCTCATAAAACTGATTTTAGGAGCGGAACTGTTCCCTGCAATACGAGACGCCTGATATTGGAGGAATATTTCTGTCACTGATGTGGAAAGTGCAGTTTACTGTGCTGTGTGGTGATAAAAGTGGTGGAGGGAGAAAAATGCAAAGAGTTCCTTGAACAAGAAGAAAGTAGTTTTGATTCAGTGTTTTCTTGACATGTTTTAGAAGCTCTTCGCTCAGTTGCTTGGCAAATAAATTCTCTTTTTCCATCTTCATATGTTTCTGTGAACACACTAACACATACACACACCCTCCCACTCATTACCACATTAAGTCTGACTTCATTTTCTCTGTCCTTACTTTAATTTACATTATTACCAATACATTTACCAATACATCTTAGATTCTTTCATCCAATAAAGCAGCTGCTTTATTTTGTGTTTCTATGTCTACACACCCTCCTTTTTGTGTGTACTTTATGAATTATAACATATAAAAATAGGAAAGTTTGCATCCTTCATTTTCACTGTGCAGCAACATTACTCTAAATGGAAACCTCCCCTGGAAAACTGGCTAATATGAAAGCTGCATCCTCATAACGTTGCCGAGTCTTGACAGTTGATTCAACACAGTTAATCCCCAGTTTGCACCCCCACCCCCATATCCACCCATGACCCTCCACTCCACTTTTCCCAGCATTCCCCCTGAGGCTGCAGCGCAACATGGGTCCCAGCTGCATGGGAGAAAGCCTGAGTGCATCTCGCCGTTGCCATCGCAACTTCATAAGCCACGGGTGTCTCTGGGTGCCAAGCATGAGGATATATGTTGTGTTTACACAGAGAAAGAGCAATGTGGTGATTAAAAAAGAAGAAGAAAAATACACACACACACACACGCACACACACACATATACACATACAAATGAACAGACAGCACAGAAGATGACAACGCTTCATTTGGAAATTCAAAAGCAGCATTCACAGCCAAAAGATGTCTGAGCTCGGGTGTCATTTTGTATGAATAATTCCTTTTATTTGATTATGCACTTTGAAAAGTTCGCTCTTTTGATCAAAACAGTGTCAGGCTGTTCGCAGGTGCAGCCTCGTCCTTGTAACTCTGTATTTCACGGGATGCTGTGTTTGGAGAGTTCTGTTTCAAAATGCATTAAATTCACTCTGGGGAAACGTACATAGAAATTATCATTTAATATTTCTAAAAAAAAAAAAAAAAAAAAACAGAGGATCTGGTTTGTAGAAGTGTAAATCTGCCAGGTCACACGTCTACATAAACAACTTTTAATTTTGTCATTAAATCTCAATGAGAAGCAGGTTTTTTTTATCTAGAGCTGTGTTCGTTCAGGCTCAGGAGAACGTATGAATATGTCAAGTGAAAGACAAACACTGCTTTGCAAGCTGTTGAAGTTCCCTTTAGCAAGACATGAGAGGAGCTGCTGAGTGTCCAACAGCAGAAGAAGCATGAATGTGAAGCAAAGCCCTACTGGAAAAAAGCATACCTTGTATATGCACCTTGTAAAACACATTCATTCATGTATTTAGAAATTTCACTTGTTATTTAGAAGCGGGGTCTTATTTCCATAGTCTGTCACCTTTCGCACTTATGATTGACACTGTTTTCACAAATGCAGAGTTTTGGTAACATGGAAGAAGAACATCTGATAGTCAGTCAGGAGAGACTGTGCTGTAGTAAAAAAAACAACCCCATAATTATGTTTTATTGTCAGGTGGCCTAGCAGCCATAGTAGTAATTATGACGGGAGCAAAGGAGGAGGTCAGGTGATGTAGTATATAGAACAACAAACTCCCACATAACAGGAGGAGGTTGGGGGGGGGTGGACAGTTGTCGTGTGAAACCATCATCTTTGTTTTTGTTTTGTTTTTTTATCCGAGACCGTGCCACAACCTTAACTGCATGTTTCATACTGTAACCATGACAACAACGATCCTCTAACCTTCAGAAAGTAGTTATATCAACCAAAACTGCCAATCTTTTGTTCCTAAACCAACCACAGCTTTAACCAGATGTTAATTATTGTTACCATGGTGACAAAGGTCCGGTACACCTGTCAGTTGGTACGCTCCTATGGGTCGTATCCAAGGGCAGAGACAAAAAAACTATATGGTTGGAAAGAAGCCGACAGTTCGTCCAGATGACAAAGATCAGTTCTCTTTTTAGCCACAGTGTTATTCAAACTGTACATAAATCAAAATGTACCTTTAGCTCTGATTTCTCAGCCAGTAAATGTAGACTCATGTAAACTATCAATGACCTTTCTCATTAATTTACCCAGCAACATCCCAGGTCTAGTGCAGACTTTATTCTAGTCTTAAAGGGAGCAGACCTGAGGAAAAGCAGTGACTGAATTCTATCAATAACAATTAACACTGTACAGCAGAATTCAGGCTTTTTGCTTTTACCCCCTGCCTTATCACCCTTGTTAGCAGATGATAAAGTACTTTTTTTATATTACTAACACTGCATAATTTCCTAGTTGAGTAAATTCTGATCAGTTAGAATTAATAAACAATAAGGCCAGTGTAAAGACAGGTGTCATTCCTGGAGCTGATGGAAATCTTAGCCGCTCACCCCACAGTCCCATCGGAGTCGCTGTATTCTTATCAACACAAATTGGATAAAGAAAGTGAACACACACTTCCATTATCCGACAATGAGCATGCTGATGATAAGATACTTAGCAATCAGGGCCTCTTAATAAGTATTTATTGGGGGCTAATAGGCTGTGGGCTCATGAATATGCAACCATTAGTGGGTAATTGCTAATTAATTAGCATCACACACTCATCCAATTAGAGAAATATGAGGCCATTAAGGAATAACCAATCGGTCGTTAGTGTCAAGTATGCAAATAAATATTTACTCATTAGGGGGGAAATCTATCCAAGGAAAATTATGGGGTAGCTTTGGGAGTTTTTGTCCAACTTGGCAGGGTGAATAAAGGGTTTGATTGCCTTAGAGCCACAACAAAACTGTAATATATGGATATTCTGCTTCCTGAATTCATCAGATTGTATTTGAAAAAAATATTTAGTCCTCAGTTAGGAAAAAAAAGCCATTTTCAAACTATTAACATGACTTCTGACTTGTAGCAGTCATTACTCTGCTTTGATTTCATGCCAGGGCTTTTGTTTGGTCTTGTTTGCAAGCTTCCACTGGTGGATATCTCAATTCATAGTGCAGCTCTTCATCGGCTCTCTCAGGAAACTCTGCGGTGGGTAACTGTGTACCGCAGCACTGAACATTTAACAAAACCTAAATAGGGACGACTCCTTTATTCAGCATGAGCAGGGACAAAAATACTACTGAGCGCTGGCTGCTGGAGGAGAGACAGAAGACGCAGTGAGAGAAGTAAAAGCAGAGCTCGATTCAGTGGAAACGACAGGGAAGTTTTTGTTTCAGTGAACTACTTCAGTACAGTTTTTGGGCTCTGCAGCTGCAGATGTACTGTATGTCATGTTGTGTGCATTCAAAAAAGTGAAAGAAAAGTGATATAGTGTTATTCGCTTCTCATACTTTGATAGTTGATTGCTGCAATAATAAATAGGCTAGTGCACACTAGTTGAATCACAGATCAGTAAAATGTAATTAACTTATCAATAAAAATTAAATTTTGCAGAAATTTCAAATTTAGAGCAAAAATTCCTTTACGGTATATTTCTCTTTTAGATCAGTTTTTTGCAGTAAATACACATCATCAGTCCTAAACAACAGGGAAAAAATACATGGACAAAAGACCTTGATGAAGCAATAGCTAAAGAATTTTACTTCTGGTTTTCGTTTTGGATCCACTTTAATCAATTAAAACATTTGCTTTCTCTTCATTTCATTATTCCTTTCTTTGGCATCATTTGCTTTTATTAAAAGCTGGTTGAAGAGGATACTCTCCTGACCACGCACACATGAACGCACCATGCTCCACCAGGTGTGGGCAATCTGGACTATACCAAATAAGATTTGAGGGAGGGAGGAAGGAAAGTGTTCTTTTCTTTGTATTTGTTATTTTGTATTTCTGTCCAACCTTTTAAGATTAAATGTGGTCTGAATCACTCTCGTGCTATTTTGTGTTTAAAGCCTAAATGAAAAGCTTCATGTCTCTTGACACTCGTGAGACTTGACAAGTGTTTTGTCTCACCCTTTCCAAGGTAGTTTTGACCAGGAGGTATTAGAATCTGCTGTTTCCTTCATTTGGGATTTGTCTGTGGGTTTTCCTTGTTCAAGCAATTCTGATTTTGCACCCTGTGTGTAATGAAATAAAAAAAACCCTCACTTGGTGCTTCAAACCCCCCCCCCACGTTCCTGGCCTAATCCAGATCCCACTAGATTCACCATTTTTCCATCTGAAAGGGTAAGCTAATGAGGTTTACACAAGTTATTAAATGTCTGCTTTGGTTATGTAGAATAAGAACCTGTTGGTATGAAATGGATGCAAAATGTTTAAAACCACTCAAATCATAACACACTTAACTGAAATCCTTCTGTGTGTGTGTGTGTGTGTGTAGAAGCTTATTTTATAAAAACTGTGCTCATTTCATTAGATTCAGTGGACCGGGCTGTGCTGCACAGCCAGTAAGGTGATCCAAACCATTTTTATCGTGCAAACTATAGGTCACATTGTGCAGTAACTAAGTTGTCTCCCAGTGAAGGTCAGAGAAATGGTGTGTAAAATAAATAACAAAGGAAGTTTTGGTCTCAAGGAAAAGCTGCTCGTACGGGCTCAGCTTTACGACTGCAATTCATGTTTCCACAGTTGAAAGGCAAAAGGACAATGACAGACTCTTCTGAAGAAGTGTGTGTGTGTGTGTGTGTGTGTGTGTGAGGGGTGGGTAGGTAGACAGAGATTCGTTTATTCATTAATATCATGGTGACATCCAGGCTGAGCTAGAAAATATTGACTTTAACACATTTGATAACAGCGAATGATGTTTGGGACAGAAAATGAGGAACCTGGATCATTAAAAGCTAAAATGAATTTATCTCATTTCTTGACTTAAATTACTAAAACTGTGCAGCTGATCACAATCTGACTAAGATCAGTGAAGAGCAGCTCAGGGTTCAACCTGTCAGTGCTGTCGTTTGTAAAAACAAACATGAAGTTTATGGGATTCAGGTGTTTTCACGGTCGACGTGCTGTTTGCTCGCTGGCTTTGTAAAGACTGGCTGACCAAACCAAAGGACAGTCTACGGTCCAGCTGAGTAATTGGACTAACTAGTTGCTAAGACTTGCTTGAGTCAAGCTAGGTGCAGCTAACTGGTGAAACACTTGGCAGTTGTTTGGCACTGAAAGACCAGATGTGAGCCAGTCCTGGGCCAGATTTGGGTTTTTAGAGGTGCAGTCTTGATCTCATTTTGAGCTAAGAATGAACTCCATGGGGCGTCCCAATGCCTGCATGGTTAGGGCGCATATCATTTTAAATACCTTAAACAAAAAAAAATCAACTGTCTGGCAACCAACCATGCCATATTCAGGCCAAGCCATTCTTGTTATCAGGTTTAAAAACACAACAATGGATTTACTGTTTTTATCTGATTCATTTTTTCAGTTTTTCCATGCATACACCACAGTTCAAGATAAACCATGTAAAATATTATTGTTATATTATGTGATTATCACATTTTTAACATTTTATCAGAAATAAGACAATGCCTAAACCGTGACAGTCACATGGTGCTATTAGAAACACTTTCAAATCAGTGTTGTTTTTTTTTTTTCCAAGTACTCCATCCCTGAACATGAAGCCACTATACATATTCAGTTTTATCTGACAACTGAAACTGGGTAGGCCGCTGTGTGATCATGTTGCCGATCTGACAGAAATCTAGCTAAGGCTGACAGAGAACGGCAAGGTGACAAAATCAGATGAGGTTGTGCTAAAATTGCCACCGAGCTCTGATAAAAATAGGATCAGAGTGATCGCAGTCGTTTGTACTGAGCAACAACACAACATCCACAGCATCTGCATACAAACAAAGCTTCAAGTATGCCTGTAAATTAATCCTGGCATTTCACTGTGACCTGAAAATAAATACTTTTGTCTTTTCTCGACTTTTTTTTTTCTGCCTCTCCCCGTTTTCAGTTTTTGGGTGGGGAGTAGAAGAATGAGGAGGAGGAAAGAAGATTCTCTTGTCCCACTGATGCAAATAAAAACCAAATAAATGTATTCTTTCATCAAAGCAATATGTAAATGACGGCACTCTCAGGATGGGGTTCCTTGAGGACTTGCTACAGTAGCACAGCTGAGTCGCTGAGGGTTTGCTGTTTATTTATTTCTTTTTTTTTTCTTTTTTTATCGCTGTTGTCTTCATAGAGGCTCAGCTGAGGCAAACGAAACTAACGCCCCATAGTTCTGTCATGGCAAAGAGCGGGAGAAGAAATTTATGCCTTTAATTAAGAAAGTTGCGTGGCCTTGGAGGGATGTTACTCCGTTTGAGTCACCCCCGGAGCTAGAAAGTCTCGCTCTGTGTGTGTGTGTGTGTGTGTGTGTGTGTGTGTGTGTGTGTGTGTGTGTGTGTGTGTGTGTGTGTGTGTGCTGATGAGTGTGTTGGTAGAGTTGAGTGTATTCATTGTGGTCTTGGGTGTTTTTTAGAATGAAGGAAATGACAAAGAGAGTAAAATGTTGTAAACTGCCTTGGAAATGTTGTTTCTCATAAGCACTGATGCCAATACAGCTAAACAAAGTGGGAGCAAGACCTGTCCAAGGAAAAAAAAAAAAAAAGGAGAAAGATAACTAAGAAAGAACGAGAAAAAAAAAGACTGATAATTGAGACACAAATAAAATGCAGATGATAGAGGTGAGAGAAAAGCAGGAATGAAAGTCAGAGAGAGACAGATAGAGGTGAGGCGGATAAAAGATAGATGGGCACAATAATAAGAGAAACTAAAACTGTGAAAAATAAATTGATATATTTCCAGATTCACTTTCAGTTAATACTCAATATTAAAGTAATCATGAGCAATATTGACTTATAAATATTTGATAGTCTCTCAATATAACAATGACTCAGCCTGTTGCTAGAACATTACTATTCCCTGCTCGAAACAGCTTCTCTTTTCTGACAAAAAAAAAAAAAAAAAAAAATCCTTTGCTCAAAAGGTTGGCTAATGGTAGAATTTGCAAATTTTATTGTTTTGTATTATTTTTGGCCACTTCAGAGCAGAACAACCCCTGTAACAACCTGGAAAAACAACAACACTGACATGGCTAACAGCCCTCTGGCTAGCTGTTAGCTTGTAGCGTGTTAGGATGTTCTGTATGTGTCCACCTGCTTGCTCTCATCCACCTCCTGAGGGGAAAAAATATCTGACTATTTAGCTGCTAGATGTTTAGCTGCTAACAACTGGCTGTTTTCACTACCTAGCTGCTAAATATGTTAATATGCTAATATTGTTTGTGCCGGGCATGTAGCATGAAAGTAGTGTAAGGTTTCGCAGCTTTGTTGCTGAAATAATTAAATTGATTAGCACATCTTTACAAAGCTTTTGAAAAATAATTTATAATTTTACCAGTTTAATCCAACAATGTAATATGCCATATAGCCTACATATCCCCTCACACCGTTAACTGCTGTATGTGGGTTTGTTTTTTTTTTTAGCTTTTGTTTGACTGAATAATCAACCCTGAAAACACAGTCTGCTCTAACTTAAAAATTTACACCAAACAAGAACTGCAACAAATATACAGACTATGCCTTTTATCAGTGACTTTATGTCATGTTGTTTGTGTTTTGTGTTTGTTCAGTTTGTTGTGTACAGTAAAACTGCTCTGATAAAGTAAGGAGGAAAAAAAAAAAAAGTCTTTAAATGTCAATAGATCTGTTTGTTGTGACACAGGAGCAGGAGGGAAAGCGGCAGTGAGGATTTCTACTGTACATGAATATGCTATTTTATCTTTTATGTATCTGTTCCTTTACTTATTTAATCACTGTTGTTTTAACTGTTCTAAATTTTGTTGTATTTAAAAGTTCACAGTTGAAAACAAATGTGGAGAAATGACATTTTTAAAAAATGTATTTATCAGATTTATTTATGTATTTATTTTTGTGAATATTATATGTTTTTCCAAAGAAACAGGGAGGGAGAGATAAAGAGAGACATGAGAGAGTGAGATACAAAGAGAGACATGATGATCTCATCAGGAATGATCTCATCGGTGTATATCCATAGAGACATTGTGTGTGTGTGTGTGTGTGTGTGTGTGTGTGTGTGTGTGTGTGCGTGCGTCAGACTGACTGGGTGACTCCTTGGGGGAGTTGGAGGAGGAAGGTGGGGGGAGTTGAGGGTGGGGGGTTGCCCTCTCTGCTGTCTCTCCCTCTGCAGCTCTGCCCCCCCGCACTGAGCTTTTGTGTTTGACTTTGATCCAGCACTGTTGCCAACATCAAAAAGTCCTCTGTCACTGGGAGCAACATGGCGTACAGTCAAAGAAAAAGGTGTGTGTGTGTGTGTGTGTGTGTGTGTTGTATAGCAGCGCTTGTGTTCACAGCAGGAAAGGCGGGGGTAGTATGGTTATTTCAAGTTATTGGACTCAATAATTGAATCTTCATGCAAGTAAATAATTCATTACAAAAAATAAAATGAGTTTATTTCAAAACAATGTTGGTTGTGGTCAAAAGGGAGGGAGTGAGAGAGACAGAGAGAGAGAGAGAGTTTATAAAAAGAGTGAGAGAAAGCATAGTTGAGAGATAATGTGATCATTTTTGTACATTACTCATCGTAATGACAAATGAAATTAGTCATTAAAATTTCCTCAGTTCAGCAGATGTGTTGCACTTGCAAAAACGTGTAACAACAGGAAGAGAAAGAGACTGTGCTTAAAGGATAGTTCCACTTTATTACAACATGGGTCTTATTTTTGCTGTTTCCATTAAATCTGGAAACATAGTCACATTGCTTCTGCAATTGACACTGCCCTCCTAAGACAAACAACAGCTTTCCAATGGCCAAAAATAACATATGATTATGTTAAATTATATTAAATAATATATAAAACATGATGATGTCATCATCTAAAGAGGGAGGAGTGGTTTGATGGTCAACAAAATGTCGGACTTTGATTTGAACACTGGTTTCTTTTAAACACGACCTGGTTCAGACATCCTAGCCAAGTAGTAATTTGAACCTAAATCACAATCTTTAACCCAACCCTAACTGAGACATTTTGGTGCCTAAACCTAACCAAACATTAACTGTAACCATGAAAGTCGTGATGTATTCTGTCATTTAATTCGTGTTGGAGCAGTCACGTTGTAAATTTGTTTTCATTAGGATGGACGACAGTATTGTAAAACTCTAACGTCCTCTTCTTGCTTTTACATTGTGACCACAATCTCTCGCATGTTGTGAAAGATTGTGGTTATGGCAAATAAACTGCTGTCAAGGTTAAGCAGTGGGGTTAACTCTTGTCAACATTTAACCACACAATAACTTAGGTGTGTTTTGTGAACTCTTGTCCTACATCAAAGTCTAATGTGCTGCACACCTATGCCACACCCTTACTCTCCACCTCCCTGCGCTGTTACTGGACGTTTTTTCTTCAAAGGACAGTTTGATAGAACAACTGGAAGCTGCTCCTTTTGTTATTTTCTCCCCTCCCTGTAGCTCTACTCTCTCTGTGCAATGACTGCAAATCATGTCTCAACAAATCAGTTGATTGCTTCTTGGATTTTACACAATGTAATGATGAAACATACAAAGCAGTGACAGCAAATCTGGTTTGAGAGAAATTTTCCTATGGCACAATTTAAATTTGGAAGTATACAGCATCAAAGGGACAGGGCGTGTGTTACAGGGCTGCTGATGGAGAGAAGGAAGGGCAAACTTCCCAAACAATTTCAAGGCAGAAACCCCATAACTGCATAACTTTATTCTGCACAACATAATGAGCTGTGATGAAACTAAGACTTAAGACCATGATATTTCTGTAGACACAGCAGCCAAGGAACCCTGTTTCACTGAGATCGCTGGGCTGTTTCGAGCCACGAAACAATTATGATTTTATTGCTTTTACACAACGTAATGAGACTAACAATCTCCAAACAGTCGCTCTTGTGATGACAGCAAAGCCCAGAAACACCCTGTTTGTTTCGAGCAGCGGGGTTTTAGACAACAATGGCTGCAGCTAAACAGCAGCCTTTGTTTACGAGCTCATTTCGTCGTGACATGAGAGATTTGTTTCTTCTTCCTTGCGTCGGTACAGAACGGTGTGGAGAGAAAATCAAGGCCGTTTCTCAAAAAGCCCCTCTTCTGTCGTTATGTGTGAACAGTTGAGGCTGACACACATCAATACAGAGAGATAAGACTCCTCAAACATTCATTCCTGAAGAAGAAACCAGTGAAATGCAGAGAAAATGAGGCGTACCACCAACATTTTCATTACCTCGGAATTAGAAGTACTGAAATACGTGTGGGAGGATGATCAATAGGCATGATTAGAAGTGCAATTATAATTTGTACAGTGGACCCAGGGGTTTGAGCTCAACCTGGTCTGATTTAGTTTATTTGCAGCTGATCTATAACACTAAGCTTGGAACAGATGTGAAGATTATTAAAACCTATGAAGCTGTGATACCAAACTCAACCTGGTATTGTAGAAATTCCACTTGCATACAACTAACTTTTAACTGCAAATACACTAATTATTTATTATGTTCTCTATTAACGTGAGTAACCCATCTTCAAAAAGTCCCGAGTAGCCATCTGTTATCTGTTGTATTGATTTACAAAGTGCTTTCCAATAAACTGAGAGTATATTCCAGCTTCAGTGGACACAGGCCGAAATACTAAATAAATCTATTTAGAAACAAAACACAAACATAACCTTCCCAGATTCCAAAAACTAACCTTCCTAACAAGCAAAACAAGGAGAAAAGGTGGTCAAAAGAAAATGACAGTCCAACTCTACTAACTATAAATACCACAAAGCCCTTGGCACAGCAGAAGTTACTCACATGCAGATAATGGTGTGGCTGGTTGAGACCACGCTATTGGGTCTTTATATATTTGAAGAGGACATCTGACAGGAGCCAATCAGCTGCAAGAGTCAATGTTGTCCATGAGTCACCACCTTGTCCTGGTGCACACCTTTTTGCATACACACACACCTTCAAACACCAAATTTCAGGCCACAGGAAAAAAAACCAATACACAACCAAAAAACAATCTGACCGCTGTTATAACAACTATAAGAATATAATGTTAATTTAAGTATAAGGCAAGTTGCAGATTTATTACTATGGAACATATCAGTAAAATGTTGATAGACAAGGTATTTGTTTTCAATCATCACATAAACAAAACCACCAATGGGGCTTTGGATGTGAACTCCAGCCTGTAGTGCAACAGTCGTCTGCTTTGTACGAACGCCACCCACCCTGACTACCTCCTGATGGCTGCACTGCTCTGAATAAATGGATTTATTTATGTTGTACTTAAAAACACAGTAATACAGCCAGACGATAATAAAGTGCAAAAAACAATCAACAAGTTCATTTGTGTATGAGCTAATGCTTCCTAATTAATTAAGGTCTCAGTAATACAAGTGTTCATCACTTTGTTAACATGCAGAGGAGAAATCAAGTTACTGGGAGAAATGAAGTTCTGACATTAATGAGACATGTTTATATGCCCAGCTGTAACCTGGTTCCTGTAAAACCAGCATTCACATGCAGTTTTTTTACAGTACCACTGTCGGATGGAATTAGTTTTGGATACAAGGAGGTACTGCTATGTGTTATGTTTATTTATATATATATATATATATATATATATATATAGTGTTATTAACTTGTAACTGCAGACCCTCAGAGACAGATAGAGGACTGTTCCTCTCTGCACAACCTCACGTCACTTCACATCCTAACACTTGTCTCTTTACACTCTTATGTCTTCAGGCTGGAGGCTTCAGACTGAGCAGACAAAACCGTGTGTGTGTGTGTGTGTGTGTGTGTGTATTAGAATAGTGAATGAGGTAAATAGCAGTGCACACAGTGACCTCCCTACAGCTCAGCCTTATACAATATCATGGTACCCTGTGCTGTTATATAATGCAAAATGACTGAGTGCAGTTATTACACCAGGGACACACAGGGCTGATATACTGTGTGTGTGTGTTTATGTATGTGTGTATGTATGTGTGTATGTGGGGATATATATATATATATATATATATATAATTAGTTTGGGTGGATTCCACTGTCTGTCAATAAGCTTTTAACCAAGCAATTGTATTTTTCATCCAGCAAGAGAAACTCTAAAGGAAAAAGCTGCAGATTTGATCACTCACATTAAAGTTTCCCTATGAACAGTTCCACTTAAGTAATCAGTAATAAACACCATCAAGCTCCTAAATTTGGCAAATTTTTTTTCATGAGCTAAATCACTCTCCAACCTGTGAAGGATAATAAACTTAAATTTTGATTTAAAACATAAATTGTGCATCTGTATGTGCTGCAAATTACTCTCTTCAAACTATATGACATCCTGCTGCTCTCGCTGTCTTGGGTTTGTGCTTTTTCTAAGTTATTATCTCAGCACCAGTGACACCAAAACACAATCTCTTACATTTGTTTACATTTGTTTTAGCTGCTGAGTGAGGTGAATTCAAATCTGACACAAGATCAGATCACAGGAGATATCACATCCCTTTCATCTTCAGCTAAGTAAAAAAGACGATTCCCCCCTGCTTTCACCAGCCCAAAGCCAAATATATGTTTGGCTAAAAACTCTGAAAACGGTGTAAAGAAACCCTAATTTGAAGTAAAAAAGTGAGGGAGGGTAGATGGACTTCAAGGCTGTCTTAGCTTAGCCGCTCACTCCCGTTGGCAGCTAACGGGCTGGAGTAATTGGGATGTAGATAAGACAGTGATCAAACGAAACCCTCACACCTCCATCACACTTAATGAAAGCTCAACGAGCAAATACAGAATTGCCAGGCGCTTTGTAGTCCCTCGCCTATAAAAGTATATCTGTTCGAATGTGTCTGCACACATGTGCATCTACGAGTATGTGTATGTGCAGCTGTGTGCAGCTGCTGTGATTGCTTGTGTTATTTTTAAGGCAATTATTTTTGTTTTTTGGCTGTGTCAGTCAATCCAGCATTATCCAGACAGACATGGAGCGCATTCAGATAAGTCGACTAATGGCAGAGATATAATAAGTCAACACTGAGACAAATTTTTAGATTTCTTCCCTGTGTGTGTTTGTGGCAATATAAAGCCTCTAGGGTATTTAATTCAATTATCTATAAAATTATAGAGGAAAACAAAATTCACATTGTGTGGATTTCATGGAAAAGTAATTATTTGTGTCTCTGGGGAGTTTAGACAAAGAGAGAGATTCCTTCTAACAGTGTTAGTGCCGCTGTGTGTCTGCCTGTGTGTGCCTGGAGAGATTGGAGTAGAAAATGGGGTTGGAAACATTGTTGACACTGGATTTTGCCAGCCCTAGTTTCTGTGTTTCATGTAATTTTTTGTTTTTACATTTGATACATTTGAATTACATTCCTGCCTGTAAAAGTCTCCCTCAAGTATATTGCAAATGTAAGTTACTGTTTGAAAACCCTGAAAACAGTTACAACAGATTTTTAGCACGGGTTGAATTAATTTAATTTAAAATTATCAATTTTATGGATCTAAGTAACCAAAGTTCCACCCAACTCTACAGACTATTAACTACTTTGGTTTTAAAGGACATTTACTGTATGGATCAATGGTCTAATCAAATTTTCCAAATTATCCGTCGAGTTATTTCTACTTTCAGCAAAAGCAGATGTTTCCAGCCAAAAGTTAAGATAAACCCATTGTAAACCACCTGCCCTCGCACCAAACAGCAAACAGACCAATTTAGTACAAGACAAGAGGTTATAAAACGCCCTCTGAGCAGTGCTACTTCCTCAGGGCAGCCTGGACGCAGTGACTTGGTATCGGAAAGTGATGAGACAGTTCCCCTGGGCTAGCTGGTTAGCATGCTAACTTTAGTAGAAGACAAGAAGTGACATAAATGGAAGCAAAATAAAATGGTTGCTTTCCGCCACTTGAGACAGCTCTTTACAAGTAAATGAATGAAGTTTGATGCTGAACTCGCAGTGTTTCTTCTATACGGGTAAGTCAATAACTGTTGATACTAACGTTAGCTATGTAGCAACAGCAAAACTTACAAATGGCTCCTTTAAAATGGATTTGATAAAAGTGGTATTGGAAATAAAAGTATTCAAGGTATCAAAACTTTTTGAACGTTACTCAGCCCTAAGCTGTAGTGAAATGTACATGTTGAGCAAGAGTCTGACTTTCACTGGCTGAAGAAGTAGAGTTACATTTTGCAAATGGAGGTACAAACCAACATTATTGTACACTGCACGTGTCTATTTAGTTGTGGAATCAAAGAGCCACTTCACAGCTGCTTCACAGCTGTGATAGGCATTATCAAAAAACCCACTGGGTTTCTTTGAGTTTAACTTCAATTTAGTTTTAACAAACCGTGGCTTGCGTCTGTGACTTGAATGTAATCATCTCTTTAGAGAAGCATAAATGTAAAAATCACAAACTGGGTCCAGATTATCTCCTCTTTGTGCGTTTCATGCATTATAGCTCTTGACTCATTTGACCCACGTCTCCTGACAACACAGCTCCAGCAGCGCTGCTCCAGAGGGACCAAACACACTAATAACCAGCGTGATGTAGCAGCTGTCACACTGTATCTGTGTGTGTCTGTGTGAGAGCGTACTTGCTTGCTTGTGTGTGTTTTGTACATGTTAATCTGTATGTTTGTCTATGCATGTCTGATCTCACACTTAAGCGACACGGAGAAACGCTTCTGTCACACACGGTTTCAGCATTAACTCTTTTCTTGCAGCACTGCACAGACATCTGTTTCCCAACCCGCTCCCACTGTGTGTGTTCAAGTGTCATGTACTGTCGCTCCTGCAGTCACAGTGTCTCCTGACTCCCCACTCTGTGGAGGGAAACAGTGTGGAAGATATCACAACTAGGATATGAGGCGGACAAGTTGCCCTGAGACATCTGTTAATACGTGAAAACTGCACAAATGATTGGTGGCATAAGTTCTCCATTTGTTTTCATACAGAAGACACTCTATTTGTAGCACTTCCAAACAATACATCACCATGTCACACTGGTAATGTTACTGTTTCCCTAAAGAAAGACTTTACTTCCCATGAATAAAGTCTCCCATACCTACGTCAATAGTGATTTTCCTATCAACCTAATTTCAGTTCCCTTTGTACTTGGAGACCAATGTCCTCTACCTTTTCTCCAAATGGGATGTGGAGGCTTATAAATTATCTGACATCTCCTCAGATCTTGCAGTCTTGTCTATTTATTGATATTTAAAGGACCATCATCGGTCAAACTGATACAGTACAACATTAGTTCTGCACAAAGTATAATAATGTTCTAATCTCCTCATCGTGAAATTCACTGACTGCATTTTGAAATAGTAACTACACTGCATTGATTCTTTGTTTACTTCTAGCTAGCTTGCAGCTCTCCAACTCTGGTCATCTACAGTGTCTTCCTTCTGTAAAGTCACCAAGAATCATTTTCGTTGCCTGTTAACTTTGTGACAAATTTTACTTTCATCCATTTTTAACTATTGTCTGTGTCGCATATTCAATTTCTAAAAAGCACATCCTTTATTTTGCAGTGCTACATTGTAATGGCAAGTTGCAAATTGCTCTGTCAGATTTTCTCTTGAGTATTCGAAAGCACCACCAGAAAGAATTTGCAGATCACTTCACACTTTCAAATGAATTTAAACTCAGGAACTCAACCAAAAAACAAAGCAATCTGTTTCATTATGATGTTATGATAAAGAGCAAGTTTCACATCTCTGTAACTTACAAGGCTAACAATGTCAAACCGATGGTGTGGTCCTTTTTTAGGTATTAAAGCCCACTATGTTTTGTGCACCCACACTTCATCAAAACGTTGGATGCCTTTTTGTTCCTGCATGAAGTGTGATGGTATGTTGACGGTGAAGGTGGCGGCAAGTGGTTAAGATGATGTGAAGGTAGTCTAGGGGCCTCAAAGCTAAGAATGTCCAACAATCAATATCTTAAACTTAACACTGCCCCCAAAACCTAAACTATCCTGTTGAATTAGTACTTATCACCTTTTGAGATCTTTTCTGATTGAGTGCATTTCATTATTTAAACAATGCAGCCACTTATATTCCTGAAAATGCTTTTTTTTTTTTTGGAATGTAATCATACGAACCAAAAGATGCATACATGTTGCTTTTGTAGGAGTCATACTTCTTGATTCATGCTGACTGCTGCACTTTGGCTGCACTGCCGAGAGGAACAGACTGAGGGGGGAAAAGCTTTACTCTTTTTACAGCTGAGAAAGGTTATAAAAATAAAATAACTGGTATCTTGCAGGATGAGCTGACAGTAGAGATTACCCTTTAAAATATCGGTATCAAGTTGTAAGGCATTTATACTCTCAGTAGTCAGCCTGCAGTAAATCCTACTTTCATGAAGGTTATGATGTTCTGTTCAGTTTTTGTTAACTGTTTTAGAGATGCTTATTGAAATTTAGTAAAAACACGCAAAATAATTAAGTCATATGCAGCTAAGAATATTAATTATTATCAATAAACAATCAGTCTGCAGTTGTAAATCTTCCAAACCCTGCACATTAAGTTTATCCAGATGTGTTTGCAACACTTTTCCAGATGTTGAATGGTCTAAATGTCCACTAGAGGAGCTTTCCTCCAATGAAACAGCTTCCAAACAAACAGTCCTTATTCATGGTTTATAATATAAAGTTATAGGCCATTATTAAGTAAAACATTATTAAATATCAAATGATGCATTCACCATTCATAAAGAGATGTGTAACCACCCTTAAACCATTAATAAATGGTGCCTCATTAAAAAGTGTTAGCAAAATATTGAATTTGCACTGTAGTGTTATGTTGAAGAAAAGAGTGCACAGAGGATAAATACAAGAAGGATACAGAAGCATGTGTGTGTGTGTGTGTGTGTGTGTGTGTGTGTGTGTGTGTGTGTGTGTGTGTGTGTGTGTGTGTGTGTGTGTGTGTGTGTGAGTGAGTGAGTGAGTGCGCTGCCTCCTGGGAGTTTCCCTCCCCACTCAGCAGTAATGAACTGTGCAGGCAACATTTTGCTTATAGGCCCATAAACAACACACTTATTAAGATGGAAGTCGCCGCAAGCAACCAAGGCTAATTCAGATACATATGCGTGGAGAGAGGAGGAGTGTGTGTGTGTGTGTGTGTGTGTGTGTGTGTGTGTGTGTGTGTGTGTGTGTGTGTGGGTGGAGGATGGGGGCTGAGTCAATCAGGTTGTACACAGAGGGAGAAGGATGATAGACAGAAAAGGCTGGAGAGGATTTGCGTCCATATTTGGTGTGAGCACAGAATAGAGAGAGGGGAGGAGAGATGTATATTAAAGGTGGGGGGGGGTTTAAAGGGGGGGAAAAGACCAAAAGACTGTTAAATGTACTGAACAAAAAAGACTAAGAGAGAGAGAGACACCGAAAGAAAGCAACAAAAAGATTGCAGTCAGACAGAGAGGTGAAAGAGGGACTGAAGGACTCAGACAAACAGAAAGATCTGGACACAGGCAGAAAAGGAGAGTGGGAATGTAGACACAAACTGAGATTAAAATAGAGAGCGAGTGAGTCAGAAATGGAAAGAGAGACAGAAGGAAAGACTGAGTCACAAAGATAAAGCGAGGGAGAAAAAGTGAAACATTCGGAGAAGGAGTCAAACAAAAGAGAAAGTGAGAGAGAGAAAAAGAGGCACATGGACAGTGAGAGAGATCAGATGGGAACAGATGAGAGGGAGAAACAAGCAGTCAGACTAAAACACAGACAGAGACACCATGACGGTATGAGGGGAAGTAAAAGTGAGAGGATAGCTGGAAAAGTGATGAAGAAGGAGAGAAAGGATATGACCGTATCAGGGAACAAATATGTGCAACAAGGAAGTTTTATTTTGGTTATATCCTCAATGTAGAGGGAAAAGAGGCAACATGATTATTCACAATATGACAATATAAGTTATGTCAACTGCATATTTGGTTTTAATGTACCAAATTTAGCCTTTTTTTTTTATTTTTTTTTTTTTATTTAGCATTTTCCGAATAAGGCGTGGGAAATAATAATATTATGAGCACATTCTTAACATGTGTCTCAGTTGGGGTTTTTACAGCAGTTTGCAACACACAGCCTTTCGCCTTTTTATGGTCAGCTCTGTGCGTTGTACACAAACCAACTAAATAACAGTTGCCAAAACCCAAAAGAAAAGCCCAGGTTTCTGGGTGGAAGAAGAAAGGCAGGTAACATTTTGAAAACATTTTTGAAAAACTTCAATATTAACAGATTTTTGGATTTGTGCAAATGTCACAACACCAACCTTTTAATGAGAGTTAATCAGAGTCTGCACGGCTGCATGAAAACAGGTTAGTGGGAATATTGTCTGCTTTGGAATAAGGGCAAAAACTGGAATAATTTGTGCATGTTAATGTAGTGACTGTAAACAAGCAGAATTATGTGTACAACCCACACAAGCACTTTGGTTTCAAGATATTTCTTTTTATGGGTTTGCACTAATTTAATCTCTCTGGGACTTTCCAGGAGGCTGCTCCCAAGAATTTTTACACTAGTTTTAACATGTTGAACAAATTAAATTTGAGAAACTATGTATAACAATATGTGGAGAAATTTAGTTTTGTCATAGTTAAATTGCAGGAAATTTTAAGACTTTTTTTTTTTTTTTTTTTTTTTTTTGCACCAAGGCAGTTTTGTCTTGTGTCTGGCTTCAAAGATGTTACAGTTAAAAGATAAATATAGCGGTGTGTCATCAGCATAATGTGATATTGAAATATCATGTGAGAAATAATGTGGTCAAAGCTTTTTAAATCATATTTGTCCAAACTAATGTTCAAATAGATGACGTTACAGTTTACAAATCCAATCCTCCCATCCTTCTTTGTTGAAATTGGAAACAAAACATCCAACCATCGTTGCCAAATCAACTCAGAATCAAAATGTGAAGTGATTTAATCAACTGAATATATTTTTTGATCTCTACAAAGTTTAATCTGAAGCTTCAGCTTGCGTTGTGTGGTGCATGCAACAGAATTTAAGCTCCTGGTGAGTCATAGATGACTTCTCTCTTTATATTTCTTGTGCCAGGTTTGTATCTTTGACTTTTTCTTTGAACTGATGACTTGTTCAGGAGAGCGACACGTTTATCCAAGCAGTACAAGTGAACAGACTGTCAGTCTTTGAACACTGCCTATGTAGAAAACCAACAGAACAAGTGAATCTATAAAGACACAAATAAAATAAAAAAGGGGAAATGAGGAGAGAAACAGAACTGAAGTGAATGGAAGTGAGAGTATGAAGGGAAAGAAAGACAGAAAGACGATGAGACAAGGACTAGAGAGAAGAGAAGAGAAGAGTGAGAGAAGGAATATTAATGTTAGAAAGAACAGAGAGAGAGAGAGGTGAAATGATTGAGTCTGATATCAATGGTACAAAATGTAACAGGGCTAAAGAGAGATGAGTGACAGAGAGAGACGACAATAAGGGAAAATTAAAGTGAAAATGAAAGAGAAAAATAAGGGGATGTATTAAAACAGCACTGAAGCATTGGATAGACAGATAATCAGAGGGAAAGACACTGAGGATCAATGATTCAACATACACACCAGCGTCCATTCTTTATTTTATTTCATGGTTTTATTTGTGGTTTTACCAAATCCGAAAATGTTACAACTGCACCCGGGGCATCGTCTGTCGTGCCCTCGACACTGGTGTCTCCATCACCTGAGTGGCTCTCTCCTCTCTCCTCTCTCCCTGTCTGTGTGTGTGTGTGTGTGTGTGTGAGAGAGAGAGAGAGAGAGAGAGAGAGAGAGAGAGAGAGAGAGAGAGAGGGAGAGAGACTGTCTGCAGGTGCACCGGAGTCGTAGCAGAACCCCACCAGCTGCATCCCACTCTGCAATCAAGACCTCTACAAATACTCAGCCCTGCCCACTTCCACTCTGCCAGATCATAAAGGCTGTAACCATCAGTGTCACAAGCATATTTTAGTACCAGTTTTGCTCTCAGTGCCTGTTTGTTTCCCTGAACTCACACTGCTCTCCGGTTCCCTACAGTCCAGCCTGCTCTGACTCTGTTTCCCCACCTCGCCTGGTCAAGCCTGCTGATCTGCCTCCACCCTGCTGCTTCCCTCTGGATCCCTGCTCGACTCATTCTCCTCTTCTGCTTGCCCGGTAACAGAATATGCAACTGTAGCTGAAGTAATCCAGTAGAAACCATGATAATATGGCCTGTTAACATCTTATTTAAGGCTCTGGTCGCTGCCTGCCGGGTCTGCGTCACTTTTGACGTAATGTTGGATGGTGATCTGGATCTGGATTCTGAAATGAAGGTGAAAGTCTGACAGTGGCATAAGGAACCAAGTTAAAATAAAGGAAAGAGAAACAGCTGAACCTAAAGGCAATGAGAGCAAAAAAAAAAAAAAAACAATAAATAAAAAATAATATGTCAGAATGTGGAACAGAGAAAAAAGACAGCATGAGTGTCT
The DNA here is from genome assembly GCF_046630095.1 of Trachinotus anak. NCBI lineage: Eukaryota > Metazoa > Chordata > Actinopteri > Carangiformes > Carangidae > Trachinotus > Trachinotus anak. The sequence continues at coordinate 19,733,013 of NW_027273863.1, read as the reverse complement.
ATGTTTTTATGCAGGTGGAGTGGACATCAATAAATAACAGTGCTGAGATCAAAGCTGGCACAAATGGACATGTATGTAAAAGTCTTTGACTCACCTCAGGCCTATCAGTCTCTTCAGTTCTCTATCAGTTTTTTCAAAGCAGCTCTCTAGTGGAGTTAATTGTGTTAGGACGTGTGTGTTGAGTGTTAGTACCACTGTCCAGAGTCAAATTGGTCAAATGAAATTTCTCTTCAAAGCATTGAAATGTCACAGGAGAGTGATTTGCGTCTGCTGGGTGAGATAATACAAGATGCTGCTTCGTGTGTGTGTGTGTGTGTGTGTGTGTGTGTGTGTGTGTGTGTGTGTGTACTTGTACTTGTACTTGCTACATAGTAAGGACCAAAAAAAGTATTTTACTAACATAGTGAGGACATTTTGGCCGGTCCTCACTTTTTGAGACATCTTCAAATCACATTCTGAGGGTTAAGACTTAGTTTTAGAGTTATGGTTAGAATTAGGTTTAGGTTAAGGTCAGGGTCAGGGTTAGGCACTCAGTTGTGATGGTTAAGGTTAGGGTAAGGGGCTATGGAACGCATTATGTCAATGAGTGTCCTCACAAAGATAGAAGTACAAGTATGAGTGTGTGTGTGTGTGTGTGTGTGTGTGTGTGTGTGTGTGTGTGTGTGTGTGAAGGCAATCAGCTGCTTCTCAGAAGTGGATCAAGTATTCATCTTCAAACTGGTCGCTTTACGGTTCTTCTTGGTGTGTTTATACTTTTGTATACACATTAACCCATGCAAGCACACACATAGACAGAATACACATACACACACACACTTTCACACATGAACACACACCGATGTGAAGCCAGTCGTAGAAACACATGAACAAAGACACACATTCACATTCTGTCATGCACCCAAACACTCAGAAATATAAAAATGCATATTCACGCTTGCACACTTTCCCACACAAACACACACACACACACACACACACACACACACACACAAACACACACACACACACATTAACATGTCAGCAAACAGACACACATGCATACTTAAACAAGTGTGGACAAAAGAAGGAAAAGGAAAGAAACACAAACACAGTCCTGCAGTTTGTACATTTGCTTACTTGCATAAACAGGATTAAATATGCAAATACATGCACACATGCAAATGTACAAGCAGTCACCCATGCACTGTCTCTCACACAAACACACACACACAAACACACACATGCATATAAAATGAGCACATGCTCATACGCAGCACATGCATGCATGACAGCCTTACCAAAAGCAGCAGAAAAGTGGAGACACACACACACACACACACACACACACAGATATATTTACTCAGTGACACACTCCTGCACATGCTGCTGCTGCCATATGCTATCTTTCTCTCTCTCTCACTCACACACACACACACACACACTCTCGCTGAGTGAGAAGACAGACTTTCCTCTCTCCAACACATTCACATGTGTGCAGTTGCCAAGCTTGTTTCCATGGAAACCTGAGGGGCAAGGTGTTAATGAAAGACTTTGTGATTGTGTAACCATCACGAAATGTTCACCATTACCTGCATCCACTGCAGCAAGATGAATGTGAACACTTTTTTTTGTTTGTTTTTTTTTCTCCGTTAATGTCATGAGGGGCACCAGCACCAACAGATTCCTTAATTATCACTTTAGTAGGAAAAACCATCAAGGAACAATCAGCATATCAGCACTGCACATGAGAAGTTGTTCTCAAACAAAGTAACAACATCCCGTCCACAGAAAATCACCTCTGGGCTGTTTGGTAGAAAAGTTGCCCCCTTTATGCTGCTCCTGATTTTCACATTTCAACATTTAAAACACCCCTGGGGGAAATAAGGTGAGCATATTGAAAGAATAGCAGTGCAAAGCAGCGTAACATTCCTATATTTACTTTTTATGTTGTCTTCCCTAGGTTTCGGACACTCTGTGGTTTCATACATTCATAAAAAAAGTGTGTCAATGTTGCATCACTTTGTGAAGCAGCCATTTGGCCTAACTGGGTCGAGGGAATGCTGCTGCAAAGTCAGTAATACAACACAATACAGTGTCTAACAGCAAGCAGGCTTTTGAAAAATTTGCCCTTTTTATTAAAAGGAAATGATACAATTAGAAGCTGTGGAGTGACCATTCAAAGGACATCAACCCCAGTCAGTCTGTCTAACTGAGGTACGGTCACAATTAGGGAAAGATGTGGTTCGGGTTCAGCAACTGAAACAAGAAAGTGGTGAAGATTAATAAAAACAAATGTTTAAAAGTGTGTGTGTGGTTTTGATCGACTGCACAGGTTTGTTTGACGAAAACTAGGTCAATCTCCGTTCTGAGACATTTCTTACTCTGTTGGCAGTTCGATGATTGTCTCGAACAATAAAGTGACCAACCCAGTTTTAAGGTGATGTGACTGTTCAACTTTTACTTTACAATCCAGGGTTGTTGTTTCTGTAATAACTATATTTATCCCTTGTCACTATATCTCTTGTGTGCCACTTCACCTCTAACACCTCTTAGGGTACAAATTTAATTCCCAATGAAATAAATTCTTCAACTGAATTTTTTATTTTTTTCCCCCCAGGGTGGGTTTCAGCTCTGGAGGAAGGTGCTTGGTGAAGTGAAGCTGCAAACCCCTTCAGCCTCTTTTTTTTTTTTTCCAGGTGAGTGAGCGTCAGGGGAGATAAGCCTGTCACAGTTTCCCTCTAGACGGAGGCACAGGGAGTACATCTCAAACAGCGGGACGACTGGCCAACAGCGATAGCCGGCCAACATCTCCATGAGACGGGTGAGACGAGGGGAGGTGGGGGGTGAGGGGGGAGCGGGGAGAGACGCATCAAAAACCTGGCATACTTTCACAGGAGCCGAGGCACTCGGAAGACCTATCTGTGACAGAGCCGCGGTAATTGTTTTGCTTCCAAACGAGATTCACTTTGTTGTTGGTGCAAAGAAGAAGAAAAAAAAACCCAGATGATTGATGGAAGTGAGTGATGGTGAATTTGAATGAGAGGTTTCAGGCTGGAGGTTGAATTTCAGCTGGAGAAGCCATTTATTCTCTCTGTGTTATGGCTTGTTGAGAAAACACCCTCAGCTCATACACACTACTGTATATGTCCTATATCTCTTCGCACTATAACGCACCACAGAAAATGACAAGCGAGAGGTGTTTCATCTGTTGTACAGAGCTTCTCAAACTTTTCTGACTTTCAAGTTTGTTTTTAAGAGTCTAATATCAACATTGAATGCCTTTTCTGTTTTTTCTGAGAAATATACTGACGACAACATTTGAGATAAACACTGATATTCCAGTTATTTAAGTGAAAACAATGTTCCAGCAGTATTTAAGTTAAGACCTGGCAATCAACTGAAAATTGGACCCTCTCACCGCTTTAATCTCGCCCATGTCAGTTAATCTGGTTAATGCTTTCTCCAATGTGTGCATTCATGAACTGTCCCTTTAAAATGGATAATGAATTACGAGCTAGAAGCTGTTCTGGAGTCAAATTCTGCATTTTAACGCTACAATTGTCTTTGCTGTTCCTCTGTTGTAGCATTTTGTGCAACTAAGTAATTGTTTCTGATACGGAGCTAAAACGGTCGTCTGGACGGAGACGTTTCAAAATAAAAACCTAGTGGTGTGGACACGTGCCTCGCCTTCTGATTGGGTTTCACCAGTCTCAACTACCAGACAGTGGTGAATGCAACAGGCATTTCAACCAAAGGTAATGCCACCAACTGTTTAATCACTCAAACACAATCACATTGTTAAATATGAAGAGTGCACGGCTCAAAAAGGAGACAGATCTTTGTTCTGGAAGGTGGATATAAATGGTACACAGAGTTTACAGAAAAGAAAAAGACTTCATGATATTCTTGATAATGACTAACAAACCGTTACAGGAAGTGTTCCTTAGGCCGCCTGACAACAATTTACTAACACTGTAAACTATGGATATTAACCAAATTTCTACTATAACAATGAAATTACTTTAATTAAACGTAATCCAAGTCTTTAATCTCAAACAGCCCCCCGAAGTGAGGACAGACAACTGTCCTGACTTTCCAAAAAAAATGTCTGACTCAAAAATATCTTTACTTTGCAGAGAATGTCTTTACGTTCCAGAAATGTCCTTACTTTCCCTCTCCTCTTGGTCCACATACACACACCTGTTATTGGTACACACACACACACACACACACACACACACACATTTCCCCCATATGCCTCCCTACCACGCGAACAGTGCCGTTGGGGCTAATAAACGTTCTCCGGGTTAATTATGCGTGCTGCCCATTACATGGCCGTCCAGGTCAGACCTGATGTGTAATTTCCCCAACGTTTATGAATGGAAGCCAACAGCCCACCAGAGGCTCATGGGAAGCAGGTGGCTGCTGGACACCGGTTCTCCAACGGGTGACAGGGGGCTTGTTCAGACTCTGCAGCATTTTTAAAATGTTCAGGTACCACGACTGAGGGTTTCAAGTCCAGATGACACACCTGATCTCTGAGGGCAAAGGCCACTCTCTCTCAAAAAAAAAAAATGCTGAAATGTTCCTGAGCTTTTTAAATATCTTTGTAAGGAATGAATTTGCAGTTTTCTCATATTACAGCCACAGTTGGTACAGTTCATCCTCTGAGTGAGGCACTTTGGCTGGTAACCACTAGTCATTTCACTATTACTCTGTTCAGTAGAGTATGAAAAGGGCAGTTTCCTGCCTTGTTATTTGAAATGTAGTGTGTGATCTGCTCTTAGCATCCCCTGATCCACAGAATCTATAAGAGGAGGAAAGGTCAGATATGTCAGAGCCATAAATGTGAATGTTAATTGGAGTTGAGCTGTAAAACCTGCAGGCCTTTTTTTACTAGAGCAAATGGACAGTTCTTACTGTAACTTTGAGCCACGGTTTGAAATATACTCACTAGTATTTCATTGTTAATTGGCAAGAATCAAGAATCAAGAATCAATCTGGATTTATACATGCAGAAATTTAAGCCAAAAAATGAGAGTATGAGAATTGTCAGTAAATTTAGTTAGCCGTTAGCTGTAGCTGGTTAGCCATATCACTACAATACAACACCAAAGTAAAACATTAAAAAAATCTTTGTTTGCAAACTTGTTGTGCTGTGCGTTGCAAAAATCTTGCAGAGCATTTTTTTTTTGAGTGAGTGTTGACCTTTGTCTTGTGGCTTACACATGGACGGAGATCATTTCTGAAACGGAGCTAAAACGGTTGAGTGGACGGAGATTGTTTTCATTTTTAAAATGAAAATGTAGTGGTGTGGACGTAGCCTTGGAATAAACTGGTGGAAACTGCTGATTTCAGGTGTGATACAGTGTGAATCTCTGTACACTCAGTAACCTGTGTGTTACCTGTTGACTGAAACAGGCTAATGAATCATCTATGAGCTAAGGGGCAATGAGACCAGCAGCGCAATGATCTTACATCACAGCATGTGACCTCCTCTCTCTCTCTCTCTCTCTCTCTCTCACACACACACACACTATTGAAGAGAGGCTCCTCTTTAAGGTGCTAATGCAAATAAAGCTGCTATGTGCCTTTTTGTTGTGACATTCCTTTGTTGTGGCCCCACTGGGGAAAGCCCATGAGGGTTTACATCATGCCCCCATCCCAACTCACTGACCCCCCCCCCCCCACCCCCCACCCCCACCCCCACCCCCATCTTCATGTGTTTGTATTGTAACAGCTCTCCCGGCACTTCTTCATTATTGAACATTTCTTCTGACATATTTTCTGATCACTTCTACCATCTGGGGACACCGGAGAGCATGCAAATGAAAAATATCCACAAGGAAAAGACACAAGAGAGAGAGGGAGGAAAAGTTTCTGCTTTTACCATTATACCATTTGATGAATATTTCTCTTCTGAGATAAAGTCTCAAGAGTTTGGTAAAAGTAGGGAGTAAAACCTCATTTGCGGTTTGTTTGTTACCTCTCTCTCCGAAGCAGTGGGGCTGTCAGGAGGTTGGAGGGAGCAGTGAAAACAGTGTGTATGCAGCATGTTTGGAGTTGCCACCGGATGGGACGCCTCGCCCACGCATCACCCATTTACACCCATCAGAAAGCAGAGACGGCAACAGAGAGGACGGGAGTGCTGTCGAGTACAAAGTGAGGCAGGGAAGGAATCCAAAAAAAAATCTGAGAGGAGGGTGTGTGTGTGTTTGTGTGTGTGTGTGTGTGTGTGTGTGTGTGTGTGTGTTTGTGTGTGTGTGTGTGTACTGTATGTAGTTGAGCGAAGCTGTGGGTTTTGACTTTGGAAGCTGTTTTTGGGTGTTGAACACCAGCGCCACACTGTTTGGTCTTCCAAAAGGGGTGCACTGTGGCAGAATTATTGCATATTGCCTATGACAGCGATAACGACTTGCCGCATATTGGGATTATACTGCTGTGTGAAGTCTTGGCACCCAGCCTATTAAATATGCATGAATGTTTGAAATGAATTTTGGAGGATTTTTTTTCTCCCCCCACACCATCACCCCCCTCTCTTCTGCACCCCTCCTCTTCATTGTCAAACTATATAATCATATTCCTGTCTATTAAAATTCGGATGAATAATTTAAATGTATGACAACAGCCAGGCTCTGAAAGAGAAGGTTTGTGTTCAGCAGCTGGCAGACAAGGTTGCTTTTGATGAGCGATGCATGGTAAATTGACATTGTTGTGGTGGAAAAAAGGTGAAGCAAAACAATAAAAGAAAAAGCAATACGCCAAAAATTTCACCCCTGTGAAATCTGACACCACGACTTCAAAAGTGTGACACAGAAACATATTGGCAGATATGAAATATTCAGCAAGGTTATGGCGAGGCTGCAGCAGGTGGAAGCGCGTTGTTGTGTTGGCAAACACCTGTCAATCTGCGGCTGTTTCATGCAGTTTAATTCAAGTCATTGACTTTATCAGCGTGGCAGTTGTTCAGAAACAATTCTGCCAAGTGCAGAATGTATGCTGCGTTTCAACAAACAGGAAAAACAATTCATGGGTTCAAACCAAACATTCACACTCGGCGTTGTGTACACGTGGAGCCTGACAGTGACGACAGATGAAATAATCAAGCATGAATTGAGAGTATCCTCGGTGTTCGCCCTGTCTAAAAGCCTGCACCAGAACAAAGAGAAAAATATTAGAAACAAGAAATGAGCATATAAATAACGAAATGTAGCATATGGATGTAAAAAGAATCATTTAAAATAGAGGAAGGAAATGACCCTGAAAACCCTGAGGTTGTCTAAATAAACATAATGCTTTCATCCAAAATGACAAGGATTGGAGGAAGGGCTCTAGATAAACAGGGTTGTAATCTAAAACTATTCTGACTGGCGGAGGTATACAACCACAAGGAGGTCATTCTAGTTTATTCATATTTGTTGGTCAGTTACAAACTTTTGCATTTGTATTTGGATAACGTTCCTCCCAGATGAACACAGTGGCCAAACTTATAACTAGTCTGGAACCCATTAAGTGAAACAATGGGTTGTGTGAACACAAAGTGAAGGATTTTGACACAGAGACCGGGGGTTTGTGTCCTGTGTTTAGGCAACAAAACCACTTTCATTAAGTTTAGGGAAAGAAAGTGGTTTTGGTTTAATATTGAATTCCTGTCTCTTTCAATATTTAACCAAGCTGACTAAGATTTCTTTCCCTATAGTGTTTTTAGTGCCTTTACACAATCAGAAAAATGTCAATCATACTTCTTTTCATAAGGAGAAGCAAAACAAATACGTTGTTGTCGAACATTTTGTGACTTTGGAGATGAATAAATTTAAAATAAACCTAAATTCTAAGACCCAAGGTTGACTGAGTGTTTCAAGCTGCATTTTCCATGTTATTGACCACAAAAGGATAGAGAAAAAAACCACAACAAGCTGACAGACACAGAGCTTTGGGTTATTCCTAATGCTTTAGCAAACAGCTCCCTTTTCACAATGTTAGATTTTCACCAGTGAATTTTGGCAAATGAATTAGACTCAGTGTAGGGAGGTGCAGGGAGAGTCTGCAACCATAACTATGCAATAGCGCACAAAAAGAACAGTAAATACATAATAAATGGGTAGTGAGACATGTGTATTTTATTGTTATTTGTTGGACATTTTTGCCTTTTTTGCCCATGCTGGATTTGAACCTGGGCCGCTGCGGTAAGGACTAAGCCCAAATGGTGTGTGCTCCACCAGGTGACCTACATGTGTATTATTAACACAATATCAGTCCTGTTTCTACTCACCTCATGAATCTATGTCTGGTTGTAGCTCCGGTTTGGTCTCCACCATCTCCTGAGAAAAGTCCTTGGCTTTTTAGCTGCTTAATGTTCCACTGTCAGTAACTGTTTGCTAATTTTGTCTGTCTGCTGCTTGGTGTTGGGCAGGTATACATACAGTGGATTAAGCTGAGATATATATTTGCTGAAAACAGCCTCCTATTGCCACTGGAAACTAGCACAATCTGAGTAAAAGACTAAACTCTGTAGTAAATGTGTTAAAAATATAAAACAATGAGTTTAAAGGGGGAGAAAAAGCTGGAGAAGATTTCAGCATCACCAAGATTTCTCTACACTTACAGTCATTCATCAGTCTTTAAATACATTTGCTTGAAATAAGATCAGTGCTTCATCCCAGCATTCAAGGTCCTAATTCTTGAAACTCATTCTGACATAAATACAGTGAATTCAGGTGAATTAGTAAGACAAGATAACGTAAAACAACTGGAAATAAGATTTTGTTTCTTTTATTTTTGCTATAACAGCAGATGCAGACGGGAAGGATATGAAACAGACTGAATCACATATACTGAGAATGACATAGACACAGATGTGGAGATAGACTGTGCATCTGTGAGAGAGAGACTCTGAGCGACTAGGAGAGTGAAAGCTTGAAAGCAAATGCAGAAATTGGAGATATAGCTGTGGGTGGAGGGCAAACTAACTTTGAACATTCATTGCAGTGAAGTTATTATCCGTCCTCTCTAGAGGTCACAGTCGAGGTTGCTGGGAAGACTCCTCAAACAGGAAAAAAACTCCCACATACTGAACTCATACAGCACGATGTGAGCCTTCACTTATTCCCCAGACCCCAGAGGAAATGTAAACAGACAGGAAATTATTATTTTAAAACTGAATTAATTTCTGCAAAATTAAGCTCCCAATGTTTAGCTATTTTTTGTACAAAATTTTCCCTAATTTTATACAAACTCTTAAAGGAAAATTGGTTCTATCAGTGTGACAGGGAAACAAACACCAGCGATTGACAGGTTGCAAACAGGCCGGCAGGTTTGCCAGATTAGCCACCACTTTATGTGGCAGTGGAATCAAAAGTTGAAGTGAGTGCACACAACTATGAGTTGCTGACATTTAAGATGCACATTCCCAGATATCAACAATTACTTTGGTGAATATTAGGTTATCATAGATCATAGAAACAATGGCCAAAACCTTTAAAAGTAAAAGAAGATGTATAAACCTGTAATTGGCTTCCTTGCTTAAATCCTAACACTGGTTAACCACATACTGTAGATGTGTTTGGTTTATTCCAGTGTCACATATTTTCCAGAGGAATTCTTTTTTTTTTTTTTTTACAATGTATTTAGGAATTTGCGCACATTTCAGAGATACATGAAAACTGTTTGGGTTCATGTAACCAGCCAATCACTTAAAGGTCCCATATTTTACACTTTTCTGGTGTTTTATTTGAAGTGTTGCTATCCATAAGAAGATGTATTTGTGGTTTTAAGAACCAGTGCAGTTTTGCATCTCCTCTCTCAGGCTTCTCTCTGGAGCTCTAGTGACAACAGTTCTGAGTGATCCAATAAAAATAAAGCAGATTTCAGGTAAACACTCAGAGAAACCAAATCCTGCAAGGTTGAATGGTGGTTCAAGGTGGGTGGGGCTTGGGGCATGGCTGAGAGCAGTGACTGCTTTGTTGTGACATCACAAAGTTACAGAAGTCCTAACAGCTCGTTTTGAGGCTCAGTTTCTGAATATAGGCTGTGTGCATTTCTCTGTGGACTGAGGCTTTGATACTTTCACAGTATTAATGTAGTAGGTTCTGTACCTACTTTATACAAAATGGGAATTTTAACTGCTTAGGAAAACTAAATTTCGCTCACGTAAAAAAGATGATTCTGCAGTAACTACAACTGCTGGATACTAACATTTTAAATATAGATTAAATTTTTTTGTCAATACTGATGCTATCTCAGAAAGACTGTCTACAACAGTGCCATTCTTGATTCAACCATTGGAGGGCACCGGTGTAAAAAATGTCAAGTCCAACACATGATTGCTTTAATGTAATATATTATATGATTCCTATTTTGACAAACTACATAAAAAGGTTCCTGGTAACACGTGTGGTCCAGTTTTTCTCAACATGACTTTATCGTTCCACAATCACTGCAATCATGACTTAAATCTTTCCACTTTCTTTCCAATCTTTCCAGAAGTGAAGTGAAGGTTGTGTATATTTTCCCTCCAGTCTCCCTCAGGTTTGATTTTCTCCACTGACGGTCCAGACTGTACAGCACGCAGTATTTGACATATGACAAACTGTATAAACTCACATTCGACAAAATTCAATACATTTGGTGTACAAAAAAATGCATTACAATAACCTTGGCAGAATTCTTAGCTGCTTTATATACTTTCTAACTGTAAAAAATAAAAAAAGACCAGTTCTGATCCTTTACCTGGACTTAAAGTGTTGTTTGTGTTACTTTGCAGATATTCTGGCGTGAGAATGGGAATCAATCCCATTCAAATCCAACAACACGGTGGCAGCGCACAAACCCACTGAGGGGCTATTAGCAGCCAGCAAGCAGCTCAATATACCGAACCCACAACACCTGAACAAGAGAATTCACAGCCAATAATGTTTTGAACCCAGCGGCCTCACATGTTATCGATTTCCCTTTCCGTGTAGACACAATGTGTGGTACACCACTGCTCAGAAGGCTACATTGTGTGTGTGTGTGTGTGTGTGTGTGTGTGGTATTTAACTTTTTTAAATTTTACCACAGTCCGAATAAAAGCAGCTAAGCCTGAGGCTGTGTGTCAGGAGAGCCATCTGAGTCTGAGGAACGAGGATGAGAGTCCATCCAGACAATCCGTCTAGATTTGTGTCAAACACTCGATCCACAAGCCGGACTTAACTGAGAGCAAGTAAGTGGACCCTAAGTCATGATTTGTTTGTCAAACTTCTGTTTCTGAGGTAATGAATGAACTTAAATGCTCAACTTTGATTCACAGCAGTCACAATGAATCTCCCAGAGACACAAGGGCAAAAAAGGCATCAACATCCAGGGAAATTACAAAAAAGGAGATGTTTGTGAAGTTTTCATGGATGTTTTGATATGTTTTAACAAATTTCTTTTCTTTTTTTTTTTTCTTTTTTCTTTGTTTCACCATTACAATTCATTCTAGGGAGCAGCCACAGACTCTTCATAACCTTTCAAGCCTTCAGGGGTGTGAGGAAATGAAAAGAGATTTTGGGTCAACTATTCCTTCTAAAGGATACTTCTGACTCATTACAGCTTTGGTCTCTTTTGCAGTTTTTGGACATCATTAAGACCCCTGTGTGGTCAGACAATCAGAGATGTAAAATTGAAAGTGAGCACACCAAAAATAAGACAGCTCCACACAGATAGGATCAAAGTTAAATCGGTAATAGTAGTTTGATGAGCTGTAACAACCTGTCTAATTGACTTACCGCTTCGTATCTCCCTGTGTCTGAATTCTTTTAGCAACGCCACCATGTTTCTAGATCTCAGCAACTAACTTGTTGAGTACAATTTTATCATTACTGATTAAAAATTGTGGTTTTAATGAACCTTTCAGCTTAAGTAAGGGTTCAGGTTGGAGATGGAGTTGGAATGTTCACGGTTTGTGGTCTATTCTTCACATGTATCAAAATTGAAAGTGTCGCTTTTTACACCTCTTTATATTCACTTTATATTTACTGCTGAAGTAAAGAGAGTGGAGAAGATGGCACTAGACTGTCTGCACTATACATGCACTTTGTAGGCGGGTGTGTGTGTGTGTGTGTGTGTGTGTGTGTGTGTGTGTGTGTGTGTGTGTGTGTGTGTGTATCCACAGTGTACCCACGCACTCAACGCTCAGTGTTCCTCTGGAGTCTCCACTCAATAAGTTGGCAACAAATGCAAAACCTGCGAGATCAAAGGGAATATCACCCTGCTAATTCAACTTCAGATCAGAGAGAGATCTTCAAATTAAGCGCGAGGTTTTGAAGTAAACGCTGTTTTGCCACCACATTTCATTTATTTTCAGCTCCAGCGCCCTAATTGGCCCCAGAGGTGAGGAGGAAAGTGGATGGGATGGGAGTGCAGACTCAGGGCCAACTATCCATCTAAAATGTGCACTAATGAAAAGGTCTGGGGAGAAATTGACATTTCGGTGCTAAAAGAGCAAAGCCATGTCAGATCGGCTAGTGGCCAAGCAAAGAGCCCTGTGGGACTTGTACTCTGGAAGCAACTCAATATTTCATATATCATATAGGTATTCATTAGAATCTGCATAATATATTTTCACACATTTATCACAAAATATGTCCAGACACAGAATTTGACCTCTTTTGTTACCTACTGTATGTTGGTAAAACTCTATGAGCAACTGTGATGAGGACACAGGTCCCACGAGCGAACAGGAATCAGGTTGAACATCTAAATTCTGTGTTATTGTTTCCTGCCTCAATGTTTTTGCACTGATGGCTGGAATCACATAACTTCATTCTTTCATACATGTGGTTCATATAGTCTGGAACAGCTTCACTCCAAAACACATTTCCCAAATCAATCTAATTTCAGACAAAAATGTTGCTGGATATTATTCAATATCTCAAAATTACAGTTCATTACATTCTGTAAAATGTAAGATTTCATACACAAACATCTCCACCAGCTCACTTCTATTACCCAGTGCAAAAGATGACCTGGTGTTTATATGGCTCAGCTGAGGGAGAAAGCACAGCTCTGCCTTCCAAAGATGGACCATGGCTTAAAGTAAACAGCCCATGATAGTTTATTTTATCAAATACCCAACCTTTATTTGCCCTTTGTGAGGGGAATGATAAGGCCACAGCGAGGGCGTTATGTGATAAACCTTAGCACTGATACAGCGGCTGACCAGTGCAAGCCAAAATGCCACCATGCATGTTCCGCAGTACTGCAGAACTTGTACTGACAGGAATGTAATGACCACTGAATGATTTCATTATTAAGGCACAGAGATTTACCAGCAGGTTTTGGTACCATTTTCGTCAGGTTTTTTGCAGTGTGGATGGCAGTGTTGCTTGGTCCATGCTGAAATTTCTCGACGACTTTCAGATAGATTGCAATTAAATTTTGCACAGACTGATCCCACAACATTTTCTCTAGCATCATTGTGTGGTCAAAATTTTTGTTTGTCCAATATTTTGACCAAATTCCTGAAAATTACTTTGATTTTTCAAATTAGCAATTTCTTTCATTTAAATCTTAAATTTTAATTTAAAATTAGATTTAGATTGAGAGGTTAATACAGGTTACCAAAAGAAAGAAAAGGTAAATTCAGTTGAGTTGTTGGATCAAGGGCTAACTTTAGAGACTTCAGGTGCAGGTTAATGTTGGTGTTACTTGAGGGTTTGGTTCACTCTTGATAAAAGAAACAACTGGATGGAGACAGAATAACTTCTTAAGCTGTAGTTTACTTTTCTCCACCCTTCATCCACTTCACAACCGCAGTACTTCCTGTCTCCAAGTCACATGTCACTAAACTAACCAGTAAGAGGCTAGAAGGACTTAGACTGAGGTAAATAAGAGGAAAACTAGAGACAGGGATTCAGGAGGTTACTGTTACTATTTTTAAAGGTGCACATGTAAATATGTAAATAATAATTGTATAAACATAAATATGTAAACCTTACGTTAGCATTAGAGCATTAAATCTATTGACCTGGCTTTGTGCGTAGATGGATTGTTGAAACAAGAAAGTTCCTTCCACAAACTGCTGCCACAAAGACTTTCCCTTCCCTTGAGCTAAGAAATTGTCCAAAATTGTGCCATTTTGGCCATATAGCATATATATCAATGAGAATATGTAGCAGTTTGTTGCTGTAGGAAGAAACATCCATGATGAGCAAACAGTCGCTGGATAACAAAGCTGAAAATACAGAAGTGAGGAAAAGTGAGGTTTTGTTTTCCATCTGACACTGATGGATAGCTTAAGCTGGATGAACCAGCATCTGGACAGTCCAGACCTTTATAAAATCCTGCGGATTACCTGAAGGAAGGAATACATCAACACCAGCACGCCACCAGTCACTCACATCCCAGACAGCACTTCATGTACAGCATTGTATATATCGAGAAATATGATTTCTCCTTCACCTAAATTACTGTATGCTTTGGAAAATATATTTGCATTACATTTGAGGCTTTACTGTTCACAGCCACATTGTCAAATGTAAAAATACCTACTTTTCACAAACACAAAAACAAGTCTTGTTTGTAGCTTGACCATCATGTGTTTATTACTTTATTCAAATAAGGACTTTGAGAGCAGAAGTGGGAGTTTGCTCAACCTCAGAGAGGCATAATCCTTCAGTTGACTTTAAAGTCACCATGAAATGAAAAATGACTTTGTCAAGTTGTTTGCTAATTTTCCCCACAACAGTATAATCCTATATATGAATAAATTGTAAAATATGCGCACATTTTGTTTTTGTGTGACTACTTTTTTTTTTTGTGACAAACTTTTTTATTTCATTTTCCATTTTAGTTGATGAGGGTGTATTGTTTTGTTATTTTCATCAAAACAAACAAACAAACAAACAAAACATAAGTAAGAAAATGTGTTTTAAGTCTGCATTATTTCATGTTTCAGCCGGAGCACATTAAATTAACGAGGCACAATGCATGCATCCAGTTTCAGAATGAAGTACGTGGTTTGCACATGAAAACAGCATTACATGAAGTGAAGGGATAACTGTTTAAAAGCAGCAATGTCATGCAATCACTGAAACTATGTCCACAGTTTAAATATGATTTCCACATTAAATTTCACTGAAATTATGCCAATACAAGATCACGTTTTGCTTTTAATGAAATCAAGTTTTTTAGATGAATACTTTTTGTAGCGTGTCTGTTTCACTCCACTTTGTGTGACCAAGGTTTTTGCTGATAATGAACATGCAGTGGCAAGCTGGAGCCAGCTACCACGTTGGAGGACTCTTCTGCTCTGTCAAAAAGCCTCCTGCCTCCTCCACCAAGGCCACCTATTCATGCTGCTGGAAAATCTCCCACATGCTGTCAGTGGAAACACAAGGGATGACCGTGGGTGCCTCAAAAGAGATTCAAAAAAAAAAAAAAAAAGAAAAAAGAAAGGCAGCCTACTGTTGCTGTCAATGCTGGCAGAATGATTTTTTTCAAGGAAGAAAGAAGTTTCACATGGTGCTTGAAAGCCTGTACTATAATGAGAACTGACTGCACTGTCCCTATTCTTATCCCATAAGATTGCATTGTGAGTCTCCAGTCCTCTGCGGTAGGTTTGTAGTGACTATATAATACCTTTGTAACCTTTTTGTAATATACTGATCTCCAAGACAGCTGCATTTCCTTCCTGTTAAGAGTTATTTAGTCTCAAAATGCAAACTGCACAGAATGTGGCCCCTGAAAAAGACACAGCTGATATACTCAAACTGTTCCAACCATGTTCTCCTGTATTAAAATTAATTAACCGGCTGATTTCAGGTTGTTGCTTTGATCTCGTAATTTCATACCCTACCACACTGAACAGTAGGACCATCCTTACAAACAGGCCTTATGCAGCTGAGCTTTGCTCAAACTCTGTGACCATTATTGAAAGTTATTGTTGATATTCCAGTGTTTCAAATACGTCAATCTGGCTTCCATCAAAACATATATAAAATAAGATGTTCCTAAAATTGAAAATTGAATTGATGATACAGCCAGGACATTATTAAGGTACAGTAATAATGCATTTTTTAATATGAACACAGCACATTGAAGGTTGATTTGGCAGCTGGTTGAATGCCCCTAGGGGGACCCTTGTGTACTCTGATTGCTTGTAACTAATATAGCACAATATCAACTTATATGACTAAGCCCTAAAGGTGGGTCCTGCTTAATTACCTTGTCTTAAAAGTGTATGTTGAAGATGGTCCCTGTGTCAAGAGCTAGTTTTAAGACCTGGCATTTTGCTTACTAGATGCATATTCCTATATTAATTTGAATGGAGTAAAATTACAACACAGCAAACCTGGAGAAACATATTATTATAGCACTGGACTGCTGTGCACATTGCACAAAGAGTGGGAGGAGTGGGAGGTATTAAGGGCCCAGCAGCAGCTCATTTTGTCCCAGGGTCTTGTAACAGATTAATCCAGCAATGATCACACACAGTATTAAATAAGCACTGGTATAAGACCACACAGAATGAGAACAGTACATTTGCAACTTTGCACAGTCTCTGAAATTTTGATGCACCTCAAAAATAACCACTCTTTATTAATTTAGCAGGAATTAAAAGGAATGTCAAGGAGAAAGTAAAGGTTGAAAAAGATTTCTATGCCAACATGCAACCAGACTTAGGTTTAAGTTACATCAATGACAGAAATAGGTCACAATAAAATAAAACACCCATCACTGATAGTACAAGTTAATATCAACTGCAAAAGATTTCTCAGTAAAAAAAAACCCATCTTTTTTATTAGAGTCTTTATTCATTTTTCAAGCTCTATTGACTGCAATGAAATCTGCAATGTCATTGCTAAATAAAAGTTGCTAAGCAACGCTGACATGCAGTCTGCATACTGTACAATTTAATGTAAAGGAATATACGTTCAGAAATGTAAACATGTGGGTAAATGTTACAGTTTTTTGACAATAAAATTGTACACTTGAACTTTAATGATATGCGTGTCCCACTGCGGTTTAAACTTTTGGCCCCCGGAGCGGAACATTTAGGACAGAAAAACTGGGTCTGCGTGTGTGTAACTTTATCTAAATAACGTGATCTTATGGCGACGCCTGCGGGAGGAGAGAGAGAATCACATTTAAACCGAAATAAAACCAAATATAATCAGTAGGTTTTTTAACTAACCCTGACGTTACATTTGAAGGTGCATCAAAGCTAAAGTCTGATTTTAGATGGTGTTTAATTTATATTACTATATATCTGTCCTTCAAAAATCAATGACGGCTTAGTAACTTAAAGTGATTTTACGTTAAGCCAATCAAATTGGTTCTTCTTCCGAGCTCGACCAACCAGAAACAGGAATGCTTTGATGTCGAGGTTCGGTTTACGGGGTGCCAAAAATTGCTCAGTGTTTATCTGTAGAGTTTCATTGTCGTAGGATGGGTATAACTGCGCAGGAAATGACTGTGAGATCTGCTCTCCGCGCAGTTGCTACGCAGCTTTTTTGTGTTGCCGTTACACAATCGAGCCAATGTGTCAACTGCGAGGGACGGCATGAGAGGACACACCGGGATGCTTTTACGAAATAATGCGTATTTATTGACAAGATTGGTTGAAAATTGCGCAGTTTTATAAACGGACACAGCGGAGATAGTCGTCGTATTATTTCAGCCGCTGACAAAACCATGTTTCGGCAAACGAAGGCGGTTCTCCAGAAACTTCGACATCTGAGGTGAGTTTAGCTAACGGTTCAGCAAGTCAGTCTGAAGCTAACACACCTGGCGTGTCTCACCGGGTTAATGATACCTGTGTTCTGCTGGCTCTGTATCGTCACGACAACATTTACTGACTGTTTGTGAAAATGTGACAAGATGTTGTGACATCGCAGACGACAGGGAGCTTTGACTTTGTCGAGTCGTGACATTAACTGGTGAAACAAACTGATGCAATCAGAGATGAGACAGCGTCCCTTTGGAGTTTATTGTTAGCCTAATAGTTTTATATTAGCTATTCTTGAGCTAATTTATCCAGCTATTCGTTAATTGAATAGCAGGTTCAGCCACCTGGAGGCTGCGAAATATTTATATACTAGTCAATAACTATTGTTGGGAGTGTCAGAATAAGTTCAAGGAAAGCAGCAGTGATACTGGCTGACATGGATGTTGGGCCATTTTATGTGATTTAATTTTCATAAATGGTCTAGAGATTTAGCAGTGTTTAGAAATGAAGTAGTATTTGCACATGGTCTCACGCCAAGTAGATGCTTGCTTGTCAAGTAAAAAAAAAAACATTTGCACCATGTGTGCCATAGCATCATTATTAACTCCTGGACAAAGGCTTTATTTAGCTGGGTGGAGGATTGTTGTTATTGTTAGAACCAGCCTTGCCATATTTTTTTTTCCTTGTGAGTTGAGGGTCAAAAGACTGAGAGTGTTGTACGCTGCACAAATTGTTCAGCCCTTGAGACAAATTTGTGATTTGTGATACTGGGCTGAATAAATAAAATTTGGCTTGACTTCTGTGGGCGTGTATCAGGCAGTACACAGTATACTGTACACTGTGTCTGTATTTGTTTGAACAGCAATGGCTAAATTATTCTGTATGCTATTAAATACCCCCCACTCCCCACCCCTCCTAGCTTCAATGGGCAGCAGCACACTTGGAGGCTAAAGAGCACTTCAGCAGAGAGGGCTCTTCAGTACCAACCAGGACAGAAAATCCATGGCTTTACAGTTAAAGAGGTAAGTGTAATGCTCCAGCTTTATTTTGGGTTTTACCTTGTTCTTAATGACGCTGGCACATTGCAACAGTCTGCTAACTCTAACCTGGGTAAGCTTGGAAATATAATAAGATCTCTACTTAAAACTCTTGGTTGGTAAACCTAACTTGAGTCAAAGTAGCATGTTTTAAGGCTTATGAAGTGATGTTGTATAAACTCCGTGGAGGTCTATACACATGGAAATATGTCCTACAGGTGAAATGGCCATTTTCTGGGTGAATTTCCTCTATTTTATGATTGAAAATCTCATGATTTCACTGACCTTCTTGTATTGTTTCTTTTCAGGTTGTGGCAGTCCCTGACTTGTTTCTCACAGCAGTGAAGCTGACTCATGATAAAACTGGAGCTCAGTACCTGCATGCAGCCAGAGAGGACTCCAACAACCTCTTCAGGTTGGTTTGAAATGTCTTTCAACAGCTCTACCTATTTATATTCATGTGAGAAAAAGGATTTCAGTGTCGTAGAATATGTTTGTTTTTTTTTTGTTTTTTTTGTCCGTGAAATTAGAACTCGCGTTTGATTTTGAAATGTTTGTGTTTATGTAAAAGTGTTTTGTTTCTACAGCTTTCAAGTCTCTGCAAAACCTTGTACAAAAAAAACAGAAAAAAATGACACCTAACATACGGGTTATTGTGTTTCAGTGTCCAGTTCAGGACAACCCCTATGGACAGCACGGGGGTTCCCCACATCCTGGAGCATACGGTGCTGTGTGGATCTGAAAAGTATCCCTGCAGAGACCCTTTCTTCAAGATGCTCAACAGGTCTCTGTCCACCTTCATGAACGCCTTCACAGGTACAGAAAATCATATGGACCTAAAAGCACAAGTGTCCTCTGAGCCTGTGAACAAAAGTTGTTATAAGTGTGTTTTATAATTCACAATAACATCCTGCAGCCAACTATAATTATTTTATGTTATCTCATCTCATCTCATCTTGACAGCCAGCTACAACTATTTTATCTCATCTTATCTTATCTCATCTCATCTTATTACCTACCTTATTATAATTTTGTTTCCTCATGAACAGCCAGTGACTACACCATGTATCCATTCTCCACCCAAAATGGAAAAGACTTCCAGAACCTTCTGTCCGTCTATCTGGACGCAGTTTTCTTCCCTTGTTTACGAGAGCAGGATTTCTGGTGAGTGTTGACTGTTGCTGCAACCTTACTTTCATTTTACTTTCAGTTATGTTGTTGTGATTCTGCTTCAGTCTGGAGCTCACTCTATTAGACTAAAATGGATCATGAAGAGTGTTAGTGAATATCACATATTAGCTCTGTCACAGTCAAATCAGAGATAGGAGATTGTAATTTTTTTTTTCTAGGCAGGAGGGCTGGAGGCTGGAGAATGAAAATCCCACAGATCCCAGCTCCCCTCTAGTGTTTAAAGGAGTGGTCTTCAATGAAATGAAAGGGGCTTTTGTAAGTAAACACTTTCTCGATCACTGCCATTAAACTTTCATATGCATAACAATTATCTATTCCCATATAGTACGCTGTATGTAAAGTCAACATAATGTTCCTTTAGTATAGGCTCAGACATCCTAGATGCATACAGACCATTCAGGCACACCGGGTTTCAGGGCACCTACTCCCCAACACTTTAAACATTTATTGCACAAATGTCTTTTTCCTATTTATTATATAGATCAATACACTGATGCAATATAAAACTACAAAAGAAAAGGTAAACTTAATTTAAAAAAAAAAAGAGAGAAAGGAAAAATATTTTCCTGTGTTTGGAAGCATAAAAACAAAAAAGAAAGAAGATTAAAGTTGAAAATAAACATATTCCACATGATGTCTGCAGGTGAGGTTAGGACGTTATGAAGGATCATCCTCTGCAATTTCACATGTGTGTTTTTGTGTTGTCACAGTCAGACAATGAGAGTCTGTACGCCCAGCACCTTCAGAACAAGCTGTATCCAGACCACACCTACTCTGTGGTGTCAGGAGGAGAACCTCTGGCCATCCCTGACCTTACCTGGGAGCAACTCAAACAGTTCCACGCCACACACTACCACCCCAGCAATGCAAGGTAGAGGGCCACACACACACACACACACACACACACACAGCCTTGAAAAGTAAAGGAAAAGTGAAGCTACAAACACTGCTTTATGTGGATTGCATGTTACATTTCAGAAAAAACATGAACTCTAAAAGGGGAATAAGATGAACAAACACACAAAATTCACAGTGTGTTTTCTAACATCTTCAGGTTCTTCACCTATGGAGATTTACCTTTGGAGCAGCATCTAAAGCAGATTGAAGAGGAAGCTCTGTCCAAGTTTGAACGCATCGACCCGAACACAGAGGTCCCCCCCCAGCCACACTGGAGTAGCCCTGTAAGTCTTTCAATCAGACACATTCCTGTAACATTTAATGGTGAAAGTGTATGTAATCCAGACTACAGGCACACTCAAAGGTTTCCTGTAGCATTCACCAAAAAAAAGCCTATTTTATTTTGAAAGTCCATAAAAATGACTCTGAGTCAGATCATGTGCTGCATGTCTCTTTAGTGGCTGTATTGAATAGTCACTCCAGTCTCACTGTGAGTTTTCTTGGTTTCCTCAGAGAGAGGATCATGTGACCTGCAGCCCCGATGCTCTGGCACCAGATCCATCCAGGCAGAACACGCTGTGTGTGAGCTACCTGCTGGGAGAGTAAGATCACATCATCTCTTCCTCCTTCCTGCTGTGATTCACGGAGACGTTTGTACAGAAACACATTCTGGAGCAGAATTACCTTTATAACATTATGAGGCTACAGATACTGTTTCCTGCTTCTTGTGTTGATCTTCTTTGACCTTCACCTACGGTGACCTCTGTAGTAATGCTGACAGTGTTTTAAGAGGTGTCTCCCTTAGTACAACAAAACACCACACAGCAGTTCTCTCTTAAAAGTGACACTTTGACCCTGCTCTGTTATCATCTAACATCTGATCTCATCTTCTTTTTTTTCTGTTCAGCATCACTGACACATTTGAAGGGTTCACTCTCAGTCTGCTGTCGTCTCTGATGATCTCTGGACCAAACTCTCCCTTCTACAAAGCTCTCATCGAACCCAAGATGGGAACTGACTTCTCCTCTGTTGTAGGGTGTGTACACAGCCTTCAAATTAATAACAAACCTCTATCACACCAAGTTTGGGCCACCTGGAATTAAATTTTTACCAGTGTGGCTGGAAAGCTGACTGACTGAGCCATTTCTTATCCCGCTCAGATCAAATCACCTCAAGTATTAGACCATTTATGTATTTGTTGAGAGCTAATTAAAACTTCCTGTTGCGTAGTTACGATGGCAGCACCAAGGAGGCGTCGTTCAGTATAGGACTGCAGGGAATGGCTGAAGAGGACACGGAGAGGGTGAAAGAAATCATCAGCCAAACCATCGATGACATTATAGCGTAAGTCCAACAGTCCCAGTGGCTGCTCTGGTTTCTGCAAATCTGCTCTTGTACAGATCTGTTGTTCTGATAAAGGTGTAAACATTTGATATGCTAAAGTAGATTTGCTTTTATAAAGGCAGGATTATCATTCATGACATCTCTGTTCACTATCTATCATTCAAGTTAGGACTGGTGCTGAATATTGTTTGGTTTGATGTGGCAGAAAGTGTGAATCTACTGTTTACATGTAGCCTTTTTTTTCTAAAACAGTAGAGAGAGAGGGGTTAAAAGGAACAGAAAATATTCTACAGGCAAACATTAGCCAGGCGCAGCAGAAGTCATAGTCATGTCATGTTAAAACTGGCTCAAATTTTGCTTTTGCAGCTTCACCACCACTTATAATGTGCATGACTCTGACAAAATCTGGCTTCTCTGTTTCATCAAAAACAAACAAGCTAACTATGTACATCTATATTTATTCATTTTTTGTGTTGTTTTTTTCCAAGTCAAGAGTGCTTGTGTTACCCCTTAAGGTAAAAACTGCACAATATTTCTGTTACATTTCCCTCCTGGAGTTTTATTTCTCCAGTCCAGAGTGATGTGCAGAATACAGCGTGACCTTCACTGTAGGATCAGCTTATCTACATGTGTAATTAAGAAGAGTCTGTTAAATGAGCCTACAGGAAGAAAACAAAAAGATTTTCACACTACATGAGTCATTTCTGCTTGTCATTCGACACAGGAGTGGCTTTGAGGAGGAGAGGATTGAGGCTCTCCTCCATAAGATTGAGATCCAGATGAAACACCAGTCCACCAACTTCGGTCTGTCTTTGGCTTCGGTGAGTTCACTGCTGTTTATCTCTTAACCTTCATTTTGTTTCCACAACCACAAGGACACTGGACATGTTTATAAAGCTCCACATGGGCATGTGAATGTTAGAAACATTAACAATGTCAGTCTGTGTTCTCTGCGCAGGTGTGCATGAAATTTTGTGTTTTTATGTTATTAAGTGAAAGATGTAGGATGTTCGATGTTTCATCATGTAAACTGAGCTTTTTATTTGCATATTCATTCCTGTTGGATGTGTTTCTGTAAATCTAGAGGTCCTCCTCTTTGACCAAAATGTATATTTCACCAAAAGAGTGAAACGTTTGGTCTGACACTTCACCTCAATTCATTTCACAATCAATATTTCAGATTATAAGAATTATATACGGGCATCAGAAGACAATTTGTCTTTCATGCTGTGGAATTTGTCAAGAGAAGACAGAGATACTTTATTGTTTCATTACTGTGGAGATGCAATTTTTCTGTGTTAGTTTCATCATTCTTGACATTTTGTTTGTTTTTTTTGTGTTTCTAGTACATAGCATCATCATGGAATCACGACGGTAACCCTGTACAGCTGCTGCAGATCAGCAACAGTGTTGCTAAGTTCAGACAGACCCTGACAGAAAACCCTCGCTTCCTTCAGGACAAAGTCAAGCAGTACTTTAAGGTGAGTGAAACTAGTGTTATTTTAAATATATGTGTTTGTGTGTCTCCCATATTATCACGAGTGGATTGCAGAGGAAAACTAGAATTGCACTCAGTAGAGCACAGATGTACATCTAAGACAAACTATTCTATACGTCTGTTTAGCTCTGCAATAGAAAAATAAAATGAAAAAGGAAGTGGTCTGATAACAGAAATGATTTGTTTTACATAAGATCCATGCGGCATTTCCTGAGAAAGTGACTAAAATATAAAAAAATGTTTATCTATCCTATTGCAATGTTATGGAGAGTTATAAATGGCATTACTGGATCTGCCCCTATGACCAGATCTGCACCAAAATCTAATGGGTTCTGGTCCACGTCCCATCCATCCTTCCAGTTTGGTGCAATCAGTTCATGACATTTTGTGTAATCCTGCTGACAAACAACAAACACAGACCCCAGCCAAGAACTTCAAACAACATACAAAAAACTTTAAATTCATAGTAAATGATTCAGATCTGCCCCAAAATTTTACGGCCTCTTCTCTGGTCCATTCCTTGTCCCTCCACCAAGTTTTGTGCAAATCATTTCAGTACTTTTTATGTAATCTATTGACAAATAAATGGACATTCATGAAAACAGGATAACTTCCTTGGTGGGGGTAAAAAGGGACAAAATGCTGCAGACATTCACATCTTTATTTGTAAATAGTGCAGGATCAGATCCATGTGGCTGCACCATTGAGAATTGGGGGAAAAAGATACACACACACACACACACACACACACACACTGAAATGATGTTTTTAAAATTAAATTTGAAAAAACTTTAAACAAAAAGGACTATTATTGCAGGTCTATAATGTTGGCAGACAATGTCCCCTGCAGCCTTCAGGGAAGAAATGTATTACAAAGTTAATTCTTAATTTTAATTTCTTTTGATCCCTGCACTTTTTACCAGCACTTTGGAGCTGGTTGGGTTTCTAGTATCTTGTATGAGGTCATAGCAGGGCAGATAGTGACAGGAGTGACTTCATGTCCGGTTCTTCAGTTGACTTTTAGGGTTTGATGCTAATTCCTGTTGTTCTGTCCCCCTTTAACTCCACATTCACCCTGCAGGAGAACACACACAGACTGACCCTGTCCATGAGCCCTGATGAGGCCTACCTGGAGAAACAGGCCCAGGCTGAGGAGGAGAAGCTTCAGAAAAAGATCCAGGCTCTGTCTGACAGTGACAAGAAGGAGATCTATGAGAAAGGTAGTAACTTGTGAAGTTGCTCCACAGAAAATGTTATATTTAAACTTTTTATCCCCTACCTGGAGTTCAGGGTGAAGGGACTTTATGTAGATGAATTAATTAATTGGACTGTGGCTGCTGAGCCACAAAGTGAATTATTACTATTGACACTGTCAGGGGGAAATCTCATGTTTCTATATGGGACACCTACAGGAGGATATAGGATAAAAACATCTAAATGAGACTGTGTTGCCATGTGAGTAGTCATGTGGGTGGCCTGGAGGGGCCCTAACTCTAAAGACACTTCCTCAGTCCTCTTCAGTTACAGTGTCTGATACACATTAGATTACCAATGTAAAGTTTACAGTATGTGATTGAGGTATCCACTAGGTAATACAATTATTTATGTCTCTTCCTGGGAAGGTCTGGAGCTGCTGGCTGCTCAGAGTAAAACCCAGGACACCTCCTGTCTGCCTGCACTCAAAGTGTCCGACATCGAGCCCACGATACCCATCACCCCCGTTCAAATCAGCACCGCAGGTACAGCACAGCATCGACTATATTACACTTGATGTGACATTTGCACAGCGATTGCAGCGTGGTATTTTTATCATCATCACTCCAGTCAGGAGTGTTGGATGACACTCTGAAGTGCATCCCCCTCCTAATCTCCACAGGAGGCGTGCCGGTTCAGTACTGTGAGCAGCCCACCAACGGCTTGGTTTACTTCAGAGCCATGTGTAGTCTCAACACCCTGCCAGAGGATCTCAGGCTTTATGTCCCGCTCTTCTGCAGTGTTATCACCAGGTGAGTTCATCTGTAAGAACAAGACGTGAAGGGCTCTGGTGGGGGTCAGCGATTTCACACGCAATTTATGACTATGATACATGCATGTACACATAACATTCAAGACACCTTCCACACTTCAAAAGCTCTTACTTCTTTTTTTGCCTTTATTAAATCTATATCTTCTTCATCTCAGTGTTTGTGCATGTTTCTGTTTGTTTCACCAGGATGGGCTCTGGAGGTCTAGACTACAGACAACAGGCCCAGCAGATGGAGCTGAGGACAGGGGGCATGTCTGTCTCCACCCAGGTCATCCCTGACTCCACCCAGCTGGACATGTATGAGCAGGTCAGAGCCCAGTCTGAGTCCCCGGTCTGTCCTGTGTGCAGCTTTCATGTGGATGTCGTGCTGCGATCCAAAGTCATGCAAATCAGAAAACTGTAAACTCATGTTCACATGGTAAATGGTCCAGTTTGATTCCCTGCTGTTTGCCCAGTGCATGCTGGGATAAACTGAAGTAGATAAAGAAATGAATGGACTGCAGGGCCACAACTTTTACCCGGAGAGAGTAGAAATGAGTGAAACATTAGTGATTCCTGACTGAAGATTTATTTATTTACTCCTGCAACTTTTGAACCACAGAGATTTTGGTGTGTAACTGTTTGTTGACTTTGTGATGAAGACTGACTCCCACAGTTGTGTGCTCTCTGTCTCAGGGTATCCTCCTGTCCTCCTCCTGCCTGGACAGGAACCTTCCTCACATGTTTCAGCTGTGGAGCGACATATTCAACAGGTACCTCTCATCCACTGGTGATGTGAGCAGACATCACTCAGAAAAGCTGTGGCAGAAAATTAATCAGACTTTAATGTCTTTCCTTCAGCCCCCACTTTGATGACGAGGAGCGCCTGCGAGTGCTGGTGATGTCGTCAGCACAGGAGCTAGCCAATGGGATCTCATACTCCGGTCACACGTATGCCATGACCCGCGCCTGCCGTCACCTGACACCAGCAGGAGACCTCCAGGAGAGTTTTAGTGGAATGGAGCAGGTACCTAGTGGTCTTGAACATCCCACTGTTGTCTTTCACTGGCTCTCCTTAGTATTACAGCTCCAGAACAGCTCTACTGTTAAATTTATTATTCATTTATTTATTGCTCAGCCCCACATTCAATTAAGTCATATTGTGAACATATCATGTTTCATTTTCAAGGTTCAAAGCAAACTTTATTAACCCAGAGGGGCAGTTTGTTGCACCGCCACCAGTAAATAAATACAATAAATACTGTGGTGGAAAAACCACCTTGAGAGGAGGGTCCAAGTTTAAATATCCTTTATTCACATAAAAGACCTGAGTTTGTCTCTGCAGAGTACGAGACTGAAGAGTACGCGGAAGTACACTCATATATACATCAACAGGTCCACACCTCATGTCCATTATCACCAGTGTCCCTCAATCTTCTGGTCACTGTGACCTTAGACAGGTGTTGGACCTTCTCAATGTATATTCCTTCCTTTTTCGATACTATATGACCCCAGTCCCCTAGTGTCATGCCCTCACCTCTGCTTGCATTTGCTCCTGTCCTCATAAACCACTCACAGGCTCACAATGCAGCTGTTATTTATATGAAATGATGATGATAATAATAATAATAATTAATAATAATAATAATAATAATAATAATAATAATAATAATAATAACAAAGTAAAGTGAACGATTAAAAAAAAACTGTAACTTAACTAAAACTGTAGTTATTGAAGTTGTTGAAGTTATTGTCTGACATGATGCAACGTCAGTTTATTTGTTATGTGGTTGTGTCTGAATTTCTCCTATTGAATGTGATGCTAATGAAACACAAAGCAGGTGCTGCTGATGTTTGGGTCAAGAGAGACGGATTCCTCCTAAAGGTTCAGGAACACTGCTTAGCTAAAATATAACAGTTAACAAGATCAACACAAACTGACCCCACACCCGACTTCCTCTCAGTCAAACTGTCTCCATCCTTTACTTAAAAAATTCATAATGACACTGTTATACTTACATTTGAAGTGTAATCCTCAGGCTCTCTGTCGACACTGTCTGCTGCCTTATTTTCATTACCAGCACGCAGGGAATCTTGGCATAGGTTGGGCCACAAATGGGCCAGCCAGGTCGCGCCGCTGTAATGCACTCGGTGTTCAAAAGCAGCCTCCGAAGGACCCGGCCCCTGAACTGCGACACAGCTTCAGTTTTCTTCAGTCTTTGTGTTGTTGATGTTTTGTGTTTTGGTTACTTGAAGGTGAAGTTTATGAAGAGGATAGCTGAGATGCCAGACCTCAGCCAAGTTATCAGAACACTACCCAGGATCAAAAAGCACCTTCTCAACCCAGACAACATGAGGTGGGTTCATTTTCAGACCTGCTGCTGAGCACTGCAGGCTTTTTTTTTGCTGTTTGTGTTTCCATAATTGCTGCAATTTAACAAAAAGATGTCAATGTAAATGTGATCTACAGACTGTGCATCATGAACTTAGCACAGTCGTGTCCCTTCTGATCTAAATGTGTGTTTCTTACAGGTGTGCAGTGAACGCAACTCCACAGAAACTGTCTGACACAGCGACACAGCTGGAGAGTTTCATCAGGGACATCGCTGACAACAGGAAGGAACGCAAACCTGTCAGACCGAATATTACTGAGGTGAGGTTTCAGCAGCTACACTGAGAAAATACCAGTCAGAATATTTATATAAATCTCTTATACTTACTCTTTTATGTGATTCCTTTAACACAGAGACCACTAGACCCTCTGGATGACTGTGGACCGTGCAGGAAACTAATCTCTGTAAGTTCATTCTAGCTTCTCTTACTCTGTGCTGTTTGTCATTTTAAATCTGTCACATTGAGTTTACTAAGTACTATAAACAAACCAAGCCCAAAACAGAAGGAAGGCACTGTTCTTCTCTAGCAGTAGCTGATGAGAGACAGGCAGAAAGACAGGAAGTTGTTTTTGCAACAGGGAGGGAATATGGAAAGAGTTAAGTCTTGATTTTAATACTGACCGTTAAGTAAAATATCAGACTACTAGTTTGAGATAAGTTCCACCCACCATCAATTAACAGTATAGTCTTTTCTCTGAGGAAAATTCCCTGCATGTAAATCTCAACATTGTCCTTCCTCAGGAGCTGAATTTCCAGCCCTGTCAGATGAAAACCTTCTTCAAGATGCCCTTTCCCATCAACTTTGTCAGTGAGAGTATACGCACAGTACCGTTCTCCCACGAGGACAACGCCAGGTAACTGCACTATTATTTAATCACTTAGATGAAAGATCAGCCAGACGGAAAAAAAAACAAAAAACAAACTACAGAAACTGAGTGCTTAGATTTCACCACAAACATCTTTTGCGTATTTTATGTTCGTTCTTTTCTCTGAATGAATCACTCAAATTAACAACAGCTTAGAAACAGTTTGTTTTTCACCTTTTTATTAATTTTGTACACAATGTGAATTTTGCACAAATTACTTCAGTTTATTCAGTTCAGTTTTTTATTTTTCTTTATTCCTCTCTCTCTCTCTTTTTTCTCTGTCAGTTTGTGCATCTTGGCGAGGATGATGACGGCTAAATTTCTTCATGGAGAGATCAGAGAGAAAGGCGGAGCCTACGGTGGTGGCGCCAAGATGGGAGGAGGCGGTCTGTTCTCCTTCTACTCATACAGGTGGGCTGACTTTTACCACAATATTCTGTTTCGACTCCATTCTATATTTATATAAAGTATTTTCTGATTACCAGGCAAGTTGACATTTATATTTTATTTATATAAGTTTTTTTTTTTTTTTTTTTTTTTTTTAAATATATATAAATATAAATATATATATATATATATATATATATATATATATATATATATATATATATATATATATATATATATATATATATAATATTCAACACTGAATACATAAATAAATCCATGTCCTGTGTCTCTCAGGGATCCCAATTCAGTGCAGACGTTATCTGCTTTCCGTAAAGGCGTCGACTGGGCGAAGTCAGGACAGTTCACTCAGCAGGACATTGATGAAGCCAAACTGTCGGTCTTCTCCGCTGTCGACTCACCTGTGGCCCCCGCAAACAAAGGTAAGGCTCCTCCCATCAGTTCCCTTAGTTCACATCAAATCTTTTCAGCATTTTACTTCCAATACAGCAACATTAACATTATGAAACCTATGAATATAGGTTCACAGCTACTCTATTTAATGCTCTTAACAGTCTTTTAATGATTAGAAATACCAATACATGTAATGCAGGTGTTTTTAGGTGTCTTGAATAGAGATAAAATTTTTGTTTTGTCTCTAAGCTCTCAGTGTTGAGATCAAATTTCATAAGAAAATTTCAGAAATGTTTGAGTCCCATTTCTTATTTATTTGTATCACTGTAGGTTGAATAATCACTGGGTTTTAAGATATCACTTTGAAATGTGAGAAATTGTGATTTTTTTTTTTTTTTTTTTTTAAAAGCTTTTTATAGACTTGACAGTTGATGATTTGATAAGTAGGGTGATTTACAGATTAACAAATAATGAAAATAATGTTTGTTTTTGCCACATTTAATGTGAAACTGTAAATTCTGACAGTAGTTTGGTGTTTGTGTTGCAGGAATGAGTCGTTTCCTCAGTGGAGTCACAGATGAGATGAAGCAGAGGCACAGAGAAAGACTCTTCGCTGTCACTCATGAAAACCTGGTGGATGTGGCCCAAAGGTAAAAAAAATAAAAAATAAATTAAAATTTTAGTGTGGTGTAAAATAAAGTCCCAGTCATGCTGCTGCTGTTATAATTACTACTAGAACTGTTTCTGTTATGTAGTCATAGCTGTAACATCATTTAGAAATGTAAACAAACAAAGAGAGACAAAGGGGAAAAAAATCTTCCTGTAATACAAAGTGTGAAGAATGTTTTCCTTGTGTTGTTTCCCTGAAGGTACCTGAGTATCGGTCAGAGGACGTGTGGCGTTGCCATCCTCGGTCCAGACAATGAGACGATCAACAAAGATCCCTCGTGGATTGTAAAATAATCAGCAGGTATTTTCTAATTGAAAACTTGGACGTCTGTATCACAGTGGAATGACTGGAAACTCACAGGACTTTTTTTAAATGATGAGAAATAAGATGAAGAGGAGGAGGAATAACCTTTCTTTCTATTGATTCCGTTATGTATATATTTATCAACATGTAACTATTTACATTATCATATATTGTGATCAGGAGTCAGCAGCACTTAAAAGCCTTTTGTCACCATATTTGAGTGAGTGATGTTCTTTTCTCTGCAGTAGGAGTTTATGGTTCCTCTGTATTAATTTGTCTAATTTCTGTAGTGACAAAAACTAAGGAAAGGCACTTGTTTGAAATAACTACTGCAAACGGGTTTATGCCAATTAGAAGCATCTGCTTCATGTTGTTAATGACTCTGAGTTTCTGATCACTGGTGTCTAAAACCATCATTTATTTGCTGCTGTAAATTCATTTTTAGGGAAATTTGATAACACATTTTAACCAGTGTAGCAGACAAAAGGTTAATGCACACCTTCTTCAGTGGTATTTAACCCTACAGATAGTTTTGCATTTATTTAACCATGTTGTGAGATCTGTCTGAGATTTCTGCCTCCAGCCCAGAACAATGGAGGTGCAGTGTCTCTGTTACTCTGATGATCCACAGAAACACTTTTCCGTTGCTCCTATAGAAAGTAGAACTGTGGATTATTCAGAGGAACAGGGGTTTTTAATTTATTCTCTGTTGTATTTGTTTGGAGTCAGAAATGTCTGCCAAACGTCTCAAAACTTGAACCATAAAATCAAAACTGTTGTAGGTTTTGATACTAGAGGTAAGAAGGTGGTTTTAGAAGAACACAGAACAACCTCATAGCTCTCCACACAATAAATGCTTTATTACTCTGTGACAGGACACTGACATCACATTAAGTTAATGTTGCGCAGTTTCCAACATTATCCGCAACAGCAGGACCCTACTCACAAATAACCACTGGAAGGTGCCACACACAAAAGCCCAGGGTGGATACGGCAAAGGCAACACCACACACACACTCATACACACAATTAGTAGGTGACAGGACACACATGGACACACATACACACACACACACACACAGCCAGCTCATCCTAAAGCCTCTGAAAACCTACTGTAGGTCACGTTTTCAATCAAAACAGTGGATGTTTTTCAAGGTGTGAACAGGCGTCAGGCTGCTAGCGTGTGGTCCTCCTGCCTTATATTCCCTCTTTATAAGCAGCTTTAGGGGATTACATTACATTAATTATGGGGCTCAAAGTGCTGTAGAAAATAAATATGACAAGAGCAAGACTTTAAATGCCTCACTGTGTTTAAGCAACAGTACAGAAGCCAAGAAAGGGCTATACCCACAAATATTTTTTCACACCATTATCTCCAGATAATGTTATCTGGAGATAACAGGTTAAAAAAACATTTGCGCGTATGGCCTTTCTCAGCTTCCGTAAACACAGATGTTTGGTAGGTGTCCTTAAAACAATAGATATAGCTACATTTCCAGGACTAAAACTTGAACACTTGTACAGTACATGATGAGGAATGCATATATATATAATTAGGTATACAATAACTTTGATTGGGGAGCTAGAAAATACAATGTTAGTGCTGCTAGCTACATAAAGAGCTCTACTCCAAATGACTCCCTTCAAATTTGATGTCATCATCTAAAATATGGACGATCCCTTCTGAAAAGTACCATGACTTCACCATTCAATAGAACTTCTTAATATTACCTACTCAATTTTAAAATCTACCTTAATTTATTTGCGGTCTATCAGTCATTGTGTGAGCAGCCGTCACTTTTTTGTGAAGCTAGTTTCATGTTGGGGTGAAGCTCTTTGCTGGTGGCGCCGTTGTGGTTCAGATGGCGGACGAGGTGTTGGTCTCTTTGGGCCGGAGCCGGGCCACGTGCTCCAGCTGGCCGGAGTCAGACACGTCGTAGCTCGTCTTGTACTTGGCCAGGATTTTCATCAGTGGGCGGAGCTTCAGCCACCACTGCTCCTTAGGGATCCTGTGGCTGGAAAGACACAGAACGAGGACATGGTCACATGTTGGAAATCTGCTCTGCCCAGAAAGGATTATTTAAGCAAAAAATAAAACTATTCTCTCATATTTTAACATCTGAAATCTCAATTTTTTGTTGTTGTTTTTGTTTATGTTGTTTAACTAATACTGACATCATGTTTGGGGACCAAATGTTACCTACATCTGTTTGCATAGAATAATTTTTTAAATCAACTGCCACAGATTAAACAGACAGGAAGGAAAAGATCTTTTAGCAGATTAATATTTAACAATAATGATATTAGTGGAAACTACTAAGCCTCTAAAGAGAAAAATAGGAACGAAATAAACACATTTCCCAAAAATGTGTAACTATTCCTATAGCTATGATAATAATAATAATAACAATTTTATTTAAAGTTACCAAATGCTTTACAAAAAAGAGGATACATGGGTCATATTGCAATTGTTAGTAAAAAAGTAGCTGCATTACTACAGAGATTACAACATGATGTTTTTCTTACACAAAGTCGGTCTCGTCCCGGAGCTGTGACACAGGCTGAAAGACCAGAGCTCTGCGCCGCATCCCCAACAGGCAGGCCGTCTCGTCCGAGTTAGCAAACACTCGCCCTGCAGAGGAAGACTGGCATTAGCCTTTATAACCACTCGGACAGACTGCACGCTGACACACACATGATGAATCCAGAAAAAACAAGGAACCAGAGCAAATATAACGTCCTCGTCAAATTCAGGCAACGAGTTTTGATTTACCTCCTTTGTAAGAGTCCTTGAGCGTCCGTGTGATCCACTGCATGGCCTTAGCAGCGACTTTGGTGCCAAAGTTTCGATCAAATGGAGATGGAGCTCCTCCCTGTGAGGAGGAAAGAGAATATTTTAAATGTTTTTCTACTTAAAATAAGACGTTTGTTAATTTTACATGTATTAATATATATTAACAGATTTAAACCATCAGATTTAAGACAAAGTCTATGGGTCTCATCTTCTTACCCTTGGATAACAGAAATCTGTTAAATAGTAACACAATATGATCATATCATGCTGTCTCCAATATTATTGAATTATTGCCTATATGTGATTGACACCTCTCTCTCAGTGCATGCTGGGAGAGGCTGGAGCTCCATGCAACCATGAAAATGATGAGTGGATATTTTAATGGACTCTGTCGTGTCACAGTTTCAGGATAACATCATCAGTCCATTTACTTTAACTGCTGAAAATAAAGCATGCTCAGTAAAGTGTGTATTTGTTTTTGTGTGTATGTGTGTGTCCAACCTGCTGCATATGGCCGAGGATGTTCTTCCTGCAGTCGAACACTCCCCGCCCTTCCTCAGAGTACAGCTGGTAGATGAAATCAGTGGTGAAGTTCTCATTGCAGTTCTCATTCCTACAACACAGACATGAAGAAGAGCAGCCGGTCAGTTCACTGACAGAACAATAAGTCACAGACAGAATCTACTGTAAAGTTTTCTGTGGAACTACTTTTTACTCAACAAACAGTCCCTATGAAAACTGTTCAGTCTGATTCTACGTGGAGTTCTTTCATTGCTGGGAGCATCAGAAATGAGACAAAAATCAGACGGATCTCTCAAAACCTGGACAGATAATTTGTTGAACCAGCCGACGAGTAAGCTGTGGGTTCTCTGTCTCTCACGTGCCCTTGAGCCAGGGCATCAGCCTGCTGTGCACTGCAAACTGCAGACATGCATGCTTGAGTGTGTCTTGTAATAATGAAATGATGGCAGTGTAGACACACAATGTCACCTACACACTGTCCAATATACTACATTTGTCCTATTTCCACAGATCTGCGTCCTGCTGGGAGCAATTCAACCAGCGTGTTGGTGCAGCGGACTAAAATAGCCACGAGAATAGCCACATGAAATGACGTCTCTGAGGTCGATCTGATGTCAAGCGTATTTTCAGAACAACTGATTCTGTGTAGTTAGTTTAAGGAAAAGACTTATTTACA
The DNA here is from genome assembly GCF_046630095.1 of Trachinotus anak. Lineage (NCBI taxonomy): Eukaryota > Metazoa > Chordata > Actinopteri > Carangiformes > Carangidae > Trachinotus > Trachinotus anak. Next base: position 19,698,348 of record NW_027273863.1, on the reverse strand, counting down.
ATGATGCATCACAAAACAAAAATATTTATCATAAAAACAAAGAAAAAATGTTAAAGGTTTTCACATTTGACACATTCTCAGACCTGCACTAATCCCACAGAAGACAGTGTGTGTGGCAAGGTAATGACAAGGAAACAACAGCAGCTTGGGAATGTTCACATATATAAAAGAAGAACAAAAGACAGGTATAAGGGTTTTGAGTCTCACCTGAGCACTAAGCCTCTCTGGATGCTCGTCTTCATCTTCTCCGTCAGATGCTCCACGTTGGCCTGAAAACACAGAGCGAAGCCTCACATTAAACCGGAGCAACGGCAGCCTGCAACCTGCTCGAGCAGCCGATCCAGCCACAAATCACACACCTCCGTCTCATCGCTCCTGAGAACGGAGAGGCGCAGGGTCATATTTACACCACCAGGGGACGCCAACTCAGCTGTTTCCACTCCTTACTACAACTGAAAGGTTTGGGTGGTGTTTAAGGAGCCCCTCACCTCATCATCTGTTCATTTTTTATAGTCTGATCAGTTTTTAAAAAGCCATTCAGAGGGAGAATATTTGTACTTTTTTCAAAATATGGTATGATACTCTGTCGTAGTTTTTTTTTCTGATTTAAAACCCTGGGAGCAGCATCTGTCACAACTGTGTAAAATCTGATGTCAAATAAATTACTTTCTTACACACAAACAAATAAAACTCAGTCTACATCAATCTTGTGTCTCCACTTCATGTCATAGTAAAACTTATTATTTGTGGAGCACTTTTCAAAAACCGACTCACAAGTTGCACAAAAGGCAACACGTTAAAAACCATGAAAGCAAATTTAAAAACTAAATATAAAGCATTAAACTGGGACAGATAAAAAAAAAAATAACTTAAACAAACTTCAGTGAAACTAAATAAATAAAAAAGTGAGTAAAAGTAAAGTTTAAGTTTGTGATTTATAAATTAAATGAGCCACGGTTTGACAATAACAACATAAATATGGTGACGTCTAATCACCCCGGACCTGGCCTGTGTTGATGGGATCTGTCTGTCATTGAATGAGTGATGCAGCTCAGAGGTTATTAATAAATTGCTTCATGCGCACTGTGATAATCTGGGTCATCTGCACAGTCCTGAAACCTCCAAGCTGAGGCAGCAATGAACTGGTGGAAGCTGCTTCTACACTCACGTGAACAACATGATCTGTGCTGCCTCATGAGAGCCAGGGGCAAAGAGTTTCCTGTGCTGTGGCTGAAATACAGCTGAGGAACATGGATAAAAAAAGAAGAAATATGGAAACTGGTGAAGCTTAAATGAAAAGTCAGAAAAGCGGACATCTATCTCTGACCTGCAGGTCCCGGATGTCAAACGGCTCCTCGTAGATGTAGACGGTGTCAGCACCTGCAGCCAGACCGCCCACAGTGGCCAGGTAGCCGCAGTAGCCGCCCATAGTCTCGATGATGAAAACCCTCCGCTTGGTGCCACTGGCCGACTGCTTGATGCGGTCACATGTCTGATATACACACGCAGAGAACAAACCATTATCAAACAAGAGAAACAGAAAGTGTGCAGCTGCCAAAGACTTGAAAGTAGAGCTGAAATGATCAATCAACAGAAAACTGACGACAGTTTTAACAGTGAATTTATCAAATAAGCTGAGATCCTGCTTTGCTGAACTTTTGGCTTTTTGATGGTAAACAATCCAAGACTGTGCAGCATCATAACTCTGAACAACAAACAGTTTGCAAAAAAAAAAAAGAAAAAAGTATAAAGTATAATTAATGATCAGCTGCAGCTCTACTTCAGCAGATAAAATAAAGAGGAAACATGCAGCAGGAAGCGTCAGTTCAAACATTCTGAGTTTCAGTGATGCACAGGTCGACTCCTAATTGATTAGAAAATATTGACATACTGCCAGGTCAGCGGATGAATTATAGAGAAGTGAATTAAGTTTATTATAAGTTAAAATAACACAACGGAATTTATAGCCTAATATCTGCTGTCTTTGTACATTTATTATCATGTTTTGTTCTTATAAGTTACACTGAAAAACAACTTTTTTGCTTTACTAATTCCAGTATATTCAGGATTTTATTTAATGTTGGACTTTGATGAGTGTATTGATTTAACCAAGTAACATCTGAACAGACATTTCTGTTGATGCAGGATATGAAAGAGTGGAGACAACTTCATTAACGCTTTTAAAAGTTACAAGAATGTGTTTGTAATGAAGCTTAACTCTAAGACTGACGTGTTATGAGCTACATATGCCTAAGATTCAATATTTTCACAACAAATGCCTTTTATTTCTCTGATACTTAAGTGCAGCTAATATAATAGTATGTGTAGTTTACTCAATTAGAAAATAGTGGTTTACCTGACACAGGCAGGTAAAGACTCTTACACTGAAAAGACTGAGTGAATCAGGCTGGTCAGCAGAGTTGACCTGTGCACACTGGGCCTTTGTTCCAACGAACAGATGAGCAGAGTCTTCCAGATGAAGACAGTGTACACCGTCTCCTTTCTCTTGTTGCCAAACCTCCTGTTGTTATTTCTCGGTTATCTAACACTTTCTGTTCTTGGTGGAAGACTTCACCCATCAGGTAAAACAAAAGCCCTGGTAAACAGTTTGTAATCCGGACCTGACAACACATCACACTGACGCACTCTTCAAACACAAACAGCTTTACACACTTTACCAGCAGCAGGAGAAGGGTGTGACCCCGAAGTGCTTCCAAAATGCATTACATCGTCAATACAACATAACAGCACTCACTGACATGCAATGCATTATGGTCATTGGAGTAGCCTTTCTCAAAAACAGGGAAACATGTACTCACAGGTCGTTGTGGTTTTACTACTCATACAGCTTTTTCCATAAACATTTCTGACATAAACAGGGATCATTATTCAACTCTCAAAAACATATGCAGGACTGATTCTGTTATCAAGGTGTTTTTATAGGTTTAACTGGGATTTCTCTTCCTTTTGCAGTCTTTGTTTTTAGCTATAAAAAGTCTCCTGACCACAGGAGTTTTCAGGTTGTGATCCCATCAGTCTATACCTCAGGGCGGAGTCATTCTTATTCGTTCGTTTATTCATTACTCCAGGGCTGGTTTCTGAGCAGTAGCACTATCTTCACCACATAATTATCTTTACTATAACACAGGTAACACCATAGGAATCGTCTTCCTCGTGTTTTTGTCTTGTCCACTGGACCTTACCTCCACGATGGCGTTGAGGGACGTGTCGGCGCCAATACTGAGGTCGGTGCCGGGCACATTGTTACTAATGGTGGCAGGCAGCATGCACATCGGGATGCAAAACTCCTCGTAGTCGGCCCGGGCCTCGTACAGCTGCAGCAGGGACTCAAAGGCCTGATGGTGGTGGCCGTAATATTGGGTTAGACCACCAGGGAGAAAACTACGTGTGTGAGACCCTGTCACTGTGTCCTAGTGCAGGAAGCTACAGTGTTTTAAGGCTGCTTCATGGTGCTCAGTGGCTCCATTGGCTTGTATCCTTGGTTAACTTCAAGTTCCCAATTTGATGCTACATATTGTTTACAGTCTTTGATACGCATTAATATTTGTAGTCTACTGTTTTTTCATCGTGGCCCTGACAGATCAACACAATGTTGTAGCCACAAACACAAATGCAAAAATCAACAACACAACTGCAAATGTAAAAAAAACTTTTGCATTTGTGTTGCTGCTTTTGAATTGGTGCTGGGGCTTTTGCATTTGTGTTGTGGCCTAATTTGAATGTATGTTTCTTTTGTATTTGTGTTGTAGCTTTTGCATTTGCGTTGTGGTTTAATTTGCATTTGTGTTGTTACTTTTGTATTCCTGTTGTGGTTTCTTTTGGATTAATGTTGTGGCTTTTATATTTGTGTTGTGGTTCTTGCATTTGTGTTGTGACTTTTGCATTATATTGACCTGTCTGGGCTACCGTATACAGGTAGTAAGAATGAACTGTTTTATATTAAAACAGAAAGTGATGTGCAGCAACAGATTTCACTGAAACTGACTTTTCAACAATTAAACTCCAAGGAAAAGACTAAATGTTTGTGATGATTACCTGTTCAATCGCTTTAGATCCATTAAGTTTAAAGTAAAGTCTATTGCTGCTTTAAGAGTTAACAGTGAAGAACAAAGGATACAAGAGAAGGGGGTCATTGAATTAAACTGACACCATGAAGATGTGTCTCTGTAACATGTGTGTGTTCCCTGCTGTGTGCGCACTGCTGGCTGGCTCTCTCCAGGTGACAGGGGCTTTGGCTTCCCATTGACTGAGAGGAGATGGGATGGGTGGGGGTGGAGGCTTTACCCTGGCTGACATGTGACAGTGTTGACACGACAAGATAAAGACCGGGGTGGGGACTCCAGACGCTCTGAGCAACTTTTCCTTTTATGACCAAGAAGCAATGGGCTGCTTCTTTTTTTTTTTTTGTCTTTTTTTTAATCAGGCATGCAGACAGGCTGAGGTCAGAGAGAGGCCCTGAACTGATTCACAACAATAAAAACACTAACATGTGGACTGCAGTTGTGATGCTGGACTTGCCTACACAGCATGCAGACTTACTCTCCAAACGACTCTGTGCCATTTGGAGGAGAAGGAGCAAGCAGAGCGTCCCTGTTGCATTGAACTGGACAGTCATCTGCTGTTTACCAAACACATACAGAAAGGGCCACGCGTCAAAAAACATGCCACAACACGTCACTGCATGCCCCAACACTTACCTGGGACCTCCGCTGACCAGCTCGCATCCAACAACAACCAGCAACAAAGGTTTTCTACTTTATATGTCCTGGTGCACTGTGGGCGTGGACATTAGATCACCACCAGATGGACCAGATCCTGATGATGAGTTTCTACTGTGTTCGCCTCTGCAGAAGGTTTCTACTGTTTAGTGGCTGCAACATTTAGCTCAGTAAAATGAATTGCTGACTGAAATAACCTGTAAGATTAATGTCTTGGTGTGGTTATGCCAAGATGTTCCTGTAGTGTTTTTTGGCAGAGGATGCACTGCCCGTCTGAATTTCTGCGTTTAAGTCTGCTTTCACTCTTCTACTGTACTGTACCACTATCATTCACTACCATTATGATGTGGTTTTGTTTATGTGAAAGCAGAAAATCTGTCTGTTCCATTTAAACCTTCATATAGGTTTTTCTGCCTGTGTTTACACAGAAAATATCACAGCTCACTGACACTGTACAGCAGAGACGCTCCAACTTTTTCCCCTGTAGAAGCCAAACTACATTCCTCACAACCATAACAAATGCTGACAAGTGACCTTATCTATAACATGAACTGCATGTTTCTTGTTTCTCATGTGTTGGCTATCTTGCCTTACTCTTGCTTATACTGTTTTTTTTTCTGTCTAAATATATATTGATGGCGCTCATTTAACTGAACTTTCCAGCTCATGCCCCTCATACAAGAGCTCTATGTCCTCCTGACCTGGGTCCAGCGTTTGAAAAAACCTACACGAGGGCAACAGAAACTTTCTATACTTCCTATATAATATACTTTCAGTTTCCAAATTACAATTATCAGCAACTATTTTTTTTTTTTTAAACTTCTAAGCATGACATCCTCATAAAAATATCTCAAGTTGCTATCTACATTGGTGTATGTAGTTCCTCGACCGTCTCAATTTCTTAACCTGTCAAATTAAGTCCACCTTCTCATTGCTTATGTGTGGACGCGAGCTGTCAATCAGCGAAGCCCTAACATCTGATTGGCTGGGTGGTGGTGTGTGTGTGTGTGTGAAGTCTGTCTTCAAGCACACACACAAACACACATGTGCACTGTAACCCAGCCGCACTTACGTCAGTAATGGCATTCAGAGCGGTGTCTGAGCCAATGCTGAGGTCTGAACCAGGTATATTGTTGGAGACGGTGGCGGGGACCATAACCATGGGCACACAGAGTTCATTATATTTGTCCCGAGCAGCAGAAAGTTCCAGTAATCCCACGTAGGCCTGCAGCAGTGAGAGCCAGTGTCTTATTGGTTATTACTGAGGATGTGGAGACAAAGGGGTGGTGAGGTAGACGAGCGAAACAGTGGTGGGAGGAGCTGAAGCAGTAAGGGCAGGGACATAACTTTATTACTAAAACAAGTTGTGTCCAAATTCCATACGACATTTTAATAGTGTATATGACTTGTATCATTTTTTATGTTAGATAGTTTTTGCAGTTATCATAGTTCAATCAAGTTTAATTTTTCAAATTCAAACTTGGATTTTTGGTCATTTGAGAACAGAAAAAGTCACCAACGAGCCTAAAAACTAAGACTGTGACTGACTGTTTTGGCTTCATATTAGCAAGCAATTCCCTATTACACATTAAGCTGACACAAAGCAATATTAGCATTATCTGTGTCTGTGTTTTTGGCCACCTGATGAATGTAATGTCCTGTTTGCTCTTGTTTGGTCTTCACCCACTTTGCTCTGTAAAGCTGCATTACATTATAAGACAATGTTGTCCCTCAGCAGCACAATTAAATGTTAACGTAGTTTGCAGACTGACTGACTTTACTGGTATGAAGACACTAAAGGCTAAAACATCTACTCCGTGCGCAGAACTTCTCTGTGTAGGATGGAAATAGGACACAACTGTGTTGTGTTATGGAACAAGGAGGGAGGCTGTAAACGGGCTGTGGGCAGGGCTTATAGGAAGAGGGTGGAGTCTGGTGGTGGGAGGGTCGTAGTTGTAGGAAGGGCCCGGATGATAAAAAAAACAGACACAGCAAGGACCAGTGGGACAAACGGAGCACTGGCAGGAGTGTAGAGGTGGGAGGTGCCAAGGGGAGAGAGCCAGACCAATCACAGTGGACAGTGAGACACACACAGGAAGTAGACTCCACACACAAAGAGAGACAAGGATGAGGACAGTTTATATTCTGGCCAAGCTGTCAAAGTCAAAAACCAGTCTATTTTTGGTTTTATTTATGATTTAACTGCTTTTGTTATATTTAGAATTTCAAATTTGTTTCTGTTCAGCCTTTTAATTTAATGAGGGAAGTTACATTTGTATGTAATTACGTAACTTGCATATTTAGTAGTATGAAGCCTGTAAATTAATCTCTCGTTCGCTCGCCCACTAAACATAAACCCATCTTTTGGTGAAGGTCATTCTCATGATTCATCAGGTTTTTACAGACATATGATCACAGGTTCGTCTTTGCAGCTTGGTCATTAAGTATAAACATACATGAACAGACAAGGAGAGAGCCTGTGACATTTTAATGTGCCTTCACTGTATTTTTAAAAATATAGTAATGAATAACTGAGGAGATGTTTTGAAATGTCAAATAGGGAAAATCAGTGAAAATGAAATGGACTCAATGTTGAACAATACAATATATAGTGAATGTGAAGCTTGATAATATTGTGTAACTGGTACAAAAAGGCTGAACTATGAAAATAACTCATATCTTTTCAGATTACTCAAGAATTCTGCTTTTATACAATTATCAGTAGCTTTGTGAAAAGAAACAATATTCAGAATAAAAGTATTTCAAAATTATGACAAATACTAAGAACGGCAGAATACGGCTGAGGAAGTTTAAGGTTTTTCAATGCATTTTTGTGAGTGATAAAACATGTTCTGAAAGATCAAATTTAAAGATAAAACGCTGCCATTATGCTTGAAAATCACATTATGTTACGTACCTCAAAGCCTCCGATGACCAGCAGGGCGTTGATGTTATGGATCCTAATCTGCTCGGCAATTTTATCCAGATGTTTGCCTGGAAGAGTTCTGACATATAGAAAGGAAATAAATGAAAAATATTCACCTTAACTCCAGCTTAACTGTTTTTAGTTGAAGTTACTATGAGAAACTGTAGAAAATGTATTTCATTTCAAGCGTTACGATAAAATCACTCTGACAACATATGAAATTCATAATAATGCAGGGAGAAAAACAAAGGAGTTGTCATTTTTAGTTGATATATAGTAGAGGGGCAGAAAGATTAAATGAGGTTAATAAAGAATGAAGCCCTATTGAGACAGGGTTAATATTCCAGGGCTGTAATATCTGCCTCACTCTTCAGTGAGCGAACTCATTGCTCAATGTCAATTTTGTAATTCTTGGTAGAGCAGTTTGTCAAATCAACCAACTGAGGGTCCATCACTTGACTCACTTTTAAAGATAGAAATCATCATTCTACAGAACAAAAGGGATAAAGCCACTAAAATATCTACACTACAATCATTACAAACGACTTCATCTTCAGGTAACACATCTACACTGTGAGAATGCAGCAGCTCACCTTTTTGTCCCTAGCAGGGACCCTCCCTGGCCGGTCCAACCACCTACATCTCCCCACTTGATCTCCTTGATCTGACAAAGAAAGACGTCATGATTATTCTGATTTTCCTAAAGTCTGATCAGTTTTTTTTTTTTTTTTTTTTACTTTTTTTTTTTTATCTTAAAACAAAACAAACATGGGACGATAACATTTCGCCCTTTGGCCCATAACAGCACATAGATACATAATCCATGCTTCCTCCCCACCGCACAGTGTTGACTCCCAGTGTGTACAGTAGCACAACCAAGAACACTAATAAATACTTGCAGACACATGATACACATACATCACATGCCAGCTGCAAGTAGGAGAAGACAACTGAAGACAAAGTGAAAAAATAACCATATATCAAACAGTTATTCAACAAAACTAATGAGATAATACTTCCTGTTGACCCCGTCACCTCTGCGACAGGGACACATCTAAACCAACTAAAACCACTCTCTTCATGTCACTCAACTTCAGTGTCTAGTTTCAGAGTGATTTCTTACTATAAGGATAATTCAGACTTACACACATCACTGTGAATAGTTTTCACTGTCTCTACAAGGCTCCCTTTAATAACTGCTGAGAGCATGGTCAGGGAATTATCAGGACAAGCAGCGATACTTTCTATCGTATCAGGGCGGAGGCAGAAAAAATCAGAGTCAGAATCTGGTTTAGTGCCAAGTCGGTTTTCCAACATGAGGAATTTGTTTTGGTGCAAAACAGTAAATATAGTAAGAAGGAAAAAATATAAACAAAGATAAAACAAATACAGGTCAGATCACTTAAATATAAACAGAACATTTGACAATAAAATAAAAGACGTGAAAAAATATAGAAAAATATGAATATATACAATACAAACGTGCAAATAGAGACAGATATCTCTAAATGTGGACAAATAAAAGCGTGTGCACGAGGAAACACTCAGGGTACGTGAGAAAAAAAGTTTGGACTTTAAGTGAACTGATCATTTCAAACAATAAAAATATGCAGCATATTTTAAAGCATCTTAAAGCACACATTTTGTCACTGTTCTGTTACCGTGCCAACGTAGCTACATTTAACCAGCGTCCTACTTAGTTGGGGTTTTATCCAGGGATCACGGCTTCACTTTTCAATCATGTCTAATCCGTCTACATGACAACTCGCCTCTGGGCTTAATCACTTTCAACAGGTCACGGCTGGTTTCTGCACAGCTGAAAATGTGTGCGTGTGCGTGTGTGCGTGCGTGTGTGGAAAGCATGCACACAATCAGTACAATATGACCAACATGGTATAGCTGCTGTGGGAGTGGAGTAATTGGCTTACGGTAAGGGGCCCTGTTTATCTGTATACAGTCTTATCACAGTAACTGCTGCAGCAGAGAGGGAGGAGACTGAGTGCACAGCTACTTCCTGCTCCCTGCCACTGGTCAGTACAGTGACTATGACCTCAGAGGAATGCCGCTTGCCCATATGTTTACTCTCAGTGAGTGCTGGTAGTTGTTAAGTAAGTTTATGGGCGCGCTGACAGGCTGAAGTAGATTTTGCTCCTGGATCAATGAAGACTGTGAGACACAGATTCCAGATTTGATGAGAGCCTTTTTGAGTAAAGTCAGGGAGCAAAGACAGAGCAGCCCGACCAATCAGGTTTTAAAATGCTGACCTGTCAGAAGTGTCAGTGTCTGATGAATAGGTCTACAGGTGTGCTCAGCATGAATGTAATGTTTATTCAGGCTGAACAAACTTCTCTCGTGTTCGCACAATACTGACGTGGATATTGTGCAAGATGAAACGAATACAGATGTCGTTATTGAATTTATTAAAACATTCGAAGAGTTTACTGAGTGATTCAATGATATTTTCTTGCACTATTGGTGAACACTGCAGGGCAGAGACGACATGAATCCAGATTTTAAACTGTACAAAAAAATTAATAAAAAAGCACTTGACAGCCGACATGTTTGTAGCTTTCAGAGTTAATGGTGCAGATATTATACACAACATGGGTTAGATTTTCAATACAGGGTGAGATACTTCATGTTCTTCTAAAGTGCTGCAGAAAAATCTTGACTGACTGCTGTACTGTGAAACAACAATAATCAATGTACTGTTTAAAAATGATTTTCTGAAAAGAGTAAAAATGTTTCACAACAGTTTAGGAGAATAATTGGTAGAAAATGTAATTAATGTTGGACATTTATTCTGAGCAAATGAAGGGCTGAATGATGAAATCATGGACAAAATTAACAACCACTCTATAATAAATAAATCATTTAAGTCATGTATTAGGCAAAAAAGCATAATTTTCTCTTGTCGCAGCCTTTAATACGTAAAGTTTAGCTGTTTGTTGCTGTTATAAAACTTTGTAAGATGGATACCGTTGAGTTTCAGACTGTTGATCAGACAAGTCATTTGAAGATGGCATCCTCACGCTCTGACAAACTGTCTCCACTGTTTCCGGACTTTTTATAAACTAAATGTTTAATCGATTAACTGAGATGACATGATGCAGCGCTAGACAAACGTACAGTAAATAAACTTCACCTGTACATAGTGAATGTGTCACGTTTGCTCTCACCTGTCCTTTGTAAAATCCCTCGAAGCCGTCACTGACAGCAAACATCTTGTGGCCTTCAGTGATTCCCACTCTGACGGCAGAGCGCACGGCGGCGTTCATACCTGCCGCCGGTGCACCGACGTTCATCACCGCCACGTTAAACGAGCTCTGTGGGTGATGGACAGCAGCACACACACACACATAACATACTCAGACTTACACTCAACACACACTGGAGAAATCAAAGCCTGGTGTTCGTAACTGGGGCCATATGTTCATTAGAGCCCTAAAGCTCTGTGATGTTTTAAAGCATCTTCACACGTCAGGTGTGAACCTTCAGTTCTACAAACAACCAGAGCATGTATGATGCTTGGTTTGAAGAGGATGGTATATCAGCAACTTTTAGAGGCAATGAAGATGAACAGCAACTCAAACCGGACAAAATTATTAATCTTTTTTTGTATGTATCACAATAATATTCTAATACAAATTGAAACTAATTGTTTCATGGCTGTCAGCACAGCGGACCATCTCCGCTGCCTCATAATACCATCCAGGTGTCGTTAACTGCTGAGGAGCCGGGTGAGACGTTGCCTCAGAGCAGCAGCAGCAGCAGGAGCAGATTACCTCACATGCAAGAAGCCACATGCTGCTAAAAGACGCAGTGAGAGCAGCAGCTGCTTTCTCATGACAACCACTGACGATACCGACGGTGCAAACTGGGATGCAAACTGTTTCCTTATTCAGACTTGAATCATCCAGAGAGCTGCACCACTACTTTCAGTCTCAGATAGTCACATCTCAGCTGAAGGCCCATGTGGTTGTGTGTACGTGACCCACGTTTGAATGCAGGTGTCTTGTTGGTATTTTGTGTGTGACTGCTGGGTCAAAGGTTTGCTGTGAATTACTGATGGATTCAATTTAATGGGATAATCGAGGACATGGACTGGATCAAAGAACGTAAGGAAGACGGTGTGGAGAAGCTCAAACTGGACAGGCGTCCAACTCTCAGCTGCTGGTGAACTTCTCAGTGTTACATCTCAAAGAATAACATAGTTTATTAATGTTATTTTTTTCACCACATTAGAGAGAGATATTTACTAGATGATTTGAGTATTGAAAACAGTCATGTAATGAAAGTTGGCTTTGAATGCATGATTAGTTTTAGAGTTTTTTAAGAGTTTTAGATCTGATTTGATCCTGATCAAGAAATGATTTGCATGGACACCAGATCATATGATTTTAAAATGTATCCAGAATTATTAAAAAACATTTCTGGAGAAAGGGCTCATTATACTGAAAGTTTCCAAAATCAGCCAGGAACCATCTAATTCAGTGACTGATGTCCACACATTAAAATCACTATGACATGTTTTTTTCCCTAACAATAACACCATTAGTCTCTGCTGCAGCTTCACAGTGAGTTTACAACTCAATCCAAAGTTATATATGAACTGAGACAGTTTGACTCCTCAGTAAATCATATTAAAACCTTCCCAAACCTGCACCAGCTGTCATTTCTGCAGCCACAGTCAGAGAATGGAGCCTGCCCAGTTTGAGTGATGAACAAGCACAGAGACTTTCAGCCACGGTCTCTGCAGTGAACTGTAAGGAGGCTACTTCAGATTCTTTTGAAGCAGATCACATGAGAAGCTGTGATTGTCCTTGACAGCGGGGCTGCTGGGAGGCCGTCACCGCAGCACCGATGCACCTCCCTGCACGTCTACGCGTCTACTCCTAAGCAGAGCCAAGCGATGACAGACAGGAGGACAGATAATGAGCACTGACTCTGTCATTTTGTGGCACTGTGTTACAGTATTAACAGACCGGAGCTCTAAATGTGGTCTCTGTAAAATAAGAAAGTTCTTGTAGAAAGTTAGTCCCAGAAAAACTAAAACCCTCTCATATTTTTAATTACATTTCACCAGAGCATGGGGGATGTTAGAAGCCAAAGTGATTGAGTAGAAGGCATAACACAAAGGTCTGAAGGTCACTAAACTAGTCAGTAAAAGGCTGGTCTGCTCTGTGGACTACGCCTGCAGAAGCTTCAGAAGCTGCAGCCTCACATACATCAAACTGCTCTTCATCCCCCGCCTCCTCCTCTCCCTCAGGACAGAGACAGTCAAAAAAAACAAAAAACAACAGACTTGGTTAGTGTCACAAAAGGACTATAGCACCCACAATGCACCTGCCCAAGAAGTACCTTATACGCTAATGTACAAATCTCAGAGCCGCTGGTGGAAAGACACATTAGAAGAATTAAAGTTGTTAAATAATACTGATTGCATATAATCTTTTTTTTTTTTTTTTTTTAATTATCATTTGATGGTGCAGATACTTACATTGGGAAGTTCAGAGTCTGCTTTCCGGTAGGAGAGGAGTCTGTAGGTGCTCAGATTGTTTTCAAAGCTCCTGCAAATGACAAAGGTAAAAAATAAAAAAACCCACACAAAGTTAACCAGTGTCCACACTGACTGTCAGCTCTGCTGCTGTACAGAAAGACTTTAGAGTTAATCAACTAATCAATGAAAACACAGTTAAACTGGGGCACGCTGCCAACAGACAAGAGGACAAGTGCTGTCTGGAATCTGTGTGCAAACGGCAAAAAGCGGCTATTTCTGTGTTGGCAGCTCTCTGTTGTTACCATTTAAGCTTTTTATGTGTTGCATCTACCCTTTAGACTTGTTTGTGCACAAGCGAACCCAATTTTAATCACACATTTCAGAAATCTAACATAACTGATAATATTAGAGCAGCAGAATGAATACAATAATACCTCCCACGCAGCCTGACTGCCTCCTCAAATTTCTTCTCATCCATGGCCTTCTGCACTTCCTGGGTCTGATGACAAACATAAAAGATACATGTTAAAATCACACGAGTTCATTTTGCCCTCCTGTCACAGGCCTGTGTGTCTGGTGACCTGGATGTCTCGCAGGTGAATGGTGGGTGTGGTTATGCTGAAGTCGGAGCACCTGGTCCCAGTTACCACCTTCCTCAGTCTTCTCAGACTCTTTATCCTTTTGATCTCCAACGTCCATTTTTACACTTCACTCCTCACACTCTAATCTCTGCCCTGCAATGTGTTATATATTAAAAAATAAAATTCGAAAAGTTTAGAAATTAAGCTTAATGACAGATGTCAAGAGTGAATGCTAAACCTTGAATGTCCGTTTGATGTACACTACTGTCCTACAATGCAATGCTCAAAGGAAAAGGAGGGGCTGCTCATAGCTAAAAAAAACTAAACCACCTGTGGACAATAGTTATTATTAGTTTGTCATATTAAAGCTTGGATTTATTTAAACGTCTGTAAGGTGAGACATATACAGTACAGTATCTCCTCCATGTCTATTACTGTTCAGGGTTGGGCGTTTGATTCCCACTGATGCAAAAAAAAAAAACATATGCACTGTAACACAAGAGGATTCTTTGTTATAATGTCACATGTTCAAAACATTCATTTTGAACAATTTAACTACCTTTGCACCTAAAACTGGAAAAGCTTAAGACTAATCTGTAGTGGAACAATGTCATTTTCAAGGCTCAGTACCTGGTCCCTGAGTGACCTCTGTCTCTTCAACACACACACACACACACACACACACATACACACACACTCTTACCATCTGAACACACTCCATAAGTGGCAGTCGAACCGCCTGGTTGCCAACCAGAGACACGACACAGGCCGGGGTGTTTGCAGACGCCTCCAACAACGCCAGCACTGCCTCCACGCCCATACGGCTGGCCTGCAGGGGTCGAGGGACATTTGAATATTCTCACACAATATGACCACATGGTCATAGGTAAAGACTGAGGAGTTGAGAAGCTGAATGTCTGCAGTGTCAGTAAGAATCGAAAAATCCCACACCTGGAACAAGTTTTGATATTTCATCATTTCTGATCAGTGAGGTTAGTGATATTGTGACTTACCAGGATCCTGTCAAAGGCGGAGGGGGTCCCACCTCTCTGCACATGGCCCAAGATGGTGACCCTGGTGTCAAAACCCAGGCAGCGGACTACCAGCTGGGTACGGACAGAGGAAAAATTGCTTACTATTGGAATTTCATATAATAATGCCTTGTAAAATAACACAACTCGGCCACAACACAGTATCTTAATAAAATGCAGAAATGAAAGGGACCACACAAGTGTCAAGCATGAAAAAACAGAAGGAGAAATCATGCAAAACATCTCCTGTCATGTTAATGAGTGCCACATAATGTGCATGCAGAAGTGAAACAGAGGTTAAAAACTAAGGGTGTATATGGACATGGGATGAGAATGGATTAAAATTTAATTTTAAAAAAATATATAAAATATTTAAAAGCATGGAGGGTATATGGAAAGGGAGTGAGTACTCTAGTACAGAAATATAAAGAAAGAACTTACATGAAATATGCAGAAAATGTGAAAAATCAACAAAACACTGACACATAGGATGTAAAAGTTCCCACAGTGAAGGAAAAAAAAAAAACCATGCTTCTGAAGAAGAGTTTGAGGGTCGGTGACATAGCCAGGCTTCTCCTCCGTACTTACATCCTTGATATAATCAGGAGTTATAGCCTTGTTGTGGCAATCTATGGCACCCTCGGCTACAATAATAATGTTCAGCCTTTTCTTATCAGCACGGTTCTAGAGGGATATAAAGAAGCAGAAGCATTTAAAAACATGACAGAAAACCTTTTGCATTCCCAAAAGCTGGATCTGGTGATGGAGGACAATCTCCGAAGAACGACTACTGAAGAACAACCAGATATTTTGATATTTAGTTGACTGTTTTTCTTCAGCAGACACTTGCCACACTGAGGGAGAAGTTTCATATTCGAAGCTAGCTGCTCTGTTTTCAAGGAGTCGTGCTAACAATGCAGAGAACCTGAGCAACTTGATGAAAATGACAACCAACAGCACAACTTTAAAACAAATACTGGTGCGCATTTTCTCTCAGGCAGGATATCTGAGAGAAAGTTTAGACACCTGTGGACTTAAGCTGTTGAGTTTAACGGCAGCATTTCTCACCAAAATGTATAAATCCTTGAGGCCTTAGTAACATTTCCTTCCACATAAAACACTGAGAAAACACTTTTCTTTTTACTTTTTGAGACTCTCCTGTTACAATCATGAACTTCCTGTTTGTTAGCTAGCAATCTTCTTCTTTGCCTTTTTTTCAGCACATGGCTAATTTACCCATTACTGCCACCAACTGTCGATCAGTGGAACTGTGGGTAACCGAGGGGCCTCTTTGACTGATTGATTGAGGTAAATGCCCTTTTATTTGCCAAAACTCAGAGGGATTTGATGTCTAGACTTGCAGCTAGTAACTGATAAGATGTTTCCAGATGAGCTAAGACTTCCTTTAGACGTTTGCTAATTTTGATTTACCTGCCTAACTACCTACACATTAGGTCTTCATTTTCTCTTGACAAGTCAAAAATGGACATAATTCAATATAAACAGCTTGAAAGTGTGATCATTTAGCTGGAAGTGGTACCTGTCAAGTATCTTCATACACCACAAGTTTTACAGTATATTGAAGGTGTCAAGATTATGTCTCTTTTCTAATAAAGAAACCACAGACACCAAGACATCACGTTTATTGCTGATGTTTTAGATTGGTGGATTATTTTCTGCTGTGACCTGATGTTTGTCTGTCCATCTGAGAAATATACTGTACATAACTAATAACATTTATACCATTATTTACAAGTCAATTCATTTAATGAAACTTTCTCTCAGAATGTGGCAGGTGTCCTCAAAACAGACTAAATCACAGAGGCATTTAGCTAACCATGTGTCTGACTGTTTGTTCAAACACACTGATATCCACCAGCCGGTCCAGCTTCTGGTTTCCCCTCTGCGTCAGTCTGAGACTGAGCTCTACTCACATCCTTCACAAAATCAGAGGTAATGTGTTGTCCTTGTCTGTCAATGGCTCCTTCAGCAACTATGATAATATTCAACCTGGAACCCCGAGATCGGCTCTGGATGATAACAAACACTGTTATCAACATCAAATGTATCAGATTATGCAAATGTATATTATTAATAGCTAATTTTAGTATAATGTACTGGCATCGCTCTAAGGAGTCACATTTTTCAGCACTTGTAGCAAAGACAATGTGAAATACTGAGCGACTAGCTGAACTATTGTTCTAGTTTACTATAAATATAGAGTTGTAAATTTTTATCTAATGGCATTGTCTTACGAGTGTCTATGAGAAAAGTTGAGTTAAACAGCCCACTGATGTAGAAGTTGAGTCTTTCTCTGATGATACATTCACTGTATGTCAGGCTCTGTGGCGCAATGGATAGCGCATTGGACTTCTAGTCAAACATTAGAGATGTCATTCAAAGGTTGTGGGTTCGAGTCCCACCAGAGTCGGGTGTTTTACACGCAAACAAATCTGTGACTCCTGGTTTGCATGGAACTTATAAGCTGCCACTAAACACTTCAACAACTTCCTTGAAATGTGATCCTTTCCATCCATTGGGGTCATGTTAAAAATATCCCTCTGTGTGACTCCTCCTATACATGAGTTTTCTTTAAAAACAAGATCCTGCAAGCTCCGCTGACACACACGTCAATCTCCAACCTGACATTTGATTAGATGGTGTCTTAGATGGGGTTTTGTTTACGGTCTGTGTTGAGTTGAACCAGCTAAGTGTTTCTGAAAGGGACAAGTGAGTGGTTTCTGATAGATGTCAACTATAGAACAGGCTCTGTGGCGCAATGGATAGCGCATTGGACTTCTAGTCAAATATTAGAGATGTCATTCAAAGGTTGTGGGTTCGAGTCCCACCAGAGTCGGGAGTTTTACATGGAGCACATGGTTACAGACAAATTTGTGTTCCTGTTTCAGATGGATCTTTGTTCCAAACAAGCTGTTACTGCTCACTTCAACCACTGATGTGGTGTTCAAAGATTCTAAGGTTGCGGGTTCAAGTCACTGCTTCACACACCAAGCCTTCATTACCAACAAGGTGCTTTAGCTCCTGGTGTGCGATTCATGTTGCTACCTGAAATTTGATCAATGTTACTTTGTGATGAACAACAAAGTGATGTGGTATTTAGCTGTTTCTGAAAGGTAAGAGTGAGCTTGTTTGCTGATAGATGCCAATTCATTAACAGGCTCTGTGGCGCAATGGATAGCGCATTGGACTTCTAGTCAAACATTAGAGATGTCATTCAAAGGTTGTGGGTTCGAGTCCCACCAGAGTCAGGTGTTTTACAGACAAATCTGTCTTGTGGGGTTTGTAAAAGTTTGTAAAAACAACCCACTGATGTGGTGTTTACAACTTCTAAGGTTGTGGGTTCAAGTCACTGCTTCACACACAAATTTTCATTACCAACATGAATTAACATCAGCTCCTGATGTTAATTTAACGTTCACACTTGAAATCTGAATAGCAGCACTTTGTGATGAACAACCTACTGATGTTATGGTTTCTTGCTGGGAGCAGGTGGTGATGATTGTTGCTTGACAAGAGCTTTGGTGTTTACAAGACAAGAGGTTACAATATGCCCTCTGAGCAGTGTCACGTCTCCAGGGCAGATTGGAGGCTTCAGTGAGTCACTTTTGGAAAGCGATGAGATGAGACGGGCTGGGGCTGGCTGACTAATAAGTAAACAGCTGTTTATGCTAACAATGGCTATGTAGCAAGAGCAAAACTTATAAATAGCTCCTCTAACTGTTTCTGAAAGCAACATTATAGACAGGCTCTGTGGTGCAATGGATAGTGCATTCTAGTCCAACATTAAATATGTAATTCAAAGGTTGCTGGTTCAAATGAGTTTTACAGGGAGTCTTACTCCTGCTTTACATGGATCTTTGTTCCAAACTAACTGCTACTGCAAACGTCAACCTCTTTACAAGAGCAACTGAAATTCACAACTTCAAAGGTTGTGCTTCACACACACATCTTCGTTACCAGCAATATCTTTTAGCGCGTATTAAATGTTCCTCGGAATGCACTAAAATGCAGAAGACACAAAATTTATTTGCTATTTTTAAAACAGCAACAACTAAAATAACAGCTGGGTTAAACAGTGTATTGCTAATGTATTGCTGTGTATGTGTGTGTTTGTGTGTGTTTGTGTGTGTGTGTATTTGTGTGTGTGTGTTACCTCAGACAGTTTCTGACACATGTTATCCTCCCAGCCATCTTCAGGGGGCATTTCAGGGATAAAGACCCAATCTGCTCCACAGGCCAGGGCACTGACCAGAGCCAGGTATCTGCACACACACACACACACAGATAACAGATACTTGTTGTAAGACATTTCTACACAGCAGACAATTCCCAAAAACACAAAATAATGAACCTCATTTATCAATATAAGATATTTAAACATTTTTTCTGAACCATCACTTATTCAAATCCTCTTTCCAAAAGAGTACGATTCAGTTCAGTTACATGTTGTCTGCATTTATTTTTGTGTTGTGGTGGACTTTCTAACACAAAATGCCTACCCGCAGTGTCTGCCCATGACCTCCAGAACAAACGTCCTCTGGTGGCTGGAAAACAACAAGAAAAAGAACTTATGAGTGAAACCCAGCGGGCTAATGACCGCATCTTCTCACATATCGACTCGTCTCTTCTCTTCTCAGGATTTTCTCACCTCTGGGCGGTGGTCATGATGGCGTCCACCACCTCAATGATCCGATGCAGGGCCGAGTCTGTGCCGATGGTCATGTCGGTGCCACAGAAGTCGTTGTCGATGGAGCCGACCATGCCGACAATGTGGAGCTCCGAGTTAGTGCGGGCTGCCTCCTCATCGATCAGACCTGAACAACACAACAGAGGGAGCGTTACATTTGATTCATACCTGTAAAGGTAGAGTGATATCATGTGTAACATCATCACATGTCCTGCAGTGAGCGACCACCTTGCTGTTGCAGCTCTTCCAACAGGCTGCTCCACTCCTCTCTGAACAGGTTGGCTCCGGTCAAGCTGCCGTCTCCGCCAATCACACACAGGTTGGTGATGCTGTGCTGCACAAGGTTGTGTGCAGCCTTCAGGCGGCCCTCGTGGGTTCTAAACTCTTTACAGCGGGCGCTGCCGATGACTGTACCACCCTGAGGAAGACACACATTATAATCTGAAATCACACTGTTCTCTTTAAAGTGCTCGTCTGCTGGCTCTATTATGCTGTTGTGAAAAAAACGTCCTCATTTTTAAAACCCGCATATGCTTTATAATGTTGTTTTTAACTTTGCTGATCTACAAGATAAATCTTTCTTTATACTTGAACTGAATCTAATCCACTTTAGAAAATGAAAGTCTGATTATGGCAAACAGTTAAAAGGTCTAATTCAATCACAGCTGAGATAATGGCTTTGTCGCTGAGTCACTTTCACTGATCACAGCTCTCCACCAACTCAGCTGATATTCCACTGAGCTGGGGTCAGATATTTTAATGCTTTATTTAATGTTTCCAGAAGAGAAGGAGAAACACTGCTGTTTTTATTTCAGCCTGATGCAGCTACAGTAAGCAGCAGAAAACTGTGCTCACCACTTGCAACATGCTGGAGACACTTTCCCACGTCGCCTCCTTGATGTTGTCTCCACCGTCCACCATCCCCTGGTAACCCTGAGAGGAAAAACAAATATGATCATTCACAACACAACAAAACTCATACACACGATTTGATTCTACCTATGAACCTCTGTTGCAGGTCAAACCCCTTCTCTGCCCCCCTATCTGCCTCTGTACTGATGACAATCAAATAAAGGCAAAAATGCTCTAAGTTAATGTTCTGTTATTCAGCTAATAGATAAATGCTTTCAGCACTAAATATGTTTGAAAAACATATAATAAAACTAATTAAGAACATAGATACAATCTTTTGGCACTGATAGTTATGCTCATTCGGCTCCACTGCTTCTATAGTCACTGTGTTGTGTGTGCTGAGCGAAGCTGCAAGCCAAAATACAGGCATCATGACACTCAGGTGTCATTACTCACAGCCCAGTGGTTATTCAAGGCTGATGGAGCCAGGGAAGGATGAAATCTGCCCCTGGTAATCCAATTATCTCCACAGACACCAGATCGTCTCTACCCCAACCCCCACCCCACCCCCCTGACACTGCCATCAGTGGCAACAGTCCATCCACATGGCTCATATATTCTTACACATTTAATATCCAAGAAGTCACAGGTATCTAGATAGATTTTTTTTTGCTTTTAAATCACTATGATTTATCATCCTGTAGCTTAAAAAAAACTAAAATACACTGTGAGCTTCTGAAATTTGGTTTAGACCTTATCAAATGAAGAAAATGCTCAAATATAAAAGAGGTCCCTCAAGAGATAGGAAGCTAAAACAAAGTATATAGCACAACTATAGTATACTGTATATTACTGATCTGTTTGTTACCAAACTCAACACACTGAACTACATGACTGTGTATGAGCTGGCACGATCTAAAATATATGCATTTAAAAGTCACAATAATCAAGTCAGTGTTGACCATCATGAGCTCTGTGTTATATGTCATAACACAGTCTCCATATGAAGGCAAATATTTGCCTTTCTACCAGTGGGTTATAAATAAACACAGACCCTATAGGGAGGTTAAAGTGTTTCAGCAATGAGCAGGAAGTATAATTTCCCTCTGGGGACAATGACAATGAAACATGACAGGGGGACAGCACAAGAGTTAGAAACAACACAAGGGAAGATCTATAAAGATAAAGGTAAATAAAGCTATTACCTTCACTGGATTGTAAAGGACAGTCCAGACTTCTGTTTCCAAGTGTCAAATTACTTTGGCATGAATCACAGTTACATATATTTTTACTGAGACAAGCCCATTTTACCATTTTACAGTATGAAGGACAGAAGCTTTTCAGATTGAGCCACCGCAAATCTTCACATAATTGAATTTAAACGTGATGAATAAATTATGCTGGAACAAACACTGTCACTAACCATGTATAACAGCACTAATATATTTAAAAACCAAATAATTTCTCATCTATTTTCAATGAAATAATAGCTATAATAATAACACCTCATGT
Source organism: Trachinotus anak (assembly GCF_046630095.1). NCBI lineage: Eukaryota > Metazoa > Chordata > Actinopteri > Carangiformes > Carangidae > Trachinotus > Trachinotus anak. The sequence continues at coordinate 19,676,499 of NW_027273863.1, read as the reverse complement.
GAAGAAAAAACACCTCATGTGAAGAAAGAAAACTGCAGCTACGTTGTCTGGGTTGTGTGGTGCACAGTGAAACATTTTCCTTCCTCCTGGCAGGAATATCATGATTACTTCTCTGTGACAGGTACATTTTTACCTCCTCCTCACATCTGTGAAACCCTGTGCACAGCCTGTGTGCTGAAGAAGGGAAAAAGTGTGAATCACACAATTACACGTTTCATGAGCTGCTTGTGAACCAATCAGATTTTAATCTTAACTAATGCAGAACGTTTTTGGTTTAAAGAAATCCAAATTTCATGCTTATAGATTTTTGAATCCGAATTTAAGATCAATTTAAACACAGGTGCTCAGATTTTAAACGCCTTTCATTTAGATTATTTTTTTCCAGACGTTCTGTGATTTTCAAAAAGAAGAAAAAGACTCTGTCGCCAAATGCAGTGGTTGAATCCTGCTGACCGCTCTCAAAGACAATCACAGCCAAAAAAGAAGACACGTCAGTTCTAATTTAGCTCATCGTCAAGAGTGATAGAAACTGCAGACTCCCCCAGAGGCCACGTCTGGAGCCTGAGTCATGAGTCACGTCTCACCTCGTGGATGAAGTAGACCTTCGCTCCCACGTAGATGCCCATTCGGACAACCGCCCTGACGGCTCCATTCATGCCTGGAAAAGGACAGACAGGAGTCAGTGGTTGTCACGGTGACACTCTTGTATCCATTATGATATCCCAACAGACTAGACTTTAAATACAGTGACTGACAACAGTTTGATGTTTCTGGAGGTCGTGGTGCACAGATGTTACACATCTACAACCAAACTGCTGTGAAACAAACTCAGGTCATTGTTTTTCTATCGTACATTTCCATCACTAATTTCTCACTGAACTGAAAAAACTGTCACCGAATGCAAGCATCAAACCATTTTTCAATATCATGGAAAGGTTGGTCAAGCTTCCTGCTTCCACTCGGCCTTTAAATAAAAAATAAAATACATAAATTAAAAACAGACCGAGGGATAAAAAAAAAAACAAGAAACATAACAGCATAAACTGAGATGCAGAAGCCAGACAGATCAGCAGACAACAGCAGAGGTAAAGAGGTCAAAAGAGAGAGAGGCAGAGAGAGGAGATGGAGCGAGAGTCCCCCCGAGGATCTTGTGCCAAAACACAAAAGCGTCTGCCGGAGCACTTAGTGAAATGAGAAACAGGAAGGACTGATCAATCAATACATTGATTGTACAGGTTTATACAAGGAGGCCGAGGCTAGTGCCATCAGTGTGATTTAAAATAAATACTGGACATACAACTGGCTGAGTGAGGGCTGAGTCGTGTTTATGCAGATTGAGAGCTGTGATAAAATTATGATTCTAATACAGATATTAAGCAGGGATCTCAATAATGATAAAAAAAAACTACAAATGAGAATTACAGCTGCAACTAATGATCATTTTCAGAATCTCTTCATATATTTTTTAAATAAAAGAAAAATCATGAAATAACCAAAAGAAAAAGCCCATGACTAAGGTGGGGTTATCAAATGGCTTGTTTTGCTAAAAAGTGACACATATGTCTGTGTGAATTATCCTCTGTGGGGGCATGAGTGTAGTGAAGCACTGAGCACAGCAGGAACAAGCTGCCCCTCACAGCCAACATGACTGTCTCCCAGCCAAACGTCCTCCCACACCACATGCAGTAAACAACCCGCCTCATTCACTGGGCCTTGTGTGCAGAATGTGTACGGGATGTGACTACTCCCTGGACGACAATGTCACACTTTAGGCTCTGTTTGTTTCCTAAAGCCCAATGTGAAAACTTTAAATTCCTTGTTTTGTCCAACAAACAGACCAAAACCAAAGATATTCGGTTAACAGTTAAATAAAAATGCTCACAAATGAGAAGCAGGAACTAAGGTTTTTTTTTTTGTTTGTTTGTTTTCTTTTTCCTGAAAAATTATTTAAAGGTGCCACATTCACTCTGCCACTGGACATGGTTTCTTGCCAAGAGAGGGTGATGGTGGTGGAAATGGCCGCTTGCCAAGAGCTTCATCTGTCATTGTGTTTACAAGACAAGAGGTTAGAGCACGTCCTCTGATCAGCGTTACTTCCTCATCCTCTCATGTTGGACTGAGGCAGGCTGGACATTACAGCCACTCACTATCACAAAGTAGGACGGGGCTAGCTGGTTAGCATGCTAACTTCAGTAGACGAAAAGAAGTAATAGAAATAGAAGCAAGACAAGAGAGTTACTTTCCACCTCTGGGGACAGCTCTTAGTGAGTACAGGAATGATGTTTGATGCTTAAGTCAACATTTCCTCTAGACTGATACGTAAGCAGCTTTTTAATGCTAACGTTTGCTATTTAGCAATAGCAAAAACTTACATATAGCACCTTTAAATTATTACATGATCATCTAAGTAGTTGTCTAACTGTTACAACTTTAAACTAAACTATCACATCAATTTACAGGAGTATGGATTTCTGTTATTTTCGACAAGAAACTGCCACCAAGTAGATTTAAAGAGATATTTTCACCATCAATAAATAGTGTAAGATCTCCGTTAAAATAATAAAATATAAGTGTCACTTTTAATAACGGTGTTCCTTTTAATCTTGAGATGTTTTTGTATTTATGTTTCTTTAGTAATAAAGTCTATTTTCTCTATTGCATGAAAGAACAAAATGAATAAAACATTTCCAGAACTTTTGCTGCTCTCAAAGCAGCAGTTATTACATTATAATGCAGGATAGATGCACGAAGGGGGAGCTGCCCTTGACAGAAGGAACACAGTATGAAAGCCTAGATGTGGTTTCAGGCTGTGTTGTGTGCTAACTGAGTGTGATGGGATGAGCCGATGTTGCTTAGAGACCAGGACAGTGCTGATTGGTCGAAGAGGATCTATGGAAAAATGTGAAATGAGTATGAATTGGACAATGTGTTTAATGAGGTTTAGAAAAATGAGCACAGCAATTGGAGATGAGGGGAGGTCATGGGATGACAGGTTTGTGTGTGTGTGTGTGTTTGTGTGTGTGTGTGTGTGTGTGTGTCCTGTTTCAGCTGAGCTCCTGGAATAACTTGCACTCAGCACAACTCACCAAAGGCTGTGAGAATTTCCCTGCGGCCGGCTGCAATGACTAAACATCTCCAGTGTGTATGTGTGTGTGTGTGTGTGTGTGTGTCCTCCCCAGAGTGGTAGGAAAATTTTCCTTGATAATAATTTTTCTTCTCAGAGAAAGGTTAAGGCTGCTGCTTGCGTGGTCACAGAAAATCCTGCTAAGCTTGCTGAAAATGAAGAGGGCTGGAAATGCTTTTGAAAAACTATTAATTTGTAATCCCAGTTTCAGGAGGAAATGTTTTCACCAAGCTTTCTCGATTTCACAAGATATTTTTGGCAAATATGGCAAATTTAGCCTTATAAAGCTTTCATAGACCATCTAAGAGGCACACTGACCTCTGACCCCTCTGTGAGCAAAGTCTCTTTTGTATCACATACCAGAAATGAATGCATGAAACCTGTGGCTGCTCCTTATCTTAACTGGCAAAATGGACACGGAGAACATCTGTTAATTAGTATAATGATCCTTAAGCACACGGCTGTAGCTCTAGATGAGGAGTGTTGTTTTTTTAAACCAAACAAATGAAAAATTATTAGTGTGACCTACAGTATGTAAGAATCTAAACCTGCAGCCAGTTTTTATGAATGAGTGGAAATTAGGACACTGGGAGTCTGTGCGTCACTTCCACACTGGCAGCACCTACACTACACAAGGTGTAGCTTCAGTTACATCTCAGATGTTGTCAGGTGGAAAATGCGCTGTTACACACTGTTACTACAAAGGCTGACTCTAACATCCAGTGTGATGCGCTGCAGAGGAGACTGAGAGACAACATATCACTGCACTTCAGCAACATCCTATAGGCGCACAGTGTTATGTAACAGCATGTAAGTCAACTCCAGCTATGGTTAACCCACTGCACTATATGTACAGCTGGCAGAGCACGATAAAGGTAAACCAGAGAGGGACAGTTGATTACACTGTATGTGACTTGAAAAATACATGTGCGGTAATATTATATGAATGTTACCTGTTAATGCTGTAATTAACATTATTGTTATAATTATTGAAATAATATGCTACTGGCCATAATAAATGATAAAAACCTGACTTCTAAATGATGAAATTACAGTTCATTTGCAATCATGTCTACATCCCTTTTTCACCACATCCCTGTATACACGCTGCTCCTCACGTAGGCGACACAAACCGGATGAAATAAGCGGCTCACACAGACACAGCCAGCCAACGGAGCCCGCCTTCAAAATAAAAGCGCAGCAGCTCAAACTAGCGCGTACAACATTTATTGTGAAAGGCTCTATCAGAAATGAGGTATTCTACTCTGTCGAGCTGGACCATGGTCCACTCACGACTCATCCTCCGTGATGCAAGACACACATTTCTACACATCCAGTGTGATTTACAGCCACAGGAAGTTACAGTGATCACTACTATTAGTCAGGATTTTAAGATTATTACTGGTCCAAAGAAATACATTAACTTTTAGTGAGGAACTTCTAGTGAGTAGGAACTAGAACTAATATCATCATGGATCAGACAAACTCTACATCAAAATGCTAAAGGCAAAATAAGCAAACCTAAGCAGGGAGATTTTAAGTCTAATTAAACAGACCACAGCAGAGTCAGTGCGTGAGAAAGATGCTCCTAATAAAACTACTACAGAAATTTATTGATGATTTCATTTAGGTTCTTGATTAAATTATAACCTGTGCCGTGGGAGCTGTGGACGCGCACAGGGACGCAGATGCATGCACAAACACGCACAATCCTGCGCCATCTATGCTTTGCAGTCAACCAAGCCCATACAGATACAACGGTGGAGAATGACTGGATGATAAGGAAAGAAACATCTTGTGTAAGAGGAGATGAATTCTGAATTATTTAATTACCACTTGTTGATACTGGTGCAGCTTTCAAAATTACCCAGAAGCACCTAACCTGGACTCCTGTTTATCAGGCCTGGATTATTATCAGTATCAGTTTGTTATGATACTAAATGTGACAGATCTGTGATGCGTGATAAATACCACAGCATCCATGCACAAATGTGGAGACAGGAGTGTGTTGCATAACCGCATTTCAGATTCATTAAACACCTTATAAATAATCAGATAGATTCCAAGGTGGCAACATGAGAGGAAAACAAATAAACAGTGGAAATACTCCACTTTTTTTTTTTTTTTTTATCAATGATGCGGTGAAACATAAAGGACAAGACCGCAGCCATGCATCCATTATCGGACAATTACCTTGCGCATCTCCTCCGCTGGTCAGCACCGCGATGGATTTACCAGCGCCGGACAGATTCTCGAAAAACTTCCGGGTGTCTTGTCGCTTCGGTGCCGCCGCGCCAGCCATCTCTGTCCCGGGTCAAGGTCGCCTGCCCAAAAAAATAAAAAATAAAAATCAAATGTACAGATTCAACGAGCTGTCATGCGGTGGGGAGTAATACTGAGGGTATCAGAGAGGAGGAGAGGTGGTGTAGTAAGACCGCAGTGGTCACCGCCCTCCTCCTTCACACACACACCCCCTCACCGAAGATCCTGGATTAAGGAGATGACCCACTCCCCGCGAAACCCCTGTGAATTATACAGCACATCATTATACCAACAAAGAAAGTATGTGCGCAAATATCGCTGTGATTCCCCGCAGTGTCAATTTATCTTACCATTTAAAAATATATATATATATATATATAATCTGGATGTTGAAACAGGGAAAGTTTCTGAAGGGTTTCTGAAGAGCGGGGTTGAAGCTCAGAGTGGGCCGCTCACCGCCGCCATCTTGACGGTGCCCGACTCCACCTAGCTCCCGGCTGGTCTGAAAACGGGCAAAAAAGTGGGGCGTGTGTGGAGGCCAGACATCGGTGAACACCGGTACGATAACCGGTAACCGATAACCACAAACTCCAGCTAGCATAGTTAGCACTGCGGAGTATCTGGGCGTCTTGTCGGAAGGCTAACCCAATGCTAATTAATTTGCGGGCTAATTGGCTAGTTAACAAGCTAAGCTAACAAACCAGGTACAGTGAGCGCTGAATTAGTGCTAATTAGAGCCAACATATGAATAAAATAATCATAGTATTTCACTCACCCCCCAAAAAAACAGGAGCACATAGTTCTTTACTTTCAATTAGCCGCACAGAAAGCCACGTTATTGTCTGATATTTGCATGGAAAACTCTCCAAAAGGCCTCAACACCATAAACACAGCCAAGAGGATGTTGTGTTCACTGACCCAGAGCAGTGAACATGTCAGCAGACAGACAGACAGACAGACAGATAGACAGACAGATAGACAGATAGACAGACAGATAGTCAGACAGACAGACAGATAGACAGACAGATAGACAGATAGACAGACAGATAGTCAGACAGTCAGACAGATAGACAGACAGATAGTCAGATAGACAGATAGATAGATAGACAGATAGACAGACAGTCAGATAGACAGACAGACAGATAGTCAGACAGTCAGATAGACAGACAGACAGTCAGACAGACAGATAGATAGACAGACAGACAGATAGACAGACAGTCAGATAGACAGACAGACAGATAGTCAGACAGTCAGATAGACAGACAGACAGTCAGACAGACAGATAGATAGATAGACAGACAGACAGATAGACAGTCAGACAGATAGACAGACAGTCAGACAGATAGATAGACAGACAGATAGTCAGACAGACAGTCAGACAGACAGATATAGTCAGACAGACAGACAGCTAGACAGTCAGACAGACAGTCAGACAGACAGATATAGTCAGACAGACAGACAGACAGCTAGACAGTCAGACAGACAGTCAGACAGATAGTCAGACAGTCAGATAGATAGACAGACAGTCAGATAGACAGACAGACAGATAGATAGACAGATAGACAGACAGATAGATAGACAGACAGATAGTCAGACAGACAGTCAGACAGACAGATAGATAGATAGACAGATAGTCAGACAGACAGACAGTCAGACAGACAGATAGATAGATAGACAGATAGACAGACAGATAGATAGACAGACAGATAGTCAGACAGACAGACAGTCAGACAGACAGATAGTCAGACAGATAGACAGACAGTCAGACAGACAGACAGATAGATAGATAGACAGATAGATAGATAGACAGATAGACAGACAGACAGATAGTCAGACAGTCAGATAGACAGACAGACAGACAGTCAGACAGACAGATAGATAGATAGACAGATAGTCAGACAGACAGACAGTCAGACAGATAGATAGATAGACAGATAGACAGACAGTCAGATAGACAGACAGACAGATAGTCAGACAGTCAGATAGACAGACAGACAGACAGTCAGACAGACAGATAGATAGATAGACAGATAGTCAGACAGTCAGATAGACAGACAGACAGACAGTCAGACAGACAGATAGATAGATAGACAGATAGACAGACAGACAGATAGATAGATAGACAGACAGATAGTCAGACAGACAGATAGATAGTCAGACAGACAGTCAGACAGATAGACAGTCAGACAGACAGATAGATAGTCAGTCAGACAGTCAGACAGACAGCTAGATAGTCAGACAGACAGACAGTCAGACAGACAGATAGATAGTCAGTCAGACAGACAGTCAGACAGATAGATAGTCAGTCAGACAGACAGACAGACAGATAAACAGACAGACAGATAGTCAGTCAGACAGACAGTCAGACAGACAGATAGACAGTCAGACAGATAGACAGTCAGACAGACAGATAATCAGACAGACAGTCAGACAGACAGACAGATAGTCAGACAGATAGACAGACAGATAGATAGTCAGTCAGTCAGACAGACAGACAGACAGTCAGATAGACAGACAGATAGACAGTCAGACAGACAGATAATCAGACAGACAGTCAGACAGACAGTCAGACAGATAGACAGACAGATAGATAGTCAGTCAGTCAGACAGACAGACAGACAGTCAGACAGACAGATAAACAGACAGACAGTCAGACAGACAGACAGTCAGTCACAGAGCAGCTAACCAACTGTGAGGTTCCCACCTGTCACTCAAAGCTGCCACACCCTCATTTATGTATGTAATGTGAAGTCTTGATAAAATGTTGTCAGGTTGTCAGGTAAAAGTCGGTGTGGTGGTGGGAAGGGAAGACCAAGACTGATGCTATAATAGCACGCTGTTATTTCTGCTGGAAAGTTGGACATTTTAACACGGGACCCTCCAGCCACTGATGAACTTTTGGAGCTAGCCTCATGTGGTCGTTAGAGGAACTGCAGCCTCTGTCACTTCAACGTTACTTCATTGTTTCAGCTTCCGCTCATGCTCAGTTGTTTCGATAACTTTTTAAAAGAAGAAATAACACAATAATCTCCTTTTTATAAATGAACACACTGTTCCTGAGGAGACGCCTTCTCCTGCTTGTGGTAGCTAGCTGGCATAATGATGATGCAAATATAGGATGATGCCACATTGAATTTCCCCAAAAGATTCATAAATACACAAATGTGTGATTTATTTTTGTAAAATTACTGTGATTTCTCTGTGCCATTATCCTGTAATTTCCACTTGTGACTACAGAGGCCACCGTTCAGCCAAAGTCACATCTCACTGTAACTCATAGTGACAGTTTTTACATGAATTAGCCGCTGAACTTATATTTCATGTTGCAGTTTTGAACAATGTTGAATTCTACTTGTGAAGATTTTCTTGAGCTATGCATGCATTTTAGAAATAGAAGACAGTAATAAAAACAAAATGTTCAACCGTCTGTTGAATACAGAGGTTTCAGCACAAATTACATTCAAGGATATAATAGAAGTGCAGGGTATTAATTATTCATATGAGTTATTTGGAAGAACTAACCATTGCAAATTACTAAATTATATTTGTAAAAGAAAAGAAACTTTGGGTCAATAAATGGTCATTGATGTGCTTCAAAGGTTGTAACAATTTAATTTAAACCTAAGTGAAATTTAATGATGTTTAGGATTTAGCCATCTGATTAATTTAAAAGTCCTCTATTCTTAAACTTTAAGGATAGAGAATATCTGTAATTTTAGGGCGGGTTTTATTCTTTTTGCATCCAGCTCCCAGTTATGGTCTGGGAATAAAATCAGAGTGACACGTCTTTAATTTTTCCACCAGTCTTTGGCTCTCACCAGGCGAGCTTGGATGCCAAGAGCCAGAGTCAGAGAGCCAATGGCGCAGTATTTTTCTGACTGACAGCTGAATCCACCAATGGGCGTCCAGATCGAGTACTGGGGAAACACACAGCAACCAATTACATCTGAAACTATGGTCTTTCAGTCAGGAAATAATACACTTAGAATAACAATTCATGAGTTTCTTTGCAATACAAACACTAAGAAGTGAGTGTTGTAACAGCATGAAAAGTTGACATAATACAACACAAAGAGATTAGATTATTGGATGAAGTTATGTAATTGTAGCAACAATGAGCTGAATAAAGAACCAGAAATCTCAGTCACATATTGAATACCTCTATGGGGATTCATAACATCTCTGTGGTCCTGAGTCATTTTTTTATTCCCATGTGTTTCAGATTTTTACATGATGCTAACACCTCTAACAAAATGATTTCAGTATTGTTTTGACTTTACAAGTTGAACAGCATGTATGACCTTTCCTAAAGTTCATGACCTTGAGCAATTGTTTGCATGCTGCCAGCTTTATCTCCATGTCTATATCTGCTCTAGCACTGCATGAGATCTCAGTTTAGTAACAGTTGGTATATTTCATAATACATTCACGACAAAAAGGGTTTATTTGAGAGTAAGTTAGAGCATGTCTCCACTGGCAGACAGTGGCATTGTTGTGTGATTAGATTTGAAGGGCCATTCAGAGGACATCAGGTACTGGACCAGTTCCAGGTTTCCGTCTGTAGAATACAGAAGAGCCTACAGAGCAAAGCGAGGCCTATGTGGTAAATCCTCATGACTTAAGACATTTTTGCTGTTCCTCACTTCTTCAAATGAGAGATCGGGAATTAAAATAAGGAACCACTTTAACGCCACATGAATCTGGGTGTGTCATAAACTGTTGCAATGGCTGGACAGTTTCTTATTTAACATCCAGGATCCCAAAAATATCAAATATGTGAGGATGAATAACCGTGAAATGTGTTTAAAATGGTGGAAACAATGTTTAAGATTTTCCTCAGTTAATGAAATGGAACAACTATGACATATTGGATATGATTATGTGTAACAGCTTCAATGAAACACTGGAACAAGTAAATACATAATATACTGCATATTGTATATGACAATGTTATACACTGTCATGTTTTGTAAACAACTGTACATTTTTTTAATATATACATTTACCCTAAATTCATAAATTCCTAATTCACTAATCTTTGGAAAATTTGCGATCTTCACTGCAATTTAAAATAAAGCTAGAGTCAGTGATCAATGAGGAGAGGAAAGAGAGAGTTTATATTAAAGGTGTAAAGAAAGGTTCTGATCAAGGTTATGGGATCAGGAGTCAGGACATTGGTTTTTATTATTAATAAGAGCTTCAGTGAGTTAATAATAGTATATTATGAACATTTATGCATATAATAAACTGTATATGTGCATAACTGAACTCAAGCAACAGGTGTGGCAGCAGGTAAAAGAACACACACACACACCAGGAGTGTGTGCCACAAAATAAACTGAGTACCGCTTACATGCTGACTGCAAGTGGTGGAGCATGACACATGAGACAGGAAGCGAACCATGGCTTTAGGATTGTGCTGCAGGAGCATTCAGGAAGAACAATTCATTCAACACTGCACAACAGCAAGGTTATTCAAAATTCCTGGATAATGTTGCCTCCCGCTGGTGACAAGTGAGTATTTCACTCACAGGGTGGAGTCTGTGTAAGGTCTGCGGTACAATGTCATTCATGTAGAGTTTACATGGAAATAAAAGCAGCTATGATGCAAGACGTGACATCCCAGGCGAGGAAATGAAAAGACAGAAGCAGTCCCGCTCAATAAAAATAATTTATTTACAGTGGCATGAATCATAAATTAACGAGTAGCATTGGCAAAAGCAACATTAGAGTCGACAGCTTGCATAAAGTGGTGTGAACGTCCGGACTTTTGCATAATAAAACACTCACACTCATAAACTGTACTGGACTGTGTCACTGCTGAGATATTTAATATGAACATCACAGCAGAGAGGATCATTAAAAAAAAAAATCTCTTGAACTGCAAACAGTGATCTTTGAACACCTACACTCTCCTTCAGCTTTGACCTATTGCTCAGAAAAACCACTGACCTGGGAAACACTTCAATCAAACTGGCTTTACGTACAGTACAACTGACAGCTGATCAGCGGGGAAGCCAGAAGAAAACATTTTACAGTGGCCCTCATTCTGTTGTATTTAACCCTTTAATATATTCTAAAAAGGGGCAATAAGTACATTTTCTAAAACTTCATAGCAGAAAAGAAAGAGAAAATCAATTTCTCTACATGTACTCTGATTATTTTATCAGTTTTATCAGGTTTCTCACAGTTTCAAACTTAAATCAGACCTGCGCCAGATGTTTTACTAAAGCAAATGAGAAAGCATTTTCACTCTTCCAGTGTTTAGCCAGGCATATCAGATCAGCACTAGATGATTAATCTAACGCCTTCTGGCCCTGATACAGTTTTATTGCAACTATATTTTAAAAAATAATACAATGAAGGATTTTAATTTGCTGCCTATACACACTGTTATTTTATGAAGGCCAGCACAGCTTGTGCAAAATTAAAGACACAATGTCAAAGTTTTAAAAGTCACTCAGACAAATTGGAAGTAAACAGGAAATAAAACTTAATCAAGTGTTGAGAGTTGAGAAATTACTGTATATTCAATGTTAGATTTTACATGGCTATAATATTGAACATTTGAGAAATTTTATTTTCTTTTGTTAAATTTAAATTGGTGAAATGCATGATAATATTTATCACTACAGATAACTGATATCAATGTGAAACCATTGCAGAGAAGTTTAACTTTCCCCCAGTGGTTTTATCATTTCTAAATTTCTCCAATATGGGACTTTATAACCATTTAATCTCAGGAATGGTTGCTTAAGTTTAGCTCTAGTACAGTCCCGCATCAGGGCTAGATGCATATTTGACTACACTATTGTCACTTACAGGCTACCATGGATCAAGTGTTCAAATGCCAGCTAGAGATAAACTGATGTTGCTGCAGTTCCTCATGGTCACCATCAGGTCAGCAAAGGTCAAAAATGACTTAATACCCCTTTATAAACCAAAAACACATTCATTCTAACAAAGTATTAATGTAATTTCCATGACTTGATAGACAGGTTAACACAAGTTGTACAGTGTCATTTCTTGGGAGAAAATATAAAAATCCTGTTTGTATACCTACAGTATGAAGTGGTACAACACTCACTCAGCAGTGTGTGACACATATAATACACCTGTAAACCTTACAGTTATACACCACACACAGAACCACAGATCTAAGGCAGTATGCTATGTCTTTAGCATCTTAAGGTACTTACATGAATTACAGTATTTTGCAATTGATAAAATATCCATCTATGAATCAAGAAAAATCTTCAATATATATGTATACTGTATCAATCAAGATCAAAAGAGAATAATTCACCTTCATCTAAAACATTAGGAGTTACTGTACATGAGCGTTTACATCCGCTCTTGATTGCCTTGAACCCTTGCAGAGAGTTTGACATTCGGAACACTTCCATGGCTTACATTTTCTCTTAAAGGATTTCCCATAAAATCTTTGGGGTTTTACAACATGCAGCACGCTGGAGGATAGTTTTACTGCACTGAAAGATGAAAGGACATGAAGAGGAGATGGGATCAACATGACGTTTTCCCAAAAATCTGCAAAAAAAATATTTTCAGTGTTTCATTTTGCAGTCAGTTTGCAGTCACATTCTTTTTGTTCTGCAGAAAAAAAAAGTAGTCCCACATATTTGTGCTTAGAAGGTTTCTGGACCATCTGAAGTAAAGAGGGATTCAAGAAATCCATGTTGCTAGTTACAGTCAGTTTTGTTCACAATTACAAGTTTATGTGAGACAGTACCTAATGAACAGAGGGAGCACCTTTCAAATTGTTTTAATGAACCTCTTCCCAAAATGCTAGAGGTCCAGTCTTAAAAAGTCCTTATAAATCTCCATTGTAAATGTCCTGAGTCGCCTGCTCTTTGTTTAATATTAATATCTGTGTTAATCTGTTTATAGGGACCAAGTCAATACTTCATTGAGCACATTAAGAAAGTCTTGTCATTCAAAGGTCACAGCTTCACCCACAGAAAGAGCCAACACAACAAACCAACACGCTTTTGAATTGTCCTTCAGCACGACAGAGATATTCAGCTACACACCTGCGATGCAAGAGTGAGTCCTGCAGGCCAGCACATCGCAACCACAAAGACTAAATTTTAAATGGATCGCAGTAGCGTGGAGTTTTTTTTTTTTTTTTTTTTTTAGTTATACACATCCTGTTTAGAGGCAAAGCTGCTTTGGAGGCAGAAATAATCACAGTGGTAAAAATCTCAGTGGGCAGAGCAAACACACAAACGATTCCCATCCCATTCCCATCACAATTATTAAGTTTCACATAAGGACCATCCGATAGTTGTCAAGACATTTCATTCTGAACCAAAGTGGCAGACCAACCAACACTGCCATCCTGTCACTGCTAAAGGTTGGGAAAAGAAATATTATTGGCTTATTTAATCAGAAACTTCAAGCTACTAATACCAGGTTAACAAAGTTAGCTAGTTAGCCTAGCTGAACTTTCAAATTCAAAATAGCTAAACTGAAATTGTTACAGTATAAGCTAGACTATTTCTTGATGGTCACAACAGCATAAAACAGGGACATGGGATTTAAAAATTTTGTTTACCTTTTCATCAGTACCATTCTTGTTGTCTTGTGGTTCTTTAGCTCCACCCACTGAGGTTTAATTCAACCAATGAAATATTTCTTCTCTCTGAAAAACTGTTTGTTGGACTAAAACTCCAAACTGCTGCTTTGCTATACCACTTAGGAGAAAATGGTATTATAAATCTAAGTATGTACACTATCTATACACATTCACCTTCATTCAAAAAGTCATTAAACAGGGATACAGCTCCCTGGTAACTACAGCAGTTGAAATATATTAATTTTAAAATCGACATCAAAATGTACCATTCTGAGAGATTTCTTAAAGAGAGATATCTGTGATTTTCTTTTTATATGTCATACAAAGAATCTCTAAAATTTCTTCAAAACTATAAATACCTGTGAAATATTTTTTTCATAAACCTTCTTATTTGACGTTTTCAGTCAGGCTCTAAAATTGAACCATAAAAGATAAAATCCAGAGGTTTCATTTATGCTTGTCAACCATTCGCTTCTCCAGTGTCATCTGTGACATCATTTCGGTTTCACACACACACACACACACACACACACACACACACACACACACACACAAATTTGCTCTATCACAAATACAATGCTTCAGAGAGCTGAGGGGACTACAGTTGGAAAACATCAATCCAATCAGAGCACATACTAACAGCAAACACTGAGAGCCAGTGGGCAGGCTTTACTGCAGCGAGTTGCAAGTGAATTTGAGGTACTACATGTAGCACTGTGTCACAACATGAAGAAGGATTTTGAATATGCAGGAGCTTCCTGTTTTAGACATAATGTTAGTAGTTTTCCTTGATTTAAGGGTTTTTTAAATGTTTTTATATCATGTTTCTTTTAATTTTAAGGAGAAAAAAAACATGAATTGCTATTGCTGCTGTTTGCTTTCAGTGAAAGAAAATAACATGGATTGTTTAATTATTTCTTTTAGCGATTCTTGTACCCTCCCATTGTGCATTTGCTGTTAGGATGGTTCAGATGGCAGTTTCCCAAAAAGATCTGACTTTTTTTGCATAAAATGTGAAGTCAGTGTGAATGAAGCCACACTAAAGCAAATGCAGTTCAGAAGGTTTTACATGTCCTGGTTGTCCTCTCTCTGACTGACTGGTGCCTCTGAGTTGGCTGGTGTGAAAGAGGGAGCAGTGTTTCCATCACGCGTCCTTAACTCCTCGCTGCTTCTGCATGAGCTGAGCTGAGCAGGTGTCAGTGTTTTTGCACAGGTTCCTGTGTCACCTTGTCTCAACCTCTGCTGGGGTCAACAAAAATTCTGTAAAAGACAGAAAATGAAGATCGTGTTAATAATCAAGAAAAAAGAAAATAACTAACAAGTAGTCTAAAAGTTATTGACAAGAAGCACACACCAGGGTTTTTCTGGGTTCACCACATGAAATCTAAGACTTCTTCAGACTTTTTTCATACCACATAGCATGTAAGGTAATACCTGTTACACAGTCAAACATCAATTACAACAGTGTGGATGATATGGCCCTGAACTACTCAACAAGTGCATGAATTTATTGACATTTACATCATGGTTTAGTCACTCCTTTCGGCTTCATACAACAATGATTCCTCATGTCATTAATTAATCATGAAACACAGGTGGGCTGGATAAGCAGCAGAAGGTAAATGGATTAACCAAATAAAAAATAAAAAAAAACTTTCGCTTAAATGTCAACAATTGGATTTTCCAACCAGTATTTATTATGTAATCTAAAAAAAGTAAAATTACTGCCTATGACACAGTGGAAAAATATACTTTCGTAAATAAAATTAAATAACTTTTAAAGCCTTTAAAGGGAAACTGAAATCAGTAGTTTAAGACTTAAAGACTTTTCAACCCCAACACCCAAACACTGGTCACAGAGAGAAACAGTGGAATAATTTCATAAACCTTAGCTCACTATGCTAACATAACATATAATAAAGAAGTTTCACAGCTTTCTGATGTGAAGGCTTATCTATTTAATGGCTTTTAAAACATGAATCAAGGAATGGAATTAATCATTGTGTCCTTACTCTTACATTTACTGTCTACTATCTGCTCATCTCTTCTCTAGAGGATAACACATTAATTATCCAATTAAAAAGAAATTATTTTGTGCAGTTATGTATTGGAAAGTGATTGAAGTGAAGTTCCACCAAGCCCCAACACAAGACAACACCTCTCAGGTTTTAAAACTAAACTGAAGATGATGCACTCTTCACTTAAACACATAAAATATTAATCAAACCATGATTTTCCGTGAAACAATATATAAAATGCTTAGGAATATGAGTTGACTAACAGACTCGGCATATCATCAGTGTAGTGGCCTTGTCGTAGCTTGTACACTGAGAACTAATGTGGACCTAAAATTGAGCCCTGTGGTACACCACATTTACAGTAGCTTATGGACAGTTGTAGGTGGCTGAACAGCCACCAAAATGAAATACAATGTTATTTGAAATAAAATTATCAAAACCATTCCATGTTGACCCTGTAGATAACAGCCTGACAGCTTAGTCTTGCAATAAATATGTCAAATATATCACATATAAATGACCATGGACATCACTGAGCAGTTGTTACTGTGTTTAAATGTAGGCTTCAATTTATCTCCACTGTAAAAAAGACACTAACTATATAATGTCAGGCTTAAACATGATGCTTGTGTGATTAATGCATGAAAAAAATTAAAATTACAATACAGAAAGTCACATGTACAAATACAACAATCATTTACTCACAGAATTGGCGTCACCATCTTGTGTCAGCATGTCCATTCCTGCCAGCTGCTCCAAGATCAGGCTGCTGTCACTCACCTGTACCAGAAAAATAACAAGACGCATGAACACAGCTGCTCTTACAAATGTATTATGACGCCAGATACCAAGGATGTCGTAACATGATCAAGAGTTATTTTTCTATTTTCTTTTTTTGTCCGACTCATTGACACAAATCACACAAGAACAATTTTACATTTATCGTTGCATCTAAGTATCTTCCAGAAAAAATTGTATTCATTTAAACAATAAGCATTTTTATTTGCATTTCTGTGAATCTAAAACACCACAGTAATACAGGGAAGCACAAATAAACACAAGTAATAAAAATGAACATTAACCCTAGCCTCCAATAAGGTTATGTATTGTCATGAAACAGTAAATAGCAGGCAGTATCTAGGCCTATCTGAAATTGTGTGTCTCTCACCTGTTCTGTATTCATGGAGGTCATAGAGCTCATCTGTCCTGACATCTGGTTCATGTTGCCACCATTGCTGGCCATGACTCCCAGGTTCATGTTGTTGTTGCCATTGTACATTCCTGCATTGGGTTGTGTGGCATACTGGGACTGGGACTGTTGGGGGTACACACTGAAAGGAAGCAGCTGAGTTAAAGCTGAGGTCAATCGTTAAAAAGCATGTGCACACAAATGGTGAATTGTTTGTCTGATTTACCTGTTGCTGGTGGAGATGTTGGCAGGTTGGGGCCATCCGTTGTGATTGGTGTTGGGCTGGTAGCCAGGTGGTCCTCCCTGGTTTGGGCCCTGGGGTTGTGGTTGTGGTTGGCCCTGATTCTGCTGCAGCATGGGACTCTGCCCCTGCCCCATCCTGGGGGACAATAGAGGGCTCTGAGGGGTTGCAGCCCCACACGGGAAGCCTGACACTGGATCCTGGTGTTGCTGCTGTTGGCTCATTCCTGGAAATTGAAGCAGATAAGGTGAATGGACAGATAACACACTCAAAAACATCTAAAAAATAATGAGTAGCTTTGATATGTATGCTACCTCAACTCTACTCTCTCATCCTTAAAAAGAGGACAGAGAAAGACAAATAGGAATCATCATCAAAAAAAAAAAAAAAAAGAAAAGAAAAAAAAAGTCAATGCTGACCAAACCAAACCCTACAACTGGAAGCCCAACCAGGAACATGAAGACATGGGGCCCTATCTCATACCTGGCGTAAAGCAGTTTAAAGCGCAACGCAAGTGTCTTTGCTAGTTTGAGACTGACGCACTTGTCATGTTCCTGGCAAGTGCCGTTACTTCTTGGTGCCGTTACTTCTTGGCAGAGCTGTGCACAGCTCACTGTATCTCTCAGCTTTTTCTTTTCTCCTCAGGGTGCACAGAGCTGCTGCATCCGTGTGCTGGTCAGTCACAGTATGTAATCAACTCACCACAAATACAATCACATTCTGTGACATTATAATAGCAATCCATCAAGGTGCAGGTGCCCTGCCCTTGAAAGGGAATGGGAGATGGCAAACCTGATTGGTTTATTGCATGGTAGGCCCAAAACACTCCCATGAATAATAAAGAGATGCAGTAAAACCCTTTTGAACCATGCGCCTGGAGCAGCGACTGTTTTTTTGTTGTTAAAATAGCAAAAGTGATATGGACATGCCCTAAATGTATTGGCGCCATGCGCTTTAGACTAACGCACAAATTATTACAATTATATAATACAAATTATATAATTATTATATTAGAAAAGAGAAGGATTTCTGTTTCACCAGTGCCACCACCAGAGTTATTTCCCTGCAGAGTAACCATATATGGTCCATTAGTCTCCTGATTGGTTTATGACAAATTTAGACAAAGTGTTGATCTCAGTGCAAAAAGACATTGCAACATTGTTAATTTACACACACAAACAAATCCGGTGCAAGAAAACATTTTAATCAACCACACCAAATCAACTGAACTTGACTTCAACAGTCTGGACAAAGATGATTATATTTGATCACCGCCACCACAAAAAAAAAAAAAAAAGATGATTATATCTTCCACGAAATAAACGCAGACCAGTGAGCTGCTATGCTATGATCGTATACCTGAACTGCTGAACTGGAAGGCACTGTGCTGTGATGGCGGACTCATTACCCCGCTGTACTGCCCGCCTACATTTCCCATCATGCCCTGGCTAGTCAGATGATAGCTGGGGGAGAGAGGGGAGGAGAAGGGGCTGGAGGAGCTGGGATGAGGAGGTGGAGTAGGAGAGGTCAGGCCAGTACCGTAGCTGGGGGCCGGGTAGGGGAACTGCTGCGGGTTGCCCTGCGGGAGACGTGGGTTGGTACCACCAATGGGCATCGGTGTGGGAGCAGTGCCCCCGCTGGGCATGTTCGGTGGCATGTTGATGCCCTGAGTCCGCATCATCATGGCACGCTGGTGGTGCAGGTGTTGTTGTTGTTGTTGTTGTTGCTGCTGCTGTTGTTGGCGTTGGCGTAGGTGGTTGCTGAGGTACTCGCGCTGACGCTGGGCCAGCATCTGGGCGTTGAGGGTTCCCTGCAGGAGGAAAGTTAAGAGACTGTAAACAAGATTATTAATGGGAGGTATCTACTCAACCAACCACAAATTACCTAGAGGTGGGCAAAATTTGGTGTTGGTACATTTCTTCAATTTGACAGGGTTTTAACTAACACTGAGTCCCAAAGAGCTGGTATTCTCAGCTACTGAACCTACATCATTAATTTCATTTATATTTGCACAAATTTGGGAGGAAATTACAAATTTATGCTTTTGAATGGTTAAAAGGAACCAGTGCGTCAAGATGCCCATAACAGTATTCAAATTCCTACCTTACAAACACAACACACAGTATGCCTAAGTGTTGGCATGGACCAGTGAGAGCCAGTGATCTATTATCATTTTGATTCCTCATCTTCTCAACTGGAATTGTTCCGATACTAGTATCAGAACTGCCTCTGATACTGCCTGAAATATGCTATCCGGAATCAGCAAGTACGGAAGTCTGTGCACTGATCTGATACCACGCAATTTATTTATTAACTTTATCGTTTCACACTCAGATATAACATTCTCAGAAATCAGTTCTTCTCCACTGCTCTAAACCAGTAGCCTACACAGGAAGTTGCACTGTTTAGCTACTGGCAACTACTGTTTTAGAGCAGTGAAGAAGAATTGATTTCCGATAAACAGTCATTAGTCATTAGAAAAATGTCAGCAATGTGGCAACATGTTACATTGGAAAGTCCCACCAGTAAAAAAGCAACATGTACAGTATGCAAGGCTTTAATCTGGAGGATTGGAACGAGTTTCAGGACAAGCAGTGTCGGTTATTTATTAGGTTGGTAGGTAGGTTATTTTAAGTGTCATTTATTTTAAGATTTATTTTTTATGATTGATGGTCAAATGAGATAAAAGAAACATTCTATGGCCTGTACTCTCCCAGAACTCTGTATCGGCCAATACACAAGTTCAGGTATTGGAATTAGTATCGCAACATCTCTACTCTCAACCCTGGACTATCACAGAAACTTTGCTCTAGCAGTGATGGCTGCCTCACAGAGGTATCATTGTGGGGACTTAGCTGTAACTTCTCCACCATCATCACATTGTAACTTTGAACCTTTTTACTGAACATCATTACAGTGACAAGTGCACAACACTGCGCTGCTTTTAATCTCACTCATGCTAGTAATATTCTCTCTTAAAACCTACTTCCTGGATTTTGTAACACTTCTTTCTGGTACTTGTAACTCAAAACATGACTGCCACCTTGTGACATGTATTGGTCACTGTGCACAAACTGTAATTCCTCATACAACAAAGAAATTATTTCACATTTATGATATGTGAACTTTATAACTATGTTTTAACTGTATGAATTACTGTGTATTACTGAATCGATGAACTAAGAGAGAGTGAGACAGAAACAAAGATACAAATATTCAGATACACAGACTGACCTGGTTTGGTACATTAGACCTTAGAGGTAGATTCATATTGGACACTCCACTCATCTGGTTCACCATTGGCTGACGGTTCTACATGGGGGATGGACAGAGTATTTCATTAATGTCCATGTAGAAGTATTGGTCACAGCAATAATACTAATGCAGTTAGCTTCCAAGTATCAACGTGGCATGTCATGTCAGTTCATAGATGTTAAAAATATGCAATTAGTCAAACTTTCATCAGGCAGGTTTTTCTTATGAAATCGACCTTTCTGATAAACAGATTGTTTGCTAACCTCAAAATGAACCAACATATATTCAAAGCAAAGTCAGACTCCGTATAAGTCACTCCTGAAGCACTAAGACTTTTCAATCCTATACGTTTGCAGTAATACAGAACGTAACCACTGCATGAAAGACCTTTCAAACGACAAATGCATTGTCATTTGTCATTTGATATAGAAGAATTTCTGTTATTGCTCAGCTTTTCAAATAAAATCCTGCACGTCGACCTCTTCGTGTCAAGTACGATTTCAGTGTAATTAGCCGATCTGAATGACCTACTGATGTATTTGCAGATGACGGGAGTTTAAATTGAAAATTTCTTCCAGACACTGGCGCTGACAGAAATGTTAAGTAGTGAAAAAGGTTTGTCTCACTTAGGGCTGCACAATTAATCAAAATATAATAAAAATCACAGTATGGCCAGTTGCAATATTAGAACAAGTTTGTTTGGTCATACCCCAACAAAAATCACATCATCATCATTTTACATTTTGTTTCAATGAAAATTAAATGCAAAAATTATTGTTCCAATAGTGCATTATCTGCTAAAATAATCGCAAAATGAATTTTACATTTTTCTTTTACATATCATGCAGCCCAAGTCTCACGGCTCCATCATCAAAGCTCTTTTAATTGACACACATGGTGTTTTTCCTCAACTCTCCACCAGGAGGCACTGTAGATTTTATTGAAGAAATGGGCTGTTGAGAGTAGTGGTGATTTATTATTTTCAGGATAAACCCCCTCATTACTATGATCTAGTATTTACAAGGGTCCTGAGAGTGAAAATATGAAGGCACGAAGAAAACTAAAATAAAAATGCAAAATGGATGCATTAACATAGGTACAGTACACACAGTCAGAAACAAGAACATTATGGGGAAATGGGCTCTTCAAAGAGACACAAGTGTGTTAACTGCCAGTTACATAAGGTGCAGTCAAGTAATCTTTATGCATGAGTGTATGATGTTTGTGTGTGTGTGTGTACTGTATGTACACGTCATGTGTGTGTTTATTGTTAAGTGTCTCAGCAGCAGGGAGCTGCTGATGAAAGCAGAAAGCTCAAACATGTTTGTTCCTTTGTGGCTGCTACTGTTTAGTTTAAACTCACTGAACCCTGTTGGCATCGCTGTCTGCTCTGCTGCATCACATGTAGTAAGAAAAATCAATTTTTTTTAGTGTAGTCTGGTGCGCTTCAAAAAGAGACTGGTGTGTTGTGTTTTGTTCAGGATTTTAACAAGAAGCTCAGTATCTCGTTCTTGACTTGGCACAAACTAAGTCACATCAGAAAGTCACAACTGGCTGTGATAGTCTGTCCTGTCTATTCACCACAACAGTCCTGGGCGGAGGTCCACAAACATCATGAAACTGGAAGAAGAGTGATACAACAGACGGTATCTGGTGTCACCTACCAGCTGGGCCTGGAGTCTGTGCTGCAGCTGGAGTCTCAAGTTGTTGGGCTGAGGTGGCACTACAGGACTAGGCCCCCCAGGCCTCATCCCAGCTGGTCTGGGCCCCGCACCCCCAGGCATCCTCATCATTGGGGGGTAACCAGCAGGTTGCATCCTTTGGGGCCCCATGTGGCCACCCATAGGGGGGCCGTGGAACCCGCCATCAGGAGGAATGCCGCCATAACCTGGCTGGCCACCGTAGTGTTGGCTGTATTGGGGAGGCTTCATACTGGCTGCTGGGTCTGAGGAGCTGAGGTACTGGTCTTGGTCTGACATAGGACCCTGCAGGGTGGGAAGATGGAATATGAGTAAGAGACATAAATAAAGATGTAGTTTAGTGTTGTTAATCTGCATCAGTTTTTCCCCCATTTTCTGCTGGTCACTCTCGGAGTCGGTCTAAAGGACCTCACCTGTCCAGCCAGTGTGGGGATTCCCAGCATCTTGTCAATCTCCTCCAGACCCTCATAGTCCTTTAGCACCGAGCACAGCTGGTTCAGCAGGGCTCCTTCGTCCGGCTGGCCCTCGGGCCCTGTGCTGCAACATCCCATCCCGTCCTCCTGGGGGACGCCATACGGTGGCCTGAAAGATACACTGGTGTTTTTGTTGTTTCACTACAGACTCAAGGGTCTGGATGAAGACCACACCTTGACCCCACAACTGCTGCTCATGTCTAATTTTTATTGGCTGACTCTACTTTTATATTTCAGGATGAAATGAATGCCATACCTGCTTTGGTTTCCATAGTGATCCATCATCATTCGGTCTGGCCATGGTGCAGTCTGATTGGGTGGAGCTTGTTGCTGAGGGTAGGCGGGGTTTGCCATCTCCATCTCTGAAGGAAAAAAAACATAAAAACCTAATTAGATCAAGTTTTGATGAGAGCTGATGTGACTTTCTTTCTTTAGTTCTTTCTTTCTTTCCTCACCATTGCCCATCATCTGCATGTTGACCATAGCTCGGGATCCAGGTGGGCCTCTTGTGGGCATTGCAGTGTTCATGTTGGGGACCATGCGACCAGGTCCAATCCCCTGTCCCATCATTGGTCCTGCGGTACCCCCTATGGGCCCCTGGGGACCCCAGCCCTGCTGCATGGAGCCCCGCATTGACCCATTACTCAGCATGCCTGATTTGGAGACAAGAATTAGTCTGATGTTGAGATGATTAGAGTCATTTTATAAAACACAGGATGCACAGGATTCTTTTTCTGCCTCACCTGCGTTGGCCATTGCAGCTTGGTTGGCCATGCCTGCATGACTTCCCATCATGCCTTGCTGTTGTTGTTGCTGCATTAAAGAGTAGGGGCCATTGTTCCTGTGTTGAGGAGGGAAGGGCCTTGTGGCGTTGGGGTTGGGACCCATACTGTTGTCCAGAGACATGCTCCTGACTGTAGGAGCCCCTCGACCCGGGTGGCCTGGCCTGGCACCGTTAAAGCCTGCTGGGAGGAGGACAAGTTTTTCTTCTTCTGATTCATTATGTACAGTTGTTGTGCATAGAGAAATATGTGATGAAGGTATCCTTATTTTCTCTAACAGATTCTAAAGATATTGTGCAACTTGATGCATTTTCAAGCTGCAGAAGTCATCAAATTAGCTCAGACACAAACATCCTGTTGCGGACGTACTTGCAGGGCTGATGGGAGGGAAGGCTCTGTGCTGGTTGGGGGGGCTGCTGGCGCTGCTGCTGTCGGTCATCTGCAGGATGTCACTGATGATGGTCTGTTTGTCCACAGAGGAACTAGGTGGCACAGAGGAAGAGGAGGATGAGGAGGAGGATGGTCCTCTGGCTGGTGGCTGGCCCCCGAACAGCTGCTGCTGGCCGCCACTCTGTAGGTCCTCCAGCAGGTCTTCCAGCTCATTGGTCTAAAATCAGCCACAGTAAAAAAAAGGTTTTCAAAATGAGTGACAAGTTTAACTGAGCCTTAAAATGAGCCGTCAGGACTTCTGGAACTTTGTGATGTCACAAGTGTAGATTCACTGCTCTCAGCCACGTCCTAAGCCCCATGCACCTGGGACTACTGTCCTACTGTTTGATCAGTTAGCCAACAGAAGAGAGGCTCTGAGCCTCTCTTCTGATTGGCTGACTGACCTTTTGTTACTAGAGGTCCAGAGAGAAACCTGAGAGAGGAGATCTAAAACTATAAAACATAAAAAAATAAAATAGTGTAACTATAAAATATGGAACCTTTCAAACCAACAAGGGACAGGACAGCCTTTGTCTTAGTAAAAACTAAAATGCTGGTTCTCAGGTGATGAAACTGTTTTGTCAACACAGGAAAAGGGAAGCTTTCAGTTAAGAAAAAAAAAAGAAGTATATTTAGAGGGTTTCAGGTGCGAACAGATGTGCCACATAGATTTTTCTTTTAATAAGGCTCAATGTTTATATAAATTATAAATTAAAAGTGGGATGTGATATTTTTGTATTTTTTTGTTTAATTAATTCAACATGCAGAAAACAGAATATATGAAAATAACTAAATTGTACCATGGATTACTATTTCTTTTACATAATGAACATGTAAACATGTACGTTCACTTCTGATGACAACTTTGAAAGAAACTGAGAACCCTTCTCAGTGTAATTTAACCCACCACACACACACACACACACACCGCTGACAGGGACGCTCTCCTGCAGCCTTCTGACTGATGAATAGAGGAGGAGCTAAAAATAAACTGCCGGCACTAATGAGGTCATGTGTAATGTACAATAAGACAGAGTCACAGCTCTGTTTAGCCAGGGTATACACACAAACGCACACACACATCCAGACACACACAGTGACCACGCATTGCCACACATCAAGGGCACTGTTGTGAGGGACACCCCCCACCCCCGCCCCCCAAAACCTTTCAAAGTCCACTTTTTGTTCTACAGTTGAAGAACGTATGCTATCACTGGCTTTTAGCCACATAAGGTTAATTATTTTGGTTGTTTATGCAGCATATGAAACATCAGCTGTCCACAGCACTGCAGTCAGTTTTTTCCAGACGTTCTAGTTCTCTCCATGTCAGCTACGTCTTGCTTATACAACGTGGAGGCAGTAGTAAGTGAGTGCAAGCTAAACATCATAATGACATTCATGTCTGATAGAGTATCAGCTACTAACAGGTAGCCAGCTTGTAGCTCGGTAGCAAATAAAACTTTGGATTTGCTTTAAAAACCATCGTAGACTGTTGTGGATTAAATTTTTTGGAGATTGTTGTAGTTTCCCACAGTTGCCCATAGATGTTAGTAAAGAGTCAGATCTGGTGGTGGTGGCATCTTTACATCTTTCTAGGCTTTGACACAAGTGCAACACAAAGAAAGGAAAACTCAAATTTTATCCATCTCAAGTTGTGACCTGAGAGCCTGATGTACATATTTACATATAATTACACTCTAAGTAATTATACACACATAGTCACATTTGTTTTCTCAAACAAAGCAAACACATACACCGTAATAAAAATGTACACAGTCTTACACAAACACACAATCTGTAACCCGGATACACAACACACACTGTCACATGGTCCTCTGCACATTCTCCTAACCACTGCTGCACAAACAGGCTCACTAATTGTGACATGTTTTAATTTCATTATTTACTTCTCTAAATAAATAAATTAATTAATTTACTTCATCTCTCTGTTCCCCCTTGTTGTTCTGTGACCCAGAACATCATCAGAAGAGTCCAAACCTCCGTTAAAAAAGCACCTTCCTGGCATCATCCGCTCCAGCTCCACAAAGCCTCATCATATTCTACAAAGAAGGAACCAAAACCTTCCTGGATGAGTCTCTGAGTGACTCTCCCCCGCCGGAGGCACAACTGTTGGTAGGAAGTTAGCCTTTGTCCAACTTGTGATCCTCAGCACCTCCTCCTTCAGCCTCTTCCTGGAGCTAACTTCAGCTGTGTCAGTGCACCTGCACATTCAATAGGCACAACAACACCCCTAACTGGCTAAACTCTGCTGTGTTTTACCTGTGAGAAAGGAAGAGCTACACTGTAAAATACTGGTGCCTCTGAACCTATTAGTGTGTTAAGGGTTCACCACTCGCTTACCACTGGAAGCCTCAGGTTAATCTCTGGTGGCTACCATTAGCTGAGACCCCAGTCTGCAGTGTTGTGGCAAGTCTCTGTGCAGGTTGCAGGTAAGATGATTTCTAAACAACATTAACACATTTACATAAATGTAATACAGATAATCGCCAAAACCTGGCAATGTTTAACCTGCATTTACCCCAAGTGGCAATCCAACACGATGTCACCCATTGGCTTGTGAGATTCCTAGTTTGTCCATTGTCATCTTGGTTTTTTGAAACCAGAAGAAACCATATTTGGACAAGAAAGATATGACCTGCTCTGTCCTCTATCCTGATTGTCAGGCAGGTCGCCATGTGTGTTACAGTCTGTCAATCACACGGTAGCCCTGCCCTAATGCATATCCTGCTTTATCGTTTATTTTCCTCTAAATGGGACCAGAATTTAATCATCAATGATGTTGTACTGAAGAAGACTTGAAAGTAGCGATTGAGACCATAAACTAATTAGGAAAACGTTTACTGAGGTAATAAATCAAGTGAGAAGTAGAGACATTTTCTCATAGACCTCAATACAATCTGACTTCTTTTTACAACCAGTGGAGTCACCCCCAGATGGTCCTTAGATAGAACGCAGGTTTAAGGCACTTCAGCATTGGCTTCACTTTTCACACCCAGAGTTTATGTCCATTTTTATATTCAGTCTATGGTTTACACACTTAGGAAGAGTTCACTGACCTACATTCACCCATCGAGATAGACAACTGACCCATGTCACTCCATCAGTCTAAATGGGGTGTGAGTTACTCAAGCACTTGGTTTCCCTTTTTCTCACTCAGCCACCGACTCCCACATATACTGAAGCTTTTAAACAGTAGTCCTGTGCATCTTTTGCCAGAGCATCTTGTGTTTCAGAGAGTGAACCAATTCCTGACAACCTGCCATCAGCTGTGCAAAGAGGAACCAAACACACATCCGACAAAACCAATCATCAACGCCAGCTCAGCAGCTTCTGGGCTTCTCACTTGAAGGTGTTTATGGGAGCTGTTCAAACATCCATATGTCAGTTTGTTAAGTGGACAGATTATTTTCATTTTCTCCAACGACAGAATCGTCATGTGTTTCCTCCTTAAACAACACATCACAGACTCTATCAGGACCATTTTTATACCACAACCTCTATACCCACACCAGCAACTTCAGCATCGCACCAGCATCTTTCTGGTGCAACACATAGTGGTTGAATTTAATGACCCTGAGGAGATAAATTTCAAACTCAGTTGATGCCAGAAAAGACCTGTAGGGTTGGATTTGGATAGTCTAGATTTTTGATCCAAAAACTTTCCAAAGCTGAGAAATCTTCTATCAAACATTTTAGCAGATTGCATCAGCTTTTACTAATTAATGTTAATCCCACATCATGGCCATAATGAAACTTTTGACAGTAGTCTGTGGTCATCTGAATATTGTTTGTGTAGAAAAAACACAAATTTTCAGGTTGTAGCCAGTAGTTGTGAACAATAAATAGACTACCAATAAAAACAGCTGTGTATGAAGTGAATGGTAGGGGTATGAAACTCAACCTTTTCCTGATAAAATAACAGAAAATACTGAGAAATGCCTATTTCTTTCTATTTCCACAGCCTAAGATGGCATCCTCAGATTTTTCATTTTATCTCACCAAGAGTCTTGAGAGTCCAAAACCCAAAGATATTCAGTTTACAACAATATAAAACGGAGAGAAGCTGCAAATCCACACATCTGAGATATTGGAACTAGAGAATCAGCAAGTGGATTTTTTGCTTTATAAAATACTTAAATAATTAATTGAAATTAATTGAAAAAAAAAAATTGCTGGCAAATAATTTTTTCCCAAGCCATGAATATTACTGTAAACAACACTGACCTGGTCCGACATGTTGAACCCCACTTCCTGTTTCTCTGTCTTAACGTTGGACAGCTTTGGTCCCTCGCCAGGTTCCATTTTAATGGCTTTATCCAGGATGCCATTATCATCCCTATCCAACAGATAGCGCAGCAACGCATTGTCCTTCTTTTTGGGACTCCCCGGCTCCTGTTTTGCACAGAGTTCTCCCAGGGCGGCCATGTTGTCCACTGTGGCTGACTCAGGACCAATTGGGTCTTTTCCGGTAGCCTCAGCCGTTAGCTTGGCCAGTTCCACGGGTGAGGTGCTGTTCTGCAGTAACCTGTGGAGGATTTTGTGTTTCTCCTTTAACGAGGTGGAGTAGTTGTTATGCCCAGCCCCACCTAAACCCCCAACCCTGCCCAGCTGGTCTTTACAGTTCTGGTCGTCCCCAAGGGGCCCTGTTGGTGAGCCAGGATCAGAGGGTTCTAATTTGGTGGTGAGGAGCTGGAGCAGCTTAGTCTGCCCTTTGGTGTTAAGAAGGCGGTTTGGGGTGTCACCATGCTCGCCTAGGCCTCCATTACCTCCGAAGCTGTCAGGGTCACCGTCTTTCCCTTCCCCATGCTCACCCTCCTGGTTTTGGGACAACAGTTCTTGCTGCTCCCCAAAAGTTCCAAACAAGTCCACCTCTAAGCTGGGATGGCTCTTGGCTAGTTGGCTTCCAGTGCTGCTGCTGTGTAGAGGGCTCTGAAGGCCAGCCAGCTTCCTGTCAGGTGACTCTGGATGTTGCCCCTCAGTGAGTCCCTGGGTAACCCTGTGGCCCTGACTCAGGGCTTGCAGTGCACTGAGGGAGTTGAACCCCTGGGCGTTTCCTGTGCTGCTGCATACAGACGCTGGCGAGTGGAGGCCAGCTACAGGAGAGAAAGACCCAGAAGGATGCTGGGGGAAGTGAGGGCTACTGCAGCTGCTACTACTAGCCGCCATGCTGGGGCTCTGGTGATGTGGTGACAACATGGCACCCTGGACCCCTGACGTGATGCTGGGGCTTCCCTGGGCTGAAGGGCTGCCAAGCTTGAGTGCGTGACTGTTTCCCTGAGGCGTGGGCGCCTGACCCGATAAAGACCCAAAACCACGTCCAGGGGTGCTGGAGGCTGACGTGGTGTGGTGGGTGTTGCTGGTGACACTTGCGTCAGGAGAAGGGGAGGGACCACCCACACTGGTTGGGGTCATTGGCTTGACCATGCCCTGCCCACCAGGTGCATCTGTGGTCACGCCACCCATGTTCTCTCTGTAAGAAAACAGGACATAAGATTTTAAACTGCTCCAGTGCAGTGACGCTAGTTAACAGAGGCAATTAGTCCATGTTCCCTGAGTAAATTAGGCTTGACAAAGCAATACACAAAATATAAAAGATAAAACCTGCTAGCTGAACCCATATGTATTTATTTATTTTTGTAAAGGGGGAATCTTTAACATTTTTACATAATATTTTGTATTTTTAATATTCTTACTTATTTTCTATGAATAATTTTTAAACAATGCATCTTGAGTGTGCTAAAGGTTTATTAAATCTTCATGTTGCAATATAACTGATGACGACCAGGCAGGGTGAAAACATTACTTGTTCATTCTACTAAAGTTTGCAAACTATAAACCAATGTGCACATACTCTTTTCCTGATAAGCCCTATTTAACCAAGGTCACCTGACAACAAACTACAGCTAATGGCAGGAAAGTCCAACTGTTATAACAGTCAGATTAGAGAATGTCTCATTCTCAATGCCATGTCAGGCAGGTTAGATTTTAGTCATTTTTAGAACATAATTCTTTACTTAAAAAAAATCCAGAAAAGACCATGACAAACAACTGACAGCTAAAAACAGCTAGGAAGAGAGAAGTGTTTGTTTGTTTGTGTTTTTTAGTCTAATAATTGATATAAAACTGTTCAACTAAAAGTTTTCCCATCTGCCTCTTAAAAAAAAGTTACTAAAAAAAAAACCCTGGTAGTGATACTCTAGCTGGTGAACTTCACCAAATGTCTCCTGAAAGCTGTGAATAAGCAATGTGGATTCAGTAAAAAGCACACCATGGAGAGGTTAAGTAACAGCCTTTTCTTTCAGCGTCAATTACTCATGTCATAAAGTAAAATAGAGAGCAGCTCTGAAACAGTGTACACAACTGAGAAAACAAAGTTGTAACGAAGCCTGAAGCTGTAACAGAGAGAGAGAGAGAGAGAGAGCTTTCAACATGGATCAGCTTCAGCCCCGCAGCAAACACACAAAGCTCTCATTGTGCTGAATACTGGAGCAATAAATTTGAATGTGAAACTTGTGGAAGTAAAAAGGCCAAGTCCTCGCCATTGATCCCTGAATGCTCTGAGTAACAGTCCTGGCATTGTTTTCTGACCGCTGTCCAATTCCTGACTCTGAGCGGTCATACCAACGGCTGGATGCTGGCTAAGTCGCAGTCGCTCCCAGTGGTGGGAGGAAGGGATGGAGGTACTGTAGACTGGACTGGCTGGTAGTGCTTGTGTCAGTTTTGGTCTATACATATGGCAACAGTTCTGAATAACAGGCCCTTTGTTCAGGGCAGTGACCCCCCTCCCTATACACCCCCATGTCCAAATGAAGAGGAAACCACAAACACAGAGAGAACATGTGACACAGATCGGCAAGTCAGATGTCATTATGTGTTGAAATTGATAAAACCTTTCAAATATAGAAGCTTGGATGATGCACAAAAGATTTCTTCTTCTTTGTTGGACTGAATTCATCTTTAGCACACCGTCACTATCCTTTCATTCATCATAACACTGATTTGCACCAACTCTGTAAGACTCTGAGACGGACACTTTGCAGCAGAGACAGAGTTGAGGACAGAGTGGCTGGTACCTCTGCAGGATGTGCAGGGACATGTAGAGCTGTGGTTCATTGGTGGCTGGAGATCGGACCAGCTTGCTCTTGGTGTGAGCTGAGACGATGGTTCCGTCTGCCAGGGAGAACCTGTACATGGGGCTGAGCGCATGGCCGTTCCTCAACACTGGAAAGACAGAGACAGACAAAAAGTCACAAAAAGTCTAGAGAAATATCTGTTTATCTATTCTTATTAGAGCAAAATTGAAGCTAACTAAGACAGAACACTGTGAACATAGAGGGAGGGTGAATGAAAGAATGCTGAAATAATTAGTCTAATTATTGATTAAATTAATTGACAAGACAGTTATGATTGCTGATAATAAAAACAGGATGAAAGATGGATAATTCTTCTCCAAACACAGATTCCTCAAAGAAATTCTTAAGTTCTGAGCAACTCCACAGCAAATCTGCTTTGTAGCCAACAGCACCTGTCAAGTTAGTAAAAAAAACAAAACAAAAACACAACACCAAAAAAAAAAAACACAACAGCAACCAAGCTAATTCAGGGAACCTGACAAAGCTAAAATCCACATGTTTTGGCTGTATTAGCCTCCACCGGGTTTAGATATTCACCATCTTGCTGGTGTTTCTTGGCGAAGGACATCTCCCCGTCGTTCTGCAGGTGGAACCTCTGAATGCAGCGCCGAACAAGGTCCTCCCAGCCCGGCTTCATGGATGCCCGCAGCAGACTGGTGTCCAGTGATGTGATCTTACCTGGACAGGTAGAGCATGGCACTGATGTTAGCAGATGTTTTAGACATTGTGGAGCAGTGGAGTAATTACTGAATAGTGTAACTGCTTTTCAACCAGTCGGCCAGAGATCAGCAAGCATCCAACATGCTGCTTCACTTCACACACGCTGTTTAAAGGTTGTTCCTGACGTCATTATAAAAAACTGATCTTAAAATGATTTGGTTTTCAAACAACATACTTCTCTACAGGTTGTGGACAACACCATTATATATTAGCAAGCTACTTCATTAATCTAGGCAAGGCGAGGCAAATTTATTTGTATTGCTCATTATCATACACAGAGGTCATTCAGTGTGTGTGATAGATGCATAAAAATGAGGTAAAAAGCATAATAAGAAAGATAATATCTAATTAAAGAGTAAGACTAAATGATTAAATGAAGGCAGCAGAGAACGGAGAAGTTTTTAGCTTCTTGTTACAGTTTGGGCAGATTTGATGTCCATTGGGAGCTGGTTCCAGCAGTGGGCAGCACAGTTTTAACTCTAGGCACCACTAACTGACCAGCTCCTGCAGATCCTAGAGATGCATTAGGCTAATATACATAGAACACTGAACATTTCAGAAATCTACAGTGATCACATGACATTAATAGGTTGCAGTATAATATACCTTGAAGGTCCTGCCGCGTGGTGAAGCTCTCGTACGCAGGCATCACAGGTCTCTCTTTGACGGGGACTCTTCTTGCCACGCAGATGAGACAAGACTGGAAATCTGCACAGTTGAAAAAAAAAAAAAAAAAACACACAAAAAAAATACAGGTTCAAATCCTATCTGCAATACACTCTTATATACATAAATGTATGCATGTGATTTAAACTGCGAGCTCACTTTCCCTGTCTTTGGTGGTCTTGTTCTGGTTCTCCACCTGTTACAGCCTCAGAGCTTCCCTCATTAAAAACACATGGCAACAGGTTTATTTCCCTGCCAGTCTGTCTGTACCTGTGTAATGTGCATGTCTGAAAGAAAACACTAGAAACACCTCTAAAAATGATGTAGTCCAGCCCAACACTATCACCAACAATGACCTAATTGCTAAAACATATCATTTAATTAACACAACAGCAGCTTCAAACAAGACAACACCGACCTCATTAACTCAAAGCCTCAATCTAAAAGTCACCCTAAACCTCAGCCTCAACCTGCAGCCCTCAGTCTGTCCAGCAGACATCCTCCTTCTGTCAGGGGAGAGATTGGCACAATATCTGGTTGTCAGACATCTAAAATTAGAGTGCCAGAAAGATTCTTTTCCCTAGTGTGTATGTGCGTGTGATAGGACAAGATGGGAAGATGACAAAGTGCCACACACTAATTAGTCTCTCCCGATGGATGGGAGGAAAAGTAGAGAGGAGTGGTGATGAAAGGAGGACAGGACACAAGAGAGTAGAGGCTGGGGGATGGAAAAGTGACAGAAAGTCAAGAAAGAGATGGAAAAAGGGAGAAAGAAGAAAAGAACAGAGAGAAAAATACATGTATGAGTGGAAGGAGGACAAGGACGACAGAGAAACAAATGGAGAGACATGACAAAAAAAAACAGAGAGACCAAATCACAGATTAAGAGATAAAAACAAGGAGGGAAAAACAGGAAGAGGGAAAATGTAAAAGAAGAGCTGAATCTGTAAATTAAAAACTAAAATCAAAATAAAAGACCAAGATAGATGCAGGGACAGGTGAAAAATGAAATTAAAAAGGTAAGAGAACCAAATACAAAACAATGAAGATTGAGTAAAATGGCAAGAAGAAGACACACAAAGTGAAAAGCACCAACAATAGGGTAAATTAAAGACAATACCTTCCCCCTCTTCTTTGATGGACTTGGGTTCGGACACAGCAAAACACTGCATGGTCTCATACTTCTGCTGCGGCGTGTCCTGCTGGTCAGCGGTTGTCCGAGCTTCGCCGTCAACGTGAGGGTTGACCAACATACGACAGTTAAAGGTGTGGCTGTTCCTGTTGGATGAGTCGCCGCTCCGATGATTCACTGGAAGATGCACACCAGTCCAAAGACGGGACATTAGAAGGCCCCATATCATGTTGAGTAGAATTGGCATCCCAAACACCAATATAATTACTGCAAAGCTGTTTACTTTATTCAAAGTGAGACACAACTGGTTCACTTCTATGCACCTTTGAACTCCCTTTGAAAAGCTACGTCATGTTTTAACAATGGGTTCTCACCAATTTTCAGAGGAAGACTTGTAGAGGTTGTTGAGCAAATTTAAAAGGTCCCATATTGTATAAAGGTAGGTTTCCATGTGTTTTTTGATTATAAAGCAGGTCTAGGTTCTTTATTAATGCTGTGAAAGTATCAACGCTTCAGTCCACAGAGAAATGCACACAGCTTGTATTCAGAAACTGAGCCTTAAAATGAGCTGTCAGGACCTCTGGAACTTTGTGATGTCACAACAAAGCAGTCGCTGCTCTCAGCCATGCAGATGAGACTCAGAGCCTTTCTTCTGATTGGCTCACTGACCTGTTGTTACTACAGCCACAGAGGGAAGCCTGAGAGAGGAGATGTAAAACTACACTGAGATAGTTTTTGGTTCTTCAAACCAAAAATCTTCTCAGAAAAGTGTAAAATATCAGACCTTTAAGATAATGTTACCATTATGTGCTAGCTAACTACCTACCACCTGCTACTAGACATGTAACATGAGCTCATTAGATGTGGGAAGACAGATAATAATTAAGACAAATAAAAGCTGGAAAAAGTAGCCATTTTGCCAAATGGCAGACAAATAATGACAGAAATTCTATTTCACTTCTGCAGAAGGTGAGGACTGAAATCGCTCCTCCATCAAACCATGTTCCAGTTAACTTTCTGTTGCTCTTACCCAGGCTCTTAGGTAGGAGGTTCTTGATGAACTTGGCATGATCGCCAACATGCAGCACGCTGTAGACGTTGGTGTTCATCAGCTCCTCCTGCTGGTAACGTAGATACTGACTGACGTTCTCTGAGACAAACACGATGTTGCCCTCCATGTTGACCACGAAGAAGAAGCCGTCCAGGGCCTGAGGGGTGAGGAGAAAGTGGGAGGGCAGAGGAGAAAGAGGAGATAGTTAAAAGGGACAGGAGAGGTGGAGAGAGATAAGAGCAGAGAAGTGGAATGGAAATGTCAAAAATAAAAGAGGGGGAACATATTATGGGAGTTTGGAGCGAGAGAAAAGGATGAAGAGAGAGTGAGAGGTAAGAGCAAGGTAGAAGAAATTCAAGGAAATGTGTGAGGCAGTAGCAGTAGGAAAAGAAAAGGGAGAGAAGAAAGTGAGAGGGAGAAACAAGAGATTGGATGTTAATTAAAGTTCATCTGAGCTTTCTACCCACCAATGATTAGACTGAGTGGAAGTGAATGTGAAACTCAAAAGGAGCAAGAAACAAAATGTCAGTCGCCTTTAAAATAAATCTGGGTATTTTAATGTGGGTAGTTTTGCAGTGCGCTTTCATAATTCTAGGTGTTGGCCCCTCTAGCACTATGTGTGTGTGTGTGTGTGTATGTGTGTGTGTGTGTGTGCGTGTGTGATTTTCCATTCTTTCACTCCTGTCAACTCAGCATTTTCCACCTATATGTACAGACTGTGATTTGTCCTTTAGCCCGCCACATGTCCACACAAGCCTCCTACTGTAAGTCTGCCTGCTTATCATCCCAGCTGGTGTAGAATGGAATAAAATAAAACAGAGCAGAATAGAATAGAATTGAAAGGGCCTTGGCAAGAAAGATGTTTATCATTTAGACTCCAAGCAGACACCTCAGCCAATATTATGGCTGATGAAAGCTATATTTATCCTGTGTGTGTGTGTGGTCAGGCTCCTCCTCTCCTATTCTAATCTGGCTTTTCAGTAAGGTATTTATACCTCATTGGGTCCCATGTTATACGTCACCACACACCCGTGCACGCGCGCACACACACACACAGACACACACACACACACACACACACACACTGCAGGTTTCATGACGCCACAGCCGTTAGCCTTATCTCTCCGCGTCACTGTAGAGTGCAACACCATTTAAAGTCAGAGGGACGCTCTAATTGTGTTTCAGACAACAACATGCATGAAACACTTAAAGCCTGACTGAAGACAAAGACAGAGAGATTTCCTTTTTCAGTGTTTGTGCTGTGATGGCAGCACAAAGAGCTCCCAC
Organism: Trachinotus anak; assembly: GCF_046630095.1. Classification (NCBI taxonomy): domain Eukaryota; kingdom Metazoa; phylum Chordata; class Actinopteri; order Carangiformes; family Carangidae; genus Trachinotus; species Trachinotus anak. The sequence goes on along the minus strand of NW_027273863.1, from coordinate 19,640,420 downwards.
AATTCTTCTCATATCACGGAAAATCATTGTGTGCTGCATTTTGACACATGCAGTTATTTATTTAAAGGACCCATATTGTATAAAGTTTGATGTCCATGTCCACCCACCTGAACCCACCATCCATCCTTGCAGGATTTGGTTTCTGTCAGTGTTTACCTGAAATCTGCTGTACTTTTATTCGACCACTCAGCCAATCAGTAGAGAGACACAGAGCCTCTCTTCTGATTGGCTCACTGACCTGTTGTCACTAGAGCTCCAGAGAGAAGCCCGAGAGAGGAGATATAAACCTACACTGAGATGGTTTTTGGTTCTTAAAACCACAAATATTTCTTCTTATGGATATCAACACTTCAAATAATAATAATAATAATAATAATAATAATAATAATAATAATAATAATGAAACACCTCAAAAGTGTAAAATGTGGGAAATTTCAAATAAACAAAGCAGAGGCTGACCAAAGCCTGGTTGAACCTACCTCCAGCATCATGGGCCCAAGAGCATCTTTATCGATGACGCCCTGTCCTGTGGAGGAGACATCGGCTTTCTGCACCTCCTCAGCATCAGCCACTGGAGCTTTGTCTGCAGAAGATGACAACAAAGAAACATGGGAGTTGAAAAAAACTCCCATTTCAGACATAAACAGAAACCTTCACAATGTGTTTTAAGGAATTTAGTGACTCATTGACGATGTGGTGAAAGGCCATGTCAAAAGCTCAGGCTGAACATCAAAAAAACCAAAAAAACGCTTGAATGAAGTAAATGACTGTATGTTTCTTTTCCTGGAACATGAAGGTTGCGTTGTAGCTCAGCCTCTTAGCAAGTATTTTCTTTTCCCAGAAAAAACTGACTGTGTTGTTTTTGTGATAATGTCGCCTTCAGGCAAAAAGACACCCACTCACCCACTTTCATGTACATGAGGACGTTTCACTGATTATATTGTCAACTAGTCCCTCACTCACCCTAATGTTAACCTTATGCTAATGTAACTCTAACCAAAGTCTTCCACCAGCGTGCTTTTAAACCCGCAGGTTTGAGTGCTTGGGATGTCACAGAAAGCAGGTATCACCAAGCTAATGTGCGCTACATTACACACATTTATAGCCATATTAGAGGCCAGTCCCCAATCTCCTCCCTGGCTGTACCACTGCACTGTTAAGCCTCCCATGGCCCCATTAGACCACATAGCTCACATTCCTGTTGTGGGACCAGAGCTGTACGGAGTCATCAGCCCTTAAACCCTGTCACTGTGGAGCCTGGAGTGGCTGTCATGGAGGTTGGAGGGTATTAAAGTTGCAGTATGTGCTTTTTAAAAATCAATTAATTGTTGAAATTGTGATTTTGTTTGACTTCACAGTGACTATTTAACAAGTTGAGGAGAGAGAAGAAAACTATATCAGGGGAAAACAAGAAGAAATGTAGAAGAGTGGAGTTAATGTAATTATGAACATACACTTTGATCTGAGTAAAGCTTTGCACTGCAAAATGTGGTGCTGTTGTTGGCAATCGAACTTGGGCATGAATAGCTTATTAACAGCTCAGTATTGCATATGTTCCAGTCTGCAGTTTTTACAAATGCACAGCTCATTAGCTCTTAAAACTTTGTGCTTCTGGCTAAAAACAAAAAGCTGATACCTTAAATCAGCTGTTCCCTGTGACAGGAAACTGCAGCCTTAACACACTGGGCCGAAAAAAAATATGTTCAACTACTGATATCAAGTGGATGGAACCTGGTTTCTAATTATCCTTAATAAACATGTATGCTGCAGCAAATTCAAAACAGTCAGTTGCTACTCTTCACTGTATTTTGGCAGGCATCATTTGTCCATCCATCCATCCTCTGTAACAGCTTATCCAGTTCAGGCCAGAAGTGAAGCAAATGGGGTTCACTCATTTAGATGAATCAATTATTTAATTAAATAATCGCAAGCAAAAAAAATGACAATTCAAATGTGCAGATATGCTGCTTTTCTTGATTTTATTTCACTGTCAATTGATAATTTTTGCCCTCTGACCCTTTGGTCCAAATAAGCAAGTAATATGAAGACGTCACTTCGGTTAAGAGGTTTATATTATTAGCAAAATAATTGTTGAATTAAAAATGAAAATCATCCTTAGTGATCCCTCTACACCTGAGATAAGTTTCCAGTGTATGACAGGAAAACATTCACCCTCCTCCAACACAACGTTTTGATCTCACCTGTGGTTGTAGTTACAGTTATAGCTCTATGACTTTGTGTTGTGTTTCTCATTTTGTGCTCTGTTACACATTCACATACTACCGTTGCAAAGGATTTCTTTCCAGCAAACAGTCTGAGCATAAGAGACTGTGAGCTGACAGAAATCGCACAGTAAGAACAAAAACACACAAACACACTCGTCTCCTCTTCTATAATTTGACCGTGAAGTTTCTGTAAACGGGACGAACATACAAACACACACTCGCCACCTGAAGTCGTTTGACCACCATATACACACAAGCACAATGCTATTTGCTTTTGCTTTTGTGTGTGTGTGTACTTTTATACTAGGTGACCTTTTTGTAGCACAAAGCAAAGCTACTGATACTGATGTTATTTTTGTGTAGATTTTGTTTAAATTAATAAATATTGTGTCAGATCCACCTCAACTGTTAAATACTGTGACTGCTGGACAATAGCGTGTTTCTGAAAGTTGAGCAGACAGCTGTGTGACTCGTGCTTTATCTATGTGTGTGTGTCTGTGTGTGTTTGCTTATTCAGCTGTTGTTTTCAGACACAAACAGTGTTACAACATGTGGACGCCAACTGGCTGACAAAAAGAAGAGAGGGGATGAGGAAAGGAAAGGAAAGGAAAGGAAAGAAAAGGAAAAGAAAGCTGAGGAACAATAAGAGATGTGAAGGTAGGGAGAGGTGAAGAAAGCAAAATAAATGTGTAGGAAATGAAAAAAATTAAATGACGAAGGTCTAAGAAGTGTAAAAGGGAAAAGAAGAAGAGAGGGAAAAGGGGGGAGGTAAAAACAAAAGGAAGTTGAGGTAGTGAGCTCAGATCTGCCTGCTTTCCTCTGCAGACTTAAATCATGTTGGTCAGTATTACATAACAGCTCTGTCTCAGTCTGCCTCTTCACCATCATCATCATCATCATCATCACACATCATCATTACAGAGTCTGTGTTACATTTCTCTTTACATTTCAGTGTGTGGATGCCTTATTATATGGTCCCATGTGTTTGGGGACTGATGGACAGGACAGAGCCAGATTTTAGACCAATCAGAGGTAGGGATTCAGTTTTTTTACTTTGTGTGTGTTTCTGTGATAAAACACTCCATTAGGTGTTTAATGAATGTTAAAAAGAGGCTCTGCGGGTGCCATCATAGTCACATTTTGCTGGTGGCATTTTTAATTTCAGTTTGTTTTGGGTCACACCACAAAATTAGAGTGTGTGCACAAACACACACACTAAAAGAAATATAACCTGTTAGGAGCCCAAAAATGAGTCCCCATATCATCTCATATGTTCCTGAGTTGACGTGATGACTTGGTGATTAGCTTGATACGGACGTAAGATTATATCAGAGTCCTCACGTCCACAAGAGCCACACTCTCCTCCAGCACTTTCTCCATGCTTGTGGTTGTGAGAATCATGGATAAAGCCTCTTTTTCATTAAAAAATAGTTGTCTAAGAAAAAAAAAAAAAAAAAACTTTCCATGTTAATAGTTTCTTTCTTTAGAAGCTTTCTCAGCTCATATCAGCTCTGCTAAAGTGGATGACCGCTACATGACTGCTTATTCAAAAATATCTTTATTTATCTTTCCATATGTTTTCATGCAAAATATGGCACTGGTAAGTGAAAGAAAACACTATAAAAGACACAGAGATTCAAAAACAACTGTGATTACAGTCAATGTAACTTTATCAAGAAACGTCTCATTTGACAAATGGAACCAAAGGAGTAAACTCTTCAGAGTTGAAAGGTCCCATATGATATAAAGGGTCCATGTGTTTTTTGATTACAAAGCAGGTCTAGGTTCTGTAGTAATACTGTGAAAGTATCAAGCCTCAGCCCACAGAGAAATGCACACAGCCTGTATTCAGAAACTTAGCCTTAAAACAAGCCATCAGGACTTCTGGAACTTTGTGATGTCACAACAAAGCAGTCACCGCTCTCACAGCCATGCCCAAAGCCCTGCCCACCATTTAGCTTCTCTGAGTGTTTACCTGAAATCTGCTGTGTTTTTATTTGGTCATTCAGAGGAACAGTCAGCCAATCAAAATAGAGGCTCTGAGCCTTCCAAACTACGAAAAAACCATTCAGTGAAGGAATAATGTTTCTAGTTTAAAGACAAATATAAAATTAGTATATTCAGTATATGGCACAAAAACTGTGAGTAACAGGACAATGAAAAGGTCAAGAAGAGGAAATATGCATGATACTGTGGCTGATCCCCGGCTGGCCAAGCACAAACAACAACATTCAATTCAACAAGATTCAGTTATTATTATGTAAGTTGTAAAGAAGAGTAGATCCTTACCCTGCTCCTTGATCTGCCTGATCTGCTTCACCGTCTCCTTGAGGATGGCACATTTGTCCGGCTTGACGTTGAGGTCGTCCATGTCATTGATGTTGGCGAAGATCAGCTCTGCCAGCTCCTCGATGTATTTGTTCTCCTGCTCCCGGTTCCTCCTCTCAGTGCTCCTTTTAGGGCTGGACACAGAGTGGAAAAGAGGATGAGCATCTAAATAACTCATTGGCAAATGTGTGAATTTCAAATTTAGTGTTTAAATGAAGACTTTTATTTTCCTTTCATACCACTTACAAACTGAATATTTGCTGTTTTATGCTTATTTTCACTTGAGTTGAATGTGCTGACATTAGCTATGTGTCTGACTACAGCTGTGGACATCAAAAATATTCACATCAAGCTGCTGTAAATTGTTTGACAGACGTCCTTCCTTGCATGAGTGTGTGGAGCTATTTTGTCTTTTGGGAAACACATATCTTCAGTCTCACAGCAAGTCGATCTCCTCACAAACCTCACTGCAACCTGAGCTACAACATTCATGTGTCCTCATTATGACTTCAGTACATCGTCACTACAACCTTCATACATCTTCCCGGACAACGAAAGCACAATGACTTGTTATAGCCTATATAAACCACAGTCTGTAAAAATGCTGCAGCTGCATTTTTCTCCGTTGACCTGCCAGAGCCTCAACCCACAACCCACGCTAACCTCTCTGTCTGTCCTCTCTTTATCTCCCTTAAAAAAAACTTCATCTCTTTTTAATCTTTTTATCTAAAAGACCCATAAACAAATTTTTTCCGACAAATATGTATAACAACTAGTGATTACATATTTGACTTATTTGATATACATTTGGTGCTCAGAAGAAGAATCACAACCAATCTTAATGGCACACAACACTCAAAGGCAGATGAGGATAATTATCATATGATAGAACAGTGCACTGTGCTGAAGTTCCTGGAGGCATCCTGAAGTTATTATGAGCTACTCAGGCTCATTATTGTACTGAAGTATTTGTGGTCATTGGGAGGAGGCATGTGTAGATAATACAGTGAGGATTTATTAGTGTTACAGTGAGGATGTGCTGAGACTATGGACTTTGGATGAAGGTCTTCACCTGGGCCCCAGGAGGTCTGACTGACAGTCCTTCCTCTTCAGACACTCTCCCCCTCTAGGGGGCTCTGGGGTGTCCCCCCTCCCGCTACTCATCTTCAGCAAATATCAGCACCTGGAGTTGGAGACAGGCAGACACATGGAAAAGAGAACATTTTAGTCGTAACTACTATTTAAACAATTTCAGCAGTTATTAAACATTACACAGTGATATTTTTGCCATGTTGAAACAGCAACATTTAGGTCCCATATTGTCATATAGTATAAAGTGAGATGTCTTTTGATTATAAAGCAACGTCTACGTTCAATATTAATACTGTGAAAGTATCAAAGTGCTTTGTCCACAGAGAAACGCACACAGTCTGTATTTAGAAACAGTTTGTTTAAAGGAGCCATCAGGACTGTAACTTTGTGATGTCATAACAAAGCAGTCACCGCTCTCAGCCATGCCCAAAGCCCCGCCCACCTGGACCCACCATCCATCCTTGCAAGATTTGGTTTCTCTGAGTGTTTACCTAAAATCTGCTATATTTGTATTTGCTCACTCAGAAGACAGTCAGCCAATCAGAGGATAACCTCAAACCCTCTCTTCTGATTGGCTCACTGACTTGTTGTTACTGGAGCTCCACAGAGAAGCCTGAGAGAGGCGATGTAAAACTACATTGAGATGGTTTTTGGTTCTTAAAACCACAAATATATCTTCTTATGGATAGCAACACTTATAGAATAAAAATGGAAAAGTGTAAAACAGTAAAATATGGGACCTTTAAGTTTTTTTAAGGCTGTAAACCTGTTTGAACAATGAAAATGCAGATAAGTTACCTGAGGTGCATGTCATAATATTTAGACACTAACAGCTCAAAGAACTCAGCTTCCAAATAACTCTCAGGTCATTCACTCTATGCTTATGGTTTCAAATATATTCAAATTGTTTATTATTGAACTCAGAATGTTGTTTTTTTGATATGCAAGATAGTAAAGCCTATAACATTGTGAGGATGCTTTGAAATATAGATGCACTGGTTCCTTATGGAAATTAAAAAGCTCACTGCTGATAGTAAAAAGTGACCTTCTGTTTACCCCATGAGCTCCATAACATTCTCAACCCCACCATTATAAACAGACGTGAATTGATGTGCTGAAGATGTTCACAACCTGTTTGAATGGTACATAATCAAACAAGGAGTGTGCTCGTGACTCATGAAAACAATGTACCATTGTGATGTGCCTGCAGGCAATATGTGGGAGGCCCAGTGGGAATACAGTAGGTGTCAATAATTACTTCAGTTAGAAATAGCTAATTCATGTAGGCATTCACACTGTGCTAACATGAACATTTCTGGCATTTGAGTTGACATCTTCAGGAGGAGTCGTACTGTTTAGAGCCAAACTGTCTTGATAATCTTTCTATGATCCTAACAGTACTGTGGAAGAATAAAAAAGAAGGAAAGTAAAGGTGGGTGGAAAGAGATTAAAAGTAAACACCCATTGGCAAGAGAAGTTACACCATATGGTCACCTCATGCTGCTAGACCTCCTATCAAACACTGATGACAAAACTCATCTTGTTGGTGCGACACCAGTCAGCTCTGTTGTTTGTCTTTGTTGGGTTTTAAGGACCAAGGCTAAACAGATCTACAAGTTGCATTCATTGAAGTTTAAAGTATTTATACACAGGGTTTTTACTCTGTTATCTACTTTTCTAAAGGTTGTTTGGTTTTATTTGTTATTTCTGACAGAGTTCCACCTTCCTCTCTCTTCAAGATGATTTTTATGGCATTTTTGAGCATTGATGTTACAGTTATGGGGTAGAGGAGCTTTGATTTCTTTTCCTGGACTCAAGAATTACAAATTGCATTGCATTAAGAGCTTAAACAATCAAATCAATCAAAACTAGCAGTTAGTTGCACTTGAACAAAGGCAACAGTGCTGAAGTAGAGTCAGATCAATAACTTAGTTTTTAAGAGTGTTTGTTCAGTTGTTCCTGAACACGAAGTTCAGGAAATTAGAAAAAGCAAGCAGATTATCTTCTAACCAGATTACAAATGAATGCAGAATCTGGTCCTTTTAAATGTGACAAATCTTTCTTGTATACAAAATCACACACACTGATGAGTCTAGCAGTTACAAGCAGGGGAGGAGAAGGTGTGTGTCAGGGCAGTAGGCCTTTAAGGCCCTTCAACTGGCCAACACATCACCTGACTGTTACATAACAGTGTGTGGAGCTGATACTGAGCAGATGAAGGCAGAAAAGCGGGATAAGGGCGAGAGAAAACAACAGGGAGAGGGAGGGAGGGAGGGAGAGAGAAAGGAAAGACGATGAGAGAAAAAGTGAGAAGGACAAAGATAGAAGAAGGGAAAGTGGAAGAAAAAGATGTATTCAGGGAAAGCACAGCAGAACAGAGGATAAGAAGAGGATCAAATGGATGAACAATGGGTTTATTGGTGCACATGGGAAACACATTTGCACACAGACATCAAGTCAGCAAGCGCAAATGTTGTAAATAAGACACATGGGTGTGGATGGGGACGGGGTGACAGGAGGAAGAAAATGGGAGGGGGGGGATATGGCCTTATTACATCATGAGAAGAGAGGAGAGAACAAATGGCCAATAAGGTCATAAAAAAAAAGTCAAAGAAATTGATGTTTTTGGTTGTGCTGCTAGTTCCCATAATGCAAGAAGAAGCCATGGCAATCAGCTGTTATCATCACCAGTCAGCTAGTTATCAACACTTCTTGCTATCACCCAATTTTAGCCAGACCAGCAGCGTGGCTCTAATGTCAGCCTGACATTAGAATCAGTCTGGTTATCAGTTAGTCCAACACTTTGGTTCAGAGTTAAATATCTTGACAACTACTGGATGATTGCCATGAAACCTGGTACAGATATACAAGGAGTTAAGAAGATAAATTTTAAAGTCTTTGTTAATCCTCTGACTTTTCTCTAGCAACACCATGAGGGGGAAATTATGGTTTTTACTGAAATATCTCAGTAAAGATTACATGAAATGGCTTGAAATCTGGTAACAACATTCATGATCCCCAGAGGATGAATTTAAATAATTTTTTATCCACAGACTTTTTTCACTCAGTGCCATCTCCAGGTTATAATTCACGTTGCTTTAAGACTGAATAGAAAAAAATGGTGTGATTCCTCTCAGCTTCAGCTGTACTCTGTGTTTAGAGCTGATTTGCAAATGTTAGCATGCTAACAAGTGAAAGTAAGATGCTGAATACGGTACATGTTATACCTGCTGGACGTCAACATGCTAGCACTCTCACTGTGAGCATGCTAACCCCTTTATCTCAAAGCACCGCTGTGACTCGCTGCAACCATCACTGGGATGTAAACACCTTCTCAAGAGCTGAAGGACTGCTGTTTCACCTAACCCTAACCCTAACCTGTTCTGGAAAAACTTGTTCCAAGATAAAAGAAACAGTAATTACACAAGCATTTAGGTTATTTGGATTAAACACTTCTGCTATAGTGGAGACATGTAAACAGAAAGCAAACTGGAAGTTTGATAATATTACCACTTCTTTATTCACTGTGAAATTAACACCCTGGTAAATATGTATATATAAACATGTAAGGTAATTAGTTGCCATTCTTCATTGGAGAAATTTAAACAGATATTGTTCTACCTTTAAGTAGAGATGTTTGTGTTTCCATTTAATTGTCATCTAATTATCAGGGAGAAAAGCTAGGCCAGGCCAACCTCACCATTCAAAATACCTTTAAGCAGCACATTAAAAAGGCTTCAATGAGTCATCCCTTTGGTGGACAACAGGTTGTTTTTGGTTATATATAACATATCAAGATAACAGATAACATCACCATCATGAGAGTAATCAACATAACAGACTTTAATGTTCCAACATATTTTATTTCAGAACATTTTGTTGTATCAGAAGATGCTATCTGTAAAACCTCTGCTTACTCCCTGTCCTCTACCACCGGAACTGGCCTGCAGTCCATTGCAATCCATTTTGCAAGGGAGTTAGTTAGTCGGTAACAGGTGGACTTACTTAGTTTGTGTCTGAATGCTTGGTCAAGTGTAGCTTGATGAGGTTGGCTGCTAGCGCTAGCTCGGACCTCCGGGTTTGCTGCTAAGTGCTTTGCATTTAGGTGATATTTCAGGCTTAAAGTACTCCGATGGTATGAAAATTGCGGAGAATGGTGTTCAACAGTACCATCTGGGCGTTTTTTAAATGTAAGAGTTCCATTTATAAAGCCAAGCAGCGTCTTCTCGTCCTCCTCCATCATCATCATCATCTTCTTCTTCTTCCTCTTCAGAACGCGATTAATCTGCATTAATTTTTTTAACACATAATTTTTTCTGTGATTAATTAATCGAGAATAATGCGTTATTTTGCCCTAACATAATGCATTCCCTAGCCCCTTACGCAAACCCTTATCGCAAATTCTAACCTGAAACAACCACTTGAAGTCACAATTCCAAATATCCTCACAATGATGGTTTCAAACCATACTTTGTCCACACAACCATAGACAGACATGTTCACATACACGCACGCACGTATGCACACACACACACACGCACACACGCGCACACACACACACACACACAATGCATCACATAATTATTTCAATAAATGTCTCAAAGAGATACACATGGACCCACATCTGCAAACACATATATGGAGAGATACATATGGTCTTGCACACACACACACACACACACACACACACAATGAATTAACACTAATGTAGCCTACGACAAAAGCCTTTAGCTTGTTCAGCCCAATACTAATGCAATCAGGGGAGCCAAGAGCTTCACAAAGAGAGGCGAGGCCAGAGGGTCAAACCAGCCATTAAGGAATTAAAGCTGAGGACTGATCACAGCCTGCTTAAGTGGACGCTGTCTCCAATAGAAACCATCACTCCTCCGTTTCTTTGTTTTGGGTTTCTGAAAAACCAGTAGTGACAGGGTGAGACAGGTGTGTTTTTATCCTGGTGCTACATGGAGCATTTTCTTTATTTTGACCGAGGAGGAGAAAAACACTACCACCAATGACACCTCTGGAATAATGCAGAATTTATCATTTAATCATGTTTCTCATCATCTTCTCATTTGCTTGTAGTAATTACAATATGGCACAATAGTCGACTTAATGCAGTGAAAAGGAAAATATTGAATGGAGATATTGCTTCAACCAGCAATGCTTTAGGAATATACATTATTCCTTCTTTATAAAATAAACTATTCCCATAACATAAACATTTTATTTCTAATGTTAACCTAAACAGTATTTAAACCTCACGCCAGCATTCTGTTTATGGGACAGTGGCTCACATGCGGGTTCAGTTTTTTAAATCATTTATCTAACTACAAACTGTCTTTCTGGTCTGTTCAGCTTTCAAGGAATATTCCTGTTGCTTCTACTTCCTGGTATGTTACAGGTGACAGGGAGCAGGTCAGTGTCAGATTACAGCCAGATGGAGGTCAGATGAGAGGAAAGAGAGCGGTGCAACCTTTTTTATTATATCATAATAGAAATACACTAGCACACAAACTGAAGGAGGGTTTGGTAATAGGGTCCAGATAATTAGAAGAAATACTGTGCAATAGGGAAGGCCTGAAAATCTGAATAAACGGTCGAGATGATGTGACAATCACTATTTGCATGCGAGACCTACCCTGACAAAATGATAGTTGTCATGGAAGTAAAACACACTATGGGTGGTTATTAAAAGAATGAGTCATCCTCAGGCCTTAGCTTGCAGAATAATTGAGGTTTTGAGCATGTAACCAAAAGAAATAAGACTGACCACGCAGTCTTATGTAATGACTGACAGCACAAAATTAAAGCTAATGTGTTATTGCAAGGACAGTGGAAAAACACCATCTTTACACTTAATAAAAGAACACATCAACAGTGTGGTTCTTATTTGCTTTAAGGGCATTAAATATTAAATGAAAAAGTTACTCCATGTTATTGACAAGGCAGCTAGTCTGACTACTGCCCTGACCTATTAAAGCTACACATCCAGGTCTGTTCATCTTTAAGACAGCCTTATCAAGGAGTTAACACTTTAGAAAAACAGATTTCTGCTGCATAAAATAAGATTAAATCAGGATGCATATGATTTTTCAGGCTTGACTGGGTAATACTCTTCAAGCCAGTAAAAGTATTCAAATAAAACAGTCAAAGTAGCTATTATCATGCCTTGGTTGTTGTGTTTTGAGGGTTTCATGCCAGAAAGGCTGAGAGTACTGGAAATATATGGTCCCGATGTAAACACGACAGTGGTGACTGAGGTGGGACCCTCCTCCCTTTGGCGTCTAAGCTCCTGTCAAGGCCGCAGTCTAAGCCAGCGAACCCTCCCATCACACACAAACATAAAGTAGATTTAATACCCTGCTGAGGCTGGATTAAGAACACTGGCTTCTCCAACACTGAGGGGCCTGCAACATATGACGGTGGGTGTGTTTGTGTGTGTGTGTGTGTGTGTGTGTGTGTGTGTGTGTGTGTGTGTGTGTGACTGCATCTCTGTGAGTCAACGTGTACATGTCAATATGTCCAATTTCTTTATGTACATCTCTGCTGTTTGGTGCCACTGTGATGCTGCTCTGAGCCAGCAGCTTTATGGTCGGTGGCTTACCGACTGTTGCCAGGGACAACTAGCATTTTGTTGATCTAGCTGGCTTTAGACAACATCAATTCCCTACAACAACGTAACTACAACATAGCTTTTAATTGAACAATGACTAAGTTCAAATAACAAATATATCAAAATGTAACTCGAACTGCATATTCTGTCTCATTAGACCTGACTCAGTCGATTAAAATTTTAATTACACTAAAACAACATAAAAAGCATAACTCCACGTTATTAGGGTAAGACACCCAGGCATCTCTCCCAACAATATCTTCAACTAAACATGTTCCTTCAATCAGTTCTGTTTGACTCTAAATTGATGACTTAACCTTGAAAACAGAAAACAGGTGTGTACCTCTGTTATGTTCATAGTTATAGCTAATTAAAGCTAAAACGGTAAAAACATTAAGTGGTGCATTAAAACTACACCAACAATTATTTATGACAAGCAAATTACAACTTTTGATATAAATAAATAAAATAAAATAAATGTTTGAAATAAAGTGGTGTATTTCTGCATAAATGATGCAACAAAAACAAAACCAGTCTGGAGGTTTGGTAAGTTAGCTTATGCTGTGACTGTCCTGTGACATTTCCCAGTGACCTTTTTGAGAACCAAGAAACACTGTTGTCTTCAAACAGCCCTCCAACCTGAACAACCACACAGGCCATTTTTTTCAGCCCTCTGATACGACTCGTGGGAGTGTCTCCTCCAATAGTGGCCCTTTGGTGGCAGGCATACTGGACCTTTGTTATCGGTTACAGTAATAAACAAGTGAAATGTACGGTAACAGCGGTGTAACTACCTTCGTCGCCAAGGTTACTTTGATAACAGTCTTGGTAAGGTTTAGGAAAAGATGGTGATTTGGGTTAAAATAACTACTTCCTCAACATTAGACGATCTTTATTGTCATGGTCACAATAATAATAACGAATGGTCATGGATAATAGAAACAACGTAAACTGCTACTTTCACCTGGAAATTGAACACCGCCCGCCTGTAGTCCTGTGTTTTGTTGACCTGTCCATCCACCCCAACCTCCTCCTGACGTAGACTTTGTCGCGCTATAAACTACGTCACAGCACTTTTTCCTTTGCTCCTGTCATAATTACTACGACCACTAGATGTCACCTAACAACAAAACCTAACTATGGATCATAAAAACCTGCTGCACAGACGACCTAAGGGCTCGTTTTTTACAGGAATGTCTCACTGTCTTATTAGTTTGATTACACAATGCAACTTATGAATTAATGTAGTACCAAACTTCTTCATCCCACAGAGTCGTTAAACTCCTTGACTGGGATTTCCCACTTGTGGCCTCGAACACAAATTTTTCAGCTGAAAGTGACAAAGCTTCCCTGCTGTGATTTTACTCATCTATCTTTAATCTACTTCCTAATTCCAGCACTGCAGTTGCTGCTGGATGAACTTGTGTGGTCTCAGTCTTCTAAAACTGACACATGGTACTAACCTTAAGAACCAAAGATAGATTATTTAAGATTAGCTATTTCATTACCTGCTTATGTCAAGCCCTTTTTTTGAGCTTAATTGGAAGTCTGCGTTAATATGGCTTCAACACTATAAACACTGGATGTAGCCAAAGAGGATAACAATGTAGGCCTCTGTTCATGTCCACCACATGTCACAACGCCATTCAACACCCAATGAACATCTAGTTTGAGGAGCAAAGTACTTTATCCAGTGGCGTCTTCCTTCTGTCACCAGAACCTTAGCATCAAGGTCCATTTACTAACAATGTAGGGTTTTTGATTCCTTCTGAACAGCAGATATAACAGAAGAGTTTCGACTGGTCATGTTTTTTTTTTTTTTTTTTTTTTTTTTTTAACAACCAACCAATGAATATGATGATGTTTGATGAGGAATGACATGGATTATTTTTTGGGAACCTACAGATAACTTCATATAAAACATGTACTTGCATTGATCTGTTTTGGGATTTGAGAACTGGATCATCCTGACTTGTTTTTTGTTAATACTTCTTTTACCTACCTCTTCTTTTGCCTTAAAACAAACTGTATGTCAAAGACTCTGATTGCCAGAGCAACTGATGTACTACTCAGGACAACAAAATGCAGAGGGATGTTGCTGCACACTCTGATTCTTATTACGGCTTTGACAGTTGTGTGTCCTTTCAAATTTCATGCAAAACCTTTGCTCTCACAAAGTTGATCCAAAGTGTATGAAGTTGTGTCCACATTACACAGTCTATCCTGATGGCCATTATTTTAGCTGAACAGTATTTTAATACTTTGTCAACTACTTCTTTATATCTAAAATTGTCACTATGACAACAAAACAGCTGCCACCTGGCAGCCCAGTCCTTTTTTATTGAACTCCTTACACCGGTGTGCTGGAATGGAAAGCAAACACCTTTCTGTGTGCTGAGTCCCCACAAAATTCAAGCTGTACACATTGACCCACTTCAACCAGTGCCCTTTATTTTCTAAACAGCTACCCCCACCCCCACTCTCAACAAATACAGACTAATTGGTATTTGAGTTACGGCACAGGTCAAACTTTTGATTCTGCATCACCTGAGTGCTACTCAATGAAAAAAAATTGGATTTTTAAGGTCTTCATCAACATTGTAAACTTAAGCTAGAACCACAGCTAAATTAGGAACCTACTACTGTCACTAATTCAGTAGATTTCTTTCCAGATTGTGATGATGGTGAACCTCAAACTACAACAACAGAAAATCTAAAGAAATCAGCTGTTTGACTGGAAGTTGAGCTCAGGCAAGAGCAGCACAGAAACACCAGACCAACAATCACAGACTCAAAAGAAGCAAAGATTTTATTCCTTTGAATGACCCATTTACTGATGGTTTGTTTGCAGGCTGCTCGGCCAGAAAGCTGCTCATTACTCTGCATGTGCAGCTTCATGTAATGTGAGAGCAAATCGATTATAGACCAGAATCAATAACACTGAACATGCCTGCCCAGATGCTAACTCAATTGTGAGTATGCACAGATGCACGCATGCGCACATACACATGAAGACACACAAAAAATCCAATACTCTTCCTAATACTATTTCCCATGTGCAGCAATTTACACATGCAGGACCAGCAATAATTCTCACTCTCAAACAAACTGTATCTGTTGCTAATTTGCGAGCAGAATAAAAAACTAACATTTAAATCATCTGCAAATTTGATGGAGTCAGTCCAAGGAAGTTGATAAACTAACTCAGAAGTCCCTCATGTACTGACACAGCTCAGCACAAAAGCCGCTGAACCACATAACCACTGTAGTGCGGGAAAGACAGACAGCAGAGTGGAGCATTCGTGCCCCAAATCTGTCCTGTGGTGGTTAAACCTCTGGACCCTTGAGCAAGCATGGAAAAACACAGTCAGGACGTCAGAGTGAAACTTGTACACACACACAGAGAGAGAGGCGCTTTGTTTTTTGTCAGTGACACTCGCCCTCTCTCGTCTCGTCACTTTCAGCAGCAGCCAAATCTGGACACAAACTCTTGAGTCTTCTCGGATCAAGTATCAAAATCAAGCTTCTCAGATTTTCATAATTTAATTTGCAGGTAAATGACAGTGGAATGAAAACTAAAGGTTTAAACGTTATCTATAATGGGAGTGTAGCAGTACAGTTAGCTTATTAATCAAGCCAGTTCACAAAACAGGAGTCACGGTTTGATACATGTCATACTTCTAAAAATAGGTATTACTAATGTATCACGATGTAGCTGACAATGAATATATGCAGAAACTTAACATTTCCAAAAATGAGCTGAACTGGCGGAGCTGAAGCCATGCTAACACTATGCAAGATATCTGTACACTGAGATTGCACATTAAGTTTCCTCTGCAAAAAAAAACAAAAAACATATCCTTTAACACACTGAAAAGTTGGGTATCAAGCTCAACTGATGGGCTCAAGCTTAAGGTAACACAACACAAAATGAAAGCAAAAACACAGAGATACTGCAGGAGCTTTGGCCCTGGAGGTCAAACTCCATCTTCAACTCACTGAATGACTTATCTGCAGAGGTAGCTGCCGGTGTCAGTGTGAAAATTAACATACAGTCACAGCTGAGTGGCTTCATAAAACTCTCCTGTTGTGCCGTGTGCACATGAACAGGTTTCCTTCCAGTAATGTTCAGAGAAAACAATACCTGTGACAATGTTGCTTGGTAAAACAGAGTAAGCCTATAAATAAGTTGCCATTTGCTCAAGTCATATGCGTCGCTTTGTGAGGAGAGAAATCATGTTTTTCAGATGGTGGATATCTGGAAACTAAATGAAAGTATAACTTGTGGAAGGGTAATATTCTGTGTAGACAAACGGTTATTTAACACCTTAAAACTCCTCTAACTTCGTCATATTTTTGTAAAGTGTGAACTTGTCATCGTGAAACTCAACTGACTCCATAAAAGTGTGAAATTCTTGCTGGTTGTGCTGCAGCTTTCCCTTGAATGATTGGCCATGCGTACATGCTTTCTGAATGAGTGTTGACAGCAGTTGTTATTGAAGCAGAGCAAACTCAGTTAACAGTTGGCTGGTTAGACCTCAGGTGACAGAGCAACTACTGGCCTGCTGACTGTGCACTCTGTGTGAGTGTGTGTGTGTGTGTCATTCACAACCACTCCCCCCAACACACACACACACACACACACACACACACACACACACACACACACACACACACAGTGTCAAAACCACAATAATACATGGCAGCTCAAAGTCCAGCTCTGACTAAGATGATCACGCACACTGTGAGCATCAAACTCATCACTGCTTGGGAATAAATTCACATAATCATTATAATATTATTGTTACCAGCCACGACAGCGTGGCTGGTATTGCTTTCACCTTGTGAGTCTGTGTGTGTCTGTGTTTAGTGGGAACTACCACTGAGGCTGCTTTGAGTACTTTAGCAGGTGTTTATATGTGTGTGTGTGTCTGTTGTTAATATTATAGCATCACAATTGTGTAAGATACAGTCACAAAACTTTACAGATGTGTAGCTGACATGGGAATGACGGCAGATTTTGAAGCTGGGTGTGGTCTCATCCATGAGTACTGACTACTCCTGTAATAATGTAGTAATGACCACTGAGTACTCATGGGTGGAGACGTCAACATGTTGACTGGTGTGATCCCATCACAACATGTTCTCTAGATACTAGAAATTACATTTTTGTTCTATAGTTTATAATAATTAATATTTATTTTAATTCTAAAAGTGTACTATATTGTACAATAAGAATAATGTAGAAATTAGAATGATTTTGGAATATAATAAACAATCACTTTACAATGATTTATCATTTCAATTGTGATTAAGATCGAGAAGTAAACAAAACAGTTACTGAACTACCCCAGTTCACAACACAGGGGAGGTATTTTGTATCACTCCCCCGCTGATTAACAGGTACATCAACACAGGGACTAACAGCTAATGTTCAATAATGTTATCCAACAAGAGTGAAGCAGCTGAGGGATATAAAAGTATTTTTCATCTACAAGTCAAACTCACTTAAAAGACGCTTAAATCATGAATGTAAATGTAACTTGTCTAATCCTCACATCTGTTATTCAGAGTCTCTACCAGTCTGACAGTCACTTACCTCTGCTTTGGTTAAACCTGTCCATAACCAGTCCAGAGCCGGCCAACCATCCCATGCCGGCCAGGCGGACACTCTGGGTTTTCACACCATGTATACACTCAACACACACATACGCACACATAAATACAAACTCGTTGTGTATTCCCCTCTCTCTTCTCTGTGTGACTGTTCAGTGTGTGTGTGTGTGTGTGTGTGTCATCTGCGCCTAATGACAGCTGACAAACTACATGCCACAAATCCTCTCTTTCTCTCTGTCCCCTCCCCCATCACGTCGAAACACACACACACACACACACACACACACACGCTCACACACTCCTCCCTGACTCCTCCCACAGCACACGCACACACACACACACGCACACACACACACACTCCTCCCTCCCGTTAGCCCACGGGCAGAAAAAAAAACCTCTCTGTCTATCTCTCTCACAGCCTTTCTAGAAACTGAGTCATTTACATGGCCTGTTGATCTCACATTCTGAACTCACATTACACACTGGCAAGTATTATTTCCATTTTACACACATATTGATAACATGTTTAGCATGTATAGAAAAATACTGAGAGTATAAAAATAAGCTGAATCTTATGAAAATGTACAAATATGTGACTGGTTTCAGTGGTTCTCAAGCACTTAAAAATGCACTGGGTACTAATTATGTACACTGATGAAACTGTGTGTGATATTGATAATGGGACAGTATTTTGTGGCTGATTCTATTATATAATAATGACATACATGGCATACAACAATACCAAAAGTGCATTGATACTCAAAGTGATTGCGACATCTGATTCCAAAACCACGGTGATAAACATGCTGCTCTAACAGCCTCCACTGTTCTGGGAGGTGTTCCACAAAGTGCTGGAGCCTGGCTACAGGGAAGTTCTTCCACACCAAACAGGGAAAACCATTTCTTTATGGAGCTGGCTTTGTGCGTGGGGGGCACTGTCACGTTAAAACCAAGTGGAAACCTCTGAGACTGAAAAATGAAGCCAGCATGCAAGTGGCAAGAGTCTGGCTCCGACAGTGGGTCAGTCATCATAGACTCCCATGTTAAAATGTCCAACTTTACAGCAGAAATAAACATGTTTACAGCCTGGTACAAAAAACGGTTTTGGTAAATTTTTATATAACTCACCCGTTTAAATTTTATTCAAGCTTAAAGTTATGTATAATTGAGGGTGCGGGCCGCTTTGAGTGACAGGTGGCTTGAGTGAATGCTTGCATGCGCCAAAGTCTCGGCTCCACACACGCCCCACCTCTTTGCCCATTTCTGGATTAGTATGGAGTCAGGCGGGGTCAGGCACTGCCAAGATGGCAACGGTGGAGCAGCTCACTCTGAGCTTCAAACCGCTCTTCAGAAACCTGTGGGTGACATCACGGAGGCTACGTCCATCTTTATATACACTTTATGGTTGAAACAAGAAAGGGGTCTTCCACAAACTGTTGCCGCAAAGATGGAGGCACTCTGTAGTTTTTTAAGTATTTACCATTGACATTTCCCTTCACTGAAAAACTGCCTCAGACCATATCATGTATTTACACTACTATCCCGCAACATCCTGTAACTGCAGGTTCCCACATTAGCAGGAGTGGTTTGAGTCACTCTCATTCACATCTCATTTTGTTTCATTTATCTGCTGCATTTATCTTTGCTATATCTTGAAGAATGAGAAAAAAAATAATTTACAATGCACTTTCGCAGAAAACCACAGTTTCACAGCCAAGTCTACAAACTTTCAAAATAAAAGCAAATGGATGTCTGTCAGAAACAGCAAAGCCTGTGAGTGACAGAGAAAGACTGACAAAGACTGTTACTGTACATTCAGCACTTACATAATAAGCCTCGTCCCTGTTTTGATAATAAGCCTCACACTGAGTGAGATGGCAGATAACACAATTGAAAGTGAGAGAGAAAGAGAGACACAGAGAGAGAGAGAAGGGTAATTTTAAAAATTACAAAAGGTCTAAGTGCTGGTGGAAGCAGCTGTGTTTCATGGGACACACACACACACACACACATCTCTCAGTAGTGCACACAAACACACAAAATTCGTCAGTATAGCTGTTGTTCTCACTAAATACAGACACCTCTCTTTCTTTCTCACACACACACACACACACACACACACACACACACACACTTTTCTCTGCTTTCACTTTCCATGTTGTCATGTCAGGATGTCCCTGCGTTGCTTTTTGAGCTTGTTGCAGTGACAAGGAACCAGTTTTGACGCTCTGCTGTTTAAACTCCTGCAGCATTTCTCAACCTTTGATCCGGCTGTGAAACCACTTTGCTTCTTAAGTTCTCATAACCCCACCTCTTCTTCTTTTTCAGCTCTCTGTATCACTCTGATTTTGAGAATTAAAATACACAGTATTTCAAACTCATTTAAGTGTGTGTGTTCTTTTCCATAAATTTTATTTAAAAAAATCCTCATCACTGAAATGACCTGTGAACTTTTCAACAAACTCAGTGTTCCTGTGTGACATTCTTGACATTGTTGGGACACTCAGAACACCTACATTATCTTCTTCACATCTCAGGCCAAAGGTAAAAAAATGGTAAACAAACACCAGAGTATTTGGGGAATTTGTGTGCCACTATCTCAGTTTATATCCATCTGATCATGATACATACAGTGTACAAACAAAACAAAACAAAAAACACAAACATTATTTATCATAATTAATTGAGCTCACTTACCTCATATGCAAAGCATCCTGTGTAAAGATCCACAAAGTGTGACCTAGTGACATCATTCAGTACTCTCTGCAAGACACATAAAACAAGAACTATGATTAATATGTAAAAAGACTAAAACAGGGATTTGGTTTAGTACTTTTAAAACAAAACTTGTGAGAGAAGAACTTTTCATCACTAATACACTGGATGTGACAAGCTCTAAAAACTTCCCATAATGCCATTCAGTTGGGGATTTTCATGAGCAGATGTAAACAGAAACACATCTTTCTAATTCTTAGTCCCAAGTTTTCAATGCAGACTTTTTGTTAAAATGTTTACTATCCATGCTCAGCATGAGATAATATCACTTCACTTTGTGATTTCACTCAGTTATTTTCTCAGAAACATTACAACTGTTTTCACAGTACTTTCCAGGACTAGTAAGCTAACATTGATGTGTAAAACTTAGTGGACTTTCCTGTTCTGTTTCCAGGGTTGAGGCACAATGGAGTGAGACACATCACCACAGGAATCACTCCTCCATCGAGTACAGCCTGGGGACACACCCAGGATCGAATGTATGGAAGTGTGCGTTTGATAAATACGCTGTTGAGTTTTTAACAGTGTAAAATAATTTCACCTTAAACATCACCCACTGGTTGTGCTGGAAGTCTCACTCTTGCCCACAATAACAAGAGAACCTGCTGTGTTTCCCAGACACTGACCCTGCCTGAGAGGACGATTCAGGGAGATTCGAGGCCTTTCTCACACTGTGAGGCTGACCCGGGCCGCTGTGGTGCTGGTCCAGGTTCATCGAGTTCCCACTCCGCGGTTCGCCATCACAAACATCCTATTTTATCAAACATATTGTCTCACTTTATTTGAACAGCTGAGCCGATGCAGAAACCTGCCTGAAATGCTCTCACAAGCGCAACTGCATCAAGGAGCATTCTGAAGGCCGTTCAACTTTAATTTTCATGTTGCAAACAATCTGCGCTTCCACTGAAGAGTCAGATCACATAACCTGTTAATGTTACCCTTGAGCAAAGACCCTAAAAGGCTCTACCTGCTCACTGGAGTGTCAGTCACACTGTACATAAGATGAGGCCCCACCTCATCTTATGTAATCGGGTGAAAACTCATCTTTTCAGGAAATATCACATGCTCTCTCCTCAGTGAATCACACTCTTCCTTCTTAATGTACAAAAAATGTTTACTCAGAAAGGTTACACCGACTTCGACCTCACATATTGCTATTTCTGGCTTGTAATTTGTTTAAATTGAAGCTTGTTGCTTTGTAAATTATTCTGAGTCAGATCTTCAATGAAAAAGCCTTAAATGAAAAAAAAAAAAAAAAAAAAAAGTCAACAGGAGTTCAGGTCCTACCCACTCAGTCCAATTAAGTAGTAATGGGTACCACATTTATATCTAGGCTCTTACTGTCAATGGTGTTCTTATTGAGTTACATACTGTACAGTGTTTAACCAGATTCGGTGTCACGTTGCAAAAACGACAAACACTTCTTCATTGAGCTATTGTCTGAATAGTAAAACACAGGTCAGCTAAGCCTCTGTACCATTTCCCAGGATCAGTGCATGCCAGCTCTTTTAAAGAAGCAACTTTAGTCAAATTTGTTTGGCGGATCAGCACATCCCAGCTATAGAGTGCCGCAGGGATGATGTATTTTTGTAGGCTAACCTTTGTTTGTGCCACCCTGGTTCCCTCGACCAAAGGCTAGTAGGTTTTTTACATAGGCTTTTGGATTACTGCAGAAAATAAACTCTGTGACAAACAAAAGTTTGGGATCCTGACAGGTTATGTTCAGGATAACCGGATAACCACCACTAAACTTTCAACTTGTAGTTTGATTTAGCTCGGGGGGGGGGGGGGTGAGACAGAGGTGACCAAAAGTCTACAGCAGTGGCTTTTTGGTTTATATGGATTCTACCAAGGCATCACAGTTAGTATGGTGCTGATACACTAATGTGTAAACTGCTTTAAAGTTTAACTACCTGTTCAGTGAAGTGTTGAATCTTTACCATGAACTACAGTACAGTTGAAATGCTGCAATTTCAATGTAATAGTTAGGACACACTGTGTGTGTGTGTGTGTGTGTGTGTGTGTGTGTGTGTGTGTGTGTGTGTGTGTGTGTGTGTGTGTGTGTTACTGACAACACCAAAAAGAAAAAGTCCTAAAAAGAAGAAGTGAGTTTTTTGGTCAGCAGCCAAATCCGAAACATCTGTTGGCTCTTCCCCCTGGTGTATGTGTTGTTACTGAGTGCGTGTGTGTGTGTGTGTGTGTGTGTGTGTGTGTGTGTGTGTGTGTGTGTGTGAGAAAGTCAGCCATCCTCTCAGTCAGTTGGACACAGCCGACTCAATCCACACAACCACTTCAACATGCACCTGCCACCACTGAGAGATGGTTGCGTATGTGTGCATGTGTCAGTGTGTGTGTCTATGTGTGCATCAGAGTGTGTCAGTGTGTGTGTGTAGGAGGGATGGACAGCTAATCTCTACCCAACTGCTTTGTGAATTGCACAAGCACACATGCAAGTACAAATGTTCCTGTACTCGCAGTGACAGACACACTCTGTGGCTGTGATTCAGCTCAGTTTGTGCACTTGAAAGTTGTGTAGGGAGGAGTGACATGTCAAAGAGCTTTATCAATAATAATCCCAGGAAACATTTCTCAGTGCGGTGGGGTTGTTACGGACAGTGAGATGTGGTTAAAAGCTGTGGGAGAAACTAGTGGGAACTTGAATTTAGATTATTTTGTCAACAATGTTGTGTTTCCTGCTGCAAGAAGACAATGCTCATGAGATAAAAAAACTCTCACCAAGCCAGCCCACAATATGCTTCTGGGGAAGGATATGGAAAAATGCAAATAATTGGACTCCCCTGAGGTACAGTACAGTTAACCATCCCTTCCTGAATCCAGGGAGCGGAAATGTAAACAGACGTGCGCCGTAGCTTGCTGCATTTTGTTGTTAGAGATGGAGAGTTTTATTTTAACTTTGCATAAGAGATATTACAGTAAGTTTTGAGAAAAATCACATATACACAGATACACTGTAAGACTGTCAGAGAGGAGGAAGAGTGAGAGACAGCCACAGAAAGTCAATGACAGACACACACAGAGACGGCCTACTTCCTGGCTGTGATTAAACTCTATGGTAACACGTGATGGGCAGCCACACACTGAGCCCAGAGCTGGTTTACAGTACCATCACATAACAGAAGTCGACCACAGTCTCATAATCCTGGCCAGAATCTGCTCTGTAAACGGATGCTCCATCTGTAAACAAACAGTGATTCTCAAAGTTGACAGGGATTCATCTCATTTTTAATGTGTTTCATTAGCTAATATCCAATCTGTATATGCACATGCATCAAATTACAGGATGTGGATGAATGTACCTCCTGCCAGTCTGAGCGGTCACCATGTCAACAAGTTAGATCTGTATTGGTGCTTTTGGCTACAACCCACAGCTCAGCAGCAAACCTCAAGTTCACACTCAAGTTTTACTCAAGTCACAGAGTAACTGACATTAGACTTGACTTGTAACACATCTTTGTCTTAAGACTTGACTCTTAACTTTTTACTAATGGCAATAAGAGCCATTTAAAGATTAGTCAGGCTTCTGCCAGCGGAGAGCCTTTAGATTTTTATTACAACTGTCCTTTATCCTCAAACTCCTCACAGCATGCAGCCCATGGCCACAGATGTGTGACGCTGACTAAAAACACAACAAACCAAGCTGTGTCATGAAAAGAGAAGTTGTCTGTAGAGTGAAGTTTAGAGGATTCAGAGTATTTCTTGATGCAATAAATTTCATAACTTATGATGAAATTACTCACTTGTTCACAGAGTATCGGGTGACTCTGGAAACTGTGTGAAAAGGAGATTAGGGAAGTGTAGCATCAAAATTTAACCAAGAAATTATAACACTACCACAAATTCTGGACTGATTAACCTCCTCACTGTCATTCTAGCAAAAATGTCCCACTTCCAGAAAGTGGCAATGAATGCCACAATTAGCTCTGGCCAAGGCCTACGTTTGCTCTGCAAAAGCCTGTTATGCTATTAGCTTGTATTATCCGACTGGAGGCCTGTGGACTCTTTCTCTCTCTAACTCAGCCCTGCTGTCACAGTGCAGGAGAATTACAGCCGCCGTCAGCTCCAGCTAACCAAATTAGCACTTGTTATGCAACCTGCTTGACTTGGCTCCCAGGTCTGGTGCTTCAACCCTGCACAGCTTTCATTAAGGTTTGCACACAGGACGGCCCTGCTGACTGCTAAAAGCCTGACTGTACGTAGATTTGTTTTAGGTTTTTTTTTCTTGCACTTTAAGACTGATATGCAAAAGCAGTTCTGCTTCCTTTATGAGATGATCAAATACCAGGAATTCCTTCTTGCTAACAAATTTACTGTACAGAAGCCCGACAACCTAAATATAATGAGAAACTCAACCAGATGAGATTCATGAGTAAGCATGGTGGCATATAAATTTCCCTTTGGTTGAACTTCAGCCTATGAATAGGTGAAGAAGAACAGTGCTGCCACAATGCTTCTTGCAGAGTCCCTGAACCCTGTTCCTTACAATACTACATCACTAGACTACACACTGCAGACTGTTTCTAATCCATGACTAGCCTTACTTCCAACCCATGACATCACATCCTGTTTCGGTGCTGAGTGCGGGGCACTAAAAGCAAGTCTAACCTTACACCCACCAGCGACCTTGGATCATTTCAGCTTTCAGATTGTGCGGTCTGTTTGTGTTGTGTGTTTGTGTTGTGCTCCTGTCTTCCTGCTAGATGAGTTTCTGGACAGAAGAGGATCCTGTCGCACAGTTTCATTCACAGAAATAAAACAGGTCGAACAGATACTTTTTACAGCAATACTTTATAATAAACACGTGTAACCCCACTGTGGCTGCCGGCTGAAGAAAAGATGAAATAATGAATCAATTGTTAACTGGTGTAAAATGCAATCCAGCTGACCCATATGATAATATTTTATATTTGTGGTCTGTCACAAAACACTGGAGACAACAACTTTATAATATTTAACTAAAAGGCAGAATAAAAATAATAATAGGGTTTTTGATTTTCCCAGAGCAATGGCTACAAACGGAGACTGGCTGCTTAATTAGAGCACTTGGTCTCAGGAGGATCAGACCTGGAAGACGACTGTCTCTGCTACGTGACAGAAGGCTAGGTGGCAGTGTGTGCGTGTGTGTGTGTGTGTGTGTGTGTGTGTGTGTGTGTGTGTGTGTGTGTGTGTGTGTGTGTGTGTGTGTGCGTGTGTCTGATAAGTTGGTGGTTGTGAGAGCAGCCAGACATAAACAAATACAACGCTCATACACCCGTGCACACTCAACACCAGTAAATGTCCAGATGAACCAGGATGGGACAGTGTGAGTAAGTCTTGACAGGTGAATCTGGAGAGTGTGAATTTTGTGGAGGACACCAGCTGTTGGATTTCGTGAATCCAAGCTTACCAAGAAATGTTTATCAGGTTTGTTTGGCTGCACTAAAATGGTCACAGATGCCAACACTGTCTAACTTCATTGCTACAGTAAATGTTTACATTCATATCACCTGGTTAGTGTGTACTTGTTTAACTGCATACCAACAGACAAATGAAACAATATCAGACCTACAGACATTCTGTGTATCAAATTCAGTCATATAGTTTAAAATGAGCATATATATATTTTTTAGCATGAATTTGCCTGCTGAGGATAAGACCTGGTGGAAAACCTGCTGTTGCAAACTGCACCGTCAAGCCTCTGCCCTTCCTCCGCCTCCTCCTCCTGCTGCTGCTGCTGCTGCTGCTGCTGCTGCTGCTGTTGTCATTGGTCAGGGCATTATTTGAGCCCTCACGTGGTTTAGTGAATTCAAGGGCCTGAGGATCCCACACTGGGCAAGCTGCCAATCTCATGTTAAGATCTCGTTCTTAAGTACATTCCTGCACTCATGCTGCAGCACTTACACATTAGGTACTTTTGGCATTGAAATGGTATACTGACATTTAAGCAGAGAAAGTGCCGTGCTTGTACATTAAAGCCAAGTTGACCAAAACATAATAAAACAGGGACAAAACCACAATAGAAACAGATCCACTTGATCCTTGACCATAGAAAATAAGCATCTAAGAGACAACATGAGAGCCAAGCAGATTACAGAAAAAGGGGGACACACATACAACCTGGCAACCAGGTGTGCATGTTGCAATCCTTTTCAAAGTTCACTTTGGGCTTGAGGGAAGAGCAAATAAGCCTGAAAGAGCCAAAAAATCATGAGTCCAGCCCTAAAAGATAACATATCCAGAGGAGTCTGATGGCACCTGTCACGTAGGCAAACTTACAGGTTCCCTATAGTAACATACCAGCACATCAGCAAACACAGGCAAACCAGCACAACAGCAAATAAAGACAAATTCTTGTACCTGCACTGACAAACCTGACTGTTAAACAATAAGGTGAGCTGTGTTTCTGATCAGTACAAACTTGTGCAGCTCTTTAAGCACTGAAAGCTCATCCAATGCTCATCCGGATTTATCATACAAGCACATAAGGTATGAACACAAGCACTGAGTGATCGATATGTGATGAACGCTCAATGGTACAAATAATATACAAGTTTTAGCTTGTAAATTGGCTGGTAAAAGCATGCACGTTAAGCTTTTAAACAGTCACAACACAGAATGCAAACCACTGATCCTGCACACTGACGCAATAAAGTGTAGACATTTTTTTATTGTGTGCACATTCCAAAATGATTAATTCATTTATTTTGTTTTGCCATCCCTGCAATTGTATTTTTTCCCTGACATATTCTGTTTAACCTACTTTTATTCCCATTGGGTCTACTGTGAGTGAGAGTATGATCCAGAGATAATAAATTATTTTCAATTATTTCCACTATACCCAGGATGAGTTTTATTATTTCTTGTTTATTAGTGCATGATTAGACATGTGTCTCTTCACTTCATTGCCTAGGGCTGATCGATAAACTGCCAAGATAACAAGAATAAACAAGAACGAGACCGGACACAGGCCGATTTTCTCTTCAAAATATAAGCATAAACACAAGAATACCTCAAACAAACAACCGAGGAAGATGGTGTTATATCAATGTTGGGCTTGTACATAGACGTTGTTTGGCTACAGCTACGATTTGCTTTGTAAACTTTGTTAAGTTTTGGGGTTGTCTCAATAAACAGTCCTGATATGCTGCACTTGATATGGATAAATAATGTTTGACAGCTTCAACACAAGAACATGATACATGGCACTTTACTGAAAATCGTCGATCTACACCTAAATACTGTAATCCACACATAAAATACAACCTAACCCCAACGCGTTATCTTCTTCAAATGGTGTTTTATTTTGAAACAAACCGGAAATAAGCAGCCACACTTGTTTCACTTGACGGTTAAATTGGTTGAGGAAGTCCGAGCAATATCAACTGGGAATAACTCAAATGTTTCTCTGTAAAACTACTATAAATTCACTTAAATTACAGAAACACGTTTAAAAAAAAATCAACCGAGGGGTCGTAAAATTATAATTTGATAACAGCAAAACAAGAACACGGGCTAACGTCGGGTCTCACGGCTCACACAAACCCGCAGTTGTCGCTGGTGTTGATCAGGAAGGGAACAGCTAACTGTTAAAGTTAAACACCAAAGTCCCCTCTGGGGTATTTGGGCAGGTGTTACACAATGTTTGAACGCTTTTAAACAAATTAGCGTTTACTTTTTCCACCAAAGACGAGAGACCCCGCAGCTTATTTGGCAGCTAACCCGCGGAAAGTAGCCTTTTTTTTGTTTGTTTTTTTTTATCCGTCAAGCTAACGATAAATTCGCCTGGAAAAAAAAAAAAAGAAACGGTACTGCTAGCTGTCAGTCAATTCAACCGACATGTCTCCGGTTTATTAAAGAGACTAAACCACTGCGGACACTGACAAACAACCCGCACGATAAATACCGGTCGACTCTAACATTATTTCCCGGACTCAACTAGTTCATCCCATAATATATTTTCATAACACCATTAAAATGTTATAACGGTAATGTCGCGGCGCCATTAAGAGGGCAAAAATGCACCGTGAAGTACGGCAACCTCGGTGTAAACCGGTACAAACACTTTACACGAATATTATACGGTTTATTTTTTTGGGGGGGGGGGTGGGATTGAAGGAGGGGAGTTGAGGAGGGAGGGGGGGGGGGGGGGTTAGTCAGGAGAATGGCAGAAAACTTACCTGAGAGTTGAGAGGGGCAAGGGCGCTTGCTGTGCGAGATGTGTTCCCCGGTGTTGTCGGTGCGGTGTCGGTCAGCGGGACGGAGCGGCAGCAGTGTCCAGGGCCGGAGCCGCCATGTTCCTGTGGCTCAGAGGCTCCTCGGCTGTTTATCTTCACCCCCCTCTCCCCTCCCCTCCCCTCCCCTCCCCTCCCTCTCCACCACCTCCACTCATCTCATTACCACACTGCAGAGCTGGGTGTCCCTGACAGCTCTCTAACCCAGGCACCCTGAAATGAAACCCAGTGTTTTGTTTTGTTTTGTTTTTTGATACTTTTAGAGGGAACAGCTTGAAATGATTAAAAACCATTCTGAAGATGAATAATTTTTAGACTAAATCATTATGTGCCGCTTTCATGTTTCATGAAAGGTCTTGCAGCCTTACAAAAAAAGAAATTAACATAATATTTCTATATTCCTATACTGAGGGAATATAATATAGAATGTATGTTGTTCTCAATAGTTAATAGCAACTTATCCTGCTTTATATTGTACACAGTTTACAGTGATCTTGTGAGATCTCATCATTAACTATATTGTGATTGAGTGAAAGTCTGAAAATGAATTTTGTCTGACTAATTTATCACCATTTGATCATCTGATTTCACCTACAATATTAATTTCTATTAGCAGTCCCTGGTAATATGTTAAAAGGCACAATCATGGCATATACCATTACTATCACTGGAACATATATATGGCTGCAACATTCAGGTATAAGTGGTTTGCGTGCACCGTATATTCCACTTATCTTTTTTGCACTTTGTCGTAAACTGTGAGGCCCATTGTTTCCTTCCACTAAGATGGTTGATTCATGCACTGTACTTCTTTATTATAAGTGATGACGTTGCTTTCAGTAAAATCAACACTCTACAAGCCCTTGCGTAGAAAAACCTACAGACACAGAGAAAACTTCACAATTAGAAAAATCCCCAGACAGACTGCATCTATTGCGTTAGTCAAAAGGAAAACTGATCAGACTCACTGAGGGGTTAACCAGAGGTCAAAAATTCAAACAATAAATCTAGATTATCACTCATCAGAACATGTTGTTTTTAAGTGGTAAACTAAAGAATTCCTGTTTTAAAGTTGATGTATAAAAATCACCATGAGATATCCCCTTCAGAAAGATCTAATAATAATCACCAAGACACATTTATTCCTATTCGTGGTCAGAAAACAGCAACTCATTCAGTATTTCCTTTTTTTTTTTTTTTTTATTATATATCTTTTCCATCACGCGTTCACATTTTTTACAACAAACAAATTTCTGGGGAAAAAAAAATCTGAATATTTGTTATGTTTTGATTATGTTGCAATATTGTAACTGCAAAGTATATGGTAAATTACTGTTCAACTGATCACAACCAATAAAGTGAATTAGCAGATGCTGCCACCTAGTGACCAACTGAAATTTTATACAGCATTTGTGGTACAAAGTTCACAGAAACTAAATTAAATCAAAGTTTAAAAAAAAAGGCGTCAGCAGCCGAAAATACCTCAAATGGTGGTCTGGATAGAAATATCTGTCACAGTCAACAGTCTCTGAATCACACAGAATTTGACACCAATTCTTTATCCTACTAATTTTCCTTTACCAAGGGCTCTCCATGCAGGTGGGCCTTCATCCTCCACAAGATACACATGTAAAACCTGTCCTGAGATAAGCTGAACAAACAGCCGTGATGGGAAGGTGCCAACAAGATTAAAACGCAACAATTAACTGACAGTACAAACGTTTTGACACCAGTCACCCTTGGGGCTCCATGCATATGCAAATCCAGTGAAACACTGCAGTGTACACACTATAAACTGCATATCACTGTGTATCCTGCACCGCGTGCAAGTTTTTAAGTGCTGAAGAAGACTGCTTTGACAAAACATTAAGTCTGTTAATTAAGTTTGGCAGACTACACGTGAGCACATTCCACCTCTTAGATCTTATACCTAGCTAAACTGTTTTTCTAAAGTTAAAGGACATTTTACATCAGTTGGTAAAATCCAGTGACCACAGATATATATTGGAATCAGAAGAGGAGGAAAAGAAAGAAGAGCAAAAAAGAGGAGGAAGAGAATAAGGAGAAAGACAGGGTACTGTACCAAACTCCACTGACAAAATGGTTATTTCACTTTAGATTGACTGGAGTTAGAGTCTATTTTGGTAAAGGCAGCAGAATTTATTTTAAGTTACCAAAAGAAAAAAAAAAACTTCTAGAAGCAAGAAGACCAAGACAAAGCAATTTCATTCAGCCAGATAAGGGCACTGTGGCACACCGAGGACGGGGTAAAATTCATCTGACCTTCAGTCAAATTTTAGCCTTGTTAAACTCTGACACAGGCTGCAGCTCAGTCCTGGTGAGCCCCGCTGCTGTTGGTCTTGTTTTGTGTGCTTTTAAGTCAGGAAACCTCCAAGGCAACAAAACCACCATCACTGATTTTCCATTAACATGTCTGTTAATCAGCAGACCTCAGGCATTTCTGCACATTATACTCAAGGTTTATCATTTTCAGCTGAGTCCACCGCTGTCTTTGAGGACATCACAGGTTACTCTTCCACTTGGTGTTCAGCAAGGACTCATCGACTGTAGAAAAAAAGTTCGCAGTTAAAAATTTCTAATTTGCATTACAGCACATTCAGCAGTTATCATGGAGCTTTAATCTTGCCAAAACTGTCTGCACAGCCAGATACTGTATGTCCGAGTGGTTTAGACTCTTGAATTTAAATAAACTGACTCTGATAAAATGAATTTGTCTCTGGTCAAACCAGATGCTGTGAAATTGTGGTAAAACATTACATACCCAAGCTAATCTTGCCTTCTTTCTCCAGTTTCTTTAAGTGATGGGTCAGGTTCACATTCGCTGCTTGGTGCAGGTATTCAGGAGTGTCCTGGAGGTGAGAAATGAAAAGCACATGGCTTCAGCTTTGATCGCTTCTGTGAACGAAGATGGGTGGCGTCTGTGAGTGGTGGCAGGATGTGTGTTATCGGGTCGGCAAAATCGTAGCTTTAGTATCTTAATTTAGTATGTTTAATTTACTACTGCTGCTCCCACTGCTGTGAATGCCACTAAACTCCTTATCTGGTTAAGGTGTACGACACTGCTGGTCTTAGTTTCAGTACTCGCACAAGTCAGCCCTTATTTTGAAAAGTATCAAAGCAACACAGGTTTTGGTCCTGACCTTATAGACGATCTTTACGAGCTCCATGGAGGAGAAAGGCTTTCCTGCTCCGTCCTGAATGGCCGCCAGGATCTGCTGCTCTCGTTGGTGTCGGTGGCTGATGTAATGTCTGATCTTCGAGGCAGCATCCTGAACCACGGGGCCATGACCTGCACCGAGAACAGCAGCAGAGTCTTTGTGGAAATAGCACCTGAAAATCATGCTGTATATGGGCCAGGCTTGGGCCATGGCATACTGGGCCAGGAACACAAGCATGTGGCCCAAGTATGGGCCAGATGCATCTTGCTGTCTGGGTTGTGTATCAGTCAATACCGAGTACTGATCCAATACCATTGCGATAAAAGGAAATTTTTTTATGGATGTGACATCATTGCTGTTATTGCAGTATGACATGACTCAGGTTAATCCCTTTGTTAAATATGAACAGAAACATAAATGATGTATAATGTTTCTTTTATTATCTCATTTCACTGTCAATCATAAAAAAAAACGAAATAACACTTCCCACACCCGTCCTAACAACTAGTGCTGCCGCTTCAAGTTAAAGCCTTGCATACTGTACATGTTGACTTTTTACTGGTGGGACTTTCCAGTGTAACATGTTGCCAAATTGCTGACATTTTCCTAACGGCTAAAGTTACACAGTTTACCCAAAATCAATACTTTTTCATTTTCACTAAGTAAATGAAAAAGCTCTAAAACTGTAGTTGCAAGTAGGTGCACAGTGCAACTTCCTGTGTAGGCTACTGGTTCAGAGCGGTGAGGAAGAATTCATTTCGGGGAAAACAGTTTTTACATCTGGGTGTCAAACTATAAATCTGTTAATACATTACATGGTATCAGATCAGTGCATCGACTCAGGTACTCGCTAATACCAGATACAGTATTTTAGCCAGTATCAGAGGCATTCCTGATACTAGTATTGGTATCAGAACAACTTCAGTAGAAATAAGACAAGAAGAATAAGAAGCAAAATCAGTACTGAAATGAACTAAAAGTCAATCAACAGAAAATATATCAACGACCAGTTTATTAATCAACTAATTGAGGTAATTTATCATGAAAAAAAAAAAACAAATAATAGCTGGTTGCATCTTCTCAAATGTGAGGGTGTGAGCTTTTTGCTCTTACATTTTACATAAAGATTAAACCAATGAAGTCGAAAACAAAAGATCAGTAATAAATAGTATAAATAATCATCATCATCATCATCATCATCATCACCATCATCATTACTGCAGCCCTAAAACTAATTTTAAACGTCTTTAATGAAACTGTGACAATAAATATTAAAGGGATGAAAGACATGAAATATGAGGAGTGAGCTTCTCACTGGAAGGTCGCCAGTCCGGCAGGATAAATCTTGGTGAGGAATGTGAAAGAACAGCACTTGTCCTTCCTTTATTGTTCCCTCACCACTGAGGTGCCCTTGAGCAGTGTGGGTGTTTGCCCCTCCCTCTGTACCACGCCGATGCGCCCTGGACCCTCAACTCCCAACAGACTGTGGTTGTACTGTACAGCCTCCAGGTGTGGATCTGTGTAACTGTGTGTGTGTTTGTGTACAGGCCCTCTGAGAAGCTTCCCTGGGTAAATAAAGGTTGAAAAAGAAAAAACTAAATATGTGTACCACACATACCAGCATGCATTCACTCACCAGGGTAGATGAGGTCTGCCTGAGAGTCCAGCAGGATCTTCAGAGACTTCATGTAGTCGTAGAGATCCTCGAACACGGCTGTGCCCTCACCCAGGATGCAGTCTCCAGAGAAGAGCGCCTTCTCCTCCTCCAGCAGCAGGGCCATGTGGTCATCGGTGTGACCCGGAGTGAACAACACTCTGAGGAACAGAAATATCAAAACATCATTTTCACCTTCCTCTTTTGAAATGATTTACTATTAAATGATATATTCAACTTGCATTTAAACGGAACTGACTTGAGAGTAGCACCCTCTGTCTGGACGACATCTCCATCTTTTAGGTAAGTGTAGCTCTTGTCTCCGACTGTGTCTTTGACTTGGTTGGAGCGAGGAAGTTTGCTGACTCGTACCTCAGAACCTGCAGGGGGGAAAACAGAGAAATGTTGGACAGAAATGTAGGTACTGACAGTAATAATCTTAAAACAGGGTTAAAAAAAAACCCAGGGGTCACTGAACCTGTTCCACACACTCCATCCTCACCAGTGATGTCCCTGCAGATGTCTTCCACTCCTCCCGTGTGGTCGAGATGCCAGTGTGTG
Source organism: Trachinotus anak (assembly GCF_046630095.1). Lineage (NCBI taxonomy): Eukaryota > Metazoa > Chordata > Actinopteri > Carangiformes > Carangidae > Trachinotus > Trachinotus anak. The sequence goes on along the minus strand of NW_027273863.1, from coordinate 19,606,149 downwards.
ACGATGATCTCCTGGATGTTGGTGTTGAACTGTGTCAGTGCCTGTTTCAGACTGCTGATGTATTCAGGCACAGCAGGTTCTCCGGTGTCTATCAACACCCGCCTACAATAAAATCATGCATTATATTATTTATTTGAAAAGCTTTGAAAGTAACCATTCATATTCATATACAGAAATTGTACTCATTTATTTAAAAATCCAATTTTATTTTATAATTCGTTGTTTAACTTTATCTCATTTTTAGGCCCAGTGGATGGACCCTATAGACACTTGACTTAACCCATACCGATACATTAATGTTTTTTTGTTTTGTTTTGTTTGTTTGTTTTGTGCATCAGTATTTATGTATTGTGTACTTAGTATTCTTTTAAGGTATGTATACATTATTTTATGACAGAATAAAACTAAACTTTTACTCAAATATATCTTACAGACTGTCTACATAAGATGTTTTTAACTTCAGTCACATTCTTTTAAAAATTACTCCAAATTATTGATATTTCCAATATTGAGTCTATGCCGAAATAATCAATTGGCCATGGCAATTCATTACATATTTTCAGTCTTGGTCTATACACTAGATAATTGAGCCAACAAGCGAAGAAACACGGAATTTAAACATTTTTTTAAAAGATTTGGCGTGACGTGTTTTTTTTTTTTTTTTTCCGTGGGCTAACAGGCCATACTGAGCTACCTGGACATTAACTCTTACTACGTTTTTGGCCAGGTTGCCGTTTTCAAATAGAGACAGACTGAAACAGAACCTATGTGAAAGCTGCTGTTAGCCTGACCAGGGTCACCTTTCCCCGGTGCCAACCAGGTAAGTGTTGGTCCCCTGCAGGGTCATCGGTCCCGGGTTACAGCCCAAAACTCGGACAACTCGGGCGGATAGCTGCTCTATCCGAGGAATGATTGTGCTCATGGCTGGAGCCGATGTAACGTTGTCTACACGGTAAAACAACAAAACACACCGACAAACAAGTCCACGAAAACCTCGCCAGTCAGGATATGTACAGGAAACTGCATGTGATCAATGTTTACTTCCTGCAGCCTTCAAAATAAAAGTCTCGTCTTAACAGCGTTACCTTACGAGCGGTTGTGGTGTAATTTTTTTTCCCACTTGGTGCGTTTTCACGTTACTGTTTCTATTTTACACTGTAGGATACACATTCTCCTCAACTGTATTCTAAAGCCTTATTTTATTGTGATATGTTTCCTTTCGCCTGTGGTACATTATGTTGCTTTCACTGTAGAAATAAGTGTTTTGCCATCTGTCTATTTTTTTAAATTTCTTTTTCAAATGATTGTCAGCTTATCTATGCTTATTTTCAAGTCCATTTGCCTTATTATGTGTGGATTTATGTGTATATTTATTTTACCAGTGTTGATATTGTTTTCCACTGTGTAAACCTCCAGCTTCCTAACCTCTCCAGTTGAATTTCTGTAAGCCTATCAAATAAACATTTTGTTCATTTAAAATGATTTCCTCTATCTGTGTATGGTAACTGGTTGCCTTGGCTAAACTCTTCACCAACTCTTGACTACAAACACCCATGCAAACATTACTTTCACAATTGTGCTATATTAATTCCGTGTAGGCCTTCAGATGCTTAAATAAAGAAATGCATTCAGCTACTGCTGCAACAAAAGCAAAGGCAGCTTCAGTCAGGCCGGTGACAGCAGAATATGCCCATTACAGGACATTCTCTTCATATCTGTCCCAATAAATGTCAGTAAGGTGAACCAAACACTAGGTGGGGCCATTGTCCAGTCTTATAATGGCCCAGTCACCCCTCACCTCATCAGTGACAGCGTGGTACTTGAAAATATTAACCAGACCTGGTTTATCAGCGTTTCACAGTTTGAGAATTTTATTACTTGGTAATGATTATGAAGCTCGTCAGCGCCTCACAGTTCACCGTCAAATATCGGCGCTATCTGGCTTAATGACTGTTGTTATTGCCCTCATTAATCCGGAAGTTTAAATGGGCGTTTTTATTACGCCTCAAACTGAGGGAACCAAAATCATCACAAGACGTTTAACCACGGAAACCTGCCAAGTGAATGGCTGCTACACCGTATCTGATCCTGACCTCTGACCTCCCAATAGAGGGGCTAATGAAATATCACATAATTAGACATTTTAATTTGTGAACTAATTTAGATGAGATTGAATGGATTTTTTTTGGCACTAATATCCTAGGATTCATGACAATAACATCACAGCTAAAGACAAAGTACTAAAAAGAAATTCCAATGTCTTTAGTTTATTTCAAAGTGTTTGATGCACATGTTTAGGACCAAAACTGACAATCTGCCCGTGTGGCTGGTTATGTGCTTTGGTGACCATAATGCACATGTTAACCTATATAGCTATTTTTCTAAATACAACGAACAGTGAAGGGTCCTTTGGTGTATCTCAATCACCACCAGAGTGATTTTAAAGCTCCTTTTCAAAGAGAAATACATTTAATGGATGACACAGATGAAGGCCCCAAGCTGAAATATGCTGTTTTTCCTTTTTTCCTTTCTCCATGCACCTTGGAAGTATGTGGAGTTGTGCTATAAATTCCCACTCTGCTCCTACTCAAAGATGTAATCTTCTCAGTCCCCTGTGTTTCATTTTTAATCCTGACAAAGACGAAAGTATGATTAGAAGCTAATATTCCCGCTCTGCGCTCATCAATGCCAAAATGCCCCAAAAATTTAATCAAAGGTGATGTTGTCTCACTTTTCATTTCTTTTCCTCATTTAATTAACTATGCAGTGACCTATCAGGTGTGTCAACACTGACAGACTGACGAGTAATGAAGGTAAATGTCCAGGGAACCACCCACCTGTAGCAACATCTTCAATACTTCAGCAACTAACTATAATCAGTGCTGCCATCCTGTGGGGAGACTGGAGGGGGCAGCACTGTGTCCAAGTGTCTGAATCCAGGCTGTCTGGGTCAGAGGGAAGCGAGTAATGTAAGGACAATGGTATGTGGTGACAGGAGTTTTTCCTCACTCTGCAGCTGATTGTACGCATTTGCTGAATACTCATGTCACTCAAGTTTTGGGAGATGTCTGGCATCCAGTCATTCACTGTTTTAATGAGCACTTTAATGCATTTTCATAATGAAAAAGATGAGATTGAGGGATGGAGATCAGTGAAGATGTGCCTCATTTAAAACTGGACTGGTTGGTTTCACTGTAATTTATAATTAATCTGTAATATGGTCGGACAGTAAGAGCAAAACACTGGAGCAATGACTTCATATTGCCAAAAGTGGTTCTTAAAATATTGCAGACATGGTTGCAGTTTATCACTTTTAATCTTCAGTTAAAAGAGATTTCAAAAGGTTTCTGCCTCCTTACATTCACACCATAAGTGGTGAGCGACGCAGGCCGACAGCCCCCCCTTCATTTTCTATAATGAGCTGAGGATTTCTTTCACAGGTGCATGATGGGCTCACAAGTTGTCAGGAAAATGTGGGCAGCATGATGGGCAAAGTTTCAAACTGGGAACTGTAATGCATAGAAAACACACATTATCCAATTATACCTGGGATTTTTTTTAATTTTTTATTGCAGCCTCTTATTCAAGCACAGCTCCACTCAGACAGTTGTGAAAAAATAAACTGCAACAAATATAGATGAATGATGAGGGATAATAATTGACAAGACAAAATCAATGGCGCACTCAGCCACATTTGTCCTGGCTGTCTCTTTAATGTGATGCATTTCCTGTTGAAACTGGATATTGGGTCAGGATGTGATGCAAGCGCGATCATTCAAAACATTAAGTTGATGGTACCTCAGCAGGGGAAGGCAGTTTGATTTTTCATTCCTGTCTATTTCTGTGAAGTCCCATGCAAGAAAACATATTTGAGTCATATTCAACTCATCATTCAATTGTCCAATAAATTAGCTCGTTAAATCAAGTTTCAATCCACTCTGTGTTGTGTACAATTTCAGGACAATTTGACCTCCATGCTTTCATATCCTCCTGCATTTATTACTTTGTATTTTTGCATCACTCAGATTTCATTATCCTGTCTTCAACTAGTTTAAAATGCTGAAGCAAAGCTTTTAAGAAGGTCAAAAAAGATGGGAGACATTACTCCTATTCACACCTCCCTCCATTAGCCTCCTGTTAGCTATCAAACTGTGTTTGAAATCCTGCTGTTTGTCTACAAAGCAAGTCCTGGAACTCCTCTGACCAAACCCTCTTGTCTGTCTTAGACCAAGACTAAATGTTACCTTAAAAAGAGGAAAGAAATGCTGGGACAGGATTGTGTTTTATGCCATACATGGGAAAGTGAAAGTGGTTTATACTGTATATGGTGAAGTGGTATATGGGGAGAGACTCAACGAATGCAGATTGTTCCAAACAGTTGCGCTGGATGGTACAATTAAGCAAATAACATCCCATCATGCTCTGTAACAGGTATAAAAATGATGAACAGGCCACAGTTGATTCTGATTTTGTTTCAACATGGCAAGAGGAAAAGATCGAAGAGGGTCCAGCGTTGGGCACCAGTGGCCAGAGCTTCAGTCACAAAGAGAAAGACATCAGTAAACAGGGTCGGACACTGTGGTCGACAGCACGCATTTGGTGACAGTGCATTAGTGTGATATGTAAGTAAAAAAAAAAAGAAGAGCAGCTGTTTCATAGATGATGATGTCAATCAGGTGACGATCAGAGCGTGTCAGCAACAACAGTCCATCAACAATTACATAGAGATGGATATTATAGTAGGGTTGCGGTGCATAAACCCTCATTACAAAGATGAATGCACATTAGAGAGTTCAATGGTGCAAAAACCATCAACACTGGTCTACAGAGACGTGGGAAAGAGTGATATGGTCAGATGAGTCATCCTTCACCATATTCTCCATGAGTGTATGGTGAACACCGAGAGAATGGTACAAGCCTGAATGCTCGATCCCTACAGCGAGTAGATCCGGTGTCACTGTTCTGCTGTGGCTGGCATTCTGCTGGTATGGTTTGGATCCATTTGTTTGCAGAGGGAAGGGTCACTCTGCTGCTCTCCACCACCACCATCAAAACACCAAATGAGGGAATATCTTTTGGAGGAATGGTGCTCATCCCTCCAGTGGAGTTCAGAGACTTGTAGAATCAGTGCTGAAGAGCATTTAAGCTGCTCTGGTGACACATAGTAGCTCAACACCGTACCAACACCTTTTATATTGGTTTTCCTTCTATAAATTTATATTTATATATTTATATTTACATGTCAAGTGGATTGAGACACAATGGTAAATTGGTGGGGACCCACATAGCCTTCTTAATGCCTTTTTCGATATATGTCTCCAATAAATCCTGACCCATAAAACACCTGTAAAAGACGGGAGAATCTGATTCTATAATATTTACAGGTAGAAAAATGTGGTGGGAGAAGCAGAGAGACATTATTCCCTAAATGAAATAGATCCTGACATCTGGGCATCCAAGGGCCCCATCCTCCTCTCTCTCTCTCTTTGTAATTACACGACATAATGGTGGTGCAGTCGGCCCGTAATCTCCCATTATAATCAGTCTCGGCTGCCTCCACTCGCTCTCCACCACAGCTTCTAATTCAATATAAATGTAAATGACTGGTGGAGAGAGAGAGAGAGAGGAAGGGAAAGGTGGTGGTGGTGGTGGTGGTGGTGGGGGGTCGGGAACAGTAAGTAGAGTGTAAATGTGGGAGTCTGATCTCACCACAAATCCGTACTTATATTTAAGTTGTGCGCGTCTTTATAATAATATGTACAAATTGAATGTGGACTGAGAGGACTGCAGGATGTCGGTGTGGTCTAAACCACAAGGGATGCTGTTATTAAACATTAAGTTCTAAGGATGGAAATATGAGCAAAACTTAATCAGATCCACTTCAATTCAAAATGTAAAGGGTTTGGTCACCTGAATAAAAGACAATGATTTCTCACTTACTTCTAGTGGATAATTTTGTGGGTATTTGTCCAGGTTTTTAGATGTTTCCACCCTCACTGGACACTGAATACAGTAGAGGAAAAGGGGAAGGGCATTTACAAAATTCATTGTTTTTCTGGAAACATTACTCTAGACGATGCACAGACCATCCTTGTCATTTTAGTATTGAATTCAATCTACTGAAAAACCTGTTTTAGTAGTAACTGAAGAGTCCTTGCCATCAAAAATGTTTGTTGAGATGCTTAAAGTGACCTCAGTCTAAGTTTCCCTGGTGAGTAAGATTGTAAGATTTGCTATTGCTACATAGCCAACATTAGCATTAGCAGCTGTTTACTTACCAGTCTAGAAGAAATGTGGTGAGTTCAGCATCAAACTTTATTCCTTTACTCACCAAGAACTGTCTCCAGCAGTTGAAAACTTTTGACTCTATTGTGTCTTCTACTGAAGTGAGTGCGCTAACCAGCCAGCTCAAGCTGTACCAGCCCGACAGCGACTCACCGTAGCCTCCAAACTGCCCTGTAGACGTGGTGCTGCTCACAGGGAGTATTATAACCTCTTGTAGAGTGAAGAAAAAGATGGCTGAAGCTCTTAAAGTGTCAATCACAAACATCTGCTCCAAGCACATACAAAAACAAAAACAAAACATGTTTTAATGTGTAAAATAAAAAAGGGACCATGTCTTGGCCTTTATCTTTTGAATTATATTTATTTATTATTTATATCTCTGATTCACTGTTTCATTATGAAACAAAACCCCTATTGTTTATGCTTATTTCTCTTATAACAACTGTCATTAAAGTGAGCTAATACTGACTGAGGAATTCCAGATAGCAATTTTCTTCCCATAATTATTTCATGTAATATTGTATTTTGGAATGAAGTCTTTCATCTGTCATACGGGTTTTAACAAAAGATGATATCAAGTTAATAAAATATTAAACTTATATGAAAGATCCCACTGAACATGGCACCTTTGGTACCTGCAGAGTAAATGTGAAAAATCTCATCGCAGCTTCGGTCTGCAGTGAGAAATGAAGCAATATGTTACTAAACTGTATCACGATTCATAATTCAAAATGCTGCGTAATTAACTTTCTCCTGCGGAGCCTTAATGTAATACCAAATTAAATAAGTGGAAAGAGAGAAAGAGGAGAGAGAGATGAAGGAGATAAGACAGGAGGAAAGAGAATCAGGGAAATATCAATTTAAAGGACGAGGGAGTCAGAGTTAAAAAAAAGAAAAAAGTGTGAGCGGGAGTGGTGAAGAGAGGAAGCAAGGAAAACACAAAGTAGAAACATGTCTGTTTAAAGGTCCATTAATGACAATTTAACTTTATAAATAGTGACATTCATTTGATTTCTATTGGATGTAACCAAGAATTTGAGGCTTTAAAATAAATACTTTGTATGAAGGTTATACAAACCATTCCTATTGGCCAGGAGGACAAAAACCCTGCCACTGTAGAGAATGGTGAGACAGGATGAGCGGTAGAAATGGCCATTCTCGGTTTATCCGACACTGGTAAGATGGGGAGGCGGAGGATTCAGATGATGTTAGATGACAAGCACTGTTTAAAGCATACTGACTAAATCTAGTGGCTTTTTGGACAGAGCGAGAGAAGCTGTTTCCACTTGTTTACGTGTATTTGTGTGTGTGTGTGTGTGTGTGTGTGTGTGTGTGTGTGTGTGCACATGGTTGTCAACATGCAGGCAGTGCCTCCAAATGTAACACAGGGGTTGAGGTTGGACGATAGAGACAGTTGTTCAGAAGCAGACACAGCTTCCCTCAGGACTAAATTAAGGCGACGTTCCACAGAAATGCTGACTCACTGCAGACGGGCAGGTAGACAGACAGACAGACAGACAGACAGCAGAGACCCTGACAGCACAGATTTGGAGAAATGCAGGTAAGGATCAGAAGGAGAGTGCGCAGTACAGCTAACCCTTAAACCAACTACTAAATGTAAAAATCTGTATGAAAAATCCTAGTCTCCCCCTTATATTAGATGATTACATATAATGCCAACGCCTCAAACCAAGAACTGTTTATGTTTTACCTGTAAGCACAATCTTTCCCTGACCTTTAGTGACCTTTAAAGAACTTTTAAAGGAGCTATTTGTAAGATTTGCTAGTGCTACATAGCTAACATTAGCATTAACAGCCGTTTACTTATCAGTTTAGAAGACACACTGAGAGTTCAACCTTCATTTCTTTACTCAACAAGAGCCGTCTCCTGCAGTGGAGAGCAAAGTAATGTTAACTCTTGTTTTGCCTCTACTCTCTGTCACTTATTTTCTTCCACTGAAGCTAGCATGCTAACCGGCTAGCACTGGCCCCATTGGCCCATTTCATCACTTTCCAATACCTTGACGCTGTAGCATCCAGGCTGCCCGACAGAAGTAGCGCTGCCCATAGGATGCATCTTGTATTGCAACCACAACAGCCAAAGCTCTAGTCATGACTGGTGTGCAAACAGCTATTAATGCTAATGCTATGTAACAATAGCAAAACTTATATAGCTGCTTTTAAAAGACATTTTCCACCACAGTAAAACTACACACAAAATATATATGTATCATGAAACCCAAATGTATTTTATCCAACTTCTCACACCCACACCACAAACTACATTTCAATTTTCAAAATAAGATTAAACCTTGTATTGGCCTCATAGGTTAGGATTTACAACGTATGTCACTGTACTGCAAAAACACAAGCATCCTGTCTCCATCCAGCCATGCTCAGATGAACAATGTGAGCAAATACAAAAGAAATGCACTGACATCTTATGGCCAACTGGGATAAAGCAGACAGACAGATGTTCACACAGACAGAGAGTGAGTCAGACAGCTCTATAGACAGGACAGTGAGCTGGTGTCGAACACTGTCTGATTTGGAGGCCGGCCAACTAGGGGAAAACTGTCAGACACTGGCAGGAAGCTGCTGATTAATCTGAGCAGTGATGGAGAAAAAAATCCTGGGAGAGCTGGGAGGTACTGTGTGTGTGTGTGTGTGTGTGTGTGAGAGACAGAGAGAGAGAGAGAGTAAGAGAGAGAGCGAGAGGAAGGACAAGAAAACGATAGAGGAAGCCAGCATAATATGACAAAGTGTGACAAGGGGAGAAAGACGGAGGCAGAGCCATTTATTGTTATGCTGTGGATATTTTGTATTATTTTTATTCAACTGATTACGCAGTGCTGCTCATCCAACATTCATGCCAATAAAGGAAACTGAATAGAAACTGAACTAAATAAAGAGAGCGGAGAGAACAGGAGTGATAGGGGAAATTAAGGAGGGAGAGGGGCAGAGGGAGACTGTGAAGAGAGACAGCAGTGAAGAGATAAGAGAGGTGCGAGACAAAAAAAAGGGGATAATATTTGGAGGGAAGAGGAAAATTGATGTAGAGGTGGTGCAAGATATGAGAGGAACTGAGAAAGGGCAAATGGGAGAGGAAAGAGAGGCCGGAAGTTTGGCGTTTTACTCACTCACCCGTCTACTCTTCATTTTGGCATGCATCCAGCCACCAAGCAACACTTATTTTGACAACATGTCAACTCAAAAAAAAAAAAAAAGGAAAAAGATTTGCAATCCTTGTTCCTGCCGCCCACACTGGGTTTAGGTGAAAAACGAGGAGGAGTGACAAGCAAACCAGATGCAGAGGATGAAATCGTATGGACCATGAGGCTATTTAGAAATTGGACACCAACATTTCCAACACTTTTAGTGGTGAATTGAGTAATGTCCATACATTCAGTTTCCACTGTATCCAGGTCCATGTCACAGTGGCAGACTGTCCAGATGTCCTTCTCCCTGTGTTAGTGTGTTTCTCTGTCTGCCCTGGCGTCTCCTCCCAGTTGGATGTGCCCATAATACTTCCACAGGGGAATCCATACCAGGTGCTCAACTCAATTCAGCTCTACACTGACTTCATTCCTTTTAAAACACAGGATAGTTTGGACACCAAGGTGTCGATGAACAGCCTGAGTTGATGGTGGCTAAACTTAATCAACTCTCCTCAGCAGCTTGCCGTGTGACAATGTCGATTTTAATCGTATCTGAGTTCACTTAATGAAGTTGGACAGATACTTAAAAAAATTGCCCCAATTTTAGGCCTGAATTTGTCACGTCTGACTAAGTTAAGAATTTCCTCTACACTGGTTGTTGTTTAATGTGTAGTTTCATGTCTTGATGCCTGATTAATTGCCTGAATGGTCAACAATCTGGCTTCCCGACGATCAGTCAGGATTTCTGACATGTTCAAAGTTTTAGTAGGCTCATTTACCTCATGGCTGCTGTCAAAAGATCTGTTATGAGCTATATTGAGCTTGTGCCATGATAAAAAACTGAACTTCACAGCAGAACAGACCATACTGTCTGCATCTGGCAGCCATCTGCGGCTCTGTATTATTCCTATTTTGCACAAAGCAAGGCTGCTCATCTCTCTTTTCGGTCAACATTGTTGAAGACACAGCTATCTTGTTTGAATTGTCACAGTACAAAGCTGACCAGGGCTTCCATGCTTATGTTCAGTATGAACTGGGCAGCCAGGTTATCTGTGGTGTGAGCATGAAAGCAGAGGCAAACCAAGAAAATGTTTGGTGCCTCCAAGGGGAGATGGGGCCCCCGACAGGCCCTCATATTGGCACATTTTGAAATAACAACTACAAGCCTCCTTATAACTCCCTTAAACCTCCCATAAAGACACTATGCTAACAATGAATTTGTGTATACCTTTTCTGCATGTGAGGCGTTTAGGGGACATCTGCAAATCAGCAAATTGCAGTGTTTCTTCCAATAGTGTGCACATGAGGCATTTAGGGGATATCTGTAAATTTTAGTTTTTCTTCCAGTAGTCTGCATGTGAGGCATTTAGGGGACCTCTGTAAATTGCAGTTTCTGTCAATAGTCTGCATGTGAGGCATTTAGGGGATATCTGTAAATTTTAGTTTTCCTTACAATAGTCTGCATGTGAAGCATTTAGGGGGCATCTGTAAATTGCAGTTTCTGTCAATAGTCTGCATGTGAGCCGTTTAGGGGACACCCGTAAATTCTACCATCTATCAACAGTCTGCATGTGAAGTGTTAACTTTACAGACCATCACCAGCATTGAAATAGAAAAACAAAAGCTCCAAAGTTAGATTATCCAGTCTGGTCCAATGAACAGTGCTGATGATGTGTAAGTAATTGCATCATATAACTACAAACTCTAACCTTCTCTATTAACCTAAGTGTTCAGAGTAAGTAAGGATAAAAGAAACCTGTATCTGGCAGGTGTGGCAGTGCAGTTATGCCATGCGACAGCTCAAAGACACCAATGTCGCCGATTGACAGATGCACCAGAAGCAGCTCGCAGTCTTAAAGCTCCTTGAATGGGGGACCAGACACCTTGGAGGACAGTAATTTCATCCACGATTATTTGTAATCTCTGAGTTAGAGGTGAGGTTCTGGAATGTAGATCAAGTAATAAACCAAGAGTTTCTTCTCCTTTACCATGACAGTGCAGACACTGAACCAGTCAGTTGTTAATCTCACACCCCATCTCACCCTTGAACAAGAGGAAGATGAGTGACTTGAGATCCTTCAGTCTGGGCAGAAACTTTTTGGGGCCAATCGACTGTTCAGTGTCGGCATTTGTCTAAAATGTGTCCAATTACATAAAGAAAGACAAGAGCATAAAGTAGAGCTAATTAATTCTGACATTTTGCTTTACCGAGAGTTCAGGTTGACAAAGGCATTTTATCATTCTTATACTGAGCTTTTTGTTTGTTTGCTTTAAGCTTTTCAAGATCGCTCCTTGTCAGATATGTTTTTCTCTGCAGTGTGACTTACTCATCCACTTATATTCAGTCAACACAGAAGCAAATAGAACCTATTCTATATATAAAACAGGGAGAGGAATTCACCGCATGTTCTCTCAGAGGAATGTGTTTTCCTTCACCGGTCATCATCTGGTCCAGACAGGCTCTCATTACACTGTCATTTGTTTCACCTCTCTACCCTTCCAAAAATCACATCCAGACAACACAAAATCCCTCTGAAATGGCATGGCATCCATCGGTGACCTGAGTAGATTTGCAATTCAGATTCAAATCACCTTGGTGAGAGAAAAGGTTTAAATATTAAATATCCAAAAGTCCAAATGTGATCTTTGATGATTGCATGTCATGTCAACAGCGAGTTCCCTTTAATTACTTATTTAAAGTGCCACAGGTGATTCACTCACCTTCATGTAACCCCCACACCGATGCAGAGAGTCTGATTTTTCTCCCTTTTTGTCTCCCTGTGGGAGATCAGCTGTCGAGGGACTTGCTGCTTTCTGATCTTTATCTAAGTGAGTGTGATGCTTTTTCGACTTGTCACACATTTTAATAGTGTCAGCACACACACACACACACAGCTGTGAACATATATGGACACACATGCAGGCACACAATTTTTTATAAACAAACATGCACATAGAAGCTTGTAGAGGTTACTATTTCCAGGTTCATCCTCAGAAACTGTTTTGAAACAGTGCATATATGAAATATTTGCTACTTGCAAATTGGGCTGTCCGTAGTGATTATGTTCATTATTGCTTAATTTGTTTGTTATCAGTATTATTTTTGCTTTACAATTATTTGTTAAGTCTTTATAAAGCAACAGATCCTCATATTAAAAAAACTGGATTACTGAATGTTTGACATGACTAATCAACAACTAAAACTAATAACTACAATTAAATTTGATGGTTAAAAGAGATTATTGCTACATAGCTAATGTTAGCATTAACAGCTGTTTACCTACTAGTCTGGCCATGAGCTTAAGCCATGACTGCGTTTACAATATAAAAGATTTTAATGTCACCTGTGCAGCGCTACTGCTTCAAGACAACTTGGACGCTTCAGTGACTCGGTATTGGAAAGTGACGAGACACCCCGGCTGGATCGGGGCTGGCTAGTTAGCATGCTAATGTCAGTAGAAGAAAAGAGGTGATATAAATAGAGGCAGAACAACAGTTAAGATTACGTTACCCTCTACCACTGAAGACAGCTCTTGATGAGTAAGGGAATGAAGTTTAATGCTGAACTTGCAACATTTCTTCTGTACTGGTAAATAAACATCTATTAATGCTAACGTTGGCTATGTAGCAATAGCAAAACAAAGCTCCTTTAAAATTGGGTCACGAAAAGTCAGGAAACGATTGTGGTCAGGGTTAAAGTGTAAACAGTTCTTGGTTTGAAGCGTTGGCATTATTAGTAAATAATATGCTGCAAAATCATCCAGTATAAGGGTATTTACAGGGGATGCTTTAACATCTGATTTAAGTGTCCAGTTCACCTGAACTGCCAGGACAGGACATCTGGGCAGGATAAGAAAAAGTGAAGGGCTGACACACAAAAAAGTCCTAACTGTTCAATTCTATTTCTTCCAAACAGCAGCAAATTTTTTTGTAGTCTTTTAGATCCACAACAATTACTGCAGTGGGGAAATGGTCATCTCTTATCGTTAATGTCGCACAATGACTATACCACTAAAAACGCCACGCTTGGCAGTATCAAATATCGTCAGCAGGCTTGAAATGTGGTTCTTTAAAGGTTGTAGCTTATGGAGGATGTTAGTTTGGATTCACAAAAGTCAACCTGATAGCAGAGTAGTCAGGGTGCATATCAAACGGGTGTTAACACCCTGAGCAGCAAGTACCTGGTTGCATAAGTGGCAGGAATAATTGACATCTGTCAACATTTGTCACTTCCCTACTGTCTTTCCCCTCTTTCCTGTCTGTCTTCACTACTCTCAAATAAAGGCAAAAAGGTTAGCAAATCAGATTAGCTGTAACAAAAAGCATCCACATATTCATAGACACATTACTAACCTGCTGTCATCTATCTCCTCACTTCTGATCAATATGTCCCAAATGTCCCTAACACTCCTCTTTTCTCCAGTGTAGCTGAAAATCCTAGTCCCATGTCTCACTGTTCCCTTTTAATAGCTCTAAAGCTCTGCAAGTGTTTAATGATTTATTGACCAAGTGACAATTGTTTTAAATGTACTTAACACTCAACTGTAGCAGTTGTTGAATGCAGTTGTATTTAACCGTGGGTCCTACCTATAACTACAGCTGCTGTCCTCCATGGAGGAGCTTCTATAAGATTTCTCCTTTACAAAGTTACAAAAAGTGTGTTAAGCAGTATGGATGCTCCATCAACACCTTGGCCTCGTCCCCCAGCAGGACGTCCAGAGATTATTATCAGGATGAACTGCTGAATTTACTGTTCTTTGTGCTTGTTGAAATTCTAACTCAGACATCAGTCCAAGAGGGAATTAGAAATGATTGCTTCAATTACATGACCAAACTCATCAAGTTGGTAAATCACCTCACAAACAACCTCTGCTTATCCTGGCAATGGGGAAGCCATCTTGTCTGAAAAGCACCTCTCCTCCTCCTCCTCCTCCTCTCCTGATCTGAAGATTGCCTGGCAGTGAATGAAGAATGAGCTGCATCAAGCTCAGAAAAAAGGCAGGTGACTTAAGCCTCACTTTTCATTCTTCCATTTAAGCCCAGGGAATGAATCTCCAGCTAATACTCACACCTTTGGCCTGGGGAATTGAAAAGCCCCCGTGTGTCTGCAGTATGCGAGGCCATATTGGATGTGGGAAAAGAGCCCCAGACGCCATTACAGCTCATTTAAAGTTAAAGATGGAGCTTTTTTTTTTCTTCCTGTTTTTGCCCTGGGGTGTAGAGAGTCTCCTCAGTGTGGAGGGGTGATATTAGCTTTTGCTGCCAGAAAAACAGAGAGAAGCGAGATAGGAGAGAAGCCTTTTAAAACCATGCAGTCGACAGTGATGGACAGTGGAGTGTTCCTCACTTTATAGTTCTATGACTATGGGATGAAAAAGATATTCAAACAAATTCATCTCCTTTACTGAAGATAAAGTGCCAAAAGCAAAAAGTAAAGACTCTTGGAGCTTTATGGTAGAGGAGTTAATTTTCCTACCATAGAGAAATTAAAGGAAATCAATGGCAGTCTACATCCAAAAAACACAAAAACAAGGTTTACAAGATGGTAAGATGTGATTAAATGTAATGTAAACTATGTGTAACATGTTGTATACATTGTAACAGTCTGAGCATGGTCTTTTTAAAAGGCTATTTGGAAGCTTTCGCTGCTGCTGAATGTGCTGAATGTGGAGGAGCAGGTGGTGGTGATTTTTGACAAAAGCTCCAGCCATTGTTGCGTTTAAAGGACAAGAGGTTATTATACGCCCTCTGAGCAAGGCTATGTCTTCAGGGCAGATTGGAGGCTGCTGTGGGTCACTAATGGAAAGTGAAGAGTCGGGCCGGGGCTAGCTGGTTAGTGTGCTAACTTCAGTAGAGGAAAAGATGTGATAGATCATTGCATTTACAATATTAGAGGTAAAAAAAACTGTGCTACTTCTTTGGGTGACCTTCACTACAGTGACTCGGTACTGGAAAGTGATGAGAAAGTGTGGTAGACCAAGTCTAGCTGGTTGGCATGCTAACTTTGGAAGAAGAAAGGGAGTACTCTCTTTTGACTTCTTGTAGGATAAACTTATTCAGACTTACAGACTGATATCCTGCAGCTTATTCCTTTATTCCAGATCTCCACTGTCATCTAAAACTATTAAAGCCATTGTTCATCCAGACTACAAAGAGATATTTCATTATAATAAATTATGGTAACTCACCATACAGATACTTTTGCTTTGACATGTCTGTCTGGAAGAGGAGGTGAACGTAATAGGTCTAAGGACCCCCAGGTCCTTGAAGGGGTTCCTGTGGGTCCCCCAGCAAAAAGGAGACTAATTTATTTTCACTATAAGTCCATCCATAAGCAACACAATGACAGAATGTATGATTATTTTTGTCACAGGTTTAAATCAGCTTCTGAAATAAAACATCTAAAAGCACAAATCTTATCAGATGGGGGTCTGTGGTCAAGTTTTGTGTCAGTTTAGGGGGTCCTCTGTGTGAAAACAACTGGTTTAGAGAATTTAAGATGGATAATCCACAGACCTCACATCAACAATGATCATTTCAACTGATTTCTCCTGAAGAAACAGTCATGGTTACATGGTTGACTATATTAAATGTATGCTGTGAAAGACATCGCAGATACGGAAATCAAAAACAGGGCAAATAAAAACTACAACTCTCTGAATGAACGGAAGCAGGTCAGTATACATGTCATCTGTAATGTGAGTGAACTGAACATGGTGTTAGTGCAGGGTGGCCAAATTTAAGAAAACATCAACAGAGCATCCAGGAATTTGAGTGTGTGTCCTACAACGGCTAGAGTAATGAGTGGGTAGTCAAAACATCCTAGTATGTATGTGTTTTCTGACTCTTGCTCATTGAGGATGTGTGTGTGTGTTTGACAATGTGTGTGTCCTGTTTGTATATGCATGTGTGTGTGTGTGTGTGTGTGCCCAATCAGCTGTGCAAGGAAACACACTCACTCTGCTCTCTCACAAGTCCTGCTCCTCCTGATTGGCGGCTCGCTGCTCCCCCATTGGCCGGCACATGAGGAGGCGGCAGTTTGTTGCTGTTGCTAAGATCCTGTTGCTAGGTTCCCGGCTGTTGCTAGGAGACATGTGATGCATAATGGATGGTCGGTTTCCTCATGGAGGAGCGAATCTGAAATGCTGATGACTGGAGCCTCCATCAGTTTCTCTGTCTCTCCATCACTCCATCATTTTCTTACACCATCTCTCCCTCTCTCAACTGCTCAGTGATTCTCTGTCATTTGCTAAATTTGCTTTAATGTCATGAACATAATTAATTACACTATTGCCATAGGAGGTTATGCAATGTTTACAATATTAAGATCCATTTGTAGGAGATAAATATTACAGGGGGAGGTAGATATTAAAATGCTCTTTTAAAAATTGCTCTGACCCACGGTAACTGAACTCATCTTTGTGGACGGCTTTTCAGCCATTGGCAAATTAAAGGAGGTGGCTCTGTATACAAAGATATTCATTCTCATTTTCCTCCTGCACAACATCACAAGGATACGTCCCTCCCTCACTGTGGAGGCAGCCCAGATGTTTTATCCAGTTGTTTTCCATCTACCCACTGAACATCTGCAACTTCCTCCTTCCGGGGCACCAGCATCTTCTTTCATCGTCTGCTTTTCCAGCTTCCCAAGGTTTTCCCAACCCCACATCTCTGTTCACTACAGAGGTTCCCTGCTGCAGCTGAAAGGATCTGCTCCTTCCTACCTCCAGCCCAAGTCTGTGGGTGATTGGCTTCAATATCAACAACATAGGTTTGGTTTCAGAGGAGGAGGAAGCACAAGGCAGTGTTTTAGAAATATACAGTTGAGCAAATAACAAATTACACTAAATGGATATTGTTTTTTCCCCATAATAATGGCAGTATAGGAAAAGGTAAACAGGTTAAACCTAGGTATTTCAACACCTTCTTGAAATCATTTTTTGTTGCTGTGGGCAGCCTGTATGTAGCCTGAGAGGTAATACTCAGGGCAAAAAGGCTCAAGGCTTTTCACTATACTGGCCCAGCATTGGTAAACAAGGTACTTTGTCCTTTTCATTGGAGGACTTGCTGTCTATGAAAAGACCAACAAGTGCACCAAAAAGAAGTATGTAACTGGACCTGTAATAACCTCCAACAAGGAGGTTATGCTTTCTGCCATGTTTGTTTATTTGTCAACAGGATTACACAAAATGTACTGAACGGATTTGCACTGAAACTGGTGGAGGGATGGGGCATGGGCTAGGGAAGAGGGCCTTAAATTCTGGGTCAGGTCTGGATCATTTACTATGAATTTGATTTTTTTTCTCTGAAGCCTGATGCATGCTGTGTGACACTTGCCTACACTCTCTGAGTGCCCTCCTAGTTATTACTAGGATAAGGGAAGGAAAATCACACACATATATGTGATTGGATTAAAATGACTGATAAGCTCAAGTAATATTAAAAATCTTCCGCCCTTTCCTAGAAAAGTATCCTGTGCAAATGGAGCTAGTATAATAATTCAGAATTTCTAAGAAAAAAAGGACATGACGTTACTATGTACAATACTATAATGAATCACAGACCCCAGTTACACACATATAATTAAAAATGGAAGCATACACAATCAGCTAATTTAATTCAAAATCTGAAAAAGAGTGGTCAAATATCACCATTTTCTGTGGTAAATCAGACTGAACCTGCAGCATTATTATTTCACTGTGCATCTAGTTTACCTGCAGCTCAGCTTAGTCAGAGCTTTGTTGACAAATCAACAAAACCTGAAATGTACCTGTTAAACTCAGCATTTTTTTTAAAATTTAACTACAAATGAAGTCAAATAACTGACAGAAAAACTAACGTTTAAGTCTTGATCTTTGCTCTACGTTCCTTCTTCTCAAATTTACTTGCTTACCTTTGCATCACAGGAATATTGACACAACATAGTGACCTCTAATCTTTGACCTCTGCACTATTGATTGCTTGTGAGGATGGTTATCTAACAGAGCCAATATCTTGCTGCACTCTTTACAAGACAAGAACACCACGCTCATGCTTCAGTTGTGAAGTGTAAATTGAGCATTATTAGCTTCATGTTGGAGGTGCACAGAGGTGCTGCAGCCAGTCTGAAGAAAGACATGCCGAGTCACTCTGCATCAAAGAGCTGCCTCCCTGCCTGATCAAAGTCTTTTCTACTGGCCTGATGGAAGGTGGCAGAGCTTCTCTCACACCACCTCTATGCTCCTCCAAGAGATTTTCATGCAGATTCTCAGATTTTACAGCACGGTTACATCAGATGTTTACAGTCCACAGTTACTTGCCATGTGGACTGAATGGTGCTCGACAGGACAGAAGCTTCGGATTTATGTTTTTGTGTAGGTGCAGATAGAGCCCTGGGGTAGCATTCATGCAATCATGTGGTGGTGCCAATTTGGCAACAAACAGTCTTCAGCAGCTAAGCTAGCCAACAGACACAGTGGTGATTTAGTTCTTTACATGAAACACTAACCTGAGGGTGGATGAAGCGTTGAGCTCATTGAAGTTTGTGTAGTGTATCAGTCTTGTAGTTCTTGACTTATCTTTATCTGGAGTTTGTAAGGACTGTTGTTCC
The DNA here is from genome assembly GCF_046630095.1 of Trachinotus anak. NCBI lineage: Eukaryota > Metazoa > Chordata > Actinopteri > Carangiformes > Carangidae > Trachinotus > Trachinotus anak. The sequence goes on along the minus strand of NW_027273863.1, from coordinate 19,587,117 downwards.
TCCCATCAGCTGTACATCTTCTTCTCCTCCTCCTCCTCCTCCTCCTCCTCCTTCTTCTTCTTCTTCTTCTTCTTCTTCTTCTTCTTCTTCTTCTTCTTCTTCTTCTTCTTCTTCTTCTTCTTTTGGTTTGATTGGTGGTTGGCAACCAGCTTGCAGGTGCATTACCGCCACCTACCGGACTGGAATGTGGAACATTAACTAGCCAAACATTAAGAGGACAGGTGCAATATCTTACATAACAGTGCATAACATCAGAGCCATGACTGACCTCTACTGGCCTGGAGCACAAATGCCTAAATCTGATATGTGATACACCTTTGTTGGGTGAAAAATCAGAATTAATGCAAATTGCTCACTGACACGATGAGGCACTGCTGATGCAAGAGATTTGGGACAAATTATTTTTGTGCTTGTTTATTAATTTCATAAAACTGTACGGCAAAATAAACAAATGTGACAAACCTCGGGAATCTTGTGATCTCAAGAAAAAACACAGTGGTCAGGTAGTGGCACAGTTTCTGCCACTGAACTGGGTCCAATTTATGATGCCTTTACTCTCTACTCTCTCTTCACTGTCTCTGAAGAAATGGAGCTACAAGAATCTCAGTGCACCTGAGGAGGTGGTTTGACACATGTTCTTTAAGACATCTCTCAAACACGTACATAATCATTACTCTTGTACAGTGAAATGTCATTGGCAAACGTTCTGGGTCTGTCTCCTGTGATAATGGGTATTGGCAGTAAATGTATCTATGACCTGGATGTGAGACACTTGACCATCCATCCATTCATCCATTCATCCACCCATCCATCCATCTTCTGCTGCTTATCTGGGGTTGGGTTGCATGGTGGCAGCATGTTTACCAGCACAGCCCAGCAGTGTTAGTGTATAATAAAGATTTAGCAATCTTCATACTACCTTGAGAAATCACATTAGCTATGTTTTTAAGTGTAGGGTGGAGGACTGAAGATACACAGGGGGCAAATTGTTATTTCAATCAGCTTCAAAGATATTATTCTCTTTAACCGTGAACCTGAATAGTAAAGAACTGCAGTAAAAATTTTGGAAAATCCATATACAGAGATAAAAGCTTTTTCATGCCATCCAAACAAATTCTGAAAAAAAAGTTGTGCAGTTTACTTTATGCTTGCAGACACAGTTTATACAGCACACCTGGCTACAGGTCCCTCCTCTGTGACACTGGATGACATTTGCAGAGACAGAAGTGTTTGGTCTGTGGTGTCAGCCTCTCTCTCTCTCTCTCTCTCTCTCCCACACACACACACACACACACACACACACACACACACACACACACACAAAGGCACACACACCACCCAGATGGTGGAGGAGCCACTCAGTCGCAGCTCTTATCTTTGAAAACTGCTCAAGTCTGCACGTCCAAAATACCTGCTGCCACTGTCACAGACACGTGTCTGTGTGTGTGTGTGTGTGTGTGTGTGTGTGTGTGTATGTGTGTGTGTGTGTGTGTGTGTCTGTTTGTGTGAGACAGTCATAGAATGAAAGAGAACAAGTGTATGTCTGTGCAATATTACCACAGTGGAGAGCATGTCAGGTAGTGTGTGTACACTTGTGAGAATTAAGTCTGTGCAAGGTGCTGTGAGGCTGCGTGTGTGTGTGTGTGTAAACCTGATCTGTGACAAGCCAACTGTGACAGGCTCTAATAGCTCTTGAACCCATCTGTCTGAACACGCTGCTGCTCGTTGTGTGTGTTGTCTCTGTCCGTTTTATCTCCGGCTCTGTTATCACTTCAAGTCTTCTTCTTCTTCTTCTTCTTCACTCCCAGCTCAGCGCTCCTCTCCTCCACTGCCAAGGCCACCAGAGCGAGACAGATAGAAGAGGAAGTTGGCTGAGAGTGCCATCGATGGAAAGTTACACTTAGGTGGTGAAACTCTAAAATACTGAGCTCAGACCTCGAGCAAATCCAGGACAGCCACGGAATCGAGTGACGGTGGATCTGAGCCGGTCGATGGATGGAGGAGGTCGCTGACACCTCACATAACGCTCACAACCCTGAAGCTGCTGCAGATTTGACTGAAGAGAAAATTACCTAGAGCGAGTGACTGGTTGAGGAGGTGCAACATTTTTCTACCTTTAAGAAAGGGTTTATTATGCAAAACCAAACCATCCCTGCCACTGTTGTCACAGTCATATGCTTGGCTGCAGCCCGTCCTCCAACCTATGACTTTTCACTATAAAACATCTGATTTCTGCTCAGAACAAAGAACTGTCTCTCTTGCCAGGAGTATGGTGGCCCTGAGGGCTCAGTGCACTGAAACTTAAGATAACATATGAAAATAGACAAAACAACAACAAATTCAGGAAACATCTTCATCAATTTCACAACGTTATGCAAAAAACTGTGAATATTTGCAGCATGTGTTATCAAACTGATGACGATGTATGCTTCAAGTTGCACTGTGTTGAGAAGCTGACGAAGAACTGGGGAAGACCCATGTATTTTTCTCAGATGTTTCTCAAACCAAACTAGAGCTAAAAGGAGAGTTTTGGACCAATTTAATGGTTGGTTGCTCTATGACTGCTGCATCTGTAAATAGCTAACATGTTAGCCATAACGACTTTGCAAACTCGGGCCTTCATGGTATGCGCTCTACACGGTGAGTCTTCCAGTCTTTATGCTAAGCTAAGCTTACCGCTGTCCTCTCAGCACTTAAAGTTATTGTTTGGGTTATTTGATGTAAGGTTGTGTGAGGTCAGTGCAAGTACGTTACACAACCCCACGCCAAATAATCTAAACTATCACTTTAAGGCTAACTGTTTCCCCCTGCTTCCAGTCTTTGTGCTAAGCTAGGCTAACTGCTGTCCTCTCAGCACTTATACACAAACATGAGATTGGTATCAATGCCATATCACTCTCAGAAAGAAAGCGAATAAGTGTATTTCCCAGTATTTTGAGGGATTCATTTTAACGAGGAAGACAATAGTTCATTTACAATATTTATAGTACAAAACAAAACACAACTTTTTAAGGCGCTTAAATTTTAAAATGAAAATCTTTTCATTTTTAATCTTCTAAAAGTTAAAAGTTTTAACCCGTTTTATTTTTTGTGTCAAAATTGTTGGTTTGGTTTGTTAAGATCAATGTTGTATGTTGGACTGATGTGGCGCACACACACACACACACACACACACACACACAAACACACACACACACACACACAGAAATACTGGGGTGTATGGGGTTACAGAATGATATATAATATTGTGTGATATATGATAATGTGTTGAAAACAAAAAACAAGAGGAATTGAAAAAAGGCAGAACTGCATTTAACCCCCCTCCTCCCACACACACACACACACACACACACACACACACACACACACAGACACATACACACAGAGGAAATAAAATAGTTGCTCGTCTGTCCACCGACACACATCATATCTATCACACTTCAATTCTCCTCCTCATTCTCCCACGTGCACATGTCAGTCTGGTCCGGCAGCCGCACATCATTTGTAATTATGCAAAACAGTCCTTTCTCGTCGTGTGGAGGAAAGCAATTTTTCTATGCAAATGGTTGAATTCCCCGTGAGGGCCGCCATTGGACGCGTGCTTATAAAGGTGCTAATGATGAGTGACGGCGAGCGATATTGGGGTCACTGCACGTGCCACACCGATGAAAATGATCAACTAAATACCAGAAGTGCTCTCACAACGGGTGAAGCAGGCAGGGGAGATGGGACCAAGTGGCACACTGAGAGTCACAGCCGTGGCCATTAGTAATCCAATTGGACGAGGCAGTAATGAGAAAAGATCTGAGGGGTGATTTAAATTAAAGAATTTATTCTTTTTTTCATTTGAATAATTTCCTTCAAGTCTCTTTGAAGAGGCTTGTTGAAGTTGTAATCGTTCAAGTCCGGCACAGAACCATGCAAATACACCTGAACGTTGCACGATATTAATTGGGTTGTAAATATCACAGAAAATTGGGCTCAGACCATTTAACCTGCCCTCATTCACCTTCACTCTGAGGATTTCACAGCAGTGAAACAACCTCCTGACTCTCACACTCAGGTTCAGGGCATTTCGAGGAGGCTGGGAGTTCCAGGGACAGGCTGGAAAACCCAGAACCAAACGAGAACTAACACCAACAACTGTGTGCTAGATATGCTGCTCACATTGAAGGGTATTGCTGCTTTTAATTATACTGGTTTTGAATTATAATCATTTTTATTTTCATTAGCTCTTTAATTAGTCTTATTAGTGATAAAATGTTGTGAATTCATAGTTCACTTACTAACTTCTCTCAAATAAATTTTTTTCAGTGAATTAAATTTGTTCAGGTGTTTACTGAATGTGACGCAAGCACACGATAACAGGTGGTATGTGTGTGTGTGTGTGTGGATCTGATCTAGCTACCTGCAAACTCCTGCAGGAATAAAGTATAACACTGGGAACACACTGCCTGCATTAAATCCCCTCCAGTGTGTATCATTACAGGGAGATTTTTCTACTCATCAGAAATATCGCATAAATATTTGACATATGCCCTTACTGGACAGTTTCACACGTCATGGGAACCAACAAATCAGGTCAAGATACGTGTCTGCTGTTAGCTTAGCCTAGCTGTTCCTGGAGGGGGGCATTACATCAACTTAAAAATGGAGCAAGTCATGCAGGGAGTGTATGACGAGTGTGCAAACGGAGATATTGAGTGTACGTGACCTTTAGAAAGTTCCTGAACCCCGACAGCTGAGCGACAGAAGCCTGGGAGATTTTACAGCTGTGATTTTATGACTGAGTTTTATTTTATGTGAGCTCAGTAAACCCCCAGATAAATAATCAGTTTAACTCCGACTGTGTGATGACAGGGAATGAGTGTGTGTGTGTGTGTGTGTGTGTGTGTGCCATTGAAACACTGACATTTAAGAGATGATGTTTCACGCCGTCCACAGCATCTATTATTGATCAGTGAACAGTCACAGAACATTCTGACTGATGTACGAACGGGGACCAAACATTTGAGCTGCTGTGGTGACACTGCAGACGTCTTTCTTAGATTTCTTATCGCTGCAGGAATAACAACTGCCCATTAGCGGGCCGGCGACGACACAGCAAACAGCTGTGTCAAAAATCAGCAGAGGATTTTGAACCGCACACAGACATGACTACTGCCCCTCACTGAACCTCATTAGCTCCCAGGAGAAAAACTGACAATATTTTACTTGAAGCGGAGCCTCGATGGCATTAGAACCACATGCTCGGGCATCTTGTTTAGATGTAAGAGAAAGTAGACTACTGTGAGTCTCAGCGCTTTACGCTTCTGTCTGGTGGGGAAAAAAAAGTCGAGGCAATTATGTATTTTCCCTGCTTCGCTTGTATTTAAAGTTCCCACAGTCATTTATTTGCTGAATGAGTTTCATGACCTCTCAGGCCCTTAAAAACCAGTTTAAATCCCCATTGTACAATTTCAAATAGGCCTACGTGTCAAAGAGAAAATAAACATTCATCTCTGCACTCCTGAAAACTTAATTTTTGCAAATGCATGTCTCCCCATGTGTGATTGTTCTGCTTCACCAGCAGTGGCAAATGACATGATGAAAACTAAAAATAATGACTATTTACAACTCATCTTCTTCAGGGCTGCACCAACTTTTTGGCAATAAGGGCTAAAATGTGACAAGAGTGGTTTCCTGGGGACCTGAAAACAAGATGAATTCATTAATTACAGCAGACATTTATCAGGCGTTTTCTTCTCCTTTAAATAAAATTTATTCAGGTTTCTCTTTTCTTGTATAAACTGCAAAATTAAGTCATCACTCAAATGCACATTTCATAGACAAACCAGGTGAGAGAAACACTGAAGTCTGCATGAACTGCAGCAGCAAATAGGTTTTGTAGGAAATGTAATCACTGACTGGACTGAATGTAAGAAACACACATTTATTAACAACAGCAGAGCCGCCAGGAGGAGGCCCGGGGTGGATGGTGGGTGTACAGAGTCGTGCAATATCATGACTCAAAGATGAACTGATTAGATTTTAGGGGTCAAAGGTTGAAGGTCATGGTGACGTCACAAAACATAATTTTGGCCTTGTCAATACAATATCTCATGTGAATCCCTTCAAATTAGGCACAACTGTCCACTTGGACCCGAGGATAAACTCATTAGTGGTCAAAGGTGAAAGGTCAAGGTCAGTTTGACCGTAAAAACACTTTTTAGCCATGATCTAAGATTTCAAACAGCAATTAGGACAAAATTTCACACAATTGGTTAATATTTTATATGGCTCTGGATAAACAGGGATGTAATCTGAAACTAGTCTGATTGGCGGAGACATATAGCCTCGAGGCACTAATTGTAGTTAAATCTTTAATAAAACATTTCAGCCTCTAAAGGTCCACTGGTGGTGCTGTACACATGTAGTTTTGTTATGAAAATCTAAAGTAAATATAATAATAATACATAAAACTATGTTCTCAGTTGTTTTTAAAAGTGTGTTTTTTTTGTTGTTGGTGAAATCTCACATAATCTAGACATTTGGCTGTTATCATGTTACCACTGTGAACCAGATCTAAGGACATAAACCTTTTGCATATCAGTAATGCATTCTGACACTTTCAGCCTCCATTCCTGGATCCGTCTTCATCCCTGGCAGCTGAAGTGTACAGAACGGTAGAAGGTGCCCTCTGGGTGCAGCTCGGTGTGAAAATACAACACTTAGACACTCTAAATCTACTCTCATGACTCATCATTGAAGAAGGCAACGTCTTGCTAAATCGATTTCCCTACTTCCTACCCTCTAAGTCAACACTGCCGACCAGCAGCACAAGCTTATGTACCGAGAGTGTTTTCTCAACAATCGATTCCAAGCTGCTGTTTCACCTGAATAAGCACCCTAAAAAGCTTTTCATTCACTCTGTTTCATCTCTAAGATGCCAGCTGAATAACAATGCCTAGCTGGTGTCATGACTTCGTGTAAAATATTTTTTAGAGATTTCATTATGGCCACAGACAGGCTTTTAAACTGTAACATTAGGTCTAAAGCTGTGTGCAAGAGGATATAATACTATTTTTTGTGTTCTTGTCCTGAAGAGGCCGAAAAGAGAACCTAATATAAGCTTTACATATTCGAGGAGCTTAAACATGTAGAGTTGTCACTTTTTTCACAAAATCTGACACTTCATTTACACCTGGCATTAAAATGGGTGATCAGATTGCAATCAGATAGTGCTTGACCACAAGAAAGTACAGGTGTAAATGCAATGATGCATTGAGGGCGGACTGTGATCTGAGTCGTAGTAATTATGGCAGGAGCAAAGGGAAAAGTGCGGTGACAGTTTATAGAGTGACCACATCAGGAGGAGGTTGTGGTGGATGGATGGGTCAACAAAACACAGAACATGACACAGGAGAGCGGTGTTCGATTCCCATGTGAACGTAGCAGTTTATGTTGTTTCTATTATCCATGACTGTTCGTTGTTATTATTGTAACCATGACAACCAAGGTCTGGTATACCTGCAGCCTTAGGGGTGCTGTTTCAGGAGACACTCCTCTGGGTTGTATCAGAGGGTTAAAAAATGACCTGTGTGGTTGTTCAGGTTGGAGGACTGGTTGGTAAATGGAGTTACTGATAAGTTAACGTTAGTGTAAGGCAGTTGCATTTTAAAAGCAGCGTTGCCTTTATCCACAATTTCTTCCCATCTGTGGTTGTTGGATCCAAAATGCTTCCTCACATTCTCTCTCAGATGGTTTGGTGTCAAGATCGTCCGCTTAGACTGGTTCCACAGTGTTTTCTGTTCGCTGAGGGAACGGCCAAATTTACAGAAGACAACAGTGATGGACAGTGCACAAACGCCCCCCCACTGTAGTCAGACATAGTTTGAATGACAGATTAACTATTGCTTCAATTTTGAATAAAGAATGACAGCACAAAGTGCAAAGTTGTGTAAGCAAGCTGTGGCAATATGGACCATCACTTCCTGTTTTTTAGATTACTGTTTTGACAATATGCAAATTTTAAAGTTTTTTTGGGGGGTATTTTTTTTTGCCTTTATTATGGTAGGAACAGTGAGAGAGAGAGAGAGAGAGACAGGAAAGTTAGGGAGGAGAGAGAAGGCATGACATCTAACAATGGGCCCAAACTGGATTTGAACTTTGGGCTGCTGCTGCTGTAAGGACTAAGCCTAAATGATAAGTACTCTACCGGCTAAGCTACCGGGATCCTGCAACCATGTACACATTTTTACAACAGGATTTATGGCCACGGTCTACTCTTCATTTTCCTGTTGGACTAAACCAAACTGTGACCCTGAAACCATGGTTTTTATTACACGCTCAGTAGAAGGGTTAAAGTTGCACTGTGAATCTGATTCTCAAGGAGGAGGAGTAGGTGTTCTCAGAAAACTTTTAACAGATGAGTGAAGGATAAAAAAAAAAAAAAAAAGACAAGTTGAGCAGTCCTCTGCAGGTTTGGAGTCACATCTAACTTAATGACACTGTATCTGATTTAAAATGTGGCAGGTTGTTCTGCGCTCTGTACAACAGATGTTTACCCACCCACCCAGATGGGAATATGATTGTGTACAATTACATCCTAAGCATAAATTTTATGGACAACTGTGGTAATAAAGAAAAAAAAGAGACAAAACCCACGAGTCAAGATTGCATTACAATACTGCATTGACAATGAGACTTTATTCACAATTTGTTTACACCAATAGAACAAAATATCTTCTGTTATTTTATTTTTTTTTGGTTTATGTACAGTGTTAATGCAACAGACCAGCCACCATCTATTGATACTTGATGGAGTGCATGAAAGAAAGAACAGCATTGGGGAAATTGACCTATCGAGCAACCTCACTGCAAAAAAAAAAAAAAAAAAAAAAAGAAGCCCATTATATCAAGTTTGATTTTGACTTGCATCAAAAATGGTCAGTGGAATGTGATACTCTCAATTCCTTCAATGCAGTTTCCCTTATTTCCTCATTTTTATAACATCCATGACAGTTTCTTTAAACCGGCAGAAAAAAATAACATCCCATTCTACATCAAACAGGCTTTGATAAGGAGCATTTCTTGCAGCATGTTTCAGTTTTTCTGATGAAAAATGGAGTCGATTCCAACAACATGACACCGGCTTACTGCAGTATTACATCATACTGGTAACTGCACCACCTTTCAATGCACTTTAACCACAACCTGCACTGGTTTAGAAATGATAATCCTTGGCTTTTGCACAATCAAGGTCCTCGTGCATTAGATAATTGTGAAGTTAAGTTAATAGATAAACCGTTTGCTTGTTTGCTTGAAGAGTTTTGAGGCCACAGTAAAACAATACATCATACTCATTTGCTGAATAAGGAGCCATGCACTAGTAGCATAGTGTATGCAAGTCATATTATTGGTGGTTCCAATGAGACTGGATAAACAAAACTAGAATTTGATGGATTAAATATTTGAAGTGTTCACTCACTGTCAGCCAATCGAAAGCAGTGAAATGACGCTGATTTTACACAAACTGCGAGCTGGTTTCCCAAAGTCATCTTTAGGTAATTGATATATTCATCAATTTCTAATCATTATAGTGGTGTTTTGTTCGACTGAACCAAAACACTACTACCATACTAATATTTGAATTCAACAGGTTAGCAGCACTGTTCAATATACAGGCTACTTGTGAGTAATGTGACTTGTGTTCACCTGCTGATGGAGGTCTTAGTTGGGCAGCATGAATCTAAAATAAATCTAATGCAGAAATGCACTAGTGGAACGAGACTGGAGGAGTGATTTTATCTGAAAGTGCCACACTGGCGTTTTTTTTTTCATTTAAATACAAAGCAAGGATACTTCAAGTTCAATTATTTTTGCATGTTAAAGTGGTGATAAATGAAGACTGATTAGAAAAGACTGCTCTGGATTATTTCGGAACAACATTAGTCTCCGAATTGATTTTTTTTTTATCTGAAGGGAATGAATGGAAACCGGTGGCTGTCTGGACAGAGGTAAAACACTGCTCAAAGATGTGAAATTTGGTTAGTAACTATTTAAAGTAAAAGTAGTTTGTAGTAAATTGACAAATAGACCTTTAATGCTGTTTTTGCTCCTTTCATGTACAACAGAACAAAAACCCAGTGAGCTTCAAGATGCTTTTGGGAAAACCAGCTGAGTGTCACTGGAAAATAGTTTTAAATGCAACACAGGTTCAGCTACTGTACATGTACAAATAATCCATTAATGCTACATAGAAGAACTGCTATTCAGAAGCAAAACGATCCCCTTTTATCCTTAAAGTACTAGTCAGAAACACTTGATTTTATAATGGCCTCATTCCAGTGTGCACTGGTTCATATTGAGATATAAAAGGACGATATTACTGCTGCTGAAGTGTCATAAACTTGTGGACAGAGGGTGACTTCCTTCTCCCAGGTGATTAAAGACGCCATGTTCCTCAGTGTTTATCAGAGGGATTTTCTTTAAGTACCAGCACAGCAAACTTTTAATCCACAGGTTAATCCGCTGGAGTGAGGCCATTTTTAAAATGAAGCATTCCACACTAGCCTTGTTTCCAGGTGGCTACACACATCCACCAGTCCAACTGTTGTGTTTTTATTAAGGCAGACATTTAGTGTTACTTCACTGACAAGCCACGATATTGGTTGTCCACAAGAGATAACGATTCATGTTGAAGAAACACAATATTGCTTCTACTAGGATGATCAAAAGTACGCATTGAAAAAAAAAAAGAAGTTATTTAACCTCCTTTTTTAAAATAAGAGGGATATCACCAGGGTCTTCTGTTATAATGTTTCACCACTTAGTTCTACGAAAAATAAGCCTTTACGGGCAATAAAGTATTTTGTCTCATATCTACCTTGCTGACCAACACTTGGCGCTTTTGAGTTACACTGTGACACTCTAGCATAATGCATAGAAACATGAAATAAAGCATGGCACTAGAAATCAAACACAAGTACGATTCAGTGATACAGACGCGATGATCAACATCATACACTCACCCAGAGCAAAGACCAATCAGCAGCGTCAGTTTGGTAAAACACTGAGGTTTGGCAAACAGCTATACTGAAGCTCCTTACATTGATTTATTTAATCTGGATTGAACTGGTTTTGATCTCAAAGAACCAGAGCTGAACCTTGCTTTTTCCAACTGACGCCCAGGAGGTCAATGCTCATCTAGAAACAGAAACTATAATAAATATACTCTAAACAGAACATAGAGAAACATTTTCATCCATCTATCAAAATGTGTTTAAATGCAGTGAAATGCCACTTTGGAAAACAGGCTGCATGGGTCATTCCAATAGAGGGAAGGTCTATCTATGTACAGGATTGATTCAACGGTTTCCTGGCACAATGTTTACTTAGATGGGAGGAGAGGAGGAGTGAAAGGTGGTGACAAGGTGTGGAAGTAAAAGGAGAGGAGACAAGAGGGAAAAGGAGGAAAGGAGGCGACAAGAGGAAAGAAGGAGAGGAGGAGATGAGACAAAAGAGACAGCGACAGGGGCACACGACAAAAGGAGAGAGAGCGTAAAATGATGAATCAAAATAGAGATCAAAATGTCAGCAGAGAAGTATGAGAGGAGGAAGGCAGAGGAGATAAGAAAACTAAAAAAAGCAGTAACAGGGATCATCCTCCAGTTAGGACAGAAGAAGAGGAGGAGAGGACAAGTGGAGGACATCTGTTGAAGGAGGTGCTCCTTCCTACTGTGGAAGAGCTTTCAGAATGGCGTTCACCTCCTCTGCAACGGCCGTCAATGCAAACTCAAACTGATCCTGGAGCCAGACAAAGACAGGAAACAGAAAAAAAGAGAGAGACAGGGAAAGTGAAAAGTACTGAAACACACATGTAGGAGCAAAACTCTGCCAAAGAGGCCTTCGGCAAGATGATGAACCTGGTGTTCCAGCAGGAACAACAACCTGGTGTTTCAGATTTGGCTGCTTAACAAAGTCCTACAGAATCTTTGACTTTTGTTCCCTGCTTGGTTTCAGTTTGATTTTCTTATGGGCCTGGCTTTGTGCAGGGGGGCACTGCCATGTTGAAACAAGAAAGGCCAAAACACAAACTACTGACACAAAGTTGGAAATATACTACTGTGTAAAATATCATTGCGTGCTGCAGCATAAACCTGAGAAAGAGAAAACATGCAAAGGTGCACAGGCGGACAGGGGTGTTGAAAAGAGGCAGTGATGTCGTGTAGTTATTTAGCTCTGGGTTTTGACTCTTGGGATGCAGACAGTCTGCAATAATCCTGTGACTGGTCTAATCAGGGCACAAACACTGACTCAACCTCCTCTGCATAATTTTCTAGGAATTTTTTTTTTTAAATCAAATCTATATTTTGATTTAGAGTTGACAAAATGTGACCTAGTAAATACAGCATTATTTATCATTCCTCTGATTTGCATTTAAGTTCCCCTGAGACATTTCAAACTATGTAAAAATGCTCTGCTCTGAATAATATTCCCACATAAAAAATGAAAAAAACACCATGTGGACATATCAACAAGATTAAAAACTTGATCTTCATTTTCAAGTGGAAATGCCCCTGTGGTAAACTTTAGTGGCACTTAGAAAGACGTTTTATTTAGTCACCTTCCAATACTTAACATTTAGTTTACAGAAAGTGGAAGATTAGAGGAACAAACATCTTCCTTCATCTTCATCAGAGCTGAGGCTGTGACTCCAGACCACGAGGGGAATCAATGTGAGAGGGACACAAAGAGAGAGAGAGAGAGAGAGAGAGAGAGAGAGAGAGAGAGAGAGAGAGAGAGAGAGAGAGAGAGAGAGAGAGAGAGAGAGAGAGAGAGAGAGAGAGAGAGAGAGAGAGAGAGAGAATCAAGAGAGCAGCTGTGACAGCCGTTTGCTTAGGATACATGGTTTAATAAAGCCTGGATCAATATGGCCAATGTTTTATACACGTTCTTGGCTTTTCTCTCTAATAATGCTCAGAGATCAGCTGGTAATTGAAGTTTCCAGACTGGTCCCTGTGTCATCCTGATTACAGTGTGACGAACAGTGAAGCTCTGGGGCTGCACAGAGGGGTGGGAAAGGGTCCGCATTGTGGACAAAACACAGTATTTAAAATCTTTCGGTCTTTAAAATGAGATAAAATGTGTGTTTAACTTTATTCTTCACTTGTCAAATAGTGAATACAATAATATCGTAGAAATAAAAAAAAAAACCTCCATGAACTGTGTTTCCATTTCAAATAGACTGGGTTTTCACTCAGTACAGGTGTTAGCACAGATATATCCCCATCCATTTGAATTCTATACATATTCCTCAGTGATCAGGGCGAACCTGACTGTAATCCCTGCAAAATTTCTTTTCAGGAATCGATTGATCTTGCCTGATGCAGAGGAATGAGTCAAAAAAAATAAAAGGCAAATCCATCCTATCTCACGACAGGGGCAGAAAGAACACCAGCTAAGCCGAGACGTTCAGATAAAATACAGTTTTAATGGAGGTGTGATTGATTGTCAGAGACACTGTACTTGGTTGTGAAGGTCACAGGTTTGAGCCCAGCGACTGTCGATGACTAAATATCAGATTCATGGAGGACAAGGTGACATCTGTGACGTTGTGGAGACAATCCCTCAAACTTTCTTTACAAACTTTCCTGAGAAGCATCTTTAGTGCAGACAGTGATGGGCTGCCTGACGACCAGCTGCTTTAAAAGAAGCACTTGTTCCACTGATGTGTCATTAATCATTGTTTTTTTAATTTTATTTTAATTCTTTTTACTTCATTTTCTTTAAATTTTAAATAAAAAACAAACAACACCAAACTGTCAGCAACACTGAACAAACAGTGAAGATACATTTGCTACACGCATACAACCCTGCTGATGTTGCCACTTTGAGTCTTGTATATTTTTCATCCAGTTTTGCCTTTTGAATCTCAGTGCACGTGTCACTTTTTCCAATAAGAAAATTTCATCAGCGATTGTCAGCCACTGGTTCTTTGCTGGTGGTTCAACCCTCCCCCACTTTCTCGTTATAGCTTTTTTACTAGCTGCTAAGCTAACCAGATATCTGTCACTTCCTGTTACACAAAGGTAAGGTAGTCAACTCATTAGGATGTTGTAACCTTAATATTTGTTGTAACGCACAATAGCACATGATGGTTCTACTGCTGACTGTAAACCTGTGGACGTGTGATGGATCTCAGGCATGTTTAGACAAACATCTTCTGTAATTTCTATCTCCAATTTCTTTTTTAGTTGAGTACTTATCCTTAAGGTTTAGTCTAAAATTATTCTTATGCTACTTTCCTCATAGGCTTTTATTTTGATTTCCTGGTTGTTAGATAAATGACCAGAATGTATTTCCTCTCTGGTTGTTTGATGGAGCATCTTAAAATGACCACTTCTTATGTTTTGTGCCAAAGCATCACTTAGAATAAACACTGGAATGGCAAACGTGCAGCCATTACTACAAATATTTCAAGTTTATTTTTTATGACTGTACAATACATTCACCAGATTATTAAAATAAGTTCTATTTTCCAAAGCCTCCCTGCTGCAAATCTGAATGAATCCACATGAACAGACAGGATTCAGGTGTGTGTTACCTTGGTCTGGACCATCCCAGGCCTCTGGTCCCGCAGGTGCTCCAGAGTTGCCGCGATATCAATCTCCTTGGCACCTGTCATGTACACACACACAGACACACATACATTAAAACACACACATATAAAATGGTGTTGGACAGTGTTCAAAGGGTTACAAAGTTAATCCAGCTAACATCTGTCAATCTGGTGTTTTATACCGCCTCCCTTTAGAACAGCGAAAGGCGATTACACTCATCCTCTTTGTACAAACAAACACACGTGCACACACACACACTCCACAAACAGCTAGGTGGTGGTGTTTTATTGTCAGGATGGAAAAAAGATAAAGAGTGAAAAGAGACTGTTGAAGAGGAAATCACAGAGCCGCGTGTTTGTAGCATTTTCTAAAAGAAACTGATCTCAAAGCCCCTTGTCGGTCTTTGACGGTCGTCCTGAAGCCTTTCAGCTGATGAAAGTTGCCCACCAGAGCTCTATCAGCCCCTGCCAAAATCTGACATGCCTGTTTGTGTGTTGGTGTGGTCCCTGTCTGAGTGCCAGACTGGCACCGTGCCCACAGCTGACAGCAGCGTGGCTGCCGGCAGTCGGCTCAATGACCTCCGGCCAAGCACTGGTGAGATTACTACACATTGTGATACACTACAATTAGATTATGATGCTTTTAGAGATGAACACGTGCTCGACATGATTGTATTTCTTCTCTGAAGTTTTTACCAGACCTGAGACTTGATCCCTGTGTGATTTTAAGTGGCTATAATTCTTGTTTTTATATCAAATGATGATGTGAAAATGTGATGAGCTCACGGAGAATTATCCCCCCGGCTTTACGGCTTGATAGTGAGTTTGTGTTCGTTGTTTAGCTGTCTGGCTGGTGCCTGTGTTTTGGTTCACTGTCACTGCTCTCATGGTGTCTGTAACGGAGCATTTAGGAGCTGACGAGCCAGATATTTGCCTCAGAAGAAGAAGAAGAAATTCAGTTAATGCAGGTTTAAGTCTCAAGTCAAGTTTATTTAGGTTGTCAAGTCTCAAGTCTCGAGACTGTCCTCCTGTAAAAAAAACAAAAAAAAACCCCCAAAAAAACGAGGCCCATAGGTCGTCTGTGCCCATAGTTACGTTTTGTTGCTAGGCGACATCTAGCGGTCATAGTAACATAGTGACAGGAGCAAAGGTAAAAGTGTTGTGACGTAGTTTAGAGAGCGACAAAGTCCACGTCAGGAGGAGGTTGTGGTGGATGGATGGGTCAACACAGGAACATGACACAGGAGAGTGGTGTTTGAAGTTAACCACATTGTTATTATTGTAACCATGACAACAAAGATTGTCTTATGTTGAGGAAGTTCTTATTTTAACCCAAATACCCATCTTTTCCTAAACCTAACCAAGCCATATTATAGTAAACAAATGCTGCCGTCGTTGCTCTGTGTGGTTATTATTGTAAACATGTTTTTATTTATTTATGTAATGTTTATATATATATATATATATATATATATATATATATATATATATACTCTTTGCAGGTACAATTTTAGTTTCAAGGTTACTTTCATCTCTTTTAGTCTTTTTCTGCTATAAAATATTCTGACTCAATATAATAATAAATAAAACATTTTCTCATGTTAGGACTTTGTAGGGAAAATCAGCCCTGTAAACAGCTGTTGGGTCTCTTTCACTTATATGTCCAAAATCACATCTGGTTCAGGTTTTATCAGGAGAGTGAAAGGAGGGAAAACTTGGAAATGGAAACAAAAGAAAGTTAAGAAAAAAACTTTAAAAGCCTAAATTACTTGTGCTTTTGAGAATGAACAGTAATGTGAATTAGATTAATTAAGAGGTGATGATGATGATGCTGAAGTTCTGAGGTTTAATGTTCTTAATGCTTAATTACAATATATAAAAAAATAAAGGTGGGTTAAAAGGTTGTTTTTGTTGACTTTGTTTTCTATGGTAATGCGACAGCTAATCTTTAACTGTAGGCGGCATTTCTGTTTTTTAAGACAAATATCTCTTTGACAGACGTTTTTTAAAAATCATGTTTTCTCCTTTTCAGCTTAAATGGAC
This sequence comes from Trachinotus anak, assembly GCF_046630095.1. Taxonomy (NCBI): domain Eukaryota; kingdom Metazoa; phylum Chordata; class Actinopteri; order Carangiformes; family Carangidae; genus Trachinotus; species Trachinotus anak. Next base: position 19,570,472 of record NW_027273863.1, on the reverse strand, counting down.
CTTATGTCACTTTCTAATGTCATAGGAGCAGAACTAACAGCTGCAACTTCTCAGTCATTAGCTGAAAAAAAGCAGACAGAAAAAAGGAGAAAGACAGAGATGATTTGAAAACACAGAGGGGGAAAAAATAGACGTTGAGGGGGAATGAAGACGTCTGAGAAAAGAGGCAGGAGCAACAATTAAATACACAAAGAACAAGAGAAAGAAAAAAACATTTCATTTATTGTCTTTCTAATCGTTTTCTTCTCCCTCCTCCTCTTCTATCTGAATTCTGAGGAAACAAAAAGCGCAAGAATCCTCTTTACTTTCTTCTTGTTGTGACACATAATAACTCTGCTTTTCGTTGGCTGCATGAGGAGGAAAATGAATGGTGGGAGAGCTGCTCATTCACACCATTTTCTCTTTCTGTTTCACAGGTTTTGTGAGCTTTTTTTTTTCCTTTTTACAACACAATAAGCTCCCTTCTAGTCAGAAAAGCTGCAACACACTCACTGCTTTAGTTTTTCTTTTTTGGAGGGTGGGGGGGACTTAACAAGCCGAGGGCTATTGTGCAGGTTCTGATAAACCTCAAAATGGACGGCATTAAGAAAAAAAATCGCCTCCTTGCAAAACTCTCCCTTAAAGGAGATGGTGGAAGCATGAAAAAAAAACCCCAGCCTCATTTTGAGCTTCCCTCCTCTGCAAGACCCTCCCTTCAGGGTGGAGGTCAGGGTGGGGGGGCTATAAGAGGAGGAGGAGAAGGAGGAGAGAGAGATGAAAAAAGAAAGACAAGGCTCTTGAGGAGGCCGTGAAAGACCCACGAAAGCCGAAGCTGAGGGCCGAGCTCACCAGCTGGACCTGGGAAAAAAAAGCCAAAAGAAACAGAGGAATGGTGAAAAGCTCTCCGGCACTCGATGGGTTTCATTCAGTTCTTAAGATGAAGAGATGGGTGGTGGTGGTGGTGCTGTGAGGGGGGGGTGACATTAGAGAGAGGAGGGAAATGGGGGAGCCTTTTGGAAAAGGAGAAGGAAAAAAAAAACCCCAAAAACGTGAGAACCACAGCAATACCTCCTCAACCCTGCAACACCGCCATAACTCTCCGATGAATTTACAATTCATTCCTTGCGAGAAAAAAAGAGAGAGGGGAGGAGGGAGAGGAAGAGGGAAGGAGGGAGGGTGAGGGAAACAGGAGTGATTTTGTGTCTGAGAGGGAGGAGGAAGAAGAGGAGGAGGGGTAGGAGGAGGTGGAAAGTGTCTTTGATCGGGATGGAGGAAGCCTGCAAAACCTGGGGGCCTCCAGCTTCTCAGGACAGACAAAAAAAAAACCCAAAATGAGGGAGGGCAGAGAGCTGAGAGCAGCGGTGTGGTGGAGGGAAAACCGACTTTTTTCTCTGGAGGAGATTTGTCAAAAATGCCTCAGAGACAAATTTTACATTAGATTTTTGGTTTGAAGGACACAGACGTTTGTGGAGGGGCTAAGAAAAGATGCTTTTAACTTGTATTATGAGCAGTGGTGTTTGGAACTGCAGTGCTGTCCCCATTTAGTGTTGCAGTATTATATATAGGCTATTAATACCTAGCCGATACTGGATTTTCCAGGCTAATATCATTATTGATGGTGAGTTTGTGAGTTAAAAATGGTGCACCATTTTTCACGTAAACACATAACATAAACAACACTGTTACTTTACTTAAGGTGAAGGAGTCTGTGTGCACTGGCCAACTGAAGCTCAAAGCAGTTCCTTTATAAACTGAGGCAGGATGGGAAGATGTGGGACACACGACTACAGTACGAGACTTTAATAAGGTGCATGTCCAAAAGACTTACTGAGAAGTAAGATATGAGCAGATCATTTTAGATTTCAAAATGGTTTCTGACCTTATTTCATTGGATTATTATTATTGATATACTGTAAGTGGCATTTTAATGTATTATCAGGTCAAGATGGAGCTTTTGAGGAGCATTTCGAAAATAAAATCTAAATGTATTTACAAATAACTGCAGTTGTCAAATAAGTTGGTAAGAAAGTACAATATTTCCCTGCAGAAGAGCAGAATTATAAAGTAATAGAAAAGAGACAAGTTAAGTGCATACATCTAAAATATGTATCAAGTGCAGTAAAATTATTTGTCATCATCATCATCACTTTTGCTGAGCAGATATATGAGCCAATCAGCATGCAGCATGCTTGGACCAAGATCTAATAATGCTGATGATTGGCTGTTTATTTATTTTTATTTTATTTATTTATTTGAGTTTGTGAGCAAAACTGACATTTGTACCCTGGAGTGTATTGTACGTTTCTGTTTGTTAAAATAGATTTGATAAAATTGGCATTAAAGAAATATCGGTATTGAAGTCAAGGTATCAGTATCAGCACCGACATCAAAATTTTTTGAAGTATTTACAGGAGGTGAAATCCACTTTGATTCTCCAAATAAACATCTGTAACACGTCCATCACACAGAGATAATCAATCAAATATATTAACCAATATATAACAAATCAAATATTTATATCTCAGATTACACCCTGAAGGTTTGACCTCCACGTTCAGATTTTTCCAGTCCTCACTAAATGTCAGGCAAAGACTCAGCGCTACAGTAAAACTGTGGTTGTGGTTCAGCCTGTGTTTTCAGGTGTGTTTCTGAAAGTTGTCCGTCTACACTGAAATGAAAAAATCAACGGTAAAAAAATATTTCATCTCTTTCTTCTCTTTGGTTGGAAAACACAATATTTTTGCATTACTGCCACCATCAGCAGGTTACATCTCTGTTCAGACACGTCCTGCTGTGTATCGTTAGCTCCACTGTGTTTCACTTGTGTTTCTGTTGCCAGACGTTTTCCATTTTCTGTTTTTTCCAAATTTATGCTTCATTTTGAAACTGAACAGATGTGAATTAGAAACTGAATTAAAAAAAAACAAAACATTTAAAGCTTTTCTGTTTCAGAGTAAATCTGAGATTCAACTCCAACCCAGCCCCGCCCTTTTCTGCCCGGGCCCTGAGTGCTGAGGAGAGGCCATGGGGCCCCTGATCACAGTGTGACAGCCTGGGAAAAGGCCCCTGATGCTCTACTGACCCTTTGATCTGGAATTAAAGACCCAGGAGCTCGTTCTGCTACAGCAGCACCACCACCATGGGACACTTCACACACATACACACACACACACACACGCACACACACACACACACTTCTACACACTTACAAGAAACAAAAAGATATGCAGACACACACACACACACACAATCTGTGTAAACTGCTGTGTTTGAACGCCAAACTTTTTACTTGCTTTTTTACTGGACTCTTTATTGATAAAAATTGAATATAATCTTATATCTGTCTTATGAGTAAACTGAAACAGAGCTGTCACGTCATCAGATTTTCACTACACTATCATTGTGGCTTAAATACATTTTTAACTTTGTTCATTGTGTGTTTTGTCTCTTTTTAACAAATGAATTAGACTCAATTTTACTTTTAATGTGAAGACACAGTCCTCCGTTTGTTGGTGAGATGACAAGAATATGAATATATACAGCACAAGTACAAGCTCAAGCTTAAAGCAGATGTAATGACATAAACTGAATAACTGTGTCCCAAAAAGAAAATCAATCCAAATACTCTTATATTGTGATATAATTAAATATAATCAGACAGAATTTCAGGAAATGGCACTTCATTTACCGCCATGTCATGAACTGCCGAAGCCGCATGAAATATTCAGTCCCCTACATAATTACTACACTGTGTTTATTATATCACACTCTAATTACAGTAATTATCATGCACTTACAATGTGCTTCAAAAGCACTGGCAGTGAGTCCTAATGACACTTGAAATAAAGTGTTCATGGTCAACAGTGTTTGATTCAAAACAGTTTGCAGACCTTTAAAGTAGGAACATACTGCTGGAGTTTCTCTTTCCTTCCTTTATCTTTCTCTCTTTACACTAACCAAGTCACATGTTGTCTTCCTTTGAATTTTATAGAGTTTATATTTGTTTTATTGGTGTGACAGGATAGAAACAAACTGCTGCCAAAGTGTTGCAGCCTCCATTGAGATAATGAAACAGATATTAATTAGCAGTAATTAAGTAAAAGCTTGTTTGCTTTGGCTCGGCAACATGATTGAGTTGTTTTGTGTTAATGGAAAATGTCATTTGTACCTACTCATCACTTTAATTATCGACTTAAATACAATTATTCTTAATGCCATCACCCAACTTTACACACGGTACGAGTTGCCATGGTAACGTCTCTCCACACGCACAGTAGGTAACAATGGAGGAAAAAAAAAGACAACACCCACCTTTAGCCATCTTGTTGAGGACCATGTCGATCAGGATGTAGGTCCCAGTTCTTCCTGCACCATCACTGCACGGGTGGGCGAGAGACAAAGAGACAGAGTAGGGGTGGGAGGGGGGAGAGAGAGAGAGAGAGATATCTGATTAAGTGCTTTTCAGATTAATACTTGTCATCAGTTAATGTTTCACTGCATATAAAAAAAAGAAAATCAAATAAAACAAAATTTCATTTTCATGTTCCCCAAGAAACATTTAAGATGAGACAGCAAAAGAAAATGAGTGAGTTTGTAAAATATAAAACAAAACCAGTTCAGTCAATTCTCAGATCTTTTAATTTAGTTGCTTTAACTAAACAACCGGCCATTGTTTTTACGATTTCTCATGACAGCAGCATTTAAATGAGCATTTCCTACAGGTCACAGATGATGTAGTGAGAAGCTACAGGATGCTGAATGATCACACTTTGATCCCTGTGAGACCTTCACTCACTGAACCCGCTGTGTTTAGTCCGCAAACCTAAGCTACAGCTTTGTTTTCTCGCCACCATCATGTTCACTTTTACAAGGTTAGTCTGACAGCTCTGTGTTTTTATCCAGACGGGGGCGGAGTGGGAATAAAGATCGGCCTCAGACTGGCCCCCCGGAGCCCATCTGGAAACTTGTTTGAAGCAGTAACACCTGCACATAGACTAATAATTATTTGTTTTTTTTATTGTTGGTCATGAAGAAAAACTGTATCAGAAACCACGTTTTCATATCACAGTCCACAACTACAACAACAAAGCAGCTGAAAAATGACCATACAGCTGTAAATTCCTGTAGATCTGAGCTGATCACCGACTTCAGAGCCTGTAATGAATAAATTAAACTTTCTGATGAAACCAGAGCAGACAATCACAACTACACAACATTATCCTGCTAAATAAGCTCTGACAAAGCTTCCTGGTGTCTTCTGCCAACTGCTTATGCTGTAAAAATCGACTGGTGTTTATACTGGGCTTACTGGGAGCTGTACTGTCCTCCTGTCTGTTGTCTGCAGACAGAAGCAGCAATGTGGAGTTTTCTGGATTTTAACTTCTTTTTTCACTGTTTTTATTTTTTTTGTTGTTCACGTACAGCAGGTCAACGACAGTCCACCGCTGCTGCCTCAGTGTCTAAACTATGATTAAAGGGTAAGCGTGTGGGCTGCACAGCCTCCTGCACTGCCGATCACCACAACACAGCCCCACCTCTCTCTCTCTCTCTCTCTGGCTCATGTTTAATTTTTTTCTCATCGAGCCACGAGGCCATCGGGAAAAGTTACCAGTTCTCCCAATAGCTACTCTAACATTGGATCCAGAGAAAGATCAATAAAGTTTTTTTTCTGAAGTGTAGATGGACATAACCTGATTCCAGAGTTAAACATGTGAGCAGCTGTCAGAGATTTAATATGTTGAGGTTTATGATTCTTGAGAGGAGCAGAAGGGCTGAATCAGGTTTTTTTGATCAGGCTCCAATGTTTTTCTCTTTTTTTTTAAGATGTAAACTCATGTGATGACAAAGTGATGACACAAACTGAACACAAACACAAAATGAATCAGACTCTAATGTATGTGGAGGGAATATTTTGTATCCTGGATTAATTCAGGTGTTGAAAATTGATGTCTTCACCCCAACTAGTCAATTTCACCGGCTAGTGCGTAATCTGACAAACTCAAGTGTGTGTGAGTGTGTGTGTGTGTGTGTGTGTGTGTGTGTTGGCTGGCTGGCATGCATCCATACTTGGTGAATATTTCATTTTCACTGGGGCCTTAGTTATGTTCTGCAAGCCCACGCATGCACACACACACATACACACACACACACACACACACACACACACAAAAACACGCACACACCCAGTGGCAGTAATTGAGCAGTGCCCCCCCCATATATGTGTGTGTGCGTGTGTGTCTGTCTGTATGTGTGTGTGTGTGTGAGTTTCGTACAGGTTATTATGGTGTGATGAGATCTGTCGTATCGCTGCACCTCATCAGGATCATCACAAGATGATCAAAGATATGTGTCATTTGTGTGTGTGTGTGTGTGTGTGTGTGTGTGTGTGTGTGTGTGTGTGTGTGAGACAGCAGAAGCCTGAGGGCTGTGAGTAAACATGTCAAGATGTCTGCTGCCTCCTCTCACTCCATTTAAAATGAGAGACAGAGAAAGGGACAGAGAGAAAAGAGGAAGACAAGACAGAAAGAGACGTGAGAGATAAAAACAAGATGTCATTCCCCGCTCTGCTCCTTAGGTTATGCTTTTCTTTATGTCACTCATTCAGTAATTGTTTCCCCTTTTATTTTGTAAGGCTCACCCCTCCTCTCATTTGAAATGCTTCACTTCCTGCCCCTGTGTGATCGTCTGACCCGCTCCGATTAGTTTCACCTGTCTCCCCTCACATGTGTGTTTAGTCTGTGTTGTCTTCCCTAAGTGCCAGTTCGTCTTTGTACCTTCTGACAATTTCTCTAGTGCTTCGTGTTCCTGGTTTTTGATCCTAGCTGGTTTACCTGACCTTGTTATTGGCTACATCCACACTAAAACGCTGTTTTAAAATACAGGAGCATTTTAGCTATGTATCGGGAATAATCTCCGTTCATACTAAACACACTTGAACTGGAACTACTAGAAGACTGTCTAATCAGCAGTTAGTTAGTTGCAGAAAATACAGTTAACATGGAACAGCGAGGGGAGTTGTAAGATTATAAAATGCAGAATTTACTGGAAAACAGCTGCTAGCAAAGACAACAAGTTTAGCACGACTTGTAACGTGTTCTCCATGTTGAATTTACCCCTGATAGTCATGGTGGGAGGCTAATGTTTTGCAACCCCAGAGATTTCAAACTAAAACAGGTCCAGCATCTTTTCTCAAATGCTCATGTGATATCCTCTTCAAGTTTGCTTAGTATGGACACTAATCACTGGAGACACTGACAGAAGGTACAAAGATGAACTGGCACTTTTAGGGGCTCGGAAACTCCAAGTAGTGTGGATGCCAGGTGTACACATGGCCAAAGAGATGCGGTTTAAAACTAAAATGTTATTCGTGTGGACGTAGCAACTTTGATTCCATCAGCTGTTATGCAAGAAAAACCAGAGATGGACAAAATAATCTGACAGAAACAGAACTGGCAGAAAGAGGCAGAAACCCAGTGAGACAGAGAGACAGACGCTCTCTGAACGCTGTGTGATTATTGAGTTTCTGCATCTGCACTCTTCTCTTTGCTCACTTCTCATCCTGATTGCTTCACTCTGCTCTCTCTTTACATTAGGGTGATAAATGGCTGAGGACAGTTGGCTCTGACAGACTCGTTTGAAAGCTCTACAGGACGAACGTGAGAGTCTCTAGATCCTTTCATTACTATATGCTTAGACAGGATTGGCTGCCTGGCCTTGGGAATGAGCTTGTATTGGTCCAAATCAAGGGTAAGTGAGAATGTAGGCCTCTGTTCAAGGCCTGGTGTCTGACGTGAATAAGTGAGGTTAGAAACGCCACAAGGCACGACAAAAACAGCTGCATCCGACCACGACAGTCTGTTGCTGGAGAATCTGTTTATTACCAAAAGAAACAGCCAACAGAGAAATTAATTCAAAGGCTCAACACACTCATGGTCTGCCCACAAAAGTGCTTCTGCTCTTCTGTTAGAGCACGGCGACTTACACCTGGAGTCTCATGACCTCAGCAAACTCCCATCAAAGCCCCGCCCACCTTTATTCACAAAGCGTGTAAGGGCTCATTTATGCTCCTTTTACATTTGAAAATAGATACGTCTGTTTCAAACAATTTAACCACCACTGCCCACATATTTCCAATCCGTCATTTATGTTGGCATGGACGTGAAGTACGACATCCACTAATGGGCAGCTCAGAGACAATAGTGATGGAGATGCCAATGGTCTCCTCAAGTTCTGCCATTTTGAAATTTTTTTCATCATCTGAATTCGTCATCATCGTCTGAATTAAACTATTGGCTACACTACACAGTGGTACCGCTCTGTTTCATCCATATCCATAAGCTCTCAGAAAATGTGCACAAATACAGACGAAATGAACACAGTACAGAACAGAGCACGGACAGACAGCTCCGTTCATATCCAAATACATATTTAGCATTGAGCATTAATGAGCCTTAATGCTGCCTTAAGGCGTTTCGGCATGATGGGAAGACAAGGAAATGTTTCTGACTTTGGAGTGTTCATGCATTATTACTCCAGTGGCATTTAAGATGTTTACCCTGTTTGCAAGCCTTGCAGTCAGACTAGATGAAGAACTAGAATTACTGCCTTGTGGTTGTAGGCCTCCATGACTCAGGTCACAGTCAGGTTACATACCTGTTTATCCAGAGTTATATAAAATAATAACTGTTTATGTGAAATTTTGTCTTAATTGCTGTGTGAAGTCTTGAGTAATGGCTCCGGAGGAATGTTTTTACCAAATTTGAAGAAATTCCCTCAAGGCGTTACTGAGGTAGTGCATTCATAAGGTCAAAACCGCGCTTTGTTAGGTTACGTGACCTTGACTTTTGACCTTTGACCAACAAAATCTAATCAGTTCATCCTTCAGTCCAAGTGAACATTTGTGCCAAATTTGAAGAAGTCGCGGCGTTACTGAGATATCGTGTCCATGAGAATGAGATGTAAGTACGTATGGACGGACGGAGAATCTGAAAACAATATCCCTCTGGCTCTGGCTGTTGTCGGCACGGAGGCATAAAAATTAAACCTAACCAGTTGTGTCATATATTTGCAGCAATTTATTAACAAGTGAAACATGATACAAACAAACAGTGTATATCTCTGCTTTAATAAACTTCAGTTCTTTTTAACATATTTGACATATTGTAGCTTTCAGAAGTTCCTGATTATGCCAAGTTAGACTTACAGAAGTCTGACATATGTTTTTTTATGCAGGGCACTTCAGAGCATGAATTGAAGAAAACTTCACAATACTAAACAGTTTATCTTTAAACTTTGGAAAAAGATTTTATTGAACATAGCACGTGCTCTGAATTGCCATGTACAATGATCGTGCAGGTTGGAGGACTTCCTGCAACACTTTCATATACATTAAGAGTGTGTATGATGGTTCTATTCACGTTACCTCTAAACCAGATTACAAACATTGACATTTACTTACATTCACTAAGTCATAAAAGTAACTATTGGACCTCAGTGTTTCCCAGCTGCTGTGGCTTTTTGCTTCATAAAGGCAGGTTTCATACTCTGCTGCAGACTCACAATTTAGCTGAGAAATGTCCATCGTGCTGGAAGAACCATTACACCATATTAAATAATAGATCACTTAGTGGAGGAGTGAGCAGACAGACAGAGCGGCAATCTGTTATGGCAGTTTTTTTTTATCTAATCCAATCATTGCAGGATGTTTCTGCAAAAACTGTGGCAGGTTTTTCTGTTAAATACTGATTTAATTATGTCTCACTGGTCTGAGTTATTTCCTCAGGTAGTGGGGGTATGCAGATGTGATCACACACACACACACACACACACATGCATATGCAAATACAACAGCTGCATCACTGCCTACCTCTATTTACCCTCTCTCCCTCTCACCCACTGGCTCAGGCTGTCACACTGCAAACTTTGAAGTGCCTCCAATTAAAAGTTACCATCCTCCGTGGGCAGTTTGTCAAATTAAATTACAACTCTTTGGCTAATTTCTCATTTAAAATGTTTGTCTTTCTCCACATGCTGACCGGTGACGAGAGCTGGTGAGAAATAAAACAGCAGTGTGGACTGCAGGACAGAAACAACTGACACAACTGAACTGGTTAAACCCAGGTTCAAATCATCTGAGCAAACATTTTCTCTCAGCTCAAACAAAAAAATTAAAATAAACTGTGTTAGTTGTGATTATACTTGCCTGCAGTGGACTATGATAGGACACGAGCGTCCCCGGTAGCACTTGTTAACTTTCCTGTAAAGAACACAACAGAAAGAGAAAATCAGTGTTAACATCACATTACGGGTACAGCAACACACAGTCAGTACATATTGTAGCTGCGCTTTTAGAAATAATAACAACGTACACAGAATTGTTCAGTAAATTTCAGTAAACTTCAGTAAAGTTTAAATTGTTTTCTAAGGTTGTGATCTTCACACATTTTGTATCACATGTTAACATGTGATACTGAACATTTGTCCCACACCACTTACCATGTCTATACTGTTCAGTTTAAAATTACTTGAATGACTTCAAGACAGTATGTGTCAGTAAAAACAGGCCTTAGTTATTGTGCAACCTGCACAACAGTTTAATCACTGAGTGTGAATCAAGAGTCAAGAGATTTAAGAGTCAATAGGTGCGTTTCCATTAACCTGCTAAATGCACAATTTGAAACTGCCAACTTAAAAATGAATAATGGAAACACGCAAAAAAATGTATACGCTCACATGAGGTGGTTTTCAGTCTAATCAACAAAGCATTATTCTTTAAGATTAAGATCACCAACAAGGTAACAAGGTTCTAGTGGATCTGTTGCTTTCCACACGACAACATGTTAAAGGTACACACTGTTTATCGTTATTAACCATCGACATGATGTTTTCTTTAAGTTAAGTAATTTGAGCTGAAAGAAGAACATCCACTTCCTATTTATTAAAATGTCACTTCCACCCACATCACACCTTTAAGAACTACATATTTCCTTCATTGTTCTTCCATCAGTACCCTGAAATAAAGAGGAGATACTTATTTTCTTTCTTCCTCTTTCCACTGAAACTTTTATTCAGAGAATGAAAATCACCATGTTGCATAATATTCCACAACAGGGGAATAATTCGTGCTGCTTCCATACACACATAAAAAAAGTCAAACCGTGTGTTGAAAACCACATCTTTAAAAAAAAATGTGGTGGAAACTTCACACCTTATTCATCAAAATGCATAGCAGCCAGTGGATCTATACAAACATGGAGCTTCTCTCTCAGCGAGAGGCAGTGAGCCGTGAGTCTGATCCCAGCTGGAGATTCTATTTCATGGTGATGACTCTAAATAACAATATTCAGCAGGAGCATATTATGTAAAGACATGGTGTGTGTGTGTGTGTGTGTGTGTGTGTGTGTGTGTGTGTGTGTGTGTGTGTGTGTGTGTGTGTGTGTGTGATCCATAATGCATCACTCAGTCAAGGAAAGAAACCTCAGACCTGCAGAATTGAAGCTTCTTTCTTCCATCTTTGTTCTTAAAGTTTCCTGAGTCATTTATGTTTAGAGTGAATTTCATGACCTTCAGGTTCTTCAAACCTCCTGAAATCCTCGTCATAAATCATTGTTTTCCACATTTCAAAACTTCAAATGTATGTTTTACCTCAGCCAAGGTGCTTATGATTTCAGCCATCTTTCTTGTTTGTTAGTTTGCAAGACGTTTCAAAAACGTAGCATAGTTCAGTGAGATTTGGTGGAATATCAGTCACAATGAAGAAAAATGACTTTCTTAAAGAAGTTTTGAACATTTTAGCATTTTGTGCATTTGTGCATGTGCATTTTGATTCAACTCTGGATCAGAACCAGGTGCAGATTAAACAGATTAAACCTTTTCTATTATAATAACAAATGTAGAGGATTATGCAGCTGTGGAGAAGGGTTGTGCTTTTCATGATTCCTCAACTTTCCATCTGAAAATTTCTGATATGTAACACACATGAAACAGAATAATAAATCGTCAGCCATTGGCCAAAAGAGAGCAGAGAACTGCAGCTGATGTTTTCAGGATTTTCTTGGAGAAAGAGTTTCAGTGTTAAATGCATTTCTGAACAGTATCATAGGGTTTGAACAGGGTTTCCTGTCTGAAGAGTCTCGTAGACACTCAACCAGCAGCATCACAGAAGCTGAGGGCAGGAAAAACCCCACACGTTTTCATCTTCCACCCCAACCAAAACTGAAGTCAGAGCTCACTGCAGACAATCAAAAGTGATGTTACCATGGAAACAGCCGGCAGAGGATCACCCACAGGAGGGGTTGGGGGACGGGGGGGTGGGTAATAGAGGGCTGTGGGATTCAAAGGAAACGCCCCGAAAGAGAGATTCAAGCTTGACGGAAAGAGAGATGGATCACGAGTCAGATACAGACAAAAGAGAGGAAAGGAGAGATGGAGTGGTTGAAGACAGAGAGAGTGTGGGGAGAAGGAGAGGGGGAGGGACAGAGAGGGAAAGATGAACTGATGGAGAGAGACTCAGAATACGTCCACTCTAAGCCAGATCATTTTAACACCGTTTCTGTGTGATTTCAGGTTGTTCCCACGAGGAAAGGTACAGTCAGTAGGTAAAGCTCCTCATCTTCACCAACATCTGGAGACATCAATTTCTCTTTCTTTTTAACTCAACAAATCTAAACAAACAAACCCTAAACAAACCCAGTGCATGCGGCCCATACATGAATATGAGAGAAAACTGGAGAACTGGAAAATGTACCTTCAAGTTGTGAACAAGACTCATTTGACTCTATTTGAAGTCTGCATGTAAGCAGTGCTCATCAACTGCTTTTGTCTTCATCATCACTAACACTGTTTTATACAGATAAACTAAAAAAATGTGCATATATTTGTTTCTGTTGTCAGATGAACATACATCGGTTGTGTTGCAGAGAGTCGAGTCATTTGGCCCCTGTAGTACACACCAAACCTCATAGTAGCTACTATTTGCTAATTTGTGAAGAGAATAATGTTTAGTGTTTAAGTGTCTTCACTCTAGAGAAGCTGCATATGTGAAAATAAAATAAAATAAAAAAATAAATAAAAATAATAGGAAACATACTTTATTCCTGCACTAGACACTGAACAAATCACTATTTATGATGAACTATTGCAGAGAAGGTTAGAGGTGGCAGGTAGCTACTTTCTTAACCAAAAACACCTGCTTAGCTTGGACAAAGGGCCAAATCAAAGAGGAGAAGGTGTATTTTCTTAGTGTGGACGTCGTCAGAAACCATCAAGTGAGACTGAGAGAGAAAACAGACAGAGGGGCGTGAGGAAGAGGAAGCGACAGATAGAGGGTGGGAGAGAGAAGGACAAAAGCGACCAGGAGAGGAAGGGAGGCATGGCGAGAGAGAGAGGGGAGGAGGTGGGAGGAGATCGGAGGCAGTCAAGCAAACCATGAGCAAGCAAAAAGGAGAGAGGTCATCTCAGGTCACCGGGCACAGCGAGGAGAGAGAAAGAGGAGAGAGATGAAGGAGGGCAAAAGAAGGGGAGGAGAAGAGGGGAATAAAAGAGGAGTAAAAGGGTGGGGAGGGGGGTCCGTGAGGCCCCTTGGTTGCAGAGTCACAGTCTCCAATGATCACTTTTGTGACTATGCAACTGGGCTTATATTACTAGCTGCAACATCACAAAAATGACACTGGCAACCGCTAGTTAGCTGGTAAAACAGCGGGAAAAGGACAGAGAGGATTGGTAAGCGATGTGTCGGCTCAGTCAGTTGTGAGTGAGGTTAAAAAAAAACAAAAAAAAACATGCTGGCAGGAGCACAAAGGAGGGAGAGATATTTCAGCTGCCATCCTGAAACCATCGAGGTGGAAAAAAGGAAGCACCAAAAAAAAAAAAAAAAAAAAAAAAGGTAAGGGCTGTTGTTGCGAAAGTACCACAACCGCGGTAATAAAAGTGAAAAATATCTCCCTCTGCGTTTGCTTCATTGTGCTCTGACCCCGACGCCCTGTGAGTAAAGGCAATATTTCCTAACTGATGGTGGGTGGTGACGTCCACCAGACCCTTTTATAATGGCTGTGACCACAAACTCTCAGTCTTGATATCTCACCTAATTGATGTGCGCCAGCGACGTGGCGACACTGGGCCTATATATAAAACTGAGTCGGGGTCTATCGCTCGAGAAAATCCACAGTGAATCAAAGAAAAGGGGCCAGGGCAGCTCCCACCTAATAGGCAATACAGTATATCAGTTTAAAAGAGGTCGAAAAGGAGAAGGAGGGGAGCGGCTATAAAGGCGACTGAGATAAAGGATCGCACCAGCAGAGTTCCCTCAATGCATCCTCAATTACACTCTTATCGACTGGAAAATGCCTTGGATGTTTGAGGATATACAGAATTTTTTTCCACCTGCATCTCAGGGTCAAATGAGTCACAAAAGCTGCTCAAAGCCTTTGTGGTTTAGAGGAGGAACAAACCAAGTCCAAAACCATCTACCTAATGTCCTTAAATTTCTTTTTGTTTCTAATAAAAACACAAATGTCCTAAAGAGGTGTCTCCATAGCCATCACTCATACGTTCTACATGTGGCTTTATCAGTCTTTCAACTGCAGTACCTTAAGAAAGTCATAAAAAACTGAAGACAATTCCAACCTTGATTACTTAGATGATGGTGATGCATTTCAGGACTTGTTTTGTAAGGCTGTAATTTACATTTCCAGCAGCCACTTCCCAGCATTTTTCGCTGCTATTTCAGTTCGTGATTTCCCACTTTTCTTCCTGTTTGTGTAACATAGCAAAGTTTACTTGGAGAATATGCAAAACGACGCACCTTAGTGGTATTGAACAATGCAAAGTAACCAGCTGCTACACATTCCCTGGCACAGATAACGTACATTTTCGGTTACAATTAGACAAAAATTCGGCCTCTCTTTTGTTGGTTCGCAGGACTTCTTTACAAATGTGAGCTGGCTTTGTTCACCCAAAGAAAGGACAAAGTTACATATAACCAGCCCCTTTGAGAAATCAACTATAGTGCCTTTTCTTGAAGACGTCATACAAAGTGGTGTTCTTCAGTTCTGCTATGGATCAAAGTGTATTTTTCTCTAAAGACCCCTTTTAAAAAGTTTCTTTCAGACCTTGTGAAACCTCAGAGCTTTTGCTATCTACATAAAAAAGCAGGCTTATGTACTTTTTGTTCTTCAAATAAAACACGAGTTCCAAACTTTATTACTTATTATCAGTTCAGAAAAATATGTTGAAAACAACTCTGTGGGGGAGCATGAGCCTTTCATCAGTCATGCACACTTCCCATAATGTAGAGGTAATGGTTAAAGAGCCAGTCATGGTACCTCCAGCTTTCTGAATACAATATATAATATAAATTGCGGTATGTGTAGTGGGAAGCCAGTGAGGGATCACATCCTTGTTGCCACAAGTTGGGGGCCATCACATGGCTGTTTGGTTCTTCCTCAAGTCAACAGTAGGTTTACAGTAGCATCAACAGGACCACAGCACAGGGCCACGGGGCAAACCAAACTGGTAAGGGGTAAAAAACCCTCCCCTCTAAAACGACACTCTGATTTAAAGCACGCTGATTAAAAGCTTTTGAAGAAGCTCCCTACCTGCGGAAGTCGAGGAGCATCCGGCTGGTCTCCGGGACAGTCTGGTTGAGCCAGGTCAGGAAGTGGAACTGAGTGACGGTCCGTGTCTCGTTGGTCTGCATGTTCTTCAGGTAGAAGCTACGAACCAGGAAGTCGTCGCACCAGATGTGTTCGGACACCAGGTTGACCTGCAGGTAACGTTCGAATGCACAATTAACTAACGTGTATACAACATGTAGGGTTAGTCATGAAATCACCTTACACCAAACACTGGACATCAACATTCAACTGCCATAACATTTGTAACTAGTAATGTTATTTTTTTGTTGTTTTTTTGTAATGATTTAGTTTCTTTATTTCATTGTCATTTTTTATTAATGTCTACAGTTTGTCTTGGACTGGTTGTGTGTTCTTCTTCGTATCTGTGGGTTTTTTTTAATATCTACTCTAAGTGCCCTTTAAATTGCCCCCTGGGGACAAATAAAGTTTCTTGAAGTGAATTGAATTGAAATGAAAGAAAGGTAAAATCAAGTTATCAGAATCTACTAGTCTGTTTATTGCTTTGTATTGCACTGTGACAATAAAACCCATACTTTGAGACACACAGACAAGACTGATTGATGTGAGGTTTGGGACAAAGCTTTATCACTAGATGCTTTATTGAGGGATTAAAACCTTTTGGGATATTTAATCTAATATATTTTGAGCTTTAGAAAATTTATTTTGCTTGTTGACAGTGATGAAGTCAAGCTCATACAACTATTATTCTTCAAAATTTGAGTCAAATGTTGCAAAATGGGAGTAGAATTGACAAATCACTATATATATATATATATATGGGTAATTAGATCAATTCAATCAATGAAAGCCAACCAGACTGCCAAAAAAATGCCATAACCCTCTTTAAAATGGAAAAATATTTATGTTCTGAACTTAAAACATACAAATGCAAAAGGCAAAGAAAGTGAAATGCCTCGCCCCTCCTCACAGTCAGTTCTGCTCATGCTGAGATAATTTACCTCGTAGATGTGGTACAGGTTGGATCCCTCATCGGGCCAGTAATGGTAGCACTGCTTCACCCCGCTCTCGACGAGAGGCGTCAGCATGACAATGACCACGCAGCCGTTCTCCCAGACCATCTGCAAACAGAACACGCACTCGGTTAAGACTCGTCCCTGTGGCAGGTAAAATGGAGCAACATCACCATCTCAAACAGACTCACGCTCTTCCTCTTGAAATCTGGGAGGTATATATTTGTGGAGACATGAGAGTGAACTGTTTATTTAATTAAAGAGTGGTACATTTTATTTTGGCTTTCACAAGATGCTTAACAGCGCTGCCTCAGTGACTACGTTCCGACTGCCATCAGCGACAGTATACATTTATACATTTTCAAAAGGCCTGACATGCAATTACAGATGATCTGTTTCGCAGTCAGTGATTTATGTTAACTAAAGTTCTTTAAAAACTTTTAAAGTCTGTTAAAATGTCAAGCACTCAGCCGTTTCCTAAGAGCAGGAGTCACATGGAGAGCTCGATTTGGAACAAGATCTCTTAGAAAGCTGTCAACACTTCCCATAATCTGCCAACAGGAACAGTGACATGTGTCCTCGCTCACCCACTCGCTTGAATATTGGTCCATAATTAGTTTAAATTTTGTGCTATCTGGCATTTTGGGAGGGTAGATGTGTCTGTTTTGGGGGCGGGAGGTAAAATGAAATCTGAGTTTGAAACTAAACATTTGAGGACGTTTTACTGTGCTTCAAACTTTGGTGACAAACTAGAAGCAAGTCAAGCGTGGTGGCATGAAAAGTAATTGCGGTCAGTGCCGTTCCCTCCCCCAGCTGGGTCATTCCACAGTGAGACCGGGCGTGTGGTCGTATTTTTCCTGCTGGCAGTCATATTCTCACAGCCGGAGGGTGGGCCGGCTCTGGAGATCCATTCGGCTCTGATCAGAGGTAACAGTCGGCCGTTAATGGAAGCCATAAAACAATACCGCTCCCACATCATCGTGTTAGATAATCAAGATGGCTACACCTGCCGTTCAGTCAGGAGTGCCGCTGCACCTTGACAAAGATTTAACTGACGTTAATTGCGGCGGGGTTTGAATTACCGCTTCACTGATTGGTCTCATGCATCTAATGATGTGACTGTGCACTTTTTTGAGAAATGGTGTTAATTCGTTTCAGCTGACAGGGTGAGAACGCCACTGGTGCTGGGACAATTTCCTCCTTATAAAACTTCAGGTTTGTTAAAATGCTAATTTTATTTAAACCCTTATTCATCCAGGAGAGAGTGAACTGCACACTGTGCTCTTTTCTACAGCTGCACCGCTTCTCATCACACAGATCCACGTTTTAATGTCTGGGAGATACAGACACTGTGAGTTCCTTTAGGACTTTGCCCAAGGACACCTCAGCAGAATCCCGATGGGGACCATGTTGTGTAATGCCATATGTGGTGTAATAACCTTGGCAGCTCCTGATTAAGGGGCCTGATAAGACACAGTAATACTGGTTAAGAAGACAAGAAGCCTGGTGAAACCTACAGAGGCCCATAAGGCTCAGAGAGGCCACGTCATGGATCTGAGCTGAATGTGTGATGAGCAGCATGTCTGGTCTGAGGTTTTTACACTGAATCTTTATAGGATCTTCTCAGATGATGATGATGATTATGTTAAGATACCTGTACCTTTGTTTTGTTAAAAAACAATTAAAAAACAATTTTTAAAAACATGAACCTGAGATGGAGGAAAGGAGCAGGGGAGGAAGAGGAGGTGGAGGAGAGAGACATCATGAAAAAATAGAGACAAATAGGAGGAGTCATGCCTGGAGATGGAGAGGGATTAGTGGTGAAGGGAGGAGCAGGAAACAGGGGGAGTGAAATGGTGGTGTAATGGGGTTAAACTTCATTTTCTCTTCCTCCACAGCAGCCCACCAACCCACTGCCCCTACACCACCACCACCACCACCCATTCTTGACAATCACATGACCAGCTTGTTTGTAATCACGTTCATTGTGGATGTTATGAAACTTGCAGCCTCATTTAAATTTTTTTTTCTACATTTTTTACATCATTGTCCTGTTTTGACAGAAACAAAACAGCCTAATAATGTCGTGGTGCTCACAGGCACTGCAACATGTAAGGACACAATATCACTCTGCAGGCTCTCTCTGCTCCACAACCTGACTTCATGCAACATGTTTGTATTGTATCACAGCTGGTGTAGTCACCATTCATGAGGCCTTTAGCAATAAACGAGCTGAGAAGAGAAAATAATATGTAAAATGTAAATTGTAATAGGGCTGATAAGTGATGACTTCCATCAATTAAAAGAAGATTGGATTGGATTCTGTAGCCTTGGTGCTTCAACACTGGAGAGGACATTAAAAAACATAATAATTTATGAGAAATTGCTTTGTAGATTTTAAATGAGCTGCCTCTGATATTTGACTCTAGCTGATTAGCAGCGACTGAACCAGAGCAGGAGGTTTCTCTCTTTTCATTTTGCATGCTAACCTGCACTATAGCAAGGATGAAGCAGGGACAGAATGTTTTTGACAAGGGGACCTTTCCTTCCTACATACACACACACACACACACACACTGCTTCCCTTGACACAAACGCATATACACCACAACTGGCAAGAATAACTTATCGACCTCCTGGTCTCAGATTCTAATCCAATCTAATATTTGGGACAGTGGGAAACGTATTTGCTGTCTCCTACATTAAAAAATGTGTCTCACTGTCGACTGGTTGTACGTGTTTGTGTGTGTTTGTGTGTGTGTGTGTAGTGTTGGTGGGAAGTGAGCATGATGGTGAAAGAGAGATTAACAACGACAGCCACAGAACAGGCCGGTCTCCTGTGTGGATCGCTGCACTAATAAAAATCGGCTAACTCTTGTTTAAGAGAGGAGAAGGTATTGATTTTTATTTTGTGAGTGTGTGTGTGTGTGTGTGTGTGTGTGTGTGTGTGTGTGTGTGTGTGTGTGCATTTATGTGTGTGTGTTTTTACCTGCCAGAAGTCAGCCACTGTGGAGGGCAGAGGGCCTTGAGTGGCGATGTAGGCGGGGTTCCTGGGATCGTGATCCATCTGAGGAGCAGAGGGAGGAGAGATGATGTAATTCATGTCCTGGCAGCACAATAGAAAAAGCAGCACACAACAACAGCAAGTTACAGTTACAGATACACTGACATGCAGCTTAATCATTGCACAGCAATTGAAATTCAAAGACGTTCTGTCCCTCAAGCAAAGGACTAGGATGTCGGTCTGGGGTGGGTGGGCAGGTGGGTGGGGGGTTGGGAGGGGGGAGTCTTCACTAATCATATAATAATTACATTTTCTTGTTCTTATCTTGTTTAAAGGAAAATAAAGGCTGTAATAAGTACATATGCTAACAGCAAGCTTGTAAAATGTGGCTCTTTGCATCCTTTGTATATCATTTGTTAAATGTAATTCACATCTTAATAGTCTCAACCATTTTTTATAATAAACAATCTCAACACATCTCAACAACTGAACAGCTTTCACACGTCTTCTCTTTCTTCCCCTCTGATCCCCCACTTATTTCTCAGACTATTGTCTCTAGTAGTGTCATGTGACCAGAGCTCTAGAGGCTAGAAAAGCTGTGCCGGTTAAAGGTCCCATATTTTATACCTTGTTTTATTTGAAGTGTTGATATCCATAAGAAGAAATATTTGTGGTTTTAAGAACCAAAAACCATCTCAGTATAGTTTTACATCTCCTCTGTCAGGCTTCTCTCTGGAGCTCTAGTAACAACACGTCTGTGATTTTAGGTAAAAAGAAACCAAATCTCAGAGAAACCAAATCCTGCAAGGCTTGATGACAGGTCCAGGTGGGCGGGGCTTGGAGCATGGCTGAGAGCGGTGACTGCTTTGTTGTGACATCACAGAGTTCCAGAAGTCATGACGGATCGTTTTAAGGCTCAGTTTCTGAACAAGGCTGTGTACATTTCTCTGTGGACTAAGGCTTTGATACTTTCACGGTATTGATACAGAACCTGGACCTGCTTTATAATCAAAAAACACATGTACATCTACATGTACATCTATCTTATACTATATGGGACCTTTAAAATGGAAACACTCCATCAAAATTCTTAATTATTTTAAGTAATCCAGGTTTGGATAGGACTGCGTCTAGGTCCAGATCTGGACCATAGTGACCTCTGTTTCTACAGGATCAATGATTTCAACTGGGTACAAGGTGAAAAAACACACTGTTCCTGTAACAATATAAAATTTTATATTCAACTTTGTCAAATTGTCTGATTTGGAAATTTTTCCAAACTTTTAAAATTTTCACTAAAAGCCTGATTTTCTTTTAGTTCGGGTCGTGGGGACTTAACTAAGATTCCATGTTGAGTTTGTGGAAAACGTCGATGTCGAACGATGTCATCTCAGCCTACAATGGTGCAGCGATGAGTTAATGCTCCGAGGCCTGTTACAAACCTCACGGCATCATGATAAACAGAGTCAGTGCCGCTTCAACACATTCGTCCATGTCATGTTACAAAACTCCTTCAGTCTCTGAAATTCCGTCAAACCATTCCCCCTTGTTCTGCTCGTAAAAAATCAATTTGAATTTAATCTATTTTCAGTGAGTAGTGATATACAAAATATCTTACTCATGGCTGGTGATAAATACGTTTATTTTTGCTGGGATTAAACCTGTGATTGTCACATTTGAGCTGCTGACACACAGGAGGGCGTCGCTCTATCAGCCCTTTCTGCTGGTTTAGTATCTTCTGTGTAAGTTAATAATTTATACCATGTTTTGTGATTCTTGTTTTCACAGCTGGAATCTTCTTGGTGAAGGAGGCGAGAGTTTTCACTGAATTAGACTTCCTCCATAACTTAATGGAAATTACAGGAGGATTGCGAAGGCGTTGAGAGCAAAAGACGGGAGATGAACGTGAGGTGAATTTGCGGGGAAGTGAGTGACGCCCCTGCCTATTACCATGCAAATTGTACGCTAAATATAATAATTGAAAAGACCAATTTAGCTGGAAGCAATTACAGAGGGAAGACAGATAATTTCTGGGGCTTTTCCGCAAGCAAAATTGTCTTTAATGGTCCTGTGTTCCCTTTATGAATGCCAAACAATAATGCACTTCTAATGAACTTAAAATGTAGCAGCTAAGAGAGAGAAAAGGTGACGTGGTGCCACATTAAAACATCCACAGCTGGAACTGCATCTGGAGGCAGAAGTGTGCTTTTAAAGAAGAAGGTGAATTTCCAGAAGGTTCCACCTACATACACTACTCTGTATGGCCAAAAGTATGTGGACACCCCTGTCTACATATGTTTCCTTTGGTCTGGGGCCAAACTACTAACCCTGACCTCTTCCCTAATCTTAACCTTTTGGTTAGTGAGTTTTAATTTAGGTTATTGAGCTAATATTAAAAAACTTTCCCTGCCCTCCCTCCTTTCCTCATCTTTCTTCCTAATCCTAAATCTTTTTAATAGATGGTCGTTATTTAATGAACTATAACCCTAACTTTAATTCCTAATCTTAACCTTTCATTTATTAGTTTTTCCAACCAGCATCCCTAACTTCATGGAGGTTGACTTGCGCTGGTAAAAACTCTAATTTCTCATTCAATATAGATGCCTTTCCATAACTTCATCAGACATTAAAATTAATTATACATTAATATTTCAATCACAATTCTAACTTGCTTTCTTAATTGAATATATCTCTTCAAATACTTTTTTTTTTTTTTTATTATCAACTTACTGGTCAAAATTTCATATTGACTGCACACCACAAGTTTTAATTAAAAATACATTAAAACACCTTTTTCAACTTATTTTTTATTTTAGTTTTATTTAGTTATATTTGGGTTGTTTTTATGTATAATACATATTTATATATATTTTTTTCATGTATTAGTTTTTCTTTTTTTAAAGAAACTGTGACCTAACTAAAAGATTATCTAGACTTTGACCTGTGCCAGTACAAAATTCATGTTCCTCAGGGCCATGGTTATAGTCCCCTAACCCTAAAGTAACCCTAACCCTTTTAATGGTTTTCAATGCAGAGAAATCCTGGACAGAATCCTGATCTGAACCCCCTCCAACGGCTTTGGGATACAATGGATCCAAACCTCATTGCCGAACATCAGTGTTAAGGCTGAATGGGAGCAAATTCCTGCAGCTTGGTTTCAACATCTGAAACACATGAGGGTGTAAAGAAGCAGTGTCTGTTGAAGAGTCTGTTTTTGGCCATGCAGTGGTTGTATTAAACAAAAATGCAGGCTTTTCACTGTTTTTTTCATCCTGCCAAGGATACATTGCTTTCTTTCTTTTATGTAGAACTCTGAAATATCAGTTCTTAGGAGCGGCAAAAGCCAACACTGGTAAAAATCCAGTCACATGTGGTTATATAGTAGTGGAAATTGCCCATCCATGCCAATTCAAGTTGACTGGAGAAATCAAGAAAGACGAATGAGAGTGGAAAAATAAAAAGGTAGGACAAAAAGAGATGGTAGAGTGGAAAGCTGGTGAGAGATGAAGGTGAGAGAGGAGGGAAAAAGGAGAGAACATAGAGGGAACAAAGAAAGAACCAAAGACCAGGAGAACTCTGACATCTCCTTTCATCTCTGTCTACTTTTCAGTCTCTGCAGACACACAAGTATCAGAATGAAACTGCCATTAATGAAACTAACACACACATTAATTTGTGTGTGTGTGAGTGCGTCTCATAAAGGACAACTGTCTTTTTCTCTCTCTCACACACTCCTCCTTAATGAGGAACAAAATTGGAGGATGTGACAAGTGTAATTATCACTGTTATTGTTTTTTTTAGTCTTTTCTTTAGAGAAGGATGGACTCAAACTGTGTGTGTATGTGTGTGTGTGTGTCTGATGGAGTTTCATGATGGAGAAACTGTTACTACAGTCTGACACCTCAGTGGGGGTGAAGGTGACAGCGTGTGTGCATGTGTGGGTGTACAGTGTGTGTGTGTGTGTGTTTGTGTGTGTGTGTGTGTGTGTGTGTGTGTGTGTGTGTGTGTGAATGCTGACAGACTGGCACTGGTAAACCGCTAACTGGCAGCTACATGAATTAGCTGTAACTGTGAATCTATATATTAGGAAATAAAACAACTTGAACTGTTGTAGTGGTCAGAAATCTTCTTTCAGAATTCTGTCTTTTTGATTTTGTGATTTATTTATTTGATAAACATTTTCTCGTTCCACCTTATTCTTCATGGCCCCAGACCAAGCTTAACGTTCAGCTGGAGTTCAGCTAGCAGATTGCGATCACATCCATGCTGTAGCCCCACAACATGTAGTGTGTCAGTCAGTTTGTTGCACAAGAAGTCGCATTTAAAGACCGATTGCGTCACAGCGGAGCGACAAGACTGGGTCCTAAAGGGTCCCAGTCTTGTCCCAGTTAAAGGGTCCTTCAAATGTGGCTGAGAAATGTGTACTTTTCGTCATTTTCCTGAGCAATGAAGCCTCCAGTGTGTGGATCATTTGTGGCCCAATGTATCCCAAGATTCAATGTATGCTGATAATGAAAGCAAACAGCACAGACAGAGAGACTGAGGATTACACTTTGAAATTTAAGTACTGGTTTTCAGCTCAGCTCTACAAAGGGTCTTAAAAAAAGTTACATGTTGTCAAGGTTGCATGGCAACAGGAACTGCGCTTTGCAACGCAACGGTAAGGGTGAGCACAGCTGGTGACTTAGACCAGACCGTCTCATTTCGGTTCGGCCTTCATGGGCTATGGCTGCAACAAAGGGCCACACCTTCGCAGACAGCATCCTCTGAAGGATGTGGCCCCTGAATTTGGACACAACTAAGAGTCAGTGAAGTGAAATCCACTGATATGAGTCCAGGTAAATAAAACAACACAAAGTTCAATTCTCTGCCCTTATAGTGGGATGGAGGCAGACATCTTCAAAGCAGAGATTTTTTTCTTTCTACAGATGAAATAATGGAAATATATTTTTTCACAAAACCCATAATTTGCTTGAAACATCCAGATGCAACAAATAAGTATGACCTTGTGTGAAGAAATATTTGTCAAGCTCCATAATGTTACATTTCATCCACACTTTTCAAGGTTAACTCACTGCTTTGGCAAATGTGGTGTCCAGTTTCAAATATGTTTCACAATCTTGGAATTTATTACAGCACTGAGATGTTTGAAAAACAAGACGTCCTGATTCAGAAATATCAAGCAGGTCGTTTATCAGTGCTCCAGAATGACTCGTTCATCCAAATGGGTGTATGTATGTGAGATTGTGTGTTTGCATGACTGAGTGGTACGTGGGTGATTTATTATGTCTTGGGAAGTGTGTGTGTATGAGTTGAGTGTGTGAGAAAAGTGTGTGATTGATTCTGTTTGTGAGCAACTGGCAGAATGTGGTTACTATGTGGTTGTGGGACTTTGGGTCTTGTGTTTTTAGAACATGTTTTTAACATGGAGAGAACAGGAAGTGCGCTTTACTTCTAATTTATGACCCTGTGGAATCAAAAAACGGTTGGACATTCACAGTTTGGTTTGGTTAAAAATATCAAGATAGGAATCCTCAGGTGATGTGTTTCCCTTCTGCTTATTTTAATGCTAATGATATATTGTATCATAATAACTGGTAGCTTTGTGGTCAGTCAAGGTTCAACAGGACATTGCTTGGTGAAGGTTCATCATCAGAAGGTGACTGGGCCAAGAATCAAACCTGCACTTCGAAGGATGAACACATTACCAGCTGGGCTGTTGCTGGATCTTACTTTGAGTTTTCAAAATGGAAAAAAAGATAATGGTTGGTCTATAAATGTTTCACCAGATTATCTGGCTGATTCAGTTAATGAGCAAATGTGATGAAAGAACCAAACTGTAGTTCTGCATAATCAGCCTTATTTTATCTCTAGTTTTGGTTCTCTTCAAATTCAAAATGCAGCAGCCCTCATTACTTATGTTCTTTACCAAAATTGTACTGAGAAGCATGTGAGGAGTTTAACATCCAGAAGGGTCCCAGACAATCCTTGGACATCTTGGGAGTTGAATGTGAGGCTAATGACCTCACCCCACATCGTCTAAAACACCACCCAAAGCTTGCTGGTTGGTCACAGTTAAATCTCAGTGGGTGCTTTCTGGTTAAATTCTTAATGTAAAACTGAGCAAGTAACATCTAGTGTGGCTTTGTTACCCTTACTTGAGCTAGCACCAAAAACAACATCTGGTTGATTAACATAAATCATCCAGTGATTCATTAAATTTTTTGTTACCCAGCTGTGCTGCCTTGAAGGCCTGAAACGGTAGCAAAGTTATCCTTGCTTTGCTCAGCCTTACGCAGGACTTTTTGGCTAAAAACTGTACCTGTGTCTACACCAAACTATACATCTCCCACCCACTGGGATAAGGACAGCACCAGACTAAGGTCTAAGGAAGAGAACTAACTTGTGGCAACTCACATGGGATTGCAACCTATCACATGGTGTACTTCTACGGTACAAGGATGTGTTGTCTGTTACAGTGCATGAAATCCAAAAATTCAAATTGTTGTCTGGTAAAACAGTGTTGAAAATAAAAGCTCTGTGAAAATGAGACCAAAATCAGTTGTGGCATAAACTGGGAAGTTGTCAAAATCATGGTACCGCCAAGGTCTTGACATCACTAAAGCTTCAGTGCAGTAAGAAACCTTGGCATTTAATAAGACCAAGGAGATGAAGTAAAGAAGTGGAGCGAGAGTGCATAGTAAGTACTAGTTAGGAGAGGAGATGCTCTCTGAAGAGATGAGTTTTCAAGAGATTCTTGAAGATAGAGAGGGACATCCCTGCTCTGACAGCATTCGGGAGCTTGCTCCATCATCAGTGAGCCACAGAGCAGAACAGTCTGGACTACCACTGCTTTGGATGTAGGGATGGCAATGTCAGACGAAATTCCTTGGAGTAACGCAGCAGCTGAGAAGGAGCATAATCCTGTATGATTAAGTTCAAGTAGCTGGGTGCAGACCCAGAAGTCACTCTGAAGGCAAGCATTAGTGACTTGAATTTGATTTGGGCGGGCATATGTAGCCAGTGTGGGTCGATGAGTAGAGGATTGACATCTGACCCTTTGGGTTTATCTGCAGAACCCGGCAGATCACCACCTGTTTATAGTCTTTGTTGTATTGTCTTTTGTGAACAGCTGCTTTTACTGACATTTTATCACTTTAATGTATTAATATATATTATGGACAAAAATCTAGTATTGCACAACTATCAGAAGGATATACATTAGCAGTCCTCTGTAGTATTGGTATAAAATCAAGATAAAGTTAGATAACATTCAGGATTTAGGTCTATGAATGAAGGTTGGGAGAACTAACAAGCTTCCCAAGTGTGACAATAAGGAAGGAGAGGTTGGTGAGGGGAAATAAAAATGTCAGCAGAGGAGGTTCTTTAAATAACCTCAGCGTGTGCTGTGCATTCACATATATTCATCCTTTAACATGTGTGAATGTGGGAGGGGAGGCAGGGATGTGTGCATGACAGTGGCTATGAAATGTGTGTTCATGTTCGAGTGTGTGCTCTCGCATGTCTGCGTGGGTGTTTGCACTGTATGTTCTGTGTTATCTGCATGTGTGTGTGTGCGCACGCGCACATTTCAGTGTCTGTGCATGCTTGCCTGAAAGTGTGTTTTTAAGTTTGTGTGTTTCTTTGTGCGTGTGTGTATTGCAGCTGTTTTCACATTCATGTGTTTGTGGCATTTGACAAGGTTGCTCTTTTGTTCCTATATACTTTTGATTCCTTCTCTCTCTCTCTCTCTTTCACACACACACACACACACACACACACACACAAACTCACCCACTTCTTGGTGTGACGCCCAGATTTGAAATGCATAGCGTTTCTGTTGCTTTTAATGGAATACCACTGTATCTGCCTCGGGGGAAACGTAAACCTACTATACTAACACTGGTTTCCAAATTGATACACTCACTTACTGAATTCACATGGCTCTTTCTTCCCCCTTCCTCCTTCCTTTGGGCTGTTTTGCTGCTTAAATCTGTGCTGAGCCAAAGAAAGGGCATCGGCAAGTGGAGCGCATCGTAACAGTAAACACAAACTAGTGTCACATTAGCATAACCCAAGGTCAAAAACAAGCATTTCCCAAGACCCCACAGATCAGTTATTTTCAAGAAGTGAGCCGTGAGCCAAGCGCATGTCCTTTTTCCTGTGCATTCCCCGAGCGAGTACTCACCCGGGGTGTTTTCTGTGTAACAACCATTAATATTCATGGTGCAGAACATGCACAGTGGTGTGGGGCTGTTGCTGCTGTTGAAGCTAAGCAAGCGTTGCATCAAAATTTATATTGTTCAACGGTAGGCTGCCTTTGTTCCTGTGCCGCCCCATGGGGACTGTGGGAGCCCGGCGTAGTAGCAGCGTGAGCACAGAGTTAGAATGCAGAGGAGGTACTTACGATGGGGCTGGCATTGATGTAATCAGAGTTGCCTTGGCTGTTCTCCGCCTTCAAGGTGATTCTGGAGTGGTCGTCTGGAACACAAACGCAGGAATTCAGTGCATTTGGTCTCAGTGGCCACGGTGGACTGAATTGTAATTAGGAGTTTATCCAGATCTGTCAAGTATACAGGACTCTCAGAGCCTTGATGTACATTTCCACAAGCAACAACTTGTTTTCAGCTCAGAAAAGAACAAGCTTCATTTTCAGAGAAAACTTTTGAAAACCACTAACGGGATTTTTTTTTTTTTAAATTATTATTTTGGTGAAATTTCTTCATGTTCTTTGATTTCCCTCAGAGATTTGATACAGTCATCCCTGACTTTTGTTAGTATCGCTAACTAAAACTAATGAAATAACGAAAACTAGATGTGAAAAAAACATTTCCTTCAACTAAAATAAAAATAAAAACAAAGCTTTATAAAAAAAAGACAACTAACTGAAACCATGTGTTTGTGTGTTTAGAAAAATAACTAAAATATCCCAGATCTACATTTTATGTTGTTGTTGTTAATTATGACACAATGACACAAACACAATGACTAACACACATTGTATATAGTTGTCTTTTTCTGACCTTG
This sequence comes from Trachinotus anak, assembly GCF_046630095.1. Taxonomy (NCBI): domain Eukaryota; kingdom Metazoa; phylum Chordata; class Actinopteri; order Carangiformes; family Carangidae; genus Trachinotus; species Trachinotus anak. The sequence continues at coordinate 19,541,859 of NW_027273863.1, read as the reverse complement.
AATCTCACCCCAGAAAAATCCCCCATACACAAAAAGCTAAACTAACTACTACTACTACTAAACTAACACTGAAACTAATAAAAACTACACTTAAACTGAGCTTTAGAAACCTACCAAACCTTCTTTACATACTAATTAAAACCAAACTAAAATTGAATACAAAAAGTGAAAATAAAATAAAAATAAAAACGAATGAAAAATCCAAAAACTGTTCACTGCTGGTCGACATATAAAACACTGAATGTTTAGGACAAATCTGGTCTCTCAGCTCCAGGGAGATCCTCCCTACATTACCACTGGTCCAGTGAATTTTTGGGAGTGAAAATTCCCCAGTTTTTACATTTCCCTCTTTCCTCTCAAGCCTGCAGTAACAGCAGCAAAACAGTTCTGAAAATCTTTTTTGGAGGAGCCAGTGGTGCTTCAAATAGGAAACACAATTTATTCCTGACAAACTGCTTTCCCTGCTGACAACCTGGATTTCATTAAGCCCTGGCCTGGTGGAGAGAATGGGACAGCACTTTTTTAGATGGGCTATTTCCACAGAAGCTTAGAAATTTTAATCATTGATGAGGTCGGTGCAAGAGAGCTTTAATAGAAAACTAATTTACAACCCCTCTGCTCACTGCATCTGCCCCCTGCTTCCTGATAATAGAGGCTGGGCTCAGAAAATACAGGGAGTGTTGTGGAGAGGTGGTGGGAGTAATGCCACTGTGTTTGAAAGACCGACATCTGGAGGTGTTCACAGTCAAATATTGGTGACTCATACTTTGACGATACAGAAAATTAAGATGCAGATTACAGGTTAAATGAAGGGAAATCTCCTGTGCATTATATACTGAACTCTACAGCTACAGTCTCACTAACAAGAACATTGGTCCGGTACTGGAACTTAATTAAAGGCACTAAGTGCAACATCTATTCAATAAGTGCAACGGGATCAGGTAAAGAAATGCATATTAAGTGTTATTTATGGTGCTGGATGTGTTCAGAGAGGAGGTGCTCTTGGAAGAGATGAGTCTTCAAGAGATTCCCAAGAGTTATTGATCCTTGAATCCAATCTAGAAACAGGAATCTACAGACTTGGACTTTTGAAGGCCAGTACTGATCATTTTCATCTGGAGCTGCAGATGTTAACACCTTGTGGTGATTTCTAACATCTGTGGCCAAACGAATACCCCAAACACGTCTTCAGGTCTAAGACATCATTCAGAGGTTACGACAGATGTAGCAATGGTAGATATTGAAATAGTAATTCACTAAGTACTAATTATTACTATGTAAATGCTGGAGCTCGCCAACTCATCACCATGAAGGTTTAATAGAGTCAAACTTAGAGCTATAAGAAAGTGAAACAAAAGAGCGAGTTCATTGCTTACATGCCACCACAGCAGCAGAGCGGTTCTTCTTGGCGTTGCCGTCCTTTAGGCCGATGGTGCAGGCGTTGGGTTCTGCCTGATAGGCACACAGCGCCTCCCACTCCTTCTCCAGCCGGTCCTTGTTCTTCAGGTGATCCTCCATGTAGGACTGAAGGAGACGAGGAGATGAGAGTGAGGAAAACTGAGCTGGAGATAAAGTGAAGGGTTCTACATTTGTAACTGTCAGGTGGATTTCTTCTACACCGGTTTGATTACTGACATGTATTGGTAAACATTCATTATCAGGGTTCTTATATATAAGCTCGTCTTTATCTGCCTGAAACACCTGATGGAAGGGCTCTACCTCTTGGAAAGAAGGTTTCAATTGATTTGTCAATCACAAACTTTTTACATTCTAACCTGTGATTTTAACTTGGTAAACAACTTTAATAAACTGTCTGGCAGGCTGTTGGTTTGCACCTCAGTGGAGCACCAGATGAAGCATCAGGTACCAGTTATTTTGTCAGTCAAAGAAAAGTCAACCAGATAGATAGTGGGGCTCTTTCCTGTAATTGCCAGTCAACTTTTAAATGTACTTACTGTTTTCCTGAGTGGCAAATTGCACCCATCTGGTGCTCCACTGAGGTGAAGAGGAAAACAAAGATAGCACTCTTTTAACTTGCTTAAAGCACCAGATGGTTGAGTTAACTGCATCACGACACTTCAGTTTACAATTGTTCATCACAGACACTAAAATTGCCAAAGAAATCCAAAATATTATGTTTTTGTAGAATTTGTAGAAACTTGTGGGACTGAGAAGAAAACCATCAGGTTTGTGATGAATCTCCTCCCTCTGCATTTCAGGGCACATTTAAACAAAAAGGAACAAATACTGTGGAAATGCTAATTAAACTCTGATGTGGGTATGAGCTGATACATGCATGTTTTCCCTATGTTATTAGCCACATGAAAAGAGTGGGTATCAGTCTTATCTACTCTGGCTCCGTTTAAATGGCCACCAGTTTCTGCCTGGCAGTATTCATAATTAAGGAAAGCAACGTGAGTTTGATCAACTACCAGCAAATGAGTTTGGACCGTGTGTGCTGTTAGCGCAGAGGCTAGGTTAGCTTTAATCTGATGCTACACACTGTAGCTTTTGTTTTTTTGGCAGCCTTGGAAATCAGTGGCCCTTGCACACAAAATATGGAAGTGCGATGGTTTGTAATGGATCAGGGAACAAAATGAGCTGGTGCGGTTCTTTAAATGGCTCTGCCGATGATTTATGGTGGCAGTTACAAATGGGGCTGATCTTAATCAGAATTAGCTTCCAAAAAAGGCCTAATGGCTTTCCGCTAAAATGAGAGGAGTTTGTTAAAAATGGAAGGCAGCGCGGCTTGAAGATAATGGGAAAGTGTCCCAATCAAACGCATAAATGTGATTTTATCATACATGAGTGTGTGTAGGCAACAAACTCGACAAGAGGCTACATGCAGCTGGTCGGAGGTTGTGATTTCTTAAGTGTCACCTCGTCAAAACTTAGTTGCGTATAGCTGAAAACATGCATGCATTTCAGACATCACACACACACACACACACACACACACACACACAAACACATGAACACAGTGTAACACAAGCCATTCCTTATTATAATATCAGCTCTCTATTGCATTTGCTTCAGAGCTGCTGAAAGTATCCATGATGTAACACGAAACTGCGAGCTGCGACTCTCCACCTGCACACAACTGCTTATCAACAGCAGGAGGTCCGACACAAAACACACCCAGAAAACACACACTCACACACACAGAAGAAACACATAAGAAAATGCACAAACATCTAAAGCACATAACTGCTTTTATAAGGTCACACACACAAAAACACAATCCACCCACGCACACTCACATGTACAAAGACACACACAAAAGGCAAACAAACTCACACACCAAACACAACACACAAGCACACACTCAGGTTTCACATTTACACGACACACAGCTACACACATACTACACTAACATACACGAACACAACACGCAGACACAGTAACACAAAACATGGAATAGGAAACAGAAAGACATGAAATGAATGCAATCTTACAGAACACACACACACACACACACACACACACACACACACACACTGTCCTACATCAGATGCCCCCCACCACCCTCTACCCCCTACCCTCTCCCTCACTCTCTAATGCCAGAGTAATAGGGTTTTGTGGCTGTGTAAAGGGATTATTGCAATCCAATCAGGAGGTGCTGAGAGCACCATGTGTCGGCCAAACACTGAATAATCCCCTTAGTGTTTGGGGGGGGGGGGGGGGGGGGGGTTACAGCTGCCAAAGGTGCTCAATAAAAACTGCAACGCAATATAAGACTCTGCCTGAGCCGCCATTGTGGCTCTGACGCACCATCTGAGCACCTGTAGGAAGCAGCAGCACGAAAGCCAGGCCACATGGGAGTTGACGTAATGCGACGACCATTTTGGATCGACAGAGTGTTACCGGAGAGAACAGAGGAAGAGGGTGAGGTAAAAATCAATGTGGGATACTGTTACTCAGCAGGGGAGGAAGAGTGTCCAGAGATGAGGTAACCAAGATTCCAGCTCTGATGGAGACACATTATTATTAAAGCTCCAGTTCATCTTTACAGATGCTGCCACAGCTGTCCTGTGGTTTGAGCTTCACTCCTTCACCTGCTCTTTAGATAACATTTTATATCTTTAATAGGTTTTTTGATATGACATCTTACAATGCCGTGATCTGAGTGTGCCTTGTCCAGATTTCATCATATATGGATCAAACTACTAACCCAGGAATCAGTGACCAACCTGCTCTACCACCTGAGCCATTTCATCAATTTAATTAATATGATCCATTATTAAATATTAAAATACCCAGTGGTTCAAATTAGCTCCACAGCCACCAGCTACATTATCACAGTGCTACTTCCTTGTTGATTTATTCATAATAATAATAATCCTGTGGTTGAATATATGACACATTCTGCAAAACTGGTACCATGATTATTTTATTTATTATTATTATCACATTAAAAACTCAAGTGCATGAGTAAATGAATATCATACATTTATATTTTTTGCTTCGATATGAATGAAGAAGTTAATTTGTGGAACTGCAACTTTTATTTCAGTAAAAGATTTAACTCCAGTGAAGGCGTCATAATGAATTTCATGTAAACATGAAAAAAATTCTGAAGTTTCTTGGCACAGGGATACAAAAGAAATAAAGAAAACTAATCTGTGCTCAGTGTCAGTGTGGATGGTAGAGGAACTACTTTTCCTCTTGATGAATTTAAACTTCTTAGTTTCAGCTTTTAAAGGTTTTACTCTTTTCTGGTCAGTGACCGTTGCTGCTTGTGCTCAGTTTTTTTCTTTTTTATCCAAACAAGGACACAAACGTAAAACAAATCTCACATAAACAATCGTCATCAGTCAATCTGTGTCCATCCGTCATATCAGTGTCTTATTTTTAGTCGAGAGTTGACATCATCCTAAAACTGGAGTCTAACTTCTCTGCAGCTGAATGCTTCCTCCCACTCAACTGACCACATTAGATTGATGTAACATCCATTTCCTGTTTCCCCCTCTCCCTCCAGCCGTCGCCCTGTGACCTATCAACTCCACAGATCACATCCCAGCTGGCCTGCTGGTGAGCCGCGGAAAACCACAACAGATTCCCCGCACGGTTAATCGCGGCTCTTGCTGCAGTATAATCTATAACACTTACTTGGGCAACAACAAAAGACTAGATAATGTGCTTTATATATAGAGTCGACTAATCCTCTTAAGACACAAGCAGAGAGGATGTGGTGGAAGGAGGTGGTGGTGGTGGTGGTGGGGTGCTCCGTCCCAGCCACATGGGACTAAGTAATACATTAACTTAGATAAGATGGTGAAAGCTGCTTCTCCTCAAATTAAAATCAGCGGGTGGATGGTGACATGGAATTTGCCCCGGTTTTACGAAAAGGCAATTAATTTTTTGGGGGAGGTGGAGGGGTTGGATGGTGAGGAGGCGAGAGGTGGGGTGGGGCAGCTCATCAGCACCATGTTATTCCTTTCTCCCGTCATTTTTATTAATCATTCAACAGTTGCCTCACTCGAGTGCACGGCAGGGATGAAATATTTGCTTTTTCCGTGACAGCGCTGCGCTCGTCTCGCCCTGAGATGGATTTATTTGGTCTCTCACTGTGACGATGCTGTGGAAAAAAAAAAATCTCTGTGCTCTGTGTTTCCCCCAAATGTGTCGACTGGGTCCCTGTTTTGCTGCCACAAAACTCTCAGCTCAGTCTCCAGTTAATGTCATGATGGGAATGTGAAATGAGTTCTCTTGTAAAACTGACAGACCTGACTGCAACAGAGAAGCCAGAGCAGGAACAAGTAGGCATCGTTCCAAATCATGGAGAGCAAAAAAAAAAAAGACAGAGCAGAAGAAAAGGAGGGAGGGAGAGATGAAAAAAAGAGAGAAAGTGTCATGGCTCAGGCTGTGAGTGGTTTCTTCTCCCTTCCCTTGTGTTTCATGTCTTCTCCTTCCTTGTTTGTTGTGGGCGTGGCTTCCTCTCCTGGTGTTCCTGTACATCTCACCAATCTACTCATCGCCTACTACTCAGGTACTCAAGTTCACGCTTCACTCCTCGCCAGATTGTTCAGTCTGCTTCAGTGGTAGCGCCTCTCTAGGCCACCAAGTATCCATTTGAGTTATCTCTTGTGTTTTCCCTCGTGCTCTTTGCTAACCTGGTTTTCACCTGCTCCTCAGTGATCCCTGGAGCCAGACCAGAACTCCCGCCCACTCTGCCTCCTCATCTCCTAGACCTAACCTTAGACTTCAGTCTTCAGCTGGACTCCATCTCACCTCCTTCCCTAACAGCCAGCCTGCCTCATACCTGGCCAACACTCTAACCGAGTGTGGGTCCAAATATAACCCGAACCACTACAAAACTGATGGAGGAAAGAACAATTCACAGAAAAATAAAAAAGTGAAGGAAGAAAGAGGATGACATGGATTTTACAAAAAGGCAAGAAAATGATGATAGAAAGAATGAAAAGAAGTAGGAAGAGTAAACAGAAAAAATTTGGGATATAAAGTAAAGTGAAAGAAAACATTTAAGAATGTGATGAAAAACTGGAAGGAATAAAGATAAAGGTGGGATGGTGAAAGGATGGTGAAAGAATAACAAGAAAATTACTGAAGAAAAAATCAAATTAGCAACAAGATGAAGGATAATTAATGAATTAAAGATGAAGGATGGATGGAAAGACAATAGTGGTGGCAAAGCCATAAAATCTTCACTAAAGAGAGGCGTGGGCAGTTTGTGGGCAGTAAGAAACATAAAATAGCAATTTACCAGATTCTCACTATTATGTCAAAACCTTGTTTTTCCAATTTTAGTTTTCTTCCTACTTTAACTTGAGCAGAAGGTTTACATGCTCCTCTACAGGCTGAGAAAATAATCTGACCTTTGGGCTTCTGAAAGGTTTCAAGCCTCAGTGGAAAATACATAGTTGTCCTTTTTTTATGGAAAGCTGACATTTTAGATATACATGGTTTCCAGATGATGGTGGCGTTATGAGACTGTCCCTCTGCTGTCTAATGTTTCTGCTGAGAGGGAGTGGGGAAGGTCTGAGCCAATCAGAGCTGCAGTCTGCCTCGCTGTGTGTGTGTGTGTGTGTGTGTGTGTGTGTGTGTGTGTGTGTGTGTGTGTGTGTGTGTGTGTGGATCTGTCCATGGTCCTGAAAGACACTGACAGGTCAGTGTATCGCTTCTCATTTTCTATCTCACTCTCCTTCTCTGTGTCATACAATTGCAGTGAGTGGTAAAGCAAAGTGTTCACAGCTCCCTCCCATTAACTGAGAATCACACATTATCACTTTCTGCGATGATGAGCGTCCTGTGACTGACAAATGACACCACAATCCTCACTGCTCATTCCCTTTTTATTTCCTTGGTGCGAAATAAACATTGTTACAAAGTTAAATACACCATCAAGTCCTCATCAGCACAGGACGCTCCCGATAAACTGAGTCCATTTGGACAGTTTTCATCATTATTAAACAGAATAGCTGCAATTAAAAGGTACATTTTAGATTTATAACCTAGCTGCTAAATAGAAACATGATACAATGGGATCAATAAAAGCACATTTGACTTCTTGCATCTGTTGACTGTATAAAAGTCCTTTATCCCACTGCTGAGTGAGGGAGCCCAAGGCATACAGCTTATCCATAATTTGATTGGAAGCTATATCGATATTACATATTGGTATAGTTATTCTATTAAATAACTATACCAAAAAAAAATAGACTCTAGAGCTTCTCATTCATTCTTGCTGATTCAGTTCATACAGTATATATACATGTATCTACACCATCTCATCTACAGATACACTGTCCATCTCCATGAAAACACTGGCACTAGATAAAACACAGCTAATCAAGTCCATCACAACAAAAAAAACGAAACAGGTTAACTGTGCTTTCCAAAACGACTCATGTTACTGTTACTAAAATAATTTCTCTGTTCTGATCTGTTACTTCTGTGGTTAAGGTTTTTAAGTTCAAGCAACTAAAACTAAAAAATGGCTCGCAAATTAAAGGAAAAAAATGACAAAAAACCAGACCACCAGAACAGCTTCACTGCTACTTGGCACAAGTCTCTGAACTCTACTGGAGGAGGGAACATCATTCTTCCAGGAAATATTCCCTCACTGTGCTTTGATGATGGTGGTAAAGAGCTCTCTAACATTTCACGACAAACTCTCCCCTAGGTGTTCAACTGGGTTGAGATCTGGTGACTGAGAAGGCCATAGCGTGTGATTCACATCATTTTCATACTTATCAAACCAGATTTTTCATTAACTTGTCCGCTGTGTGTATTTGTTTAAGTTTATAACTGCACTGTATAATTAGTATTTACGTTCATTGTTTATGATTCCTCAATCTGGCTGTGGAGAGATCCAAATCTGCATCCGGCCACAGACAAAAACCACAACCTTTACCTTAGTGAAATGCCTCATTGTTTACATGTCATAACCTTGCTCACCTCTAATCTTAATCATAGCGTAGATGCCATGCACAGATACTGAAGTCAGATAATAAAAAAATATGGAAATAAAGTCTGTAATTCGGGGTTTTGCAGAATCATCCATGTTCTTCTCTGACAATAAGGTTGTGTTAAAAGAATGAACCTTAACCCACAAGGATTTGCAATGCGATAAATATGTCACAATACTTCTGCTTTGCTCTTGAGTCATTATTAGCATATCAACTTAAGCATTTGAACATTTAAATGACTGATTTTTTTTCTGGTGATCATGGTCTCTTGGTTCAATGCACTTTACTGTATGTATAAAACATTGTTTTACCGAGTGGAAAATGTCTTTCAGAACTTTGAAGTTTCTTTGGAGAGGATTCAAGTGGAATATCATCATTCAAGAGGACGTTCATCTCCATCACCTACACGAAATTTATTAATCATCACGGCCACATCAGATTCACTTCGTCTCTCTCCATCCCTCACAGCATTTACATATTAGTCTCTATATTATAACAAATTCAGCAATCACCCTGACCAGACTGTGGCCCACACACCGGCTGAATACTTAACTAAACATGAGCAAAACTTAATTTCACTCCTCTTATCTCTCAAGTGATGCCACCTCTGCTGAGACGGCTTCGTCTGGCAAAGACAAAGCCGACGTACCTGAAGAAGTTCAGACCCCGCCGTCTAAAAAACTCAAATATATTTTCATCTGCATGTGACCTTGGCATATCAAAAGAATGCATCACGTCATGTTGTGGTTTGCCAAAGAAACATTTTAGCTGGATTGAGCGCTCGTATAAAACAACAGAGCCGCTGTGGTGGCACAGGGCTGCAAAGGGAGACGTTTCTCCTGAACACAACTCTGGTGCAAATCTCAGGGGTAATTAGTATCTTTGTGCCTATTGAACACATCAAAAAGCCTGCTCTGTCACATCTCACCAGCAGCTCCATAATGCATAGAGAAAGAGATAGAGAGAGAAAGAGAGAGAGTGAGAGAGAGAGAGAGAGAGAGAGGGAGCGAGAGTGAGGGAGTGAGAGTGAGAGAGAGAGAAAGGGGGGGGGGGGGTGGAGGTGGGGGAGCTTGGACGAGGAGGTGGCAGCGCTGAGGGTGGTGGGTGGTTGAAGTGAATAGCTATATATTGCAATTACGATAGCGCTCGACGAAATGCGACCGAGATTCAATAGAGATTTTCATCTGCAGGATAGAAGAGGGTAAGAAGCCTAGAAACTGTGGGTGTAATGAGATGTACAGAAACAAAAAAAGACACAGGGAGAAAGATGAGAGAGACACGGAGATGAGAGTGAAAAGAGAAGTGTGTGTGTGTGTGTGTGTGTGTGTGTGTGTGAGAGAGAGAGAGGGAAATGCGTGGTATATGCAGAAATGCAGAAAAGACATAGACATGTGAGAGATGGAGGCGAAATAGTTCCACCGGTTTTTATAGAGATAAATGGTTTGATGGGTGAGAGAAGCAGGTGAGAAGAAGAATCTGTGGTGGCTGTTTGGAGAAACAGACAACCGACAGCAAAGGCAAACCCTACTGTAGAAACGTATGGCCAAGAATATTACAGTGATCTGTGATTTTCTTGCTGCAGTGCAGATCCACCATTTAAAGATCTCATAAAGTGAGATGTCCATGTGTTTTTTGATTATAAAGCAGGTCTAGGTTCTATATTTATACTGGCACACAGCCTGTATTCAGAAACTGAGCCTTAAAACGAGCTGTTAGGACTTCTGGAACTTTGTGATGTCACAACAAAGCACCACCCTCATTGCTCTCAGCCATGCCCAAAGCCCCGCCCACCTGGACCCACCATCCAGCCTTGCAGGATTTGGTTTTTCTGAATGTTTACCTGAAATCTGCTATATTTTTATTTGGTGACCAAGAAAACAGTCAGCCTATCAGAAGAGTGACTCTGAGCCACACTTCTGATTGGCTCACTGACCCATCGTTACTAAAGCTCCAAAGAGAAGACTGAGAGAGGACATGTAAAACTACATTGAGATGGTTTTTGGTTCTTAAAACCACAAATATATCTTCTCATGGATTATCAACACTTACACAAATAAAAACACAGGAAAAGTGTAAAATATGGGACCTTTAAAAACAGATTTACAGATCAATAAAATGATCATTGAAACTGATACAAAGCTAACTCTAAAATATCTTGTTATTGAGAGATGAACTTATGACTTGATAATCAGACTGAAATACCATTTTGTTTTACTTAATTATTCATTCTTACCTCATGTTCATTTAGGTCAGTTTCTGTTTGGTATGGGAGGTAGTTGGTTTAGCGACACTTTCAAAATGACATTGGTGGCAACGTTATTTTAGAAGCTGTGGCTATGATTCCTGGGAGCAGTTCATGTTTTTTTCATGACGGCCAAAGAAATGTCGATTTAAGATTTGCTGCGCCCATCTAATCAACACTAATCACTGTTTTGATTTTTTTGTTGTTACTTTTTTCATGGATGTAGCAATATTCCTGCACAGCGATTACATCCCCAATCTTAATCCTGCCTACACAGCTTTCAACAGGGGTAACATCCATTAATGAGCACCTCACAAGACCTACTTGAATAACTGAAAAACTGGAGACGTGGGAAGTAATTCAGAGGTCTGGAACCAGGCTAGCATGAACTGAGGTAACAGTTTGTTCCCTCACCAGTGAAACCCTTTCTTCAAAATTAACTTTTATTCCATAAAACTAAGGGTCAAAATTTTTAACCCCTTTCAACAACTCAGGATGTGTAATATGAGAGCTGGGTGGAGGAGATTGACACATTAATGCCAATTCCATTGATTCATTCAAAAGGACATAAAGTAATTTAAAACCATTAGTTATCAAACGATTGGTCTAAAATGGAAGGAGATCTTTAAATCTCTCCTTCAAATACATCAGTTAGTTTCAGTGTCACCAACACAAATTCATGCCCATTTACAATTATGTCCTTGAAGATTTACCAGGGTCATATCCTCAATGTTATTACAATATTTTGCTTTAGTGTAAGGTGTAGGACTCTCACTGCCATTGTATGGCGTGATGAATGCCATGAAGTGACTCCATCAGAAACTCACCAGTATCATGTGACCAGTAGAGATGTCCATGTTGGAGTGGGCAGGCTCCTCGCTCCAGGAGGAGATGCTGCTTCGCGCCGAGGGACTGACGGCTTGGCCGCCGTCGCTGAACTGAGACGACACGCTGTTGATCCTGGAGGAGATGGGCTCTGGACGCTCAGCTGGAGGTTTGACTGCCATACGCTGCCGACAGAGCTCCTACAGGAGGGAAGACGGGGGTCAGGTTAGCCCATGTTGTCATGCAATATGGAGCCACTGATGTCATAACGTGGTTTGACTTGAACATTTGGTGGACACTGTCATTTAAACCGCCTTAACATAGCCGACATAATTAGGAATAAAACCCCTCATAGTAGATACTTAAGTATTAGTCCATCATATTGTCCACAATATATGTCTATAGTGAATTGTTTTATTCAGACTCAGATGTGTTTAATTTTTTTTTGATATCATGAAAAATACTGCATATCGCAGGAAATATCATGATATTCGATATTATCAAATATCAGCCCAAGCTGATATTTGGCTGCAATTCTAAGGAACATCCAATTTTTGTGCATTTTACAAGAGTCTTGTTTTAGGAAAAGTGATGGTGAGACTACAATGTGTCATGAAAGCATGGGGAAATAATGAACGAATAAGCATTTATAGGGATATAAATGCTTATTCATTCATTATTTTGATTTTCTTTCTTGAGTTCAAAGGCTGAAAAGCACAAAGGTAAAAGGGGACACTGTTGTTTAATGAGCAATGGTACTGTCAGCAGTGGATCCAGGACACAGAAAATAGGATTTGTTATCAACAGTGGCCTCATTAATGTGTTGTGACCTTCATGGAAAAAAATAATTCGGTAAAGATTTGCTTTGCTCCTGTGTGTAAATCACAAATTATAAAACCACAGCGATGCTATAGGCTTGAGAGTAAATGTGGGAGAAGTGGGATAGTAGCTAGATGACATTCTGCAGACTGGCTGTGAACATCTGGGCAAGAATGATGAACGAGTAAAACCTTTCTACCACAAGACACAATGTCCAACTACTGTATGCTGGCCAGCTTCCAGGATGTCAGTGTAAAGCAGCATGCATGCTCAGCAACCCTTCCCTGGATAAAGAAAAACTTCAGAAAAGACTTTTTGGCAACGTCTGCCTGTGAGTCTCTCAGCAGCTAATACAATGTCTTCATTCATACGCCTGAGCAAACTGTCATTTTCTGTCTGCTAGATACGTGACCACAATGAAGTGTTGTCACCAGGTTAACGTTTCCACGCCCTCTCCACACGACTCCTAGCGGGAGCCCTTGAATGAGCTGCAGTGAATGACCGTGCCGCTTCATACAGGAGATAAGACGCTGACACAGTTCTGAAAATAGAACTACAATTTCACTCATGCTGCATGCTAGAGAAAGGCCAGTGAGACTGGGACATCGACTTTTTACTCTTACATTTGAATATTTGCAATATCAATATCTAAGACTGATATCTGTACTATGGTGTGACCAATGAAATTTGATTGTATATGATGATGATGCTGTAATGTTATGATGTCATTCTGCATATCTGCAAATTAAGATATCTTTGCTGAAAAGCTTTAGTTATTTTGGCTGTTATTAAAATCAATTCTATATCCCCCAAATGTTCAATACATAATTGAAAAAATCATCTGCAGCTGTACTTACGCTGAAGGATGAGGTATTTGTATTAGTAAAATGACCTACTGTATACTATATAGTAAAAAAAAAATAAACTGATGCATGACCCACATGCTGTGACTGTAAAGAAAAAAAACTTGAAAATCTTAATAATATATGAAGATGGAGGTTTTCATGTGGGAAGCACAACCCAATAAAACTCAATTATTTATGTATTTACTTACAAACTAACTTCTCCACAAGAATAAAAGGACAATTCAATTTTATGCCAGAAAAAAAAGCTGGGCCTTCATTTGATTAAACACTAACATCTTACATCATACAAAAGTCTTTGTCAGCCATGCTAACACCATGCTAACACCTCTGTGAGGCTGCACTTAAGTGGTTTGACCAAAATGCTAACATTGGCATGCTAAGATGCGATAATGCTAATAATACAAACCAATCGCAAGATAAAAAGTGAGGGACGTTATTACAGTTACATTTCATTCAATAGTTACTGAGACATTTCACTGAAAAACTGACCATTCAACACTGCAATTTCAGTTGCAAAATAAAGGTTAAGTAAAGTTATAGCAAAAAAATACATTGAAATAAAATTATTAAATTAAAATTTAAAGAACGTCTGTTAATCTGTCTTTTCCTACCTGAGCTATGTCACTGCAATGCAGTAATAAAAAAAGTGCTTGCTGGCTGAACGTGGTCACCTCCTGCTAAAGAGGATTTCTAGGAACCAGTGGATTACATCTTCAATCCCTACGTGATGTTTAATACTACATCATTAATCAATATGTTCAATCATTGTAACGCATTCTAATCCTGCATAAGCACATCACATCACTCCAATGCAATGTAACCATTACGTTAAAAGGACACAACAATAAGTGTCACCTGACCTTTTCATGTGAAGCCATGCATCACATACATCAGCCTACAACAAGACCTGGGCTGAATCTCACTGGGTATCTGTGTTTCTTAATGAGAGAGATGCTGATGATTAACTAACGGCGTGTTTGATTGACGGTGGAGGTAATGTGCGCAGGCCTTCATTAGTCTGTATCTGATCTGACTGATGTTCTCGTAGGCCTGCACGCTGACACTGATCTATGAGCTCGGACACAGGCTCATAAATGTGTGCAGATTATTAAAGTGCTTCTGTACCAGGCCTGGAGATACTGACGGCACTGCTGGTGGGAGGCAAACACAAACATGCCTTCATGTGAAGGAAAAGAGTGCAGACAGAAACTATAGGAAGCACTGAACCGGAGCTAAATATATTCTGCGGGGCTGTATTTATAGACCTGGATTTTATGGATGTTTTAGTCCTTGTGTATCCAGAACATCAGTGTCTTGTAGGCTTTTAAAAGCTGCCTTGTTTTCTGACTGTTTAGCAGTATGTGTTAAGTTGAAGGCATATGATGGACAGAAAATCATTTAACAACAATTCTGACAATTGTTAAAGTCATTTATCAAGAAAATGCCAAAAACATTCACTGGTTCCAACTTCAGCTTTTGGCCTTTAGATTGTAAGACACTGGACGTCAATGTAACATCAGGATATTTTACACTCTAATAACTCTAATGTTGGACAGATGTAAAATTTTGGTTGGAATTGAAAATTGGGTTGACGGAAAAATCTAACATTGGCTAAGTGACATTTTGTGGTTTTTGCTCACAACTAAAATGTTGGTGTTTTATACATCAAGATAGCGTTGAGAAGATGTTGGATTTTAGTAAATGAACAACACAACTTAAAACCAACAAAAAACATCAACCTAAGCTGTCATCAGTATTCTACATCAAATTGAGGTTGGCATTAGGCGTTGTCCTGACACTGAATTTTGGTCACCAAACAAATCTACATTCTTGAAAACAAACATCAGTGTCTAAAGACGTTGTTGGTCAGCTGCGTGCCTGCATGGTGTGGTGTCACAAATTTCTGACACTTAATAGACCAAAAATTATTAATAGATTAATTATCAATAAATGACTACAAACAACATGCATAAAAACAATCATTAGGTGCAGTGCTAGCTCAAGGGTGGAATAGGTTTCACAATTTTCACAAGTTAGGGATAAAATTAAAAATATTCAAATTCATTATATGGCGTTGTTAAATGTTTATACCTGATTGGCTTATAAGGCTGATCTTTGTATCACATCTGATCATATTACACCTGAATCTGTTTCCAAATCTGATTGATTATGGATTTTTCTGTTTTTCCTGCCTGATTCCAGCAGAGGAACAGTTCCTGGTGGTCACAATCAAAGAGTTTTACAATATCACTTTAATTTATTCTGGTGCTTGATTATTAGTGGGAGGCTAAATGGATTTATCAGACGTAGTTGTGTCTCTATGGTTACAGATCAACAGAGCTGTCGGTTGAAGCTTGTAAATCATCTTATCTCATAATAAAACCATTGTAATCAATATTCCATACCCAATGAGTAATGTCTTTAATAGTTAGCTGCATGATAACTGGGTAATGTATAATGAGGCTTCCAATTAGGACCATAATTGATGCAGTTTCTGGCATAATGACAACTTCAATGGATCTTATCCCCCATTTCAAATACATAATGATGAGGTCCTGTGCAGACAATGTCCTGCAATGTCCCTTTACACTTATATGTGTGGTTCACTTGATTTCGGCATATATCTCTAATTTAAAAAGCCAGTTTGGATTTTTTGTGACAGCTTCCAATATCTGCTAGTTTATCCCATTGTTCATATTTGTATTTGGTCATTTTAATGTCAAAACGTTCAATGATTTTACTCTGTGAACACTCTGCAACTTATCAGGAAGATTTAAACTCTCTTGACAAGATGATTAAATGTTCACAGACTGGAACAGGAGTTTGATACCAGAAGTGGAACAATTTCAAATCTTTAATAAAAGCCAAATATTGGCCCCATACATTGGTCTAACTCAACCCCCTCTGACTGGTAACTACACCAGTTTGTCTGGCGTCCTGTCTGAGCATCAGAGTTACAGCCACGAACAAGCAACATGGAGCCAAATAAAGACGCCACACTGAAGTGCGGGTGTTTTGTCGGAGAGGGAAACACATGATCAATGGCATTCATATTTCAACCAGCCCACATGGTGAACTTTGCCGCAGCAGCAAATTCTTTTATGACATAATTAAAACTTCTTAAACATGGCTCCCCCCGAGAACCAATTAGAGGACAAAAATATTTAAAAATCTGAATATAACCCAGGACATGTTTAGTGTCTAAAAAGCGCAAATTTACAGCACCTCTAAAGTCCCAACACCTCCCTTCCCTGAGCCATGTTCATACAAACACAAGTATCTTTATTTAAAGTGCATTCATTTTCAAACCAACTGTATCATGGAATGTCCTCAACAAAGAACCTGAATGCCTTTGTACTTGCTGACTTTAGTGGATCATGCCATTGATTTTTAGTGATTCCCTCTGCTTTATATTACTGTCCAAGTTAATAAGAGTGATTCCCTTCATTCCAGGAAATAACTGGCTTTAGGTCATTTTCAGAATTGTATTAAAATCTGCCTGCAGAGTTTTGGAAATTCAATTTTCTCCAAGTTACATCATTGTTGCAGGGACTGTTTTGTCTTCAAGGACGTCAGTTTTTTCACTCTCCTGCCAAACAGCCAACATTAAATGCAACAAATGAGTAAATTACCGTTTCCAGGACTTTCAAATTGGCTTACGTTTGTCTTCTGGATTTATTTTGCTGATGGAAAAGCTCATGAATGAAATGCAGTCAGATGTTGGTGCATCCATTCTAACAAGTGCATTAAACTTTGGCAATAAATAAAGGTGGATAAATGTTCACCATGATGGATTACCAATGTGTAGCAAGCTTTCAGTCTTTTCAAAATTGATTTTCAAGTACAATACAATGAATGAAAACTGTCTGTCTGGAAAGTGGAAAGTCAATCTTAAAACTGATGGCAACATTTGAAAAACACTCAAACAATTATGGGATTTTTTTTAAATAACTGAAATGTAAAAAGACAATCAAGTCCCTGCATATAGCAGCATCACTGCAAAGGGAAGAGACTGTTGATTCACAGAGAAAAAAATATGTCATTCATCACAGAACGTCAAAAATGTAGTTTGGCCTGAGACAAAATAAAAGCCTTTCACATCACAAAAGAAAGTAAGAAATCAATGAACGCCACCAAGGTACAAGGAAAAAGACTTCTTACCTTAAAAGCAAGAAAAATATTAATAGTTGCTGCTGTGAAGTTGTGCATTTTTCAGTGTCAGTGCTTTAACAGAGCATGTGGGCCTCATCAGCTCTCCCCACATGAATAAAGGTTAAAAGAAAAACCCCACCAACCCCCTCTCATGGGCATCAGGCCAGGGAATCCACTTGATGCCACATGACCGACACGAATCATGCATCACCTCGGGGCGACAGCGGGCAAGTCAGTGTCAGGAGGCGTGTGCCAACCAAAGCACGCCCTCTTTATATATATTAAAAAAACCTGCTAATGGGAGGAAGGCTGCAGGGTTTGGGGGTTGGGCCAACAGGGCCCATCGGGGCCCACGGGGGCGCCTCTGTTTGCATGCCCTTCTGACCAAAACAAATGTAGGGGTCCTCACCCGAGTGCTTTGCCTCTGTGCTTGAACAAACAAACAAATAGAAGGGGGAACATGATACAATATGGTGGAATGGAGGGAGGGTGGGGGCGAGGGGCTGAGGGAGTGAAGAAACACTGGAGGAGACAGCATGTAGGACTGGATTTAATAAAGACCCAATACTGATACCAATATATCCGGACTGCAGCTGCAGAAAAAGCTTTTACACTGATAATACACCTTTCAATGTGATATCACAGCGAAAATAAATGTATTATCTAAGTGTTCTTTAGCTTATAAAGAGTATAAAGCCTAATTGAGCAATTAAAGTGGACCTTTGATCAACTTTCTACTTTCAGACAGACAGTTGTTTGCATTAATTTTATTGTATTTTTAAAAAATCAATGTTAAAAAGACTGAAAGCTTGCTACACATTGGTAATCCACCATAGGGAACATTTATCCACCTTTATTTATTGCCAGAGTTTCAGTGCCAATAATTCAACTACGTCCACTGCAAAGTGCCATACATATAGTGTTACACATATGTTATATATATTAATATTGTTATTATAATGCTCTAAGGCACACTTCATTTAGAGTTTTTCTTTTTTTTTTTGTAATTATTTATAGACTTTGGGTTGCCAGATTGGCACAAGATCCCTTTGGCTGGTGTTTATACTTTCTGTTTGGTAATAAATATTGATGATGAACTGACAAATGGATATTAATTTCTCACGTGTACGCCACCAAGTCTGCAGTTAGAAATGTCAGTACTTCACAAATACATGCTTCTTACAATAAGCCACCAACTCTCCAACTTAAAGATAATTAAGTATTCTTGATGAAAGAAGAGCTGTCAAAAAAGATAAAACAAGTGTCAGACAGGATTCAGAGCAAAAAATAATCATCATCTGTTTTTTTTAAAGTTCAGACTGATTGACCTTTGAATCGATGGAGGCAGCAACTCTACACTCAAATCCACCATAACAATACAAATCCTATTGTTACAGTTATGGATGCTGGTAATGTCTCACCAATATCAGTCCAGGACAGGGCTTCCTAAAGACAAGCATGTATGATATATAATCAATCAAATTACATTCTATCCATCACATCAGTGGAAGACAGTGACAGTGACTGGAAACAGTCATATAAGGATGTTATCTGCAAACTGATGCATTTACCAAACATAAGCAGAGAGAGTGATGGAAACTGAAGAGGACAAGAAAACAGAATGGACTCAGAGACAAAGGAGGTGTGGGACAATCCAGGAACAAGAGTTATTGTTTGCTTGTTCTCTTAACTAAGATGCAATGGAAATGTGTTTTGCACTTATTCCTTGGCAGTGTAAAGATGATGTTATCATGCTGGTGAAGTTCATTGAAATTGAATAAAGACAGAGGGAGAAAACAGAGAAAGTGTGAAGCTGGCCGAGGGAGGCAATCTAAAAAAAATAAGAAATAAAAAATAAAAAACAGAGGGAAAAAAAAGTCATTTAATTTCATCTTGAGTCTTAAAAACTTGAGAAAATATGCAAATATGTTGAGATATCTCCGACAGGTTCCAAAGCATTCCTCATGTTTCAAGAAATTTCATGGTGTGGATGATGATATCTTTAAATAAGATAATAATGCCTCAAGATAAAATCTTGATTTTATGGAAAATCATTGTAAAAAGTTCCACTGCAATCAAATGCAATGATCTCATCCTGCTGGCGGAGAGTTTCTTCTACTTCGAGGGAAAAGAAAAAAAGACTTTTAGGAGCAGATAAAAGTTTGAATCAGATGTAGAGATAAACTGAAGTTGACGTTGTAGACTCCCATGACGGCAGCAGAGTAATCCAGGGACCGACCGACTGAGTGACTGATGAGCATCATCCGCTGTCTCCCCGCCCCACGCTCCGACACGCTGCTCACACACGCTCCTCTGTCGGCGCCTGTCAATCAATGCCTCCTTTGTCAGTGTCGGCCAATCCCATTTCACTGTTTCATGGGGATCGTTTGATTGACAAGCCGGGGAGCGGAGGAGTGGAGAGTGCAGGTGGAGGGGATTCAGAGGGACCTGGTGGCACTGTGGTGTGAATGGAGGATGGTGTGTGTGTGTGTGTGTGTGTATGCATGCATGTGTATGTGTGTGTGTGAGGATGTGTACGTGTGTGAAGCGAGGGCACCAAGGGCGAGAACCATTAACATGCAGTAGCTGGTGTCTGTGTGCACGCACATACAGTATATGCGTGCTGGGGCATGTTTATGTGGGTATGCGTTGTGTGTGTGTGTGTGTGCGCGCGAGTTTGACAGCCAGCGTGAAGGAGCTGCAGTAGTAAGGCCGTCAGGCAGCCTGCCGCTTCCTGTCTGCTTTTAATTGCATGTAGCCCTGGAGACTGCACACACACACACACACACACACACACACACACACGTACACGTGCACACAGACAGAATCCAGCCCAGGGAACCCCTCTACACAGCAGTGCTGACAAAGAGACGAGGCTTACACGGCTAAGATGGGAGCTGAACACTGAGGCCTTTCACTGAGGATGACGACGGCTCGCTGCTGAGACTCGATAAAGACGACAGAGGAGGGAGAATCGACTGGGAGGGCTTTAGGAGTCGGAGCAAAATCAGGGCTGAGTAAACCCTCCAAGAATGAGCGACACAAACTTTTTTTGAGCTATTAATCAGATGAATAATGCGTAAACACAGTCTTACGTATGAATTTTAATTAGCATTTTCCAATTAGAGGCTTAGAGCAAATCTTGAAGGCAAGTCACCGTGAAGATAAGTTTCTCACACTGAGGAAAAGCAAATATTTTGTGTAGACAGAGGACGGGGGAGAGCTGAAATGTCAGCCTGTCACTGGACAAGTTGAATGTGGGACTTTCAGAAACAGCAGGTGGTTAAATCCTGTGATACTCCTCGTTAATGTATATGTCATTTTCCCGTGAGACTGTCCTGTAAAAAACGAGCCCAGAGGTCGTCTGTGCAGCAGGTTAATATGACCCATAGTTACATTTTGTTGCTAGGTGACATCTAGTGGTCATAGCAATTATGACAGGAGCAAGGGGAAAAATGTGGTGACGTGGTTTATAGAGGAGGAGGTTGCGATGGATGGATCAGTTTTTAATTCCCATGTGAAAGTAGTAGTTTATGTTAATTCTATTTACCATGACTATTAACCGCATTGTTATTATTGTAACCATGACAACAAAGATTGTCCAAAGATTGAGGAAGTACTTATTCAAACCAAAATCACCATCTTTTCCTAAACCTAACGAAGCCTGACCGGTATTATAGTAACCATAGCGACAAAGGTTGATACGCCGCTATCAGTACAGCCTGCATGTTTATTATTGTAACTATGACAACCAAGGTCCGATACACCTGCTGATGTAGGGGCACTATTTCAGGAGGGTCGTATCAGTGGGTTCAAAAAAACGGACCAGTCCTCTAACAACCTACATCTTCTTCCTCATTGGTAAACAACAGGCACTTATGTAAAAATGAACATCATGAATTTTTACAAGTCCTGTGTGATGAGGTGAAGCTTTGATGCAGCAGCACAGTCTATTTCAGAAGTTAAAAATCCCCCCGGAGAAGAGCCTGTAACGTAAGCACTTAGGGGATGGGCTGGGCTCATTATAAAATCAATGCTCACAGGACCACTCTCATTTAAAAACATGGTAGTGAAAAGGTCAGAGAGAGAGAGAGAGACGGAAAAATCTCAATCTAATTCTTTGCTCAAAAAGCCACTTAATATTGGATTCTGTAAATTAAATTTCACACCCGGCTATTCCAGCCAAAGGATAATTACAGCGAGCAGAGGAAAGAATGGAAATGACTTGAGGTGGAAAAACCTGTTGGATTGGTGATATAGCTTCATGTCTCAAACAATGAATTACAGCAGGGGATTAAGTAGAGTCAGCAAATCACCACACAGCATCAGCTGAGTTCTAACATGTCAATCTAAAATAAATACTGGGGTTGATTTAGTGAAGCAGAATGAGGCGAGAGAAGGTTTCAGCCACCAACACTAGAGACGCTGCACATGAGGTAGAGAGTAAGGTAGAAATCAGGTAAAAAGCTTCAACAGAACAAAAATTTAGCTTTTAAAAATGTTACGTATATATATATATATATATGGGGGGTTATAAAAATGAATCTTCATCTAAATCTTTTCCAGTCAAACTCACAGGCAGCACAGTAACACCTCCTACCTGATAGGTGGCGGTAGCATCGCTGCTAGCATCTGTTCCCAGGTTGGTGAGCTTCTCCTTGAGCTTGTGGTGGGAGCGGTGGCGGAGGCAGTAGACTACGGTGGAGGCCAGCAGCACACCCACAATGCACAGGATGGACACGACAGTGAGGATAAGGAACTTGGTGGACTCCGCCTGGCTGTACTTGGTGGGGATCTGGTTGATCTGACTTCCCTGTGGGCCACGAAAGAACAGACATAAAGGGTTATTTTATGTTTAATCAGAGGTAAATGGTTCTCTGTGCAGCCCGGTAGGCAGAGTGCAGTACTATAACAGCCAAGACCAGAGCTTTGATTCATCCGCCATGCTAAAAATGTCTGTGCTCGTGATGGAAGCAGCTGCTCTGGAATAAACAGCAGGGGTGTAAAACTATGTACCTAAAAGTATGCACGCTTTCACTCCAGCCAAATAACTACAGCAGGTGATTTCACTGATCAGTCAGACAAGAGGAACTAATCTGCAGAATCATCTGGCAGGGCGCTTGCTTGGAACAATCCTGCAGACTCTCAGTGCTTCATGGCACACCGTTTGATACTCCTGGATTAAAGCAGCCACTAAAACGGTCCAAAAACCCCCACTCTGAAATCCTTCATTTGACAAAATAATCTCTCTGAACCCCTTTAAAAAGCATTAATTATTTTTGCTTCAAATGATTCTCCCACAGAAAATGTTTGATTCTGCATTAGGAGGTGATGGCGTCACACGGCTCTTTTCTTTCCTTTTTTGGAAAGACATAAATATGCATATCACCCTGCTCGATGAAAAGTATAATCACAAGCGTTTGTTCCGCCATCTGTGCCCAGAAGTGCATAGAATGCATAAACTCCTGTTTAGCAAAGCATTCTGGGTTTCTCCAGACAGCCCGACACACACACCGACTGCTGTATTGGAGGTATTTTCTACCAAAAGAAGTTCTTGCCGTCTCGAGCAGGTGCCTCCCAGTTCCGACCTCAGCGGCGCTTTAATCTGGTGCGTGGAAAAAAAAACAACAACAAAAAAACAGATCCTTCAGCAAACAACCTGGAGATGAAAGATTTCTTTTCACTCAGTCTGCTGGTTAGGAGAACACAATGGACACATACTGTACGAGGAAAAAACAATGAACTGCTTCTCCAGTGTGATAATTTGAGAGAGGTTGGGGGGTGGGGGTCTTATTGAACTGTTCATTATGAGCTGCAGCTCCGACTGCTGCTCGCTGTTCATTTCCAGATGCCAGTGAGCTCACGATAATGGGCCTGTTGCGTTTCACCTGACTACTAAGAGTTAACAATGGGCAACATAATTCCCCATTATTACACACTGCGTAATGATCTCGACAACAAAGAGCGAGGCAAGGGGAGAGCTACAAATTGCACTGGCAATGACAAGGCCCACAATTCCTCCTGACAAAGAATTATCTAAAGAAATCAATAGTAAGAAAAAGCTTGTCTTGACTCGTTTCTGCTGCTTTTTGCGGAACAGTGACGATGAAACTGGTGCGCAAATGTAAACGCCTGCTGTAGCTCATTATTCCCTTCCTTTGATAGCACTCTCCTGCTGCATGTTGTGCATGTTTGGTATTATTCTGGTGCCGGAGGAAAGTGTTGAAAATAAAATCCTGAGGTGCTCTCAACCTCACAGAAAGGCAGCAGGCTTGTCTTGAGGGTACAAAAAAGGGGGGTGGGGTTAAAAAAAAAGAAAAATCCCCGTGCCCCAGTGGTAGAGGTCACAGAGATTAGGCGAGGTGCGGCGTGGTGAGTTAATGGAAAGGAGGCTTTGAAAGCGGTAGGGGGGGGGGGGGGGGGGGGCAGCCCTGTCGAATCCCTCCTGCCTTGCCTGTCAGCACAGAGAAACCATGAGACCCTGGGAGGTGGGAGAGAGGGCGGCTCTACCCTGCAACACAGATTGTTGAGGAATTCTTGTGAGGTTTCAGGGAGTGACCCCGCCCCCCCATCCTCCCAATCACACACATACTTGATGATGCCCCCCCCCCCCCCCCCCCCCCCCCCCCCCCTCGCCACCCTACCCCCCCCCCCTATGATTTCATTCATTGCTGCTGCTGCATTCAGCACCTGATAAAGGGTGCCTGCAGAAAGACCCACAATAGGGGACAACAGTTGTTCGATGCTTTGTGGGGTGTCCACTCTAAGCCGTACTGTAAAAGCTGGTTGCATAGTAATGTGGTGGCCTTGAAAGGAAACAGTGGGCGTCTCTGACTGGGGCGCCGCACTGGAGAGCATTTTCTCACTGCTGAGAAAAATATATATAATAATAATAATGACAATAATAATAAAACGGAATAAAAAATGTGGGAAATTCAGCTCTGAACTACAGAGCACATAAAAGATTTATCTACTAGTAACCTCAAGTTACAACTGAGCCTGTTCATAAATCTGTAATAAACATAACGCAGGGAGTCTGTTTATGTGAGATTTGTATGGATGCAGATATTAATATTGCATTAGGCATCCATTAAAAAAAAAGTAGATACAAGTGATTGTGGTTTGGTTATGTGTTTTTTAATGTTTCTTTTCATTAATGCTGTCTTAATGTGACAGATCGCAGCAGAAGAGTCATAAACAACAGTAGCTTAGCAGTAGACTGTACGTGTTGTTGTGGGCTTGGCGAGGACATTAATAATGCATTACTGCTGATTCCACATGCTACCACTGCAATCATCTTTTGCAAAATGTATTTTTTAATTTTTTATTTTTTTTAAACGGCCGATCAAATAACTTCATTTGTCATTTTACTCCCCGAGTCATCTCATTGTTTTGTCAAATTAAGTTTCATGGAGAGGGATTGCATCTTGCTCGGCGAGTAATGGCCCATAATTCAAGGCTCTAACTGTAACAGCTCAGTCATCTTTCATGGGACAGATGCCGGCGTTTCCAAAGCACACCGCCCCTCCTCCTCCCTCCCTCCTCACACACACACACACAGATTCCACCTCCCCCCTTTGCTCGCTTTATCATGGCTGCCTCGCATGTCTGTCTATTGATTCAAACAAATGTAGCCTGACCCCAACTGCTTAATCAAGTTTGGTTGCAGTTGTTAGTAACAGTAAAAGGGATGGAGCAGTGTGTGTGTGTGTGTGTGTGTGTGAGATAGTTTGCAGCTATGAAAAACGAGGAGCCGCTCTGCCCGCGCTGCAGAGGCAGATGTAGCAGAAATTTGCAATGATTGAAAATCAAATGTTTGCTCAGGCTGGGAGGTGGAACATTCACACATGAGCCAGCGTGCGCAGCCGTTACTGTGCAGAAGGACTGTGTAACCTTTTCAGCGAGCGTTTGATACCTGTATCTGCACAGCAGTTCCTACTCTCGTCATCAGTGTGTGTGTCAGATATACTCTGTATCCGATAACAAGGAGTTATCTGCCCGGCCCTGCAGCTCATAGGCCTTTCTCCACTCTTCCTCCTGTGGCTTAGCACTTTCAATCAAATTACACACTGAAGGCTCGGTGTGGAGAGCCGCGGCGCAGGTGAACTGCAGCTCATTGGAGGGAAATGAAAGGAACGGAAACATTTGTGTTGCTGGTATGATGATAGTGTCTAAAAAGGAATAATCTGAGAGAATAATCAGTACGACTTTCTGATAGACGTCAGTCTTTTTAATCATACGACACTGTTGTTTCTGGAGGAAAAATCAAACATTTGGATCAAGACTATTTCAGCGAGCGGCTGGAAATGAAAGGAAAATGTTGTCTCCCCAAAGGCACAGGGGAGAAGAGAGTTCCTTTCATGCCTCCACCTCTATTGTCCATCTGCTCCCGCAAAAAGCGATTGTACTTGCAAATTCTTCATTTCACATAGGCAAATGTGATTTGACATACAGTGTGCAGCTTCTCCTGACCGACTGTTTCTGAAAAGCATTACCACAGTCCGTCAAGGATGCAGGCAGGCAGGCTGGCAGGATGGATACGCTGCTGGGTTCAGCCCTTTTCAGCAAATATCCAACACACTCCCCACAGACATACGGGCGTCTTTGAACAGGAGGGGAAAAGAACAAAAACCCTCGGAAAGAGAGGAAAGAAAAATTTTATTCCTCTGGAGAATTTTTGATTCAGATTTGCAGTAAAATTGGCTCCATCCTCACTGAGAGTGATGTGTAGGCAGTGCTCTAATTCATCGACTTACAATAATCTGCTTTGCAGGTATTACTACTTAAGAATATGTTAGTGAAATCAATTAAGAAATGAGATTCAGGTGGAATCAGTGTGAAAAAGTGTAGAAATAAGTGTGTGTGTAGTTTTTGGTATCTGGATTTGAGATGGAGGTTTAGTGGTGGAGGGGTTACGTCTCCTGGTGTGTGTGTGACAGGGTGTATATGTGTATGTGAGTGTGAAGGAGGGGGTGTGGATTAGCCAGGCTCCCATAGACAAAAGGCAGATGGATTTGCACGGCTCTGGCTTATTCAGGATGGGTGAAAAAAGGTCAGAGGGAGAGCGGCGGCCAGCCATTGTCTTCCACCACCACGACCGCTGTAGGAAACAAAGATGTGTCCCTCACCTCTGATTCATCCTGGGCCTTTGAAAAAGTTCAGCCCCGGTTTTAACAAAACCTTTTTCAGCATACAGGAACGCACCACACACACACACACACACACACACACACACTTGTACATGTAAGTAACATCAGTCATCAGTGATTTCATATTTGACACACTCACATCTGCGGGTGAACACTTGTACACACTTTTACGCACGTCATTTTGCACTCACCCACACACACTCAAGCACTGTACATGCTCGCACTTGTGTGTGCATGCTGCACACACACAAATACACTTGCACCTAAGCGAAAAGTCCACACACACACACACACACACACACACACACACACACACAATTTAATGTAAAGCTGTAAAATGTATCCCACCAATATTAACAAATCTAAGAGAAAGACTATTAATTGGACTTTAATGCTTTTCGTTCCCTTTATATCAAACATCTATAAAAAAACAGTGTGAATCCGTTTCTCAGCAACATCACACACTGCATACAAATCAGGTTCCTCGTCCAAGTTGGATATACACTTGCAAGATTAAAAATACACCTCGTGATTTAAAGTTAGCACTCCAGCTGTGCCACGCTGCAGCTGGAGACAGTGAAAACAGCAGTAAATCCCATTAAACTGAATGTTATCACAACGTTACGGTGAGATGCAGCTGCATGACGCCCGTTGATGAGGGCGCGCCGTCAATCAGTGTCTAAACTCCATGGATATTCCCACTGCTCCTTCACATCATCAAATTCTACTTTTTTGACTGAGATGAGTCCATCTCTGAACAGAGGGAAGGAGTTTTTGGTCACAAAATGATAGAAATAAAAAAAAAAAAAGGATGCAAGAATATATATATATATATATTAAAAAAAATAGGGGATGTGCGTAAAATGTGCACAACGCACTCCTCAATCCAACAGAGGAATGAAGAAGACAGAAGAGCCACAGCAGGACAGACTTGTCATTTTTGGTATTTAGTGAAGATTTTTTGGGACAAGTGGAAAATGAATTCAGGTCATGAGGAAGATCAGAACATCGTCATGCAGAACAACAACAACAATGAAATCTTACCAAAAATCCATGCTGAGGTAATGCAAGGGACACCTCCTCCCACTTCTATTTCCCATTCCACTCCGGCTGCACCGACACCACCGACTCAGACACAGCACCACACCGGCAGAGGAGGAGGAGGAGGAAGAAGAGGAGGAGGAGGGGAGAGTGAGTGGGAGAGAGAGGGAGTTTCATCTCCTCCCATCACCCCCTTTTTCTCTCCTTTGAAAAGAATTAAAAAAAAGAAAGTTCCCAGCTTCTTCTCCTCCTCCTCTTCCTCCTCCTTGTTCTTCTTCTTTCTGTCATTTGCCTCATCCGTTACAAAAAAGAAAAGAGGAAAATGCACCAACAGATTTCTCTCCAGTCTTTTCCTTGACGCAATTGAGCACATGCTCAGAGAAGAGAGGAGAGAGGAGAGGAGAGGAGTGAGAGGACCACTCGCCTCCACCACTTCCACACAGAGGAATGAGATGCTATTTTTTTTCCAGGAGAGAGAGAGCGAGAGAGACTACAAAGTGCGCCGTGGGGCTCCTCCTTATATTCCTCCCATCCCTCCCTCCTTTCCCTGCCTGTCTACAGCACATGTCACCTCCCCTCGTTGCCATGACGACGGCTCCACATGTTGCCGACAGGAGGAGGAGGAGGAGAGGAAGGGGAGAGGAAGGGGAGAGGAAGAGGAGGTGAGGACAAGAGAGGAAAGCGGGGGCAAAAAGGAAGAGGAGGAGGGGAAAAGATGAGGAAAAAGGAGGCAAAAAGGAAAGGGAAGAAGGGAATGGGGAGAGGAAAAAGAGAGGAAAAAACGTTCCTCTTTACAACTCGTTCAGATTCATGCTGAGCCTAAAAATCTATGTTTTCTTATGAACAAATTAAAATTTTTCCGTTGTCAGTCGTCTGCTGCTCGATCCAAGACAGTTTCTGCAACTAAGAGGCTTCAGCGTTTCTCTGTCACCAGCACTGCAGTGCTGTTTTCAAGTCGACTATAATAAGACGTCAGGACTCTATTAGGCTCTGTGACTTGTTAAGATGAAGATGTTTTGCACATTTATAAGAAATCTTGCGCTCACATGTCAAGACTTTTTGTGCTTTCTGTCTCTAATTCTTTTCAAGTCATTTAGCTGTGAAATGGCCAAGGCCTGCTAACGGTGTTTAATGTCACGTAGATTAAAACAGAGGAGAGCATCCTGGCAGTCAAGTTATCGTTGGGAAAAATATCCATTTATATAAACGACAAAATCATATTTGCAAAAATGCACAAGTTCCAGTTTAACAATCTGCTCACTAAGATTTCAAACAGTGTGTTCGATTTCACCTGATCACAAATACCAACAAGTAACAAGAAACTGCAGCACGGAAATGTCCAAATATGCTTGACTAATTAGAAACACAGTTTGTCCATCAGAAGGCAAGAAAAGATAAAAGGTCACTTTCTGTTCATCCTGGTCATAATTCTTCAACAAAAAAAATTTGAAGGATCCTTTTCAAAAGGTTTTCTTAACAAATGTGGTCGCTGTATCCTGATAATTATTAAATCTTGATAGGTAAAACAGTATTGGTCACTTAAAATTTGGTGTTAAAATAAAACATTTTAACACCAAACTGAAGCACAGAGTGAACAGACTTGAAATAATGACTAATAATAATAATAATGCAACAAAAAATTACTGAGATATTTTGTGAAACGTGTAGAGTACAAACAGGAAAAACTAAAACCACCTGGTAAAAAAATGATTCTCAAGACAGTTTTTAAGAAGTTGTTCCTTGTTCTTGCTTCCATGAACCCAGTTTATTTCCTCCAATTCATCTGGTAAAGACACAGATGATTCCTCTGCTCAAAAGGTAAAACTTTTCATTCAAGAATCTTCATCTATGTGTCTATCATAACCTTCTGTCAATAAGAAAGTGCAGTAGACAGTAACTGTTTTTCTGTTCGTTAGGGAGGTGACACACACACACACACACACACACACACACACACAGTGGACACCCTCAGGCCTAATCAACAAATAGGGCTAATGAGTTATTAGCTGCAGAGAGTGGAGAAGGAGGCACTGAGACCAATGGAGGACTAACAGCTGCAGCAAACACCAGAGGAGGGTCAGAGAATGAAAACAGGAAGGTGTGTGTTTGTCTGCGTCTTTGTGTGTGTGTGTTTATCTGCGTCTTTGTTCTATATCTTTGTTTCTATATGTATTTGTATGTGCAAGGCTCAGAGAAATAGGTGTTTACACACCTATTTCTCTGAAATAGATTTTGTAAGAACATGCACATGCAGTATGTGTGTGTGCAGTTTTGTGTGTGTGTGTGTGTGTGTGTGTCTCACAGCTCAGTACCGTGCAGTTTGGTTTGGAAAAGAAATTGAGGGGCAAAGAGAGGAGATGCTGCCTAATGCAGATGACAAGGTCCTTTCTGAAGAATGTGTGTGCGTGCGTTTGTGTGTGTGTGTGTATAATTGTGTGTGTGGGGGTTATTTGTGTGGACAGAGGGTGGGGGGGCTCTTCAGTTTATCTTTCTATTCAACCCCCCCCCCCCCCCCCCCCCCCCCCCCCCAACTCCTTCACAGACACCCCCACACCTCCTTTTGTCCCCCTTGGCGACAGCTGGAGGTGGCAGGCAGTGAGGGCCCTGTTCTGCTCTGTGTGTGTGTATTGGGGGCTGGGGTGGGGGGTGGGGGGGGACTAGTGCCTTTCAGTTTGTAGACCCCCCCCCCCCCTCCCCTTAATACTTCTCTAGACTCCCCCACCTAGCCATCTCTCAATGTTCTCAACACAAGCTAACCGAACTGGAAGAGAGAGAGGGATCAGGCTTTGGGCGCCAACATTTCATTTCCTTTCCCTTTCAGCAGCACGAAAATCACATCCCGTTATGCTTTTATTCTCCACAGCTACCAACCCCCCCCCCCCCGACAACATACAACCCACTGGCACCTTTACCTGCTCTCGCTCTTTCTGTCTCTGTCTGCATCACGGTTGTAACAACAGCTTACAAGCGGGAGGTTTAACTGCCATATTCATTCGTCTCTGTCACAGCCTCAGTAGAAAACACCTTGACCCTGATTCATCTTTCAACTTTCAACCGGTAAATTTCAATGAACGAAAAGCTTCAATTTTACTTAATGTGTTGCATGTGACAAACCTACACGTAATTATCACCTAACTCTGCAGTTTCCCTCACGTCTGTGGAGCTTTTAAGCCTCTTCTAGCTCATTGTTTTGGTCTCATCAACTATTTCCAGCAGAAAGGGGGAAGTTTTTTCAAGCAAAAAAAAAAAAAAGAAAAAGAAAAAATAAAGAAAAATCCCTGATAAAACCACTGCACAACACCTGCCAAGCAATGAACAGCAGACTGCTGAAGTCAGCAACTAACTTATGACCAAAGCTAAGGAGGCACATATTTTTCTCTGGAGTTGGTGGAGACCAAAATAGAGCAAAAAAAAAAAAAAGAGAGAGAGAGAGAGAGAGAGAGAGAGAGAGAGAAGAGAAAAGAATTAACTTGTGTTCTACAGATGGACAAATACATGACCCCAAACAGAGCACATCTTTTTGCCTCTGTAGCAACTTCAGGAAACAGACTAAAAGTTGCTGAGAGGCTGAGGATGGGTCTGGTTTGCTTCATCTGCCATGTTCAAAGATGAGCTGCCAGTCTTAAATACCTTAAATAACTTTTATTGACAAAAAATCTTACTATAATGTACACAAAGTTATAATCAGCATAACCACAAGTGAACAGGTGCTTATATCAACTACGAATGTCATCACCCACATCCGTGTGACGCAATAATCCTAATAATCACACAGTAATCTAGTGATGACACAATAATAAATTATGTTAATAATTAATATATCACAAACACTAATGAATGGTTATTTACTCTGACAGAGAAAGAAATAGACTTGACTTTTTTTCTTTGTGCTGTGTTTGCTTCATGTGTTCATGAAATTGCAGACTTTTATTCTTATTCAACCTCTCTGAGCTCTGACTACCTTAATATTTTGTAAGTGGGACTATGTGTTTGAAATTCACTCTTAATAAATCATAATTTTTTAAACTAAAACCACTGTGTGCTAAGCAGCACGAAAAGCGACAGTGAAGCTTTTGATAGCAAAAAACCCCCATCTTTTCTGAGTGGAAATTGTAGTGTACCTCTCTTTTATTTTACTCTTTTGTAAACAAGGTCTTTACGTAAATGCTGAATGAGATCATATTATTGATTAGAGAACACTCCATTCATTGCACATTACAAGGCCACAGTTGCATACAAGTAGTGTAATAAATGTTGTTGACAAGAATGAAAAAAAAGAGGTCAGTGGAGGAGGAGATATGCTGTGTGAGATACCAGAGGTTTGTACCACGCTCTACATGGCAATAGATTTGTCGAAATGGAGCATTGTGCTCATGCTGAATGGTCTACAGCCATGTTAGCTCTTATCTGTAATCACAATCTGTCATGTTGGTTTGTTGTATTGGTCCTGGCATGTTGTTCTTTTCCACTGAAACAGCTGGAAGATGGTATTGGGGGTTTCTTCCTCCAGTGGAGGACTGACATGGAAGATATTAAGTTGTAAAAAGGTGTAAACAGAACTGGCTGGTTAGAGGAACTCAAACTGCTTTGGTATCTGATATCATTTTCACAACTCTTTGAAGCTAAAAAGGTGAAACAAGGTATCAATGCTACCTGGATTGTAGATATCACTAGAAATTAGTCTGAACAACTGGGTCCAATTTCAAACTTGGTCCATGATGCATATCTATCAAATTATCTATTTAATACCATTGAGGAGGTGGCTGAATTCCCCCAAAATACATAACATTGTTGCACAAAAAATCTATTTCAAACAGCTTCATAAAAATGTTTTGAACTGATATGATGTAAACTGCAGTTCTACAGTTAAATGAACAAATACATCTACTTAACATTAAAAAATTGGTAGGGCAGTTTCCCATCCCTCCTGTAAGACATAATGCTGTGTGTAAAATAATAATATAGACCTGAAGCCCTGAGTAAATGGGTGGAGAAACATAATAAATACAGATGCTTCCATAAGGTACAATTAAGCAGTTAACATCCCATCATGCTCTGTGGCATGCATAAAAATGCTGAACAGGCTTCATTGATGGGGCACCAGTGGCTAGAGCATCAGTCACAGAGATGCTCAACTGGCCTGTGTTTCAATAGGAACAGTGACTAAAGTGGCATCTGCATTTATATCAATGGGGAAGACGTCAGTAAACAGGGCTGGGCTTTGTGGTCAACAGAGGACGTTTTACAACTGTGATGTTTGTGCATTAGTGTGATAAGTAAGGAAAAACAGAAGAGCAACTCTTCCTCAGGTAACTGAGAATGTCAAAGCAGAACATTATCAGACCAACCAGTCCTCCAACTTGAACAACCATTTAGGATGTTTTTCTGCAACCCTCTGATACGACCTATAGGAATGTCTCCTGAGACAATGCCCCTACAGTTAACTTTGTCGAACGGTCATGGATAATAGAAACAACATAAACGGCTACTTTCACATGGGAATTGAACATCGCCCTCCTGTGTCATATTCCTATGTTTTGTTGACCCACCCATCCACCCCAACCTGCTCCTAACGTGGAAGTCGCTGCACTCATAAGTACAGCGGTCACTAAGTGTTGCCTAGCAGCAGAACATAACTATGGGTCATAATAACTTGCTGCACAAACAACCTATGGGCACTTTCCTGGCATGGGTTGGGTCCACTTGTCCCCATAGAGGTAAAGGTCACTACAAATCAACACAATGTTGGTCTGAATGATCACCTTTATTCTATGATGAAACATTTCTATCCTTAGTCTCCTACAGGATGACAATGCCCTCATCCACAAGCCATGAAGGGTCACTGAATGGTTTGATGAGTATGATGCAGTCACCTGATCTCAACCCAAATGAGCACCTATCGCAGGTTTTGGATCTAAATGTTAGACAGAGGGAGTATCTTTCAGAAGAACAGTGTTTTTCCTCCAGTGGAGTCCAGAGACTTGTAAGCCCGTTGAAGCTGTTCTGGTTGCACACGGTGACCCACCACCTTCCTAAGACACTGTATGTTGGGTTTTCCTTTAATTTGCCACTTGTCAGTAGATCACTGCTTAATCTATTGCAACACCTTGTTGAAACTGCTTTCAGACATCAGTGGTTGTAATATTGATTAGATTAGTGCAAGTGCTTCCTTTAATTTAATAAAATGAGAGATTCTCAGTAAAGCTTTCTGTTACAAGGTGTGTTCAAAAGTAAAGAATTTTCAGTCTGTTTGCATTGGAAGGACAGCAGCCTCCTTCTGTCTCACACAGCAGATTTAATCAGTTTTCTTACCAAATCAAGCTGTTCAGTTATTGTACCAATGCCTTATTTCTTTTAATGTTAAAATGAGAAGATAGTAAAATGTTATTTTCAGTTGGTCATATGTTACATTAAGAGAAACAGTGTCTGTTTTGATTTTACCACTGAACTGTCTCTATCTTTACCACGATGATCTTCTGAAGTATTTGGAGTAGTATGTTAAGATTGATAGTGACCATTAAGATCTCTTCTCTGAATGACTGGACTTTATTCTCCGCACCCACTTGGACCCTTAAAGATCACCCAGAGCGACACAGTCCCCACTGTCACTAACTAAGGATGGACGCAGGATTTTAGACAAACAGTCTCCACATAATGAGCTCGAAAAACATCACTCATCTCACAACCTTAAAAAACAGACGTGTCTGCCTCTTTGTCTGATGGCTTCAGACCGACGCAGGCATCAACTCCGCTGTCAGCTCTGTCAGATGGAAACAACATCAGAGGCCATCATTGGCCATCGTCTGGGTACCCGCAAACGGCTTGTGTGATATTCAAACGGTCATCTGCGGATACAAAATGAAAGGCTCTCTGTCTTGTTTTTCACCAAAACGACAGCTCATTCAGCCCAGGACCCACCAAACTGATGTCCTTTGTGCGGTGCAACATATTTTGGATTCCTGTGACCCACCGTCCTGCCCCCACTCGTCTTGTCTTCTGGGATGGCACCCAAGACAAAAGAGCCATCATCCGCATGATATGGTAGCCCCTCGGCCCCAGTGCCCCCTGGGACATAAATCTTCAACATACAGTAAGCAAGCATAACATCTGGGCTGACTGACAAACGGACAAGGTATTTCATGCTGTTTGCATTATAGTGGACAAACCGAAAGGGAAAGGCTGCAGAGCTAATTGGACTGAGACAAGAAAACTAAATACTGGTGATAAATAGTATTCAGAGTCAACCAACATTATATAGCCCCTTCTCAATATTTCTTATTCTGAATCCCTGAGAACATTTTACTTCAAATCATTATGGAAAACTATCTGAATACTAAATGCATCCATTACAAGTACAGAAGGATTGTTTTAACTATTATTACTTCATTAAAGAAACGTTCACCATGCAGTCTAGGCATCTCAAATGATGACGCTCATACTTGGAAACAAAGGAAATACACATTTGTGCATACAATATACGCATATATTGAGGTACACTGGTGACAATTCCTTCAAAAACTGAAAACATTTGCATAAACACTCCCACAGACACACAAAATACATATATTTTCCTTTTCTTTTCATTCTCTAGCAAACTTCCTGTTCCCCACATAAACACACATATCAGAACATTAACACACACTTGATGCCTATACCTTTCCTCTTCACGTTCTATATTTCTATCACACAGTCGCTATTCTTTCACTCAGTTTTTGATATACACACACACACACACACAAACACAGACACATCTTGTCTTGTACAGATAGCTAAGCTCACTTCACAGGCTGGAAAATGGCTTGACAGTGGAGGCCGATGTAACTGTCTTCCCTGTGCAGTCAGAGAGAAGAGCATGAAACAATTCTCCTGACAGTCCCACCAGAGCTGCATCACCACCAGCCGCTCGGAGTCTGTGAGCTCCATCTCACCAGCCCAATTACACCCTGAGAGCTTAAAAACACAGTGTACTGACTGTTGTCCCTGACCATTAAGTAAACGCGGTCTCACTAGAAAAACGTCAACCAGTCGTTTGTTCAAATATGTAAATGCTTTCCTGCCGACGTTTTCCTGACCTCTTGTGCAAATAATTGTGCATGTATTCTCCAGAAAACAAAAGCACTGGTCTTTTTCATTGACTTATATTATATTTATGTTCAGTAGAAAGGGCAAAGGGTGGGCGGCATTGTTATACTGCTGTAAAACATCTTCCATGGATCAAATATGCAGAATGCACATCTGGCAGGAGCCCATGTTTGACCCCTGCTTTGAACAGTTGACCTGAGTCCCATTCACATCAAACTCTAATTGACTTGAAATATGAATATGGATGTGCTACAGTGTCGCTCGGGTGGCAGGTTGCTCAACCATTAACTGTATATGCAATGAAGTATGTAGCAAGTATCTGTAATGAAACAAAGACCAAATAAAGTCAGGTTTATGTTTAATGTAGCTTTCAGGGAGAGAGGACAAGAACCTGACAGAAACTGCACCTGAAACTCATTATGATCTTTGTACCCATGTACACATTTACCCCCGGGGTATTAGGGTTGGGTGATGTGTTTTTTTTCCAACCAGCCAGCGTCACTCCAACAACAGGCATTTGCCGACATATTTGCGCAGGTGTTGGTATTATGTTTGAATGAATTTGCCCTCACTTTATTCTCTGAGAGGCTCCTCCTCTTCAATTAACCTAAATCAATCACCTTGAGATCTTTGATAAGCAACAAGCTGTAAAGAAGGTGAACAGCTGTCTGACTATCTGTCAAAGGTTCTGATGAAGGACATCTCTTCTTGCTGTTTCAATGGGAACAAACAGGTGGAGATAACGTGCTTTCTAATGATTAGGTTGCAGAACCATACGTACGTTTTTTGTCAAGTTCTTAAATGAGACTTGAGAATATATGTTGCCTTCCAGCACCAATCATTTTGGCAAGAATCCCTAAAGACGACTTCATTATCATTTCGTCATTGACCTGTTACGTCAAAGATGGAAAATTGCAACAAGAATGTGCATAAAATGGCACAATTCCAACAGCCAGCTCTTAGTAACGCATGATTTGAATTGAGTTCAAGAGGTTATTTACCAAGTTGAACTCTAAAGCAGGCAGAGCATTAAGCAAATAAAAAAAAGATTTGCCCAAAAAGCAACCGATGCGATGGATTCAGCAAATCGCAGATGGCCAATATATTCATCCAATCATCCGACCCTAAAATGTATCTGCAAGCAAGCTGCATTTGAAAAGTGCTACTATCTCTGAGCAAATGGACTATGTTTTCCAACAAGTAATCTTTAAATTATTATTCAGCCGTTTACTAAAAGGGTGTAAAGTTTGTGATTTTGATGCTGTGAAGCACAATCAATTTCCAATGACCACCATTTTCTCTCACAGTTAACACCAAAGATTTATTTTCTGAAAGGTAACCAGGACTTATAGGTGGAAGATCAGAAAATGAATTGTTTTTCGAGTTTTGGAAGACAGTGCAATGGTCTATTTTATAATTATGGTCGGATGGAAAGAGGGGAAGGCAGTCTACAGACAAGTCTTTATATATGATGCATCTCAGCATTGAATCATTTTTAAAACAGTTTGCTTGCCTTCCACAGCATTTGCTAAACATTTCTAGCACAAATCAACAGGAAAACTGGTGGAAGTAATGCATCTAGCTTCTCCATTCCAAGTGTTACTTTCTAAACGTATTAGAACTGCAAAAAGAAAACAATCCACATTATTTTTGTGATATTTTCTATCAGATATTGCAGAGATCACAAATGATATCTCACAGATATCTTTTATTTTCAGTCACAGGGCACGACAGCAGCAGAGCACCAGACATATTTCAACAATTCGATCTGACCAGTGCTGAGTGTGTCAGCCACCTGGCTGAGGAAGCAGTGACATTTTGAAAGAGCTGGCTTTTGTCTGAAAGCACAGAGAAACATTTTCTGTTTCCCTGCCTCCTCAGACATCAAATGGAGTCTTGTCTGTAGCAGCTTGCATGGATGGAGGAGGAGAATGAGGGAGAGGAGGATGGATGGATTCCCTTCAACCATCACCTTTATCAGCCATCTTCTCTGCTCTGAGGAGGATGCCTCAGAGCTCTGCAAAATAAATGGAGGGTTATTTTCCTAAGCAATGCAGACTGAGGGGAAGGTGATAACAATGACTTTTCTCATGTCATTAGAGCCGTTTTTACATCTGCTTGCGAGTCCCAGTGGATTGTTTTCTTCCCTCCCTTTGACAAATAAATATCTAATAAACAACACAGACAACGCTGTGCTGCACAGACACAGGCCTACAGCCAACATGCAGGGTTACTGTCACAGCTATAAAAGTGCTCTAAAGGAGCTTTTATGAAAGGACATTTAGGACGTTCTTGAGAGGGTTCTCATCTGCAGTTCTTGACAGTTTCTAAAGTGTTTATTTCTCATTTTATCCTTGTATTACTTTTTTAGGATCTACCCATACCAGGAGTCACTGTTGGTTTCTCCTAACCATGACCCTGATCTTTTCCTAACCATGAACAAGTCACCACATACACACATCTAAATTAACTTCTTGGTGTTCCCAGACTATATCCAAACTAGTATCAGCCCTTTTCCATGGTAGTGCTAATGCAGCTAAAGCTGTTTGGTAATAGCTGACATGGTAAATTCCAAATAGCTCAGACTACGTCCACACTCATTTTATTGAGGCATTTTTAAATGAAACGATCTCCTTCCAAACAAGCATTTTA
Organism: Trachinotus anak; assembly: GCF_046630095.1. Taxonomy (NCBI): domain Eukaryota; kingdom Metazoa; phylum Chordata; class Actinopteri; order Carangiformes; family Carangidae; genus Trachinotus; species Trachinotus anak. Next base: position 19,503,602 of record NW_027273863.1, on the reverse strand, counting down.
GCTCTGTATCTGAACCGTCCGTGCTAACACTGTGATGGAACCAGTCCTGTTTTGTATTATGTTCGCGACCCCCTAGTGGTTTTTCTCTGTAGTCCTGTTATTACACCCAGCGATAGATAAGTTTCTCTTTCCTCTTAGGATCTTGGTAGAGACAGCCACACGTTGCTGCCTGCTACAATCTAACGCCATCCATTCCTTCGCAGTTAACACATGGCATCATCTATAAGCTAAAATGTTTATTGGTATCCAATCGACATGTGCATAAGTAATTTCTTGGTTAGAAAGTGGATATTATGTTATATTAACATATAAGGAAATGGTCTCATTTTGTATCTACGGATTTATTTCATATTTAACATAATGTAGCATAGTACCCCTATGTATATTTCATGGCACACAATAGCACAATTGTCTTTCATTAATTGGGATTTTATCTGTAATATTTACAATTGTGTATTCTTTGTTTACAGTTTCACATGAAATCCTAATTAAGCTGTCAAATACGACACATCTGCCTGTTCCTTGGAGCTTGGTTAGGACCGTTTTTAGCTGTCTGTATAGCTGAGTATATGTTCATGGGAACAACACTTAGTGAGGACACAACAAACACACCTTAAAAAAAATGCCTATCACATGGCCATGGCACACTGTCTATTTGGTGCTTAGTTGCAGAATATACTGTGAACGAGGAACAACAATGGTGAAAAAGTGAGATCAGGGATTTCTTAGCTTTATAAAATGCATTATTTAACTGCACAACGGGTACTAGCAAAGACAACAAGGTCAATGATGCTTGTAATTCTTTATCCATGTTGTTTTCACCACTGGCAGGCAGGGTTGATGCCGTTTGTTTTCTTCTGGAGAAGGGTCACATGATAGGAGCGAGACGAATCAGGGAAGGATACATCATTACTGGTAAGACCCGATCAGGAAGCAACCGTGGATGTCTGCATCATCATTTCCAAAAGATGTAGTTACATATGGGTGGTGTAAAGAGATGGGTACTCACATTTTAAACTTTTCATTGCAAGAGCAATCAGATCTGAGTCTGTCTCTAATGGTTTTTGTCACATGTCCACTTGGCTTTTATCTGAGCTGCTCATGGGGCCTAAACATAAAGCACAATTACACCAAGTACAAAAATAAAGGACTGAAGTTGTTTTTATAATCCTTTCAACCAAAAGTACGTCAACAAATGACACATAATACAAGACTCAATGACCTATGCGTTGATTTGAGAAGAGGAGAGCACATTATCATGTCAAAACCAGACTCCTGACCATGATGGCCAGTCATCCATACAGTATAATTAACATTAAACTCGAGAGAATCCAATGTGATTATCAGATGTTTGACTGATCAGCTCTTAATCTGCTTCTAATGCATCCAACCACAGAGGAGATGTGTCAGAGTGACCCTCCTCTGTACACAGACAAAGCTACACATACATGCACGTATCCACATGCACAGAGCCTCCAAACTATTGCAGAAATGTTGTGTATGCATGTGTGTGCGTGCATAGCTACAGTGTGTTGCTGCTGACACTCTGCCCAGATTAGCTTGTTAAAATAGAGCAGCAGCACTAGCATGGACTGTGCTTTAAAGCCAAGAAAAGGCGGTTGATCAAGGTGAATGCTACGCTTGTCGTCTCGCCTCTCCCTCACATTCAATCACCCACACGTCTGCCTGCTGCTTGCCAGAGTGTGCGTTAGTGTGTGTGTGTGTGTGTGTGTGTGAGAGGGGCTGATGACATGTCAAAGGCAGTATTTGTGGACCAAGTGCAAGTTCATGTGTGCAAGAGTTAGGAATTGATAGGGAAGTGTGTGGTAGGGGTGAATATGTGTGTGCACGACAATGCACTTGAGTGTGTGTTTTCTGTTTTTGGACTGATTGTGTGCGTACGTGTGTATTGATGTGGGGCATGTTTTCCTGCACATGTTTTCCTTTTCAATATTGAGCTCAGCAGCACTTAAATATTCCACAAGGCTGTGAAAGGGGAGCTGTTCGGAAGTTCTTTCAGGGAGCATTAGGAGCTGAAAGGAAGCAAAACCTTGAGGTTAAATGAGCAGCTATCAAAAGGATGTTCATGGCTTCACACCAGCATTTGTTTGAAGAGACAGAGTGAAAGACAGAGTGATAATGGAGGGAGCTGGGGGTGTGAAGCTCTAAGCTAAACTGCTGTCATATACAACTTGGTGTCATTATTTTTTTTTTTTCATCAATAAGACCCCTCTGATGTAAATCAAGTGTTTAACCTGGTTAATGTCCATATGATGTTTATATATGACACAAGACATTTAATGAGTGAAATAATCAGTCACCGTCATGCCTGAGTATGACAGCTTGAAATGCATTGTACCTTGTCAGTACAGAGAGCCAGAGTTGCATTAGCATAACCACTAACACTGTGTCAGCCACTGCCAGTCACAAGCTAACTATGCTAACCGTCCTGATACGCCTGCTAGTCTCTGATTCTGGTCTCAACAGACTCCTCATCTGAGTCTGGGTCTGACTGAAGCTCAAAACCTGTGGCTGAGTCTCTCTGACGTTTCCTCCTCCAACTGTCTTCATACTCTCTGCTCTTTCACCTGTCAACCTGGAGCAAACAGTGGTGGTGGGCGGGGCTCAAGGCCTGATCCAGATTACACATTGAGGAAGTAAGGGTAGATGAGCTTACAGCTACAGTTTTTGAATTTTTTGAAGTTTTTTCACTTTTTATGTGGGAAATATTGTGCAAAAATTATGAAAACTATCAGTGAGCCTCACTGTTTCACTGGGTGACATGTTCCTTCACTACCATGAACACACACACACACACACTGTAGCTTATTTTGACTCAATCCCAAACACACTGTCCTGCTGCCAGAAACAGTCACCAGAGAACCAAATGTGGATTAATCCACCGCTGAAAATAGTTCCCAACAAATTCCCTCATGTTTGAGAACCGTTTACTGAAAACTATGTGTCCAAAATTAAACTTGTAAATTTGTTTTAAAAGATTTATGTCTTCAGTGGGAGCCAGTAGGCTTAGAGAGCTATGCCACAGAAGGGGAAAGGAAGTCAGAAAGTATTGAGATGGACACAAATACTTTGTTGGTTTTAGACTCTTCATGGGACTTGTTGACACAACATCAGTGTTATTATTTAAAGGGCTGGTTCACCCAAATTACAAAGACTGGGGCTAATTCTTCAGTAAAAAAACACTGTGTGAACCGTGTGTTTCTAATGCTCAGAAATGTAAGAGGCTAATATTTTAAGACACACACACATGGCAACATACCACAGGAGGGAAGTGAGATATATACTTGTCTAATTTGGGCAAAGTGCCTCTTTAATCCTCATCCCAGTGATTCAAAGAAGCTTTCAACAAATGAGTGGAATCAAAATGTCCTATTTCAAATCTTGTGAGAACACTGGGTCCTCAAGTGAAGAAAACATACACAGACGGACAAAAAATCCATTATTTCACAGACTTTAAATCGATATATGACACTTCAGATATAACAGGTGCATTGCTTGGTTTATCCACTACTCCTGCAATTGTATTACGAAGTCTGGCCTCCAGGTTTTAGCTCACCTTCATTAGCTGACTGATAACGATCTGAATGTGGGCTTCCTATTTTGTTAAATACCTGTTAACTACAGCCTCCCTGCTTAATGTGTGTTTAAATTCATCAGCAGAGCCCAGTACCGGCATTAATGCACCATGCACAAGCTAGCACGGTGCCATTAGCTGCAGTTGGCAAGGCTGCAAACAACCAGGCGTGGAATATTAAATACATATGACCCGGAGAGCACATATTACAAAATGGCAGCGACCCTGCCTGAGGGGAGTGTTGTTTCTGCAGAGAACGGTATTCTCTGCAACGCCATTTAGTCTCCATTCATCAAAGTCATTTCTTGTTTTCCCAAACACCAGGAAATCAGGAGCAAGGTCACAATTTTCACAACAGGAGGGGGGTAAAAAAAAGAACAACAATATTAAAAAAAAACCTTGCATAATTATTCATCATTAGCTGCACCCCATCGGTCCAGACTCATGTCATCGTCATGACAACAACCCCCTGGGCCCGAATCCCCCCCTGCTCCATACTCCCTCTCACCTCCCACTGCATCCCACCCGCCCCTCAAATGTGCAGCTCCAGCGGGACAGCCTCCTGCCTAAACATGGCCGCCGGGTTTTTCTCTGGTGTGCAGAAGCTTGCTCGTCCTTCTCGCCTGGTACAAACACACACAGAACCAGGCCCCGCTGCTAAACTAACGAAACTGATACCAACTCAGACCAGTCATCTTTCATCATTTTGCTTCATTATTTAGAAACAGCAGCAATAAAAACCTACACTGAAGAACACAAACTGTTTATATATATATATATATATATATATATGTATACACACACACACACACACACAGTTGGCCTGCTTCCTTATGTAAATGGCCATCTGAAACAGACCAATCGCCTCATGGGTGACTCAGGCTCCTATTTGCATCCCAAGGCGCATGCACCTGGCACATCAACACGTTGGTTTACATTTAACATGGGCACTAGTGTTAAAAAAATCATTTGCAGAACTGTGCATGCAGTTGATGCTGTTGTCACTGTCAGTGTTGGCTGACATCATCACTGTGCCCCTGTGTATTCTGGAGTTCGTAACACTGCTAACACACAAAAAATGCTTTTTTTCTTTTAGCTTTTGGTGGAAACTGATGATGCTCCTGCCATCAGTTAAAGTTATTGAGGGGGGCACATTTCCATATTTCATATTAGTTTGTTTCCTTTTTAATACATTTTAATAATACTCCCTTGATTTGTGATTGGCAGTGAGATCGGTAAATATCTGCTAAGAAATAACAACAAACAAATGCTATACAGTTGCAGTGTCTAATCAACTTCTTTTATCTACCTTTCAGTGACAATAAATATTACTAAATTCACTGTATTTTCATACATAAAATCTTCGTTAAGGTGAAAAAGAATAAAATAAACTGTATATATGAGACACAAAATCCATAGAGAAGAAGGAGAAACACACAGGATGACAAACTGTGACACAAACTGACATCAAACCTCAGCCGGCAGGAGGCCGGCGCAAAAACAACAAAATACATAAAAGAGTGGGACATAAAGGGAGTCAGAGGTACTGTATGTACTGTATGTATGTGTTTAAAGAGGATGCACAGAGAAAGAGATTCTGTAACACACAATATACTGGATGTCGAATAGATGTTTGTTACATAGAAATTGCATCATAAAGCAAGGATGTGACTTGTAAGCAAATAAGCACTGGACAACTGGGAGGCATGACAATGAAACAAGCGGGAAAAAAAAAAGAAAACAACTGATCATCTGACTAAATGCAGCATTAACATGACTAAATCCTCCCAAAGCAGCAGTCTGTTTCTCCGATATCAAGTGAGGAGCATTGATTCTGAGAAGCTGGAGAAAATTGACTACACGTCACCTGCACTTCTTGATGTATGAAACCTAAATTTGTTTGGGATGTTTTCAAGTGTTTCAGTTTATAGGTGCCTTGTATTCCTGAGCACCGTTACTATATCAGACTGATGTCAAATTAATCAAGGTGAACAGAAATCACAACTTGTCAGGTTTGTTTTTCCAAGTAAAAGAGGGAAGAATTTCAATCAAACACATCAACATTAACACTGAATGAATCTAAATATTTTGGGACTTTGTTTAGTTCACATAACTTTTAAGGAGAAGGGTGCATCTCCAGCTCATTTGGGTGTAAAACTCTGTATCAGATAAAACTGTATAGAATACATAGCCCACACCAATTTTACCAGTCTTGTGGACAAATACAAATCAGCCAGTTGTATAATTTGTCTTCTGTCACTCTCAAGTAGTTTTATAAACTCTGAGAAAATAACTCTAATGATATCATACAGTTATATTGGGTTTGGCTTTGGACCAAAGGCTTTAGCAGAAAGCCTGTATTTGAAAATGGAGGGTACAATGAAAGATGCTGCTAAATTGCATCATGGAAAACAAATGATCCAGTGTTTGTTTTGGAGTTTGACAATATCACGTCTGCTGCACCATTCGACTTCTTTCAAGTCCAACAACTTTGTGCAACCACGTCACTGGTCAGCATTGTTCTTGACAAAGAGTCTGGTATCAACCATGTCACATTTTATACATGTTTAAGATTTGTACACACACACAAGCAGAGAAAAAACAGAGCAGAGAAAATTAAAACAACTGTCGCACTGGTACAGTACAGCAGTTTGTACTGGTCAGTGTGTGTATGTGTATACAACTGTATCAGTAGTAGGTTTAAGTGACTTCCCCTGGCTGCAGTAAAAAGGTCAAAAACAGACGCACCAACACCAACAATGCTGAAACTTGATCCTGGACCAGGCCACTCACTGGGAATCCCCATTTCATGAACTGGCCGTCTGTTTCTCTGAAAGCAGAGGGGAGGACCGGTGGCAGTGAGCCAGGATGGCAGCGTTGCCCTTCTCCCCCTCTCCTCCTCCCCCCCTCCAGTGTCCCGCACGGCGCTGTCACCAAGCTCATGGTGTCCTCGCCGTGTCCTGACTTAAGGTAACGGCTCCAATTTCACAGTTTAATTATAGCTAATCTGAGGAAACCGAGCCAATGCTAATGAGACGGCGCGTGCTGGCGGCCAGCACTCGCCGGGAGAGAAGCGTCTGGACAAGGTGCTGGGGATTTACAGCCTGAGTAATGTGGTGTGACCCCGGCCGAGGAGGGGTGAGGATGGAGAGGGGAAAGGCAAATACGCTGTGAACTTTGAACAATATAATGAATGATTTTCAGAGATGTTTACTGGTGAAGCCATATTTTAGCACAGCACCGACAACAAGATCTGAAGATCTAACTGTACTGAAATATTGGCTGGATCCCAACCTGTCCCCTCAGCTTAGTGGACTAATGATCAGTAAGGAAGTGGGAATACCACTCATCTTGATCTAACCTGTTGGCAGCTCTGGCAATTTGAGGACAAGCCTGACAACACATTTGTTATGTAAGAATAAATGATTGCAGTTTCATCTAATGAACAGCCATATCTGTCTTCTCTGTTCACCTTAAAGAACATTTTTGTTTAATCATTTATTACCTTCAGGTGTAAAAAACGGCATTGCATTTTCTGGTGCAACTACATCTAGTTTGGAATGAAACATGTTGACTAACTGAGGTTGTTAATCTTTAAAAAATCCTACATTACTGCATAGAAAAAGAGAGTATTAATTATGTAGTTCATTATTTTATTTATTTATTTAACTCACATGCTCCAGGGCTTCAGGTTATATACACCGTGGCTCCCTGCAGCCTCAGTGTCTTCTCTGATTGTAGACTTTTTCTTTGTGAGCTCGATGCTTATTGCAAACTTGTCACATATGACTTTCACAGAGGGTTTTTTCTACACATTTACTCAGGTAACAATGGTTACAAACTTTTCTTTTCTGCAATTTTTGACCTGAGGATTTCAAAGTGGGAGGCTCCACACAGTTAAAGGGGAGCCTCAATGGATGGAAGGGAAAAAAATTACAAGTTAGTATATTAGTTCTTAAAAGAAGATCACGTAAATTAGCCTAAATGTGTGCGATTTAGTTCAGAGATACAGTAGTTTTGGGGAATTTTACTATTTTCCCCACTTTTCCAGTCAGTTTCTGACTGGAAAAGTGGGGAAAATAGTAAAATAAAAGCCTTCCGACAGACCTTACTTAGGTATTTGGTTTAGTTTCAAGTCATGTCAAACAACAGTATTAAGCCATCTTGGCTCAACTGTTGAGTGTCTATGGGATCAAATAACATAATCATCAGCCCAAAGACATCCAAGAATTGGGCAAAATGAAGCAAGTAAACTTAGACTGGGTGAGGAGATCCTATTTCCAAGGTTTGTCTGAGGGGAGGCTCAGACTTTGAAAACCCCTGGTCTACTTTCGTATCAGTTCACATGTACTCTATCATATCTATAATAAATTTAGGTTCTTCTCTACTTGACTTGGTGAATGTTGTATTTGTAACTCAGATGTATATTTTAAGTGTTTTTTTTACACGTTTTGTTTAATTTAAAAGCAAGCATCCAGATGTTTTTTCTGCTTTGTGATTTTTGATGTGCTGGACTGTGCACACAGCAACAGTGTGTGTTTGCAGTATGTTTGTATATGTTGACAGCCTCAGACTCTGACGGATCCCAAAACTTAGGAAGAACTCCTCTATTTTTTTTTCATTTTCTTCGATATTTATGAATTAGATCCATAAAGCCTCAAAAAAAGACTTTTTGCACAAGTTTTGCATCAACTCGTGTCTTTGCTTTGACTTCATATGCAGTAAATTTGTCTGAACTTTCACTAAAACTCACTTCAGTCTGAACACACCCTCAAAGTGTAGATATAATGATCTTGTCTATGAATGACTTGTTGACCAACTCTATTACCCTTTGAACTCTGTAATTGAAACACAGTCAGATGATTACTCACTTTTATTCTATAGAAGACCAGATGTGCCAAAACATTCACAGACTGTAAAATTAAAAGATTCTATTCTAAAGATTGTGCGGCTTTCACCCTAACGTCTTTGAATGTCTGTGAGCCAGTGCCTCACCAGAGGAGTTGCCTTTTCCACATGTTAAAAAGTAGGTAATTTAATTTTTTATGGTATTGCGGTACCAGATAAACAAGACGCATCTCGCCAACCTTCTATTTTCATTGCAGTGAATGCTCTAATTAACTTTCCATCATGGCATTTTCTAATTGATTGGCGATCATCCGCTCGTGACAGACACCTCGAAGACAGGTATTCATCCAATACACTGAGCGTCACTCTCATTTCATGGTGGGTGGGTGTTAGACACTGGGTGTTCGTAAGTATTATCAAAACACAGACAATTTAATTATTCACCCTCTGATATGTCTCAGCATCTACAAAGCGCAGGCAAACCAGAGATTTCAAGGGTGTGGGGGGGGGGGGATTGTCTTAGATGTCCTTTGAGAGACAACAGATAAAATTCCATCAACATTCACATCGTTTTTCCCTCTTTCTCCATACGAGGATGAAATGATCAATTTGCAGAAATCTACAATCAGGTATTATCTTTTATCTTTCCTTTTTTTTTTTTGCTTTAAGGTAGAAATGATTGCAGTGTTTGGGAGCTGGCTTAAAAGCAGTGGCACTGGTCTGGAAAACAATGCAATCTTTTCAAAGTATTCATCACCTGATAAAAGCAGCCAAGGTCAGACCTATGGGAGATTGCTCGATCGAAAACATTATTTGTGCACCGGGTTGTTTGCCTGGAGAGCACTTTTAAAAGAGCAAAACTGCTTGAGAACAGCAGTAGCAGTGATTGAAGTGCAATAATGTTTGGTACATTAAGCTTTCTTTAAAAATTTGTACCATTATGTATTGTTGTGATTGCTTAGTGGACCAAGAAAACCATGAGATTCTCATCACTTTCCTTCTCCTCGTCTTTCGTGGCTCACTGTGAACTAATGAAGCCAAAAACACACAAAAGACAAGCTATACTTTTATTAACACTCTCATTAGTGGTGTTCACAAGAAACCAAAGCTGGATTAGATAGATGGTGAATTTACACCCACTTTATGTCAGCTCCTGTTCCACCATGTCTTTTGTCATGGTTTCTCTTGTGGTCTGTCTGAAAAGTAAAAATAATGAAACTTAGACTTTCACAAATAAGTGACTTTGTGAAGTTATTAAATTAACAAACAACCTTGAAACTACAGTTAGTGCCTTGTGGTTGTAAGCCTCCGCCAATCAGCCAAGTTGCAGGAAATATGGTCACAATCTTGAATAATGACCACAGGTATTTTTGCAGAACTTTATGATGTCAGAAGTTGACCTTTAACCATTTGGATTTAAAATGCCATCACTTTGTTTTATCCTAATGGACATTTGAGTTAAATTGTGACATAATTTGTCTATGAATTTTTAAGTTACAACCAAACTTTCCCGGTGACCAAATAAAATCCAAATAAATGTTTGTGCCAAATTGAAAGATGTTCCCTCAAGGTGTTACTGAGATATCATGTTCAGGATGATCAGACGGACAGATGGACAACCAGAAAACATAATGCCTTCAGCCCTGGCTACCATAAAAACAGCCTCATGCACTATAAAAATTTGCCAGCTCACACGCTACTTGATTTGAGGAGATCCATTACTCATTCTTTAAAATCATAAATCTGGACATGAAATCCCAGGAAAGCATATTCTGATGTTCTGATTTACTTCTCATGCCTAACAAAGCACTTTAAGTGAACAGTTACAGGTATTGTTCAGGGTTGTGTTGCTTTCCCTTTCTTTTCCAGGTTAACCTGCTTCACTTTATAATACTTCTAATGGTGGATCAGATTTGACCCACCGTCGCGAGCGACTTGGTTGTCATCAGCATAGAAAAGCATTCCCCACTGTTTGTGATCAGCAGAGAAACACAGGCACTAACAGTGATATGATGAAGGGGGGGATTAATCCCTGCTAATTGCTCACCACACAGCTCATGCTGTGACTGAGAACAGCTACATTAGCCAACAGGAGGAAGACAAACAACTATAATATGAATTAAATAGTCCATTATATGCACAAGGAACAACCCAATGGTGAGTAGCAACTGAACAAATGAGAGGAGTCAGGTTTGCTGCTGTGACTGTAAATGTGAGTAAACAACATCACTAAGGAAAATTCATTCTAGATAATTTGCACAATCATCTCATCAATCAATGCAGTATTGCTGATCACTAATCAAAGCTAAAAAGATCTCATTTCTAATTATCAAGTTTGTTTGTGTATCACTGTTCATACACGTTGCAGTTTTACAGAGAATAAATCCAAGTCTTGAACACAAACAACATAAAATGTTAATTTTTTTAATTAAGAATTTAAGTTAATTCTTGACCTTAAAAATAATCATGCTCAAGGTAAAGCTTTTTCAGGAGCATTCAGATCTGTTTCCATGACAACTGAAAAAAACAAAAACAAACAAATGAAAAAAAAGTAATATCAGTGGAAGTTCTTGGACTGTACTGTCAAAATATGGTTTCCAAAGCCAATAAATGACTTTCATCTTAAATTTGTAAACCAGTCAGTGCTAAATTACAACAGCTACTGAGCTCAGATGTCAACAGAGCAAAATACATCATCTGAAGAAAACCATCTGATGTGGTTAAAAGCTCAGAGAAAGATATTTTAAGGACCTTGAGCTCGGACTGTTTTGTTAGACTTCATAATTGATTTTATACCTACCACTGTTGCATCTGTCGTTTTAGAAGAATAATTACATTTCTTCTGTGATTTAAGGCAGAATTTTTTTTACCCACAAACAAACGCAAATTTGTACCTTAAATACATTGTTTTACTCACTGACTAACTTGTCTATTAGTATCACTATTCATGTAATAATGTCACGGAAGTAAAAGTTAAGGAACATAATTATCACAAAATTGCCCACAATATAATTTTGTGGTTCTATTTAATATTTAAATGCATACATTTTAACCCCCCCCCCCCCCCCCCCCCCCCCCCCCGGCCATTACGAATTCATTAGGCCTCAATAAATCCAGTATAGCAGCTGTGGCACCAGTTGTGAACAGTTAAACTGATTCTTTACCTGTAGCAGACAACAAATGCCTAAGCGCACATGCAGTGACGAGTGGCAAAGGAGACAGGCCACACAGTACGATATCGTCGGTGACCTTTGAGTCCCAGTGGCTCTCAGCAGGCTTTTCAAGAGCAGATACTGCAGGTATGTAATGGAGGCTGTAAGGGAAGTGACACTTTTTCTAGTGCATTCAGCTCAGTCTGAGTGATCAAACTGCAGAAATAATAATGAATGTAGTTGCTGCATTTTGTCTGTTTTTAGGCTTAATCTGCCACACACCAGTCCGGCAACAGAGATTTTGTTACCTTTATCATCAGATTGATGCTTTATTTTGCTGTTTTGGTCACAGGAAGAGTCTCTGGATAGAAAGTAACTGTTTAATGTCAAAATGTAAATTTTAAAATTTGCAGTCACCCAACCTGCTGTCTACTCTGTGAAGGCAACAGAAATCATAATGTTGGTTGACAGTGGTGAATTTGTCAGGTGCATCTGGAGAAATAACAATCCACTAGAATGATGTACGAGATTTACAATTTTTACAGTTCAATATCTCTAAAATGCAGAACATAGGAAAGTTTTAACTCCTGAGTAGAATCTGTTTAAATTTTTGCTTTGCCTTTGAAGAAGAAAATGGGTGCTTTTTCGAAAGTGAAGGATATCTCTTTCCTTTCAGAGCTTTACAGATTTCATTGATATATGCTCACAAACCCTAGATATATACTGGTCAAGTATAATATCAGTATTATTTTCCTGTGCCAGTAGAGTTTGTATCTGAGGTACTGCAGCCGAGCCGAGCGGTGGTGTTTATTGAGTGTAGTGGGTACAATGAAACTTAAGGCTGTCACCAATGGTGAGTGGGAGGAACACTCACAAAACTGTCTGATATTCACCTTCACCTGTTTCTGTGGAACAAAGACCGTACTGCTGTAGGGAGACATGTCTCTGTGTGCGTGTTTCTGAGTGTGTGTCAGTTTCTGAGATCTTGCCTGACAAAGGTTGAACTGTCTATTCTGGCTTTGTGTGGTTTTTGCACTGATGTCAAATACATTAAGCAAAAATTAATAGGCGCTATTAAGCAATAAATTATTTTCATAATTGATTATTTTTAGAACATTCATTTGTGTGTAAAAAGTTAAAACAATGACCATGAAAAGTTCCTAAGGCTCAAGCTGATGTTATCAAATTGCATCATTGCATGAATCTATTCAATTTTCAATGAGATGAAATACAAAGAGGCAGCAAATCTTCTAATCTGAGAGACTGGAACCAGCCAGTCATTGGGATTTAAGCCTGATAAATGACTGAAAAATCATAAAAATTCCAATTGACAAGTTGATTCATCGACATATGGTTTCAGTGCAACAGTATATTTGCAGGTTTGTCTTCACAAGGATGCAATTTATTTATGGAGTCTGTTTATTCCTCTGCAGGTTTGTGTGTATTTCTGTAAATGTTCATGAAGGATGTGAGTGAAATGTATGTGATTATACATGTGCATGCATTCTACATTTCCACAGGCAGCTCTCTGCACGCCACCTGCACACACCCACACCACAGCTGTATAAACAGATCAGTCCACCATTGCACATTAGCTCTGTCTGTCAGCTGCAGGACGGCAGTGCACATCAGCCAGACCTGTGATGCATTCTGCTAACCCCATGGAGGGAGGGAGATATTCTAGGGAGCTTGTAATGGTCGCTGAGGTGGGTGGGGGTAATTACGGCTGAGCCTGCGGTCGCTGACAGACCTCCGTGTGCCCACCCGGGGAGCGATGTGCCTGGGTAAAAGCGTCTCTGAGCCTGCCTGTCAGTGTCCACAGACGAGCAGCCAGCCTCCCAGCTAACAGGAACCTTTAGCTGCAGATGCCACGCAGTGTGTGGCGCTGCTGTTACTATGACCTGGAGGAGAAGGGACTTGGGGAAAGCAGATGTGCAGAGGAAGAAAAACAAAGCAATAACGCAAAAATAAGAACCGAGCAATTTGCAGAAACATGCGCATTATGCACTATTTCTCTCTCTCTGTCTATATAGTTATTTTGATATTTGTTATATGTTGTTAAGAAAAAGATCTATTTTTAAACCCATCTCTCACATATTCTGTATCTGCATTTCCCAACTCTTCTTCGAAGCTTTATTCAATTTTAAATGAAATTCTAAGTAAAATATGCATCCATCTGTCATATACAGCTCATCCTTTAAGGGTCAAAGGTGGCTGGAGCCCCTCTCAGCTGACACTGGGCTTGTGGCGGGGTAACACTTCAGACAGGTTGCCTGTCCATCACAGGACCAACGTATAGAGACAGATAACTGTTCACTCTCATTTTCACACCTATGAGCGATTTAGATTCACCATTTAACCAAACTGTCCTCCTTTAAAAAACGAGCGCATAGTTCATCTGTGCAGCAGGTTATTATGACCCATAGTTACATTTTGTTGCTAGGCGACATTTAGTCACAGTAATTATGACAGGAGCAAAGGGAAAAGTGCGGTGATGTAGTTTATAGAGCAACAAAGACTATGTCAGGAGGAGGTTGAGGTGGATGGACCGGTTGAACAAAACACAGGAATATGACACAGGAGAGCGGTGCTCGATTCCCATGTGAAAGTAGCTGTTTAAGTCGTTTCTATTATCCATTACTGTTCCAAAAATTAACCACATTGTTATTATTGTAACCAATGATTGTCTAATGTTGAGGAGGTACTTATTTTGACCCAAAAACCCGAATCTTCTCCTAAACCTAACCAAGCCATGACCATTATTATGGTGACAAAGGTAGGTACAGTGTTGTTCAAGTTTACGCTTTGCAAGAGTTAGCTAGAAGTTCACTTCACACGAAGTTCACAAACTATAACGTTGAACTATAAACTTTGCAGTCCAAAAAGATGAACTTGCAGACAAGAAAAACCAACATGTTCCATTCATCGTTCATCAAAGAATGAGCGCGTTCAATGAATGTCGCTCAGTTAGCGTGTTCATGCACAACACGGGGTAGGTACACCACTGTCAGTACAGCCTGCCTGTTTATTATTGTAACCACGACAACTAATGTAGGTGCACTATTTCTGGAGACACTCGTAACTCGTAAAACTTAATGTTTGACAAAATATAGAAAAATTAGCAAACTAAACCTGAAAATCAATCTGAAGATCTTGAGTTGAGATTTCTCTTTTGCCAAACTGTTTCCAAAGTCAAGAATGACTCAGAACACGCACACATGCACACACACACACACACACACACACACACACACACACACACACACACACACACACAACCTGCTCTTCCTCTACATTTGCTGATATTGTTTATGTTAACGAGTGAGTGGACAACACCGGCTGCCTACTATCATACCAAGATGCCACTGGCTAATCAGGCGTGAGAAGTAGTTAATGAGACGGGCCATTTCAGAGTATCAGGCCATTTGCTCAATGATGTGTACAGACAACAGTGTTGCAGTGTGTCCTCCACTCTAAATTACAGCTTGGTATTCACATTAGACTGAACCTACAGGTGCATAATACCAGACTTGATGCTGTTGTCGTTACACACTGCAGCACCTTATTTTGCTACAGCGGAGCCTCTCGAGAGTACATGCTGACCAAGTGAACGAGAGATCCAGACCGTCGAGGTGTATTGAAAATTCAGGGCTTTCATTTTCCTACCTTTTTTTTTTTTTCTGGATGACCTCAACTGTACCTAACAGCCCATTTAGCACCTGGGGAAAATGGAGAGGGGGTGTGTGGGTGTGTTGTATGCCAGCTGTCTGTAGTGCCATGCTGCTTGCCAGAAAGCCCAGCGGGCATCCGCAGCCCCTGTTACGTAGCCTGCCAGTCTGCTGAAATGTAGCTAGCAGTCAGAATGATGTGTGCTTTTACCACAGCACAGAGACGAATCCAGCCCAGGTCCAAAACAGGCTCGGCTGAACGTGGAGACACTAAGCTGTGCTGACAAACTTGGGATAACAAGGAAAGCACACTTTTCTTGTCTGAGTGTTCTTAAAGGGAGTACGTGTAGCATTTTAATTAAGTTACGTCAACATTAATTTTGCCATTGATTTCTATTAAAGCAACAGAGCCGCAGTTGGGCAGACGGTTTGCCTCCAGCAGTGTTGCTAAACTACTGGAGCAACAACGACAAAAGAGGTAGCAGTTCCAAAATAAACTGTTTTCGTATTAGTTCAGTGACTGAAATCTCATGTTTAATGTTAAGGACAGATCATTTTCACAGTTTAAAGTAACTGCTGATGAGTATTGGTAGGAGACAGAACACAAACTGCAGTCTCCAGTGTTAAAGTCACCCGTTTTTTTTACTTTGTTTTGAGCATCCACCCTGATCTATGAGATCTGCGTTGCTTTCAGCTGAGCATACTGTTGCTCGTAGCAACCACTACTGTCCCAGTTCTAAAGCAGATTTAACTGACAGCCTATTGTTTAATCAACCTTCTTGTCTGGTCCGAAACCAAGCAAAAACTGACTCATTTTGACTTATGTCGAAATGCTGGATCATTTCTTATGTCTGTTTTTAACTTTTGTTTTTAATTTGAGGTTTTAAATTAAGTTTTTCTGTAATCAGTCCTGACCAGACTTGACATTATACCAGCTGTCAGAGGCTCATGCATTTATCTGAAGTCACTGATAAATCACAGTTGGGTTTAGTGTTGCCATAAAGACGGACAAATAGGAAAAGATTGATTGATGATCTAAATCAGTGTCTTTGCCAACACAACAACACTGTTGAAAAATAGTGGTTATGGTGGAAGAGCCTTTGAAATACCACCAAGGTCCACTGACACTCTCAAGTGAAGCTCTGAAGGGAGGTCGATGGCTCCTTGAACTCTTCTGTCACATCTGTTTTATTTCTGTTACCTAGTGTCATGTTTTGTATATATAACTATATATATATATATATATATATATATATATATATATATATGTATATATATGTTTAAATCAAAGTAAACTTAATAAAATGAATGTTAATTTATTATGTTAATCTCATTTACACACATAGACACATATACAGCCACACTTAATATTATAATAATATAATTGGAAGGGTCATCGCTAAATAATCACAAATATTATCAGGAATATCAGATAATACAACTCTTAAGTCTTATCTCTTTTTTTAATCATCAGTAATCAACTAAATCTATAAATCAATAGACACGAGACAACAGTCACAGCTGAGTATCTTCCAGATGACTCAGAATATAAACTGTTATAGTCTTCTAATAGAAATCACTCAGAGGCAACCAAATCCTCTATATCTGTTATTAGAATAGAAACATATTTTGAATAGTTCGAAATTTTAGGTGTGGTAAGCTGGACTGGGATTGCACTGAAATTGAAAGTATTGCACTACTGCACATGTCAGAATTATTTCATGCCAGTAAATGAAGTAGTTCATGAGAAAATAGTGAAAAACAATCAAACCTATCCTTCTCATGTGGTTAAAAGCTATTTTTAAAAATTCTGGATCCACACAAAAAAGTGTGGACAGAAAATGTTATTAAAATTTGATATAATTAACTCAAAAATCAAAATACACTGTGACCTCAGTGGCCGTGGTAACAAGCTCTGCTCCTTGCAGATGTGCAGCAAACTGTCTTCTGTAACCAGATAGACCACACAGTCTGACAGACACCTGGGATATATCCCAGCATGCATCTGGCCCTTAGGGCCCCGGCGGTGAGCTGTCATTACCATATCAAAGGCCATTCGGGCGCCGTGTCTCGGCCAGAGAGAGAAAGAGGAGCCAGCACTTCAACAGCCTCTCAATTCAATTTTTCACATGGAGCCATTTGAATATCTATGGCAGGAGATGCAGATGGATGCATAAGTGTCCCATACAAACACACACACGGAGACAAATGCACACTCAGGTGCACTTTCACGCTTACACATGGAGGTACATAGTGTATGCACGTATGTATACAAGCTCATACGCATGCCATTGTTCTGCTCGTCTCTGATTTATTTCCCTCTTTGTGATGAAAATTACAGGTGGAACAAGGCGCTGTGGTGAACAGACAACCTTGATCCAGTGTGTGTCTCTCTGCTTCATGAATATTCTGATTCAAATCCAGCTCTGTTTTCAGACACCTGGGTAGGCAGCAAACAACAATACAGTGTCATTACGACTGATGCTATCACTCTGCTCTCCCCCACAACCACTGAAACCACAGACAAGAATATATTCTCAGTGACATCATTATGAAAGCCGTTCATTGTGGCTCAGTGGGCAGAGCAAGGCAACAAACAATGCTGCCAGGGTGAGAAATTCTATTCAATAAGATCTCCTGCAATATTGTGAAACGAGGATGAACTCTGAAATCCAGATTATCTGGTGTGGAAACGGATTATGTGGAGATTACATTCCATCACTATGCACTGGATAATGTGACTAAAGCACAAATTGGACAGGGAGTTTTTATCTGTTTGTTGCATGAAAAGATTAGTGAACAGTTGTGTTTAAACAAGTGAAACAGTTTTAGCTGAAGTTGAGCTTATACTGTCGGCAACTAGAGCGGCATTATCCAAGGTTAGGACTGGGCAACTGAGGCATCTGAGGTACGGTTAGAGGCTGTACTCGTTGATAAATGAGAAGAAAATGTATATGATTTGTAGTTTTGTGTGTGTTTATATTAATTTCAGATTACTTGCCCTGCATGCAGCATCAAATTTGAGCATTACAGACAGGATCAAACTCCTCAAGAGACTATATCTTTATGTTTTGGGAGTTTCTGAGGTGAATAAAGTCATCATTAAGGCTTTCTAAGGTCAGCAACAATGCTAGTACAACTAAAAGACATAAAAAGGCATCATACCCAAATGACCACAGTTCCTTCCAAAAAAGACTCATCTAAGCATTTTCTGACTTGCCACTTCTGTGGTTAAGCCTTGGTCACAAGGCCAGGGTTTAGGGAAATCTTGGTAGAAGACAGGAGGTGAACTGTGTTCGCCTGTTTTTAAGTCATTGGCTTTATACGCCGGACCATCCACTCCAACCTCCTCTCTATTGCATTTTATCTTCGCATGGTACTGACTGAACTTGACTCTACTTGTTTTTGGTACTCCTTGCTGCTGTATGCACTCCACCTATTTTTATAATGCAGAGGAAGAGGTTGTCGGTAGCTTTTTGACAGGCAATGTGAAGTCTCAGAAAGAGTCAAAAAAACAGATGAGCTATCCATTCATTAAACATTTGGCCAAAGTGTACAGATTGCTTTTACATCGAGCTGGGATCCAGTCACAATGACCAGATGTGAATGAGACCTCCAGATGTCACATTCCCGTAGCCATGCCTTACACATACATGTACACCTGCATTAACGCATTTTGTCCTCTACACGAGATATCCAAAAGGCATGTAAACAAGTTTCCTAACAATTTAGCTTTGCACTTGCACAATGCTGTGGACATACCATAGAAACAGAAACAGAATGGTCAAATTGAGGCAGCGGAAGCTGTGATATCCTGACTTTTAGTCCATAGTGCGGTTCACACTCCAAGCACACTAGATCCTATAGACTGTTAGATCCTCCCTGCCTTGTAAAAGCCTATGTCTTTCAAACTCAACACCCCTAGTGTTTAATGCTAGCTCTCTGTAAAACCTTTTGTAATCTCCAAGACTCTAGCAGTATCACTGAAGTATTCTTCTGAACTGACTTTCACAAGTAAAAACAGGGTCCTCCTTTTAAACTCAAGAAAAGATAAGAAAAGAAAACCAAAACCTGCAGCAGCTGATTTCTCTGACGAGTTTACGCCGCCGCAGTTCAAATCAGTGAAATCAGCTGCTGTAATTTTCAAGACTTGAATCACTCTGAAACAACTATCCTGTCTGTGTTTTTGTGTAAATGCGAGTGTTCATGCCTGCTGTCGTGAGATTTTAAGTGGTGATGGAATGGGCAATCTACTGTGCTTATTTTTTTGTTTATTTTTTTGTTTCATCAGCTCCTTCCCTCCTTCCTGCCTCCCTCTATTTGTGAAATCTCTCTTTCCAACAGACAGATTGGATGCACCTTGATTTGCGGTGAACAAAGCGAGCCGGTCAGGGTGGAGGGGGATTAGTGCCACTCCAGGACAATTATAATCTGGTTGCTACCACGGCAACCTTATCTCCTACCTCCCTCCCTACACACACACATTCTCTTAATTGGACTCAAGTCTCAGTGTGGAAACAACAGTGCTGAGTTTTCTGTGGCCTCTGCGAGGCTGTGTTCAATCGTGAAGCAACGTGAGGTAACGGCGGTCAGCCTGGAGGAAAATGAAGGGAGTCTGAAGTCATTTCGCAAGCAGCAGCGTGTCGCGTGAACCTTTACAAAGAAATTAAATGAGCATGTTTGAGATTTTAATGAAGGCTTGTAATCTATCACAGTAGTCACTGTGGAAACAATGGAACCAAAAAAAACTAACTAAAAAGCGTCTTTATCTCCTGATCCAACCAACATGCTACTGTGCCGGAAAAGGACTATGTATCATTTAATGTCATATATTGTCACTCTCACAGGATACTTTATGAGGTAGAACATAATGCAGTCTAACACAACAGCTCCACCATGAATTATACTCTAAAGAAGCTTGTAAATTTCAAGTTTTTGCTGACAGTCTAAAATGTGATCATGGGTGGTTGTGTTGTACTGGACTTTCAAATATTTTGCCTGACGTACGTAACATTAGAAACAGCCTTCAATATAATGGTCATAACACCCCAGTAATAAACATGAAGTAGAATTATTGCCCCTCTGACAGTGTCAACTAAACAACCAGTTCTCCAACCTGAACAGCAATACATGTGTTTTTTTTCCAAACGATGATACGACTGATTTGATCCATGGAAGTGTTTGGCTGAAATAGTACCCCTACGACGGCAGGCACAGCAGACCTTGGTTGTCATAGTTAATAATAAACACATGGATTGTACTGAAAGCAGCTTCCCTACTTTTGTTGCCATGGTTACTATGATAACGGTCATGGCTTGGTTAGGTTTAGGGAAAGAGTTGGGTTAAATTAAGTACTTCCTTAACATTAGATGATCTTTGTTGTCACGGTTATAATAATAACAATGCGGTTAACTTTGTCAAATGGTCATGGATAATAGAAACAACATAAACTGCTACTTTCACATGGGAATCGAACACTGCTCTCCTGGGTCGTATGCCTGTGTTTTGTTGACCCATCCATCCACCACAACCTCCTCCTTGAGTTGTTTTTTGGTAATAATGGCTTTACTAAACTATACTCCCATTTTAAGTATAAGAACTTCTCTTTATTTCATTCATTTTATTTATTAGAGTTATATACAGGATAACATATTGTGTTTTTTGTGATTGAAAATTTGATTCAGAGCATTAAACTCTTTGTGACATGGTGAGGACAAAATGCTGCCATCCTGAAAAGGAAGGAGGAATTTACAATGCACAATGTTTGAGAATATGAATTACTGATTAAAAAAGCAGAGAACAAGAAGCAGACATCGTAACAGTCTGTTGCATGCTGTATTGACAGCTGTACTTGTCAATTGCTGTCAAATCCACTGATATTTAGACCAATAAATGTTTCTCAGACAAATAACATCCAAAACTGTTTTTAGATATCTTGCGAACAATCTAACACATCCTGCTCCCTCTATGTCTTTTTTATTGCATTTTCCCAGATTCATTCAAATGTGTCCTTTATTTCGTAAATTGCCTGCACTTAGGGTTCCAAAAGCAGATATCTCCAGTAAACACATCACATTAATATTCTTACTGAAGCTTCGATGCATTGGCTGTCCTGAATTTCAAAGAACGAAAAAACAGCAATGAGAAAGGGGCAAATTAATGCCTCAATTTCTCAGAAACACCATACGTGAGAATTTTAGAAGTGTGGTCACGAATCACAAATGACCCACGAAGAATGAACAGCAGGAGATGCTGATTCACTCAGAGACAATTGGAGTGGACATGAAGGCTGTTGAAGGATGACACTT
Organism: Trachinotus anak; assembly: GCF_046630095.1. NCBI lineage: Eukaryota > Metazoa > Chordata > Actinopteri > Carangiformes > Carangidae > Trachinotus > Trachinotus anak. Next base: position 19,482,031 of record NW_027273863.1, on the reverse strand, counting down.
TGGCTGCTGGAGTGACTGAACCTGAAAGACTCCCCGATGCCATCTAATCTGCCTGGTTCCTCACCCTCATTCACATCATCAATGAAAACTATTAATACAAATATAAAAGGCCAGTGGCCTTTTGAAGCCAGCCGGATTCAGATTTACAGCTTTTACGGGACTCTAAAGGATATTTGGTCATTTTGGCATGCTGGTTTGTCTATTTAATGTAGCTTTTGGCATTAAACACTAATTTTGTGGTGCCTGGTGTCAATGTAGCTAAATGTATCCTCTGTAATCAAAGGATTTTAGTGGCCAAACATGAAAACATGGGGAGGGGATGTGAAACTTTGCTTTAGGTCAGACAGAGCGCACTTGCATCAGATGAACTGGCATCACAGGAATACCTGACTTGAGACCCGACTGGGGACTTAACGATTCAGATCCATGTTTCCTCTGGTTAGTTGGGTTTGGGTCAGGTCCCATTCTATTGTCATGGTTCTGTTTAACATTTATTATGTAATGTTTAACAATAACTGGCTGGAACCAAGACAAACCTGCTGTGATCAGATGGATGCATTTTACCAACTTTCTTGGCAAGGAGGATGGATTATATGGACCACGGCCAGGCACAGGAGAGAAAAGTTTTGTTTTGAAGTTTCTTGGTTCTGCAAGGGCCCCGGTCCCAGCTTTCAAGTAACAGACTGGTCTGCCTTGGTCCCGCATTAAATTTAGCTTTTTTGCACACTATCACATGCTGGAGAGACGATTATCTCAAAGTGAGACAGGTTGGAGCTAAGATTCATGCTGCACAGCTGGTGGACAGTCGATCTAGCTGTTGAGTGAGGTATGCTCAGTCTCTTTAAAATCTGTCTAAGCCAGTATCTGCACAGTTTTACTACTTCAACTAAAGGCTCTCATCATCATTTTTATTTTGTTAGTTTGATGACCAGATTGTTGAAACCTACTTCCTACTTTCAAAAACACATCCATAAATAAGTTAAAGCTGTGTTTGAAATTACTCCCTATTCACTATAAAGTGTTTTTTACCATATGTTCTCCACCATTTTATTTGAGTCTCTCCGAGTGTATACATTTATCCACTACAAAGTTCCTTTAATAATTAGTTTTATTTTCTTTAACGATTACCCAATGCAATGCTTCACATTTCATAGAGGCAAAAATTACTCTCATGTGACACTACACTTTACTGCTCATTATTGAGTAAATTATCAAGTGTCCTTGAAATCCTTGAAAATGGCACTTTTATCTCCTTGTATTTGTGTTTAAGATGACATACTCTCACCATGTAATTCCTTTTTATTTGTTGCACTTAGCATGCTGGATTGTCAGGTGAACAAATTCATGCAACCCCTCAGTAATTTACGTTCTGTTTCACTGTTCTACTGTTTTGTCGTTATTGGTTTTATGGCATGCTATTTTTCCCCATTACCTTTGCTGCTGCAACAACATCATTTCCCCACAGGGATCAATAAATTTTCAGGTTATCTTTGTTTCAGATATACACAGGCATCGATGAGAAAATGAAAATTCATTTGTCTGCCTGCCAAATAAACGCAACACTCAAAGCTGCAGGCCTGCTCAAAATTTCCTCACAGAGTCGAGCTTGGATGTCTGCAACAAAACAAATCGTCTCCTCTGCATTCATGAGCAACTAACTCTTCTTTTTTTTGTATTTTTAACCTGTCAGCAGTGATGTAGTATGCTAATATTCTGATTTTACAGTGTATGATAAAACTATAATAAACACTGTATGGGGTTATGATGGATGTTGTGTTTCAGGTTGAGACTCTCAGACTTGTTTTTGCTTTTCCTCTATCTGCCAGCCTGTGATGGAGGGATTTTCTCTGCTTCTCTCCCTCTCTCTCTCTCTCTCTTACAACAAAGGTTCGATTGGCCATACTTTGCTCCTGTTTGCAGCTAGGTATCGATCACCTTGATAGACCCTCTATTCCATCCTCCAAGCTTCTCTCTCCCTCATTCTCCTCACTTCCCTCCTTCACCCTTTTCCAACCATTTCTCTCTCTCAGACCCCACTTTGATAAGCATTGTGAATGGCGTGCCATCATCGGTACAGACTAACTCTTGAATCAATAGGCAAGTGCAGATTCTCGGCAGCCTATTTACCACAGAGATGGTGGAGAATAGCAATGCTAAGAGATGAAAACCAGTGGGGGAGAGAGACTGAGTGGTGGCAGAGATGGAGAAGGCATCAAACATTAAGAATGTTATATGTTGTTGATGAAATGTTACTCACTTATTTTGTGTATTTATTTACAATTATAAAGGATGTTCAACTTAGTTAGTGACAGCGAGATAAAGAAAGACAAGGAAGGTGAATGTATTCTGGTTCGTCAGACACTCAAAAAAAATAGACCTGAAAATTTTAATTTTAGCTGTTTACTTACCGGTCTTGCCAAGAGCTTCAGCCATTGTTGTGTTTAAATTACAAGAGGTTATAAAATGTCCTCTGAGCAGCTATACTTCTGGGCAGACTGGAGGCTTAATTATTGGAAATTGGTATTGGAAATTGATTAGATAGTTTGGCTGGACTGGGGCTAGCTAGTTAGCATGCTAGCTCCAATAGAACAAAATAAGTAACAGAAATAGAAGCGAAACAAGCCTTAACTTAAGGGTTGCTTTGCACAGATCTTGATGAGAAAGTTTGATGCTGAACTTGCAACATTTAAGTAAACAGCTGTTAATGTAAACATATACCAATAGAAAAACTTAAAAATAGCTCCTTTGATTGTAATGAAGGGAAATCTTAATGATACAGCTTACAAATTGTATTTTCAGCAAAAAAGTTCTTCTGACTTTGTGACAGTTTGGGGAAGGTGATAATATCGCTGTGCAATGCCAGCTCCATAAGTAAAAGGTTTTACCAGTTTGATGTGGAAGAATCTGGCTCGCCTGCACAGAGCCCTGACCTCAACCCCATCCAGCACCTCTGGGAGCCAGGCTTCATCACACACCTCACTAATGCTCCTCTGGCTGAATGGAAGCAAATCCCTCCAGCCAGGTTCCAAAATCTTTGGAAAGCCTTCCCAGAGGAGTGGAGGCTGTTACAACAACACAAATGCCCATGGATTTGGAATGTGGTTCGTAAAACTGCAGTTCAAGCTGACATCTACATTGGAACAACAAGAAAGAAGAAGCATTCTATTTTACGTGCCTTGCAGCAGAACTAAATGACCGAAACAACTGCAGCAAGGAAATAAGGTGAAAGCTAGTGATAGCACGCAAACAAAATTCTGGAACATCTGTAGCAATAGATCTGTGCGCATTGGAACCAAGATACACCAGCTCAAGAGTCTCGTCGGGCCAGTAACATTGTATGGCTTTGAGATATGGAGCCTTAAAGTTGGTGATGAACAAAAATGGTGGATTCTACAGATACCATACACTGAAAGGAAATCCAACAATTTCATCCTAGGAAAGACTGCCACAAACCCAATACTTCCAGAAACTATTATCTAAAAGAAACGTGGCTATTTCGGACATGTCTCAAGAACTGATGACACTGGAATGCGTTGTTCCTGAAGGCAAAGCAGAAGGAAGACGCTCCCGAGGCACATGATGATGATGCAGGGTTCTTGTGTGATACTTTTTTCAAAACTCCACATATCTTAGGCTGTGTACTGTGAGATGATTCTCATTCTGTTTTCATAAATTTCTGGGTTGGAAACTGATACCATTACTTGTGATCACCTGAAACTTTGATTTAAATTGCAGAAAGTTTCAACTGTACTCACATCAGCGACCCCAGCCTCCAGGATGCTGAGCTTGGTTTCCTTCTCCAAAGCCACTTTCTGCTGAACTACAGTAAGAAAAGAACACAGAAAAAACAACAATCATCAATGAACTGAGAATGTCACACACAGATTTTTTTAAGGTTCTGAAAGAAATAATATCAGATATTTTCTCAACCTGCATCTATAGAAGCAGACACAGGAAGCTCAGGCCTGGTAAAGGAAGCTAAATTAGGTCAGTTTTAAAGCAAACAACAATCTATACAGAACAAAATAGACAATCACATAAAACTAGTTGATACGCTTAGCAGACAAAACAGAACCAACTTTTCTCTTCAACATCTTGTATAATGCACTTTACACTGGATAAACTTTAAAATTTGATTAATTCCTGGTGCTTACAATAACATGCAGTATGCAACCATGTGTGTACAGTAGGTACCATTAATCAATGGCACAAATTCCACCAAACCAGCATTGAAACTCAGCGCTTGACTGATCCACAGAAAATCAATGTGTCGTCCTTCCTCCTGAGCTTTAAACACACAACGTATATACAGCAGAACCAGAACCTCCTTCATCCAAAGGCCTCAGAAATGCAGTTTGTTTCAAGCAGTGAAACAGCTTTATCTTTGAGGTTATCATGTGAGCACTACTTCAGTTAAAATCACACTGTAAAGCTGGTAAATGGTCAAACTGGCTTTTGAGTGCAATTTCAACCATTTTATGAAGCTTTAGTTAAAGTTCAGTTAGACAGATATTTTCTTTCATGTTTTCATCCACTGGTGAATTTCTGCTCTTTGTTCCCACTCCAACATTTCTAAATCCACATCACTGCAGCTATCCTTTGAATAGAGATACCTAGCCAACACTGACCTTCAGATTTTAGCAGACAGGTGGAGGGTGAAGGTGGCAATGTCATTGGAGTTATCATGTGAGCGCTAATTTAGCACACACAAATGTTTGCAAACACAAATGTTTGCTAAATTAGACCAACAATACGTCCACAGGGCTTGACAATAAATGCCGCCGTTGCAGAACCAAATGAGCTATTACTGTAGCATATCTTCACTTTATGAAATATGAATTTTTAACCTGACCTGCCGCCGGGCAAATATTACAACAAATTTCCACACAAATAGAATTAAATCCTTCAAAGAGCTCTATTTTTTCATCACCTTAAAGGGGAAACAAATGGAGGGCTACAATTGAAATTCATGGTGGAGCACATATTAAACCCAGAACAAAATGTTATGAAATTTGAAAAAAAAAAAAAAGAGCTACATAATTACATTCACTTTGCTTTGCATCTGAATACACCGGTGTGGAGACAGACAGTGGGTCTCCTTTGTTGACACACCAGGCAGATGAAGGATATGCAAATAGTGAGCCTTGACTCTGCTGAAGTCCTCCTAATTCACCACCAGCCTTTATAATTAGTCTTTCACTCTGTCAGACCTTAATTCTCCAGTCAATTTATGGTATGTGTTGTGTAACCACAGACCTTGACCCTTGTTTAAATGAGTAGCTCTGTACAACAATGAAAACCACATCATTCACCAACTGGCAAAGAAACACAAACCTCTCCAGTATCTACAACATAGCAAAACTTAGGGTGGAGATATTAAAGGCCCCATAGTTTACACTTTACCAGTATTTTTATTTGAAATGTTGAAATCCACGAGACGATATATTTGTGGTTTTAAGAACCAAAAACCATCTGAGAACCAAAAACCATCAGCCAATCAGAAAAGAGACTATGAGCCTCTCTTCTGATTGGCTGAACAGATTTCAGGGAAACACTCAGAGAAACCCAATCCTGCAAGGTTGGATGATGGGTACAGGTGGGCGGGGCTTGGGGCATGGTTGAGAGCAGTGACTGTTTTGTTGTGACATCACAAAGTTACTGATGGCTTGTTTTAAGGCTCAGGGTCTGAGTACAGGCTGTGTGCATTTCTCTGTGGACTGAGGCTTTGATACTTTCACAGTATTAATATAGAACCTAGACCTGCTTTATCATCAAAGAACACATGGACATCTACCTTTATACTATATGAGACCTTCAAGTGTGTGCATGTCTTGGTTATCGTGTGTTGCATTTCAAGTGTGTTGTGTGATGGTAGGTATTCATTCAGTATGATAAATAGACACATCCAGGTTGCTTACACTGTAATAAGTGAAGAGTTACTGTAGGAGCTGCCTGGTCGTTGTCCAGGCTCCAGACAGAGACATATGAACATCTCACTGGCGATAGCCAAGTGGGCTGACACGTCTTAATAGTGCTGTCAGCGGGCAGCGACTGCAGGCTCAGCTCCCTTCCGTGAGAAATAGGGGCTGAAGTGGCTGAATTGGTTTGTCAGCGTCGGCTCTTCATACGTTCATTGAGCAGCATCTGAATGGACTTCTGGTTCAGTATTACACATGTCTCATGGAGGCCTCTGTTGCCTCTCATTTGAGTTCTTCAGACGCTTTAACACACTGATGTTTCAGGTTCTCTCAGTCACTCGTCAAATGTTTGGTTCAGAGTGGTTCAGCCCACAGAGAGGAGCACAGCAGCTGTATGTGATTATCATTTGGAGACTGCATTAACTGATTTACTTTTACTTGCAGTAACATGACTTGCAGTTTTTTGAAGACTTTACCCACATTATTCTACACTTTGTGCTGGTTACTTGATGTTAATGACACCCTTACATCTATTTGACTGAGTATTGAACAAAGAAATGTACCCCTTACACTGCACTAAATTACAAGAAAGTGAGTCTTAAGTGGTGCACAGAGAAGGTACATTTCACCTTATCCACCATGATCCAGAGCTGTGTACATTTGGCTTTGTGTCCAAGCATAACAGGTGGCCGCTGGGTTATGTACTGGCTACTTGCTGGTTGTCCAGTGGCTGATGTACCAATAGTTGTGGCTAGAATTTACTTTGCCCCTGCCAGTAAATCCACTGATTCCACTGAAATCAAGAGACTACCATCCAAAACATTGCTTTGTGACTGGTGCTGGTTTGATGTCGTCCTTTGTCTGGTCTCTAGAGCACATTCGTTTGGCTGTGTGTGCGCTTTCAGACTGAGTTTTTCTGGTGAGGCAGTAATTACTGTAACAACACTGCAATGCAGTGTACCTGGGAAACCTCCAAATAGCTAAAATTTAGGCAGATCACATTCCACCATGGGAAAGGACCACAAACACCAATCATTTATTTTTTTTAAATGTGTAGATAGTTTTAAGCTGATGTCATGCTGCCCTTAAATGCAGACCTGTCTGTTTTACTTTCTTTGTCAGACATCACATCTTGATCTGAAAACCTTCATTTTGAGGAGAGATGATGAGGAGGAGGTGGGGAGTTGGTGGATTGTTCAGTAGTTTGTTTTGCAGCCTCTGAAGCCATAAGCTCTGTCCTCTCAAAGTAAATCATTTATTATTGCAGCTTTTCATTTTAGAGATAAAATCAGTTTTATTTGTTTCAATCTGATGCTGCCAATCCTTTTGTTAGTGCCAGTTCTTTGAAACTTGGGTCCTGTCACTTATTTTGAATGAATGCTGTGGTGGTGCCAATGCATTGATTTCCCCAAAATGTTTTAAAGGATTAATTAGGTTCAAATGAAACATGGCAGAGATGGTAAACAACAGGCAACTTTGGGACCGGACTCAGTGAAACAACTAAAGAGTTTGTTGCCTAAAGTGCTTTTGGTAATTGTTGAGGCAAACCAAACCTATTTGAGCTGCATCTGCAGGGAACAAGCAGTTGACAAGCTCAGCGCCCCCTCCCCAAACCTCCCCCCACACGCACACACACACACACACACACACACACAGCCACCTACATACACACACATTTAATTCCTGATACAGGAATTAAATGTGTGTAAAAAGCCTGATATACCCAAACACAAATAAACATGAAAGTGTTCAACATGGTTTTCGTTGGGAGGGAATCAGAAAACTCTGTAGCAACATGGACGCCCGTCTGGTTCCCCAGAGTGACTTGCCACACGGCCAGCGAGCATGACTACATCACAGGCGGCAAGCTCCCTCTAATTAGCCGACAAGTCTTTGGACCTCCCAACACCGCGGCGCTGCGGCCTCTCTCCCATATGTAGCCAAAAGCTATCCGGACCATCCATTGCTCTCCTCTCCTGCAGACTACAAATGAGTCCAAGTCGGATGAGAGCAGTGCTCGTGAGCAGGCAAGCTGAGGTGCCTCATTTGTACCCCCGCAAGCTTTCTCTCCAAAACCCAAATTGGATCCATTTTTAAGAAGCTGCAATGGGCTGGGTGTCGTGATCAGACCCGCTGGCGACTTTACTTTTAGCCTGACTGGCAGCGCAGTGTGAAAATAAGCCGTAATGTGACAAAATGGGAATGAAGCAGCGATGGACTGCAGACAGAGAGCGAGCTGAGGGGAAATGATCTATACTCAGATTATTCTATTTTTTCCATTTTGAGAATATTCCATCTTCCATTGTCCCTCTCAGATACATTTGAACTGTGGGGAAAAAACTGGGCCTGAAGGAAGTAACGAGGACCAAATCTCATTTCTACAAAAGGGGCCCCTTTATTTTCCCTCCAAAACACACAGAGGCGCTTCATTTGTCACCCGGGCCGCCCCTGTCCTGAATTTTGCTTTATGTTAACTCAATGTATCTGAGGCGCCTAGAGGGAAACACAGCGAGTGCCGGGGATTCAGAAATGCTTCATTTTTCACTGTTGACAAAAGGGAAAGGCCCAGGCTGGCTCCTCGAGTCCCCGGACCAACGGAATAGATGCTTTTGCAGCACCAAGAGGTCGTTATTTCAACCACTAACCACCCCCACCCACCCAATGCCCATACCTCTCTCTCACCCTCCCGGGTACATTTCAGGAATCGTATAATGAGAAGAAAACAACAGCCATCCTTCAAAACTGAAGGCAGCAAGAGCAGTGCAGCACCATCACTGCAGTGACACAGTACAGGGATGTAATCACATTAGTTGGATCATAAGAGCGACGATCCCTGAGCAAATTAAAATATATCGCTGGCTGGTTTTACTCTGTCCCAGCAAGACCTGCTCCAGTGCCCCAAACCATCAGTGAATGTCTCACAGATGATAAAAAAAATGTTGCAGCTCCTTAAAAAAAGGAAACACAAAATCTAAATAAAAAAAGTCAATGGAAAAAAAAAATTACTGCTGATTGTAAAGCCAGGGGACAAATGATCTTAATATGAACACAAACTTTTATGTATTGAATCTGAGATAAGACAGTGTGTTCAGACAGACATCGAAAACAAAGGAATTAATTTTGAATAGACACAAAGGAATTAAACTGCGCGTTTAACAAATGTGCATCACTTTAACAGGCTGCATGTTCTGCAGGTTCACTGTCGACAACATAAGATGAGCACCTCCAGTAAAAGAGCAGATGCAGTCCCACCTATGTTATCAATACAGACAACAAAACAGTAGATTATCGTTATTCATTTATTATTATTTTTTATTTTATAGTTCATTTTTAATTTGTACTTTTTATAGCATAGTATTATTTTACACTTTACTTATTTAATATAAAATCAATAAATACAAACAAAATAAAAGGGTATGAGTGACATATCATTTCTTGTCAAACCCACTGCATCATTTTAAGCGATAAATGACGAACATGCTGAGCAGAGTTTAACCCCTAAAACACAGACATGTCTAACTGTTTGTAAATGAACTCTTCATCTCATAATCAACGTCACAAGTCATGAATATTTGTGTCAAAAGAGATTTGCCTGTCGTTTTTTCAAAAGCGTCTTAATTAGATATGGTTTCACTCTCACTTGCATTAATTAGATTTCAGATATCAACTTTTCAGGCTTCAATCTGTTCCTTGTTGATCCCCCCCACCCCTCACCCCCCTACCCCAGGGTGTTATTGCCTGCAGTAATCTAGGATGGAGTATGAACTAGCAGCAATGGCTTGGGTTGTGTGTGGATGAGGGAGGGGGTTGTGGGTGTGGTATGAGGGTCCATGAAGACAATGCCATGTGTAATTAAATTCAAAAGCAGGGGGCCGAAATGGCATCCAGGGCCACCTGGGGGACGAGAGATCATTAAGGGAGGAGAGAAAGAGACAGCAAGAGAGAGAGATGTGAGGACTGAGAGAAAAGAGGAGAAGAGAGGGTGACAGACAGATGGGGGAGACAAGAATGGGAGAGAGTGAAAGACAGAAAGAGAAGGGGTGAGAAAAGAGGAGGAGGAGGAGGTGAGAGAAAAGGACTGATGATGTGGACAGAAAAAAGGAAGAAAGAACAAGGAAGGAGATTAAGGTAGAGAAAAAGGAAACAGGGAGACAAGGAGACAAGAAAAGAGAAGGGAATGGGACAAAAATAGAGAAGAGGGGAGGAAAAAATGAAAGGAAAGAGACAGAGAGAAAACAAGAAAGAGGGAATATGACGAAAAACTTTTTTCCAGTACCAGCTAGAAGAGGATCAACAATATCAACATGCTAAATCACGTAGCTAAAGGAAGTTAGCTCTTAATTTTTCAATCAATATCTTGTGATCACTGTGGTCCTGAGATAAGATAAGGGTAAATATTTTGTTTGCTGGTCCGATAAAAGTTCAGGTTCAAACCCAGATGTAGACATTTTAGTCCCAACCAGCCATGAATCCATCCAGAATCTTTACATGCAATCTGATGCAAAAAATACAACATTAAATACAGTTGATGTGAAACTGTACAAGTGACTTAAATCTGCAAAACATCCCAGATACCTCAACTGTATTTTTGTTTCTTTAAAGAGGAAACTTTAAGAAGTCATTTAGCAACATTATCATCCCATTGGAGTGTTTGTGTCCATCTATGACAGAAAGTTCAATATTCACTCTCCTTTTAACTCTGGTTTGGTCTCCACTGACACCTGAGAAAAAATTATGGATTTTCAATTGCAAAATATTCTTCTTTTTTTTTTGTACCAGCTAGTTGTGAACTTTGTCTGCTGTTTGCTGCTGGTCTGGTGGTGAACTGTGGGTTTATCAGAGCTTTTGTGTTAACCACAGCTGCCTGCTGCTGTGAGACTGAACCACACAGTAAATGTGAGTCAAAAGAGGCTAAAGGGCCTTATGTCGTCTCTGTAGATTCGTAACTATGACTAATACCTTTTAGTTCATTGTCAGTATAAAAGAAATTGATTTGTGAAGCACTAAAATACCTTAAAGTTGACTGTAGCTGCCAGATTACTAAATGATCCAATGATTCACCTTCAAAAGATTTTACCTTCAAACTTTAAAGGTCCCATGTTGTATAAAGGTAGATGTCCATGTGTTTTTGGATTATAAAGCAGGTCTAGGTTCTATATTAATACTGTGAAAGTACCAAGGCTTCAGTCCACAGAGAAATGCACACAGCCTGTGTTCAGGCTCAGAGCCTCTCTTCTTGGTTCACTGACATGTTGTTATTAGAGCTCCAGAGAGAAGCCTGAGAGAGATGTAAAACTACACTGAGATGGTTTTTGGTTCTTAAAACCACAAATATATCTTCTTATGGATATCAACACTTAAAATAAAATACAGGAAAAAATCTATTTAATGTAACAATAAAAGTAAAAAAATAAAAATGTTCTGCTGTTTATAATTTCTTCAAAAAAATCAATCTGAACTTTCATCTTAAAATAGCATGACATCACCTCTTTATTACCATATAGTTAACACCGGGTTTATCGAGTCCACCTCTTTGATAGGGGGATGTTTGGTTGAATTCAGGCATTATCCAGTTACAATTACACAACAACCATAATGTGTTTGTTTACCTTGTTGTGTTGAGCACTGTTCACTGCATTAATTGATGACATTTAGCGCTTCGCTTCTGCTCCGTTTGATTCATTCACATTTTAAAAGGCAGGTATTAAACACCTCTATTAGTTTACATAAACAATTCATTAAGCTGATATGACACTGGGGACCCCAGCAGGAAAACATATCCCAACCACCCACAACAATTAATGACCTCGCATCAGCCAATGCCTCGCTGCGCTGCTACAGAAAACCCTGTTCCAAAAACAAGCGTTCATTAGCAGATCACCACTCACACTATGAAATACAGACCCATATAAATCAGCTACCTTTCTTTTTTCTACATTTACACAGTACACAGCCACTCTTCTACTGGAGCAGTTGGGAAGTGTGTAAAAGAGATTTTTCTTTCTGAGAGGAAATTGTCATAAAAACTAATATTCCCCAAGTGCAGGTGACCTTTGAGAAATTGAGTCCTGAGTCATAAAAGCCCATACTCCACAAATGGAACTGACCTCCAGTATGTGGGGAAGAATGAAATAAAACCCTGTTCTGGCTCCAAAACTGTGATAACAAACTGGATTTGTTCAAATTTTGCCTCCAGTTGCTGCTTTTCCCCACACTGCTATGTCCTCTCTCCTCTCTCCTCTATCTCTTAGTCAGTAGACTCATAACTTCTCTCCACTCAGTTCTCTCATCATCACTCTGTCTCCTCCCATCCTTCCTTGCATCTCCTCTCACATCTCCCTACTCTTCTGAGTGTTCTCTCATTGCACTTCTTTCTACATCAACATGTTTGTTTGGATGATATACAATGAAAAGGTTTTATATCGTATCCTTTAACAGGTGACAGTAATATTCCTCATTACATGACTTTAGCTTTCTTAAAAATAACTACTCATGTACACATTTCCAATGACGGGTTGTGTAACCTTCTCCTCCCACTGAGTATCAAACTTGCACAATTTTTTGTTACAATATCTAAAGTTAAACAACCACTGTGACTCTGACACAAAGCTGTTTTCACAACCTTAAGCAGGCAGTCAGCTTTATCAGAACTGCTTGTTTGTTGTTCAGATAACCTCCCCCCACATCTTTCCTGCATCAGATTGGGGGGACCTGTATCCAACCATTTCTGTAACTTTCTAAAACTGACAGTCTGATCCACACCCACTTCTTCCTGTGGTGGAACCAGGGCTTTTTTTTTCATTCTTTACACAGCTATTTCTGTCACTTTCCACATGAACAAGTGGATACAACACTATCAAAGAATTCGAGGGAGGACAACCGGAAAATGTGAGACTGTCCTTACCCCAAAACAAGACTTTTCCCTAAACCTTACCAAGTTGTTTTTATACCTAAACCTAATCAAACCATGACCTTTTCATAAGCTTAATCACATAATTATAATTTTTGCCATGATGACAAACCCGAGGGTCAGGATGAATAACCTATAAGGTCATTCAGGTTGGAAAACATGTGCTCTTATCTCCATATTTCAACAATACAACGTCTCCCTCTCACTCTTTTCCCCCCTGCTGTGAGTGTTGCAAATCAGACCAGCTATGAACACTTTTGTTTCCTGACACTTCTTTTTACGCATAACCCAACCTTTACTCCTCATAACCATCACCAATGTGCTATTTTCACCACAATCGCAATCTTTAAGCTCTTGTCTACACAGGAGTTTCAAACTGTTTTTCAGTCAATTAAAATGGTTATAACTTCTAACTTGTGTGATATCTTTACACTTTAAGTCCATTTTCAATATTGCGCCTGAACACATGCTATGTAGATGCTCACTGAGGACTGAAGCTGCTGCTGAAACTGCTTTCACTGCAGAGCCTGTGTAGACACTGAGTTTCCTTCACAAAGCATAGAGCCTAAACTTTACCACTTCTTAACCAGAGAGGTGGCAGATCAAGAAATGGTCACTTTATGATAATTGGTTTTGAAAGGCACTTAAGAATCAGTGCCGTCATGACGATAGGAGTGCCAGATGAGAAAACACTTATATGGCTTGTTTTGGATGGTAAATGCAAATGATCTGTTTTATTGCTCAGTTTGGAGGATTTGTTGGGCTACAGGGCTGCAGAGCTGTTGGGTTAGACTTGTTTTCTTTTTCCTTATTCTTTGATTAGATGCTTCCTGATTTAGGAATTTCCTCACATTTCCTTGCATCCCTCCCCTCCCCTCTCCATTTATCTCTTTCTTCTCCCTTCTCTCCTCTCCTCCCTCACTATGCTCTTTGCTCACTTCTATCTCCTTCTATCTTCTCGCCACTCTTTCTTATCCTCTTCCCTCCCACTTCCCCCCTCCTTCCACCGCAGAGTGTTTGTGGGGGGTGTTTGTTGGGCTGATAAGTGGCAGATGACGATCGCTTGGCGGGGCCAGAGATAAGGCTGCCAAATCCTCAGGCCGCCATCTATCAAACCTCCCACAGCCGAGCCAAGCATCACCCAGCCGAGGAATGAGGGAGGAGGCAGGCGGGGGGACATGGAAAAGGTAACAGCTCTCCATCTTCAGACACAGGAGGAACTCCCTGACAGACTGGCTGACATGCACTGGATAGTTTCTGTAAATAATGCCCAGTGTTTGCTTCAGTGCCAGACAGGCAGGCGGTTGCTGCATGAGGACGATTCAGATCGGGTAAGATATTGACTGCAGACAAAAAAATTGAGTTTTAAATGTCTTACTGTGATTAAGAAAGACCAAAAAGAAGCCCCTGCTTATCGATCCCTTTCTATTTTTTAACCTTGCACTCTTCCTCTCCAAAAATATGATTATTTCCAAGTGATTAAACAAATTGGTGGTGTTACCTTTGGTTGCATTCACCACTGTCTGGACCCAATCAGGAGGTGAGGCGAGTGTGTCATTGTATCCAATGGTCTCTGTTTCAGCCCATCAAGACTAAAACACAACCCTGGACAGGTTGAGTAGAGTTTCTTAATGTCTCAGTTTTAGAGGTTTTAAAGCTCTGGAGTAGTGTGGACACCAGGACAGAAGAAAAGTTAGACTTGTGGATGTAGCCTGTATCAGTGTTTGCGCCCGTGTCATCCATATTACCAGCTTCAATTTGAGTGAATATGGACTAACATTAGTTGAACAGGGGGAGGCACGTGAAGAAGACATAGTACTTTTTTAAGGGGACAGTTCATGAATACACACATTGGGAAAAGTGTAAACTGAATTACCCAAAATTTGCAATATTAAGACAGTGAGAGGTTCTTAATGTGGGTTTTAATACTTTTGCTACAAATTGCCCAGCCCCGGCATTAGTCAAACCCTTAAAGAATTCAAGTTTCTCATACTTGTTGCATCATTCTGGATATAAGGAACAGCAACAGCTGTATTCTGCTTTAGTTCATATCAGTTAAAATGGATCCCAAAGCTGACAAGTTGTGTCATTGGAATCAACCTGTCGCATTTTTGACACACTGTTTACAGTGGATTTTTTACAAGCAAACCAAGACCTGTAAAAGTGAAGTCACACAGACTGAGAGTTAACTCTGTGATTGGACATCATTCTGCATCATCATGGAGCCAATTGGGGAAATCTAATTTTGGTCAGTGACAGCAGGTTATACAGGAGATTAATGTTTCTAATGTGTATATTGTATGAATAATGACAACAAGGTAGAAGCAGTATAATGTGGTGGGGGGCTATGTACCTCACTTTTTAATTAACCACAAGGAGCAGGCTACTAACATAACATGTCACAGTTTTACCTGCTCAGCAGATGGACAGAACAGTAGTTCAGCTTTTTTAGGGGGTCTGAGTCTCAGTTCTCTGACTCTGGCCCCAGCCCAAACGAAGCACACTAAAAGGGCAAATGCACCAGAGTTTAGGCATGAAAACACTTTCACAGCATCTTGATTTGATTTAAAAATATTTAGCATGGTGCATCACTTTAATCTTTACTTTGCTCATAGAGTGACAAATGACTGCAAACTCAGGAGTAGGTTGAAGAAGTCTGCTGTGCATCAGGAAAGTAGCAGGATACAAGTTGTATGTAAAATGTCAATAGGAAACGTGTGAGCAGGCTGCCACAGGGAGACGGCTCTGCATCACACAGACGGTCCTTCAGAAGCCGTTAGCAGCTCTGATCTGCACACGCTGAGTGGGAAGCAACTTGTGATTGTCCATGTGCCATCATATAATTATAGGTCCTTATATACAGACATGTATATACATATGAGGCTGAGTAATGGCGGATATGTATGCTGATTGCATCTCATATTCTCATGGCTTTAGGTTCCTTTTCAGATGACTGTAATCGTACATGATACACAGCAGCAGATTTTTTTGTGTCTACATCAGAGAGCTGGGTGCAGCAGGACTTTGTTGTCACAATGAGAGGGTTCGGCAACCAGTTGCATGCAAGATGAATAAACTGTTGTTCAGTTTGTGCTTTAAATGTTGAGATATACGTAGTTACAATAATGTAACCTATTTCAGAACAACGAAGAAGCAGACTAGCTGTATGCTTCCAACCTTTATACCAAGGCTAATCACCTAAATTAGCATAAAAGCTCTGGCTCCATGTTAATGTGTAGTGGAAAAAAAATATGACCTTTGTTCTTAAACAAATTTGTGGCAATATTAAAAAGTCACTTCCCTTTAAATACCTCATTTCTGTAAGAAGTTTTTGCAGGAGCTGTTGTCCAATGTTCCAGTCATATTCCTACATGGCATTGTAATCATGTTATTTCAGTAATACTTTACACCACGGCTTCCTCTGCAGTAGTTAAATTACAGCCTGTTGAAAACTGTGTTTCTGCTGCACATAATAAAAATGTTGAAAGAATTATGCCACAGCTTATTGAATTAAAACCTAATTGTTAATACCTCAGTGGCCGTCATGCTGTCAGAGGTGATACTGCTGAGTAAGAGCGAGAAGAGAAGCAGCAGGAGAAGAAAAAGAGGCCCCACTTACTGCTCCTGACAGAAAAATTGACATGGAAAGCCAACACTTAACGCCGCCCTCCTCCATCACTCTCCTTCCATTCCTCTCCTCTTCTATCTCCCTCTCTTGCCTCACTCCGCCCTCTCTCTCTCTCTCTCTCTCTCTGATGGATGACCTTTACAGTATATATGACTCATCTTCTGGGCTGACTGGGTGAGAGAGCATGTTGCAGAGTGGGAGGCAGAGAGGCAGGTGCTGCAGCTGGTTCAGACATTGCAATGGCATAATACAATCAACTGTGACTGCACAGCAGCAACTGTATGTACATTTTGGTGAAATAGGATGTCTCCTCCCTCATACAAGTTTGCTATTGTCCAACTGAAATGACAACTTTTTTATATGTGAACCCATATGTGAATGGTTTTGTGATTTTTTTTTTTTTTGGTTTGCTTCTTTATCCCACGCTAATGTGTGCTCTTATTCTATGTTCTTATTTAATGAGTTTTATCCTGGTGTTTGGGTTTTTGTGCAGCAGTTCCCTTAATCTGAGGCACTTTTCTCCTATAAGAGACAATAGAAGTAACCTTGAGCATGATTTGTGCTTTAGCACCAACACAAAGATTATCGACTCTGTTGCCTGAGCCACCTCTAGCGATTTGGGTGGTTGGAGCTTGATTTAATTGTGGCTGTGTTCACATCACACCTGGATTTTGCATAATTTTGATCTGCTGAGCTGCATTCAGATCATAATGTGGGGAGGGAGTTTTATGTGACTGCAAATGTTTTCAAACCTTCAAAACTGAGCCAAGACACAGTGTCCAGCAAGTTGAAGTTGAGCCAAACTCAACTGTCATTGTTAACGCTCATTTTGTCAGAGATCTTGCACCAATTCTTTGGTTTGTGACACTGTGGAATCATTTTCCTTTTTGTCTACTGGACATTGCTTTTGCCTCCTTCTCCTTCTGTCAGGGCATTAATGTGCGTAAATAATGTAAGGCTTTTGAAGAGGTTGACAGCTGGCTCCAATATTTGTGTTAGTGTGTCTCTACTTTGAATCTGTACCATCTGATGATTATTAAGGTTAAATAAAAAAATCTACCATATATGTGCCTTAAATTAGACCTTTTAAGTACAACACTTTTGATGTTTGATGAACACATTTTTGGATGTGAGTTTTTCACTTTAATAACCTTCTGTTCTCTTGTGTGTAAGCATGTGGACATGCCTACATTCAAGCCCTCTGATAATAATGCCTTTGCTGGGACTAATTACTACTTTGGATAAACTGGCTTTTAATCTACCATTGTGGAGAAAATGCCAAAACATACCAGCAAATTTTAAGTGTTTCAACAGATTTGGCTGTTATCAGAGCTTGGAAAGGCTTGTTTGGCATTTTTTAATGGAGGACTGATGCCCTTACTGGCCCTTTCAATCTGCCAGTCTCATCTTTTAAATACTCACATACTGTACATGCATCTGTGTGTGTGTGTTGTCATCGCCATGCAGCCCGCTGGCACTGCATCGTGGCCAAGGCCAGGCAGCTCTGAAGTCAGGCAGCGGGAGCTCCCATGGGGAATCGCACAGGCTTTTCCTACACTGAAATTCCACTTAGAGGAAATATCCTCCATTATCACTGGAGGGAGGACAAGCAAGTCCAAACGCTAGAGGAGAAAACCTTGAGCTTTCAATCGTTTCCCCGCCTCCTCATCTCGCCTGTGCAAGAAGGCATTTGTAAGACTGTTGATGCTCGAGGTCATTCATCTCATTCACGTTTCAGTGATTCTGCTGGGTAAGTATTAACTGGAAACTATGACAAAAACTGCTGTTTTTATATAGGAAATATTGGTAAAACATGCAGCTAACTGACCCTGGCACAGGGCAGCCCATACAAGACACAATGGGAGCACTTAAAATGTGTGCAGGTTTTCTTCAGTATAAATAGTGTTTCTGCTATATACTTTGCAGTGGCAGCACCACCCAGGTACAACAAAACCCTTTGTGGTCAGACTGGCCAGCACCCTGAGCCCCCTGTCTATGATAGAGGTCAAAATTATCCAACCTTGTCTGCTAGACTTCACATTTATATACAATTAACTTGCATCAGCAAATACATTTTGAAGGAAATGTAATTGGGACTGGATATCCTTGTAATTAAGGTCTTTGTCCAATCTGAAATATGATGATGCTTAACGTAAAACATTCACAGGCAAAGTATCCGTTTTCTGTCAATATATCCTACAGCATTACTTTTTATTATGGTTAAGTTTGGTCTGCATTAGCTAGTACAGGAAAAGGTAACAGTGACCCCCAAACACAATGTGTTCATTTGTGGTCATCCAGCTCAAGGTTATCCAAGAAGGGTGAAACGAGGGCAACTGGACTTAGTTGTAGAGATTTTATTCCTCTCATTCAAGTGGCTTCTTCAGTTCTGACTCTTTACTTACATTTAACCAAACACAATCTTTCCCTAACCTTAACCAAACTGTCTCTGGACTCTGGACTTGAACTCCAAACTCCAACAATTCCTCTAACTAAAATGACCATACAGGTTATTTGTCCCTACCCTCGGATACGACGTAAGGTTGAAACGGGAAACAAACAGAGGTCTTCTAAATGATGTTTCTGTGTTTTATTGACCCATTCATCTGCCCATCCGTCTGTCTGTCCATCCATCCATCCATCTACCCCAACCTCCTCCTAACACAGATTGTGTTACACTATAATACCATTTTATCTGACTTCCTCAGTTATTTCCATAATTACTACAGCCAGTAGAGGTTGCCTAACAATGAAATGGAACTTATGGGAATATTTACATACAACATAATATACCTATGGGATTGTTCTTTGCAGAAGGACAGTCTCCCAGGTTCTGGTGTGACATTTATTTGCTTTATACACTTGCCATCCTGTCCAACCTTGTCCCAGCCACTTCATTCATTCAAAGAAACGTTGCCTCCAACCAGTCATTGTGTTTGTCACCACAATGTAACTGGAAAAAAAATCAATAATATATAAATGTAATTTCTAGTAGAGAGGGTTGAATTATGTCACAGTATTCACAGGTTTTTTTCCTCTTGCCTTTACATGCAGCCTACCTCGAGTCTGAACACCAGAATGAATAACTGACTTTGCACTGACATTATTCAGTCTTAGTTACAACCTGAGAGGAAAACAAAACAGAAACAGATCAAAAGTCTGCCGTGTTCACATCAGTTAGGAAGCACTTTGATTTAAAGTGACAGGCCTGGTTGAGCGTGTAGGCATCTTTACAGCAGAATTATAGAGGGAGAAAGGCCTGACCTCACAGATACTGAGGACCAGGCTCAATGAAATGCACTTGTATACGTTCAAGATGTATTAATGATCACTTCACTTCGCTTGACATGATTATCCAATGACGGAAAAGGCAATCCATAACATGATGCATTTGTGGACAGGTGTAAAACATAAGAGTGAAAAACTTACTGTATAGCAGTTTCTGTAGCTGGAGTCCTACATTTTCACTGTCAATACATTGGTGGATTTAAGGGGCAAAATCATTGTGTTAATCTGCTTTTTACTGCTTAAGTTTTTGATTCAGCATGAATCTTAAAGACATCATATTACTACTGATTTGTAGTTTGTATGTTTGTTTACTGAATCAAAACTAAAATTAATGCTGTTTTCCTGAAAAATATGTCTTACAGTGATCACTAATCGAAAGTTTATCCAGTTTATTATCAAACCGACAGTCACATCAGCCTGACGACAAATGCATCAGACATTTCTTTGACCCCCTGTGTAGATGTGTGCAAGAGCAGTTAGATAAATAAGTCAGAAGAAAGGGATGAATTTGGTCAGTTTTCACTTCCAGAAACACATCTCCTGCCTGCGGCCTGCCTCTCACTGCGATGGCCACATCAGACAAAACACAGAGCAGGATGGCAGCAGCACAGAGCGCACATCCCTGTATCCACACAGCCTGAGGGCACAGTGGCCTGATGGGTAAATCCACGATAAGCACGGCTTTCATATCAAGACGTTATCCTTGGCGAACAAGCCATCTCATCCCACGGCTCATAATTACAATTCAGGCAGGAAAAAAGTCTGGTGAAGTGATAAATTTGAGGAATGACAGCAACAGCTGAAATTTTACTGTTACTGTAGCAACACTGCAGGAATATTTGGGTGAAAGTTAAAATTACAGCTTTTTTGCTGCCTTCTTATTAGAAATGAGAATATTACTTATTATAATATTAACAACAGCAACAATATTAATAAACTCTTGCTGGGAGAGGATGTCTCAGCTTTGGAGAAATGCCAGATGACTTTAAGCAGAAAGAGGCGGAGGAGAGAGGGAGGTGTTGGGAGGGAGACTGAACACCGGCAGTCCATCTCAGAAGCCTGAGCGATGGAGTTCAGATTGTAAATAAAGGGCAGCCTCCGGCATAAAAAAGAAAAAAAAAGCTGCCGAAGCCTGGGCTGTTCGCCATGCTAGCAAACTTGAAAAAAAAAGCTGGGTAAGTGACTGGTGGGTAAACTGGCATTAGGCTGCCAGCGCCCACTCAAGCTATATCTGTGGGACAGATTCAAAGGATAAGAGGGAGATATTCCTCCTCCCTGGAGCCTACAGTGTATCTGAGGCTTGGCTTTTACCTGCAGGGCCAGGCAATTTCTGAGGAATTGAGTGTCAACAACAGGTACAGGGATAAAGGAGTTCACCATCATTAATGTTGTTTTTCTACACTGAAGAATGACAGAGAGGCAGGTAAGGGCCATCAGGAGTTTGCAGTGGACAGATGGATTTAAAGGAAGGAAACAACAAAAAAGACAATGGTGACACTTTTTTTTTCCTGGCCCCACTTTGTTGATAGTGTATTTTTCAACTAAGTTTGTGATAAAAAAAAAAATTAAAGTAATCATTAGTTAATGTCCAAATCATGACCAATATCAGTGATATTATGTCTTCCTTCTGTCCATCTAGATCTGTATCATTGAGCGATGTGTGCCTTTACTGTCCATTATTAACATCTCTGCACCAGTGTCTCCAAAGCAAATTACTGTGTTCACTGCACATAAACAATGAATTCACTGCGATATCTGAATATAACTGAGGTTTGACCTTCCAAAATATGAATGTCATTTTTCAGATTACATCTTTGAGATCGTACACTTGTCATTAGGCTGCAGGGAAAACAAAGTGCAAAGTCAAGTAGGCAAGACAACCAAAACACAATCACTGCAGCATCTCCATAAATTCTCCTATAATCATGATTGGAACAATGCACTCTCTTGTCACTTAGAGGACAGATGCAGTGTGTTTCTTCTTCGTGCTTCTTACAATTGGCCTCGTTAGACTCAAACCAGGCCAACAGTTAGTGCAGGTAAATGATGGGTTAGAATCATGAAACTTAAAGGAATTGGAAGTAAAGAGCAGCAGGGGTTGAAACTAAATGTATAAAATGCAAAGGTTTCTCAACTTACTGATTCCCCATATCACATTGAAGGATTCAAGAGGAATTTTTAAGCTTGACATATACAAGACAGGGTGGACGAAATAAAAGACACACCCGTTTGGCGCCCTGCAAAAAGTACTAAAAACGTTTTAAGCTTGTTGAGACTGTGACTGCTTCTATTTTAGTAGGTTAATGTATGGTTGATGTAACTGACCAATCATGATTGTCTCTCTCACACCAACATGTTTTGTGTAAATGTAAGAGAGGTTATTTTAGAGGGAATTATCTGAGGTCGTTTCTTTGTCTCCTGGACTCTTGTTTGATTCCAGAGAAGCTCCTGGCTTCACTCTGCCCTTCGGCGAGCGAGTCCTCTTATGTGATCTGACGCTGAGCTGTGTGCATGAGGTCTGCTCACACACAAACACACACACACACACACACACACACACACACACACACACACACACGACTGCCAGCATGTCACAGCTAGAACGAGACAAAAATGTACACACTAACACACATCATTCACACCTACACACAGTGGTTTGAACACACACAGACACTTGTACTTAACCAAGTGATTGGAGGACAAACACAGTTAGAACAGGCACATGCTGGGACAGACAGACAGACAAACAGACACACACACACACACACACACACACACACACACACACACACACACACACACACACACACACCTACGGAGACCTGCATATACAAGAACACACGCTAAAAAAAACACACTCTTATATATTTGATATAATAATAATTATATAATTACCACATAAACTCAACGTGGACAGGAAACAAATTCTCTTTGCATGCCCGTCACCTTTTGAACATCGCACTGAAACATAGGATGAGATGCAGAACCACACCATGATTATGCTGCATAATGCTACACAGGAATCCTACTGTGCATCGGATAAAGTGTTGTTGTCTGCAACCCTTCTGACTGTGCCTTCTGACTTTGTTGTGGCAATGTTGCCCAGACCTCAGCAGTGAATTCAAAAGAAATGATGGAGTTAGTTTGTTTGTAAAACTATGATAAAGATGGATTCTTTGTACAAGTCCTTTACATCCATGTTGACTCATCACGGTGCATCCAAAGGTTCAGATCGTACTTCTTAAATTCTGTTTGTGCATTTTGCACTTTTATCCTTGTATTAATCCCCTATATTCATTTTTTACACAATAAAACATGATTTTCTTCAACTTTTATATTTGGTTTCTAAATAAGGGATGCCTCGGATTCTCATCTTTTTCCTGAATCTCATTTTCCTCATTTTTATTCAGAAGGCTCTGAGTGCCTTGTGATTTTCTCTGAAGCTGCATCTTTGTGTGTGTGTGTGTGTGTGTGTGTGTGTGCAGCAGATAGACAGAGAGATCAGGTTTGAAAGTCGGACGCAGACCTGGAGCCCAAGGTGACCTCATTACCGACATTTGTTACGCTTGTCGCTGCAAATCACACACTGTGTCCGTCAAGATCCAGCGAACATCTTGCAGCCACGGCAGCCGGTAACCCACCCAACTCTGCGGAGGAGGGGGGGGTTGGATACAGAGCTGATGCCTTCTGATCCGTGACCCTGGAGAAAATCAGCAGTATCACATTCACATTCGGACAGACTCCGAGAAAATCAGAGGGTCTCTGCAGGCTGGACAGGGACGGTGAGAGAAGCGCAAACCTGACCCAGCTGCTGACCTCATTTACCGGCCTTGATCTCAGGGCATTAAAGGGAAGTTTATGTAGCATGTAGGCACTTCCTCCCTGACCTCCGGACCTCTAAAACGTCTGCCGGGCAGAATATCTATGTGACCTGTGCAGCAAATTGCAGACAGTTTACGGTTGTATCAGGATGCTTTAGAAGGATGTCATTGGTGTCAGCATTACAAAGTCTGCCACCGCAACAATATCTCAACCTGATAACTACATTTATTCTTTACATTCAGGTCCTTCAGCTGACACATTCTGACCACAGTAATTTAGACGAATGGCTGTTGCCGGGGACAACTTGCCCTGAGCTGAGTCTGCCAGGATGCAGAGAAATTCCTCTTTGCAACAAGTCCTCCTACCTAAATGGAAACTAAGCTTTGCCACTGACTTTGAAGGTATGTTATTTAAAAACCAACCACTGCTCTTCTTTGTCATTTGTACCATGTAAGAAGTCATATCATAGGAGAGGCCTAATATACGCTGTTATGACTGTTTGGACAAGTGATCTCTGCTGTTGATCTCTGGTAAAGATATCTCCTCTTCCTGTACTGGGATCCTTACCTCAGCCCCTGGCCTTAAGTCAAATACAGTATATATGAGGTAGACTATGTATAGCACTATGCAAAAATTAAAAAACTAAAAAGGTTGTGTGAGGCTTTTAAAATAAAATTTTTTTAAAAATCAATTTATCAATTAATTTCATTCACAGTTGAAAAAACTTAAATCAGTGTTTAAGCACCAGTTCTCCTCAGTACCTGCACACAGTTTTTCTGGCAGGGAGGTTCTTTCAGCATCTTGGGGAACCTGCCAGTTCTTTGGTGGATCTTCTGTCTCTTCATGTGATCCTAGACTAACTCCATTATAAGGAGGAGATCAGGGCTCTGCGGGGACTAGAACATCTGTTTCAGGATTCAGACAACAGTTATTTATGACTCAGTCTGTGTGTTTGGGTCCTGCCTCAGAATGAATTTGGGGCCCATTAAATGCCTCCCTGGTGTCACCGTGTAATAGAGAAGAATCTAAAAGAAGTGTTGAAAATCTTTACACAGTGCTGTCCATGTGAAAAGAACAAGGACAATGTCAAATGACATGTTGGCCACCATGTCCCAAGAGAGCCTCGAAGGCAAGAAACTGGTCATCATCGCGAGGGAGACTGGAAGGAGGTCTTCTCTTGTGTCTTTTATCCACACACATCTCAGTGTGGCCCGACAGGACACATGGAGGAAACAGAACTACTTTTGTCGTATATATTGGCCTTAACCCAACCCCCAAGAGCTTGCTGTTGGTACGATAAACCGTCTGGAACGAAACTCAGTTCAGTGCTGAAATTATATTTTCTAAGACAAAACTTGTCCTGTTTCCTGGTTGTGTTTGACATTTGACTTCCCGCTGCAAACATCTTTTGTTTTTGCTAAAATGAACTATACGTATGAAAACCAAATGATGAACTGTTGGGAAGGTTACAGCTCTGCCAGTTTGAGTCTATAGCTCATCACTGTTGTAGGTTTGCACCTTTTTCTCCTCCCAAATAGGTGTGTTGGATTCAAACTAAACACCGTTATGCTGCAACGGAGGCAATCCCCACCTCTCTCTATGCATGAGTGTGTGTGTGTGTGTGTGTGTTGCTGTTGGAGGCGGGTGGTGATGGCAGCAACCAGTTAACTGGTGAACATATCTGCCTTGGCAGAGCCATTATGCAGGACTTGGGCCCATGCCAGCCAGCAGTGGAACGACAGAGGGAGTGAGTGTGTGTGTGTGTGTGTGTGTGTGTGTGTGTCAGGCAGCTCTCTCTTTCCTTCTCAGCAGCTGGTAGTCAGGGATGCGATGGCCTGGCCATGCGTCTGGAGGAATGTGGCTTCGGTGGCAGATCCAAGTATCTGTCTCTCTCTCTCTCTCTCTCTCTCTCTCTCACACACACACACACACACACATACCCTCTGCCTGCTTCTTCCAGCTGATGCAGATGCTACATGGAGGCTGAGACTCCCTTTGTTACTTTCTGGGAGAATGAGTACTGTTCTTCCTCTGCACTTAAGTGTTAGACCTTCGAGGTTGCCAGTTTAAAACCCACCACACCAGTATCTGGCAACCACAGTACCTGCTGAATGACATCCTGCCTTACCTCCCATCATGCCTCTGCTCTTTTCCTTCCCTGCTTTAGCCCCACGCCAACTCACTCTACCTTCTAAAAACCATGACTTTGTGTGCCTTAATGGTCATTAATCTCCCTACGTTAAGATGTTTAGAAAAATGAATCTCTTGTTTAGTCAAAAAGACTTCAACGTCATATCTAACGTTTCATCAAGGTCTAGGAAGCATAGAAAAAAAAATTCAGCTCACACAAAATCCGCTTTTCTCACTTTTACAATTTTCTCCTCTTCCTCTTTGGAGGCCACATGAAGGCCAATCCAGGCACAGGTTAGATAAGACGTAACACAGCACCTGAGGAAGGCTGGTTACACAATATTAGCATTTAAAATATGCTGTTTAACAATGTGAGTTGAGGCCAGTGTGTCTATGACAGTAAAAGCTTTTACCAAAAGGGAGTAATTTAACTGACTGAGTCACCCACCTACACATGCACCTATTCAATCCTTCACTCTATTATATTTCTAATGGGTTTGATGCAGACGAAAATCCTGAACATAGTTTGTCATCAAACAAGTAATGTCACCTTATGTAATGACTGCAGTGTAAAAATGAACATCTCGCCCATAAATTATGCACTTAAAACATTTGGTCCATAGTGTTTACTTTTGTGTGCACATTTTTCCCTATTAAGAAAACTGTGCCCCTGTCAGACCAGTCAGTGTGATTTATCAAATGAGCATCCTGCAGTGCCGGCAAGGATCTTCCCCTGGGTTTAATCGAAGTAGGAGGCACTGTGTGACAGACATCATGCTAAATGTAAAAACTACCAAAACTAAAAGCTTGTATGCCTGTGACATTTCAATTATAATTAAACCACAGAAAAGTTATTGAACTGGATGAAAAAGGGAGAGACTGCCGAGAAATGTAAAATCTGTCTGGATCTGTGGACTCAGCTTAAGAGTCTCAGCCGATGACTTTATGGACAACACATCTCCACTTCCTTCTACAGCACAAAATGAAGCCAAAATGGTTAGGGCGCATACCACATGTGCGCAAATGCTCTTGGCAGGTGAATCACCGGTTCGACTCCCGACTGGCCGGACTGCATGTCATTCCCCTCTCTCTGCCCCTTTCCTGTCAATCTCCACTGTCCTATCAAATAACAGCACAAAAGGCCAAGAAAAAAAAAAATCCTAATAAAATCAATATCCTTGATACAAACGCTGCCATCTTGTGCTGGTGAGGCCATTTGGAGCCAGAGTCCGTGCAGTAGTGATCAGGAGGCTGAGCCACTGTATCGAGGCTTCGCTCAACCCAATCGCATGTCAATCACACCTGTCAATCATAATGTTGCATTCTGTTTTATAGCGTCAAATAACTAATTAGTCAAGTCAAAGAGAAAAATTAACTCACACTAACATTTATTAGTGTGATAAGTACTACCTAAAAAGAAAAAAGAACATTTATTTCACCTGTACTTTTATTAGTTTGGCCCATGTCTGATCTGCTAACATGAGGGGGCGGGATTTATGACATATACTGCAGCCAGCCACTAGAGGGCGATCAAGATGTATTGGTTTCACTTTTTGGGAGCTGTAATGTCGTCCATCTTTTATCGTTTTTTGGTCTCAGCGCTACATTTTCAGACTTGGCTAAACTTTCATTAGCTGTAGATCTACTTTGTTAGTTTCAGTAGGGAGGTTCAACTGTGCTAACATTAGCATTAATACACTAAAATGCTATCGGTAACATGCTAATAATAATGCTGGTATTGTAGATTGCCATATGCTTATTCTAAACTTGCTAATGTTGCTAATGTGCAGCTGTGATGTCAGAAACCTTAAACCTTGTCAGTACGTGTAGTTTGCCTTAAATATGTTTAGCCTACCATTGTGATACATCTGCTAGTCGCTGATTTTGGTCGCAGCAAATGCCTCATCTGAGTCTGGGTCTGACTGAGGCTCAAACATGTGGCTGAGTCTCTCCAATGTTTCCTCTAATGCCAACCATCTTGTTAGTCTGCTCTTTCACCGGGCGACCTAGGACAAGCAGCAATGGTGGGTGTGGCAAGAGGCCTGATCCAGAATTTCTCAACGAGGAAGTAAACTTAGATGTGTTTCCAGATCTTTTTTTACATGGGAAAGCCATTTTAAACAAAATATAAAGCATAGCAGAGTATGTCTACATACTTTAAAATGTGCCTGGGGGCTGGCTGCAGTATGGTATTTAGGCTATATCTGGCCCACATAATATGTGCTGTAGCCTGGTTCGCACTCAACACTTGCCGTAACCCAAGTCAGGCCCTTCTTATGACATTTGGGCCATGTCTGGCCCACTTTTAGTGTTTACAGCTTAGTTAAAGCATTGGCAATTGTGTGGGCCAGACAAGGCCCAAATGTCATAAGACGGGCCTGACTTGTGTCTGCTATCTGGGTAGATGTTCCCTGATTCAAGACCATGACCTTTCTGTACTGTAATCTGGATGACATTGCATTTCCTCTAAAACCTATTAGTCAGTGCAAATTAGTTGTATAGGCTGTGTAAGTTGTTAGTGATAGAAGAAACAGAAGAACACATGGACTCAGATAGAGTGACTGACATCATAATCCCTAAAGCCTTGCTGCTATAGCACTAGTTAAAACTGTAACCCCTTTGAACTAAAGTTATTCAAACTCCAAAAGGCTGTTTTATATAATCCCCTAAACGGTGCGACACAATATGAAAATAAATTTCTAAGTTTCCTCACAATTAAAAGTGGAGTTTGAGATCTCATAGGAGTCTTTACTCACTAAAAGTCATACATGTCATGTCCTGATTTTGCAGTAAAGGAATATGAACTACACAGAGTGGCTCCATGTGATCCTGGCCTGGTAGCATCCAGAGATTCAAGCCCTTCATCGTGTCAGAGTAATCTATACAAAATGAACTAAATCTCCACCAAAGTCATGATTCTATTCAATATTCACTCCTAGAAACAAGGCAGCGGCCTATTAAAGCAGGCTTCAAACGAAGCCGCTTATCTTTTTAATTAGGCTGCAGGTTGAGAGCGAGCGATATTGCACCGAGCTGATGTATATGTAATGTGGAACAGTATTGATTGTGGGGAGAAGACGATGAGGGGGCCCATTCAAGGTGCTAGCTCCATGAACTGTTCAATACCAGTGCTAATAAATAATATCAAAGGCAAAACCTGGCTAAAGGTGGATGAGATGAAATCTCTTTATAATGCAAAACCCAGAGGAGAAGAGAGAAGAGTGGAGAGGAGGGGAAAGGAGGGGAAGGGATGGCAGATATTTCTTTTTGCAGGCAGCCAGGGTGACAGGATATTGCACAGAGTATGCAGCTGAAGAAACAAATAACCCGTCTTTCATCACTAGCAGATTAAAACACAAACAGAAAGAGGGATAGAAAAAAGATTCCTAATTATATTCTCTGGAGTTGGTGATTTTTCTGACTGGTTTGACACAGCTAATATGCTTTTCCGTGAATCCCTCCACCCCCACCCACACCAACACCCATCACCACCATCACCCTCCACCTTGCCAGGTTATCTGGGTCTAATAGGCAATATAAGAAGCTATTTACACTTCAAGGTGCTAATGCAACACTTTCCTCAATCTTATTACCCTCGCAGTGATTTTCTCACCTGTGTGTTGACAAGTAGAATTAGACAAAGTGTTTGGACAGCAACATTCCCAACATCAAACACCCCCACCCACGCTCCCCACCCCACCCCTCCACCATCCAGTTTCTAGGCAAGTTAGCACCCCGACCTTTTCCGGTCTATTACATTGTTGACTTTACTGCAGGAAGCTGCATGTCAGAAATGTAATTTAAGAGATGCAAATCAGTCTGTTGTGTTCAGCGGAGCGCTAGTTTTTCTAACAATAGCAGCTTTTTTTCCCACATTTTCAATAAGAATCTGTTTTAACATGCAAGATAATTCAGCAAATTCACAGTTACTTCACACTACACATATAGGACAGCGTACAGAAGAGTGCAGAATGTGTAATACATTACGGTCCATACAATGACAACAACATGCAATGACACTTTCATTAATGCATATAATTACCTCAAGCACAGAGCAGTATCTGAGTAGTAAAGTGACTGCATGAAAACAGTGAGTGGATATTCCTGTTGTTATGATTTCACTGTTGTTTTTAAGACTCTGGTGAAAGTCTTACCTAACTTTATCCATTTCCTGACAAGCAAAGTGCATCAATAAATACATAATTTAAAATGATCCCAGAAAGCACTGATTTGGTGATGATGGTCAAAACTCTTCACGACATCTTTGTTAAAATTGGTCTGACACTGACTGAAATCTGACATTTTTTTCAGATGTCTAGATTATATATTACTGCCCTCTCAGTGGTATTTTGACATGCAGTTAGGACATCATTCACACTGATAGAAACCAAATTTGCTTTTAACTTGGACGTCCAGACATCACTTTTGACACTCAAATCACCAAATGATTGTTAAATGTGATACACCACTCAAAATCTATCTTTTGAGTAGCAAACACTTTGCCCCTGTGAGGTGAAAGGTGGCTTCCCAGAAAGCAGAGGTTGTAGTCACAAGAAAATTTGGACATATTTGACAGATACAAACTATTAGCCTTTAAACAGCACCATTATTTGGTTAAATTCTGTGCTAACAGTTATTTTGTCGGGATGTCATTTATTCCAAGTGATGGACAGCTCATTGTAGAACAAACATCATTTCAGATTCATGTATTTTATCAGATTTAGCCAGGAAATTCAACCCTACGACCTCCTGTGTTTGAGCTTGTTCCCAGGAATGATGCTCTTGATGTTCCTCTCTTTCACTTCAGTCAATACATAATTCATTCTTCCCCATCACTCCGACAGGCTAACGCAACCTTCTCAATTTTCCTGACAGTTCTGCACTTGCCCTTTCCAGCAGGGAAATGCTCAGCGAATTAACATGAAATGAGCACAGTAATGTACACCGTGGTTCATTCCTCAGCTCGGTGGCAAAACAGGTACGTCTGTGGCAGATAGATGTCTGGAAAAATACCAAAAGGACAATTATCGTTAAATTTATGTTTGTTTCATATTCATGGTTTATCAAGACGAGGACAGGAGGTCACTTTACATTATGGATATTTAGCTGATCCATTTTTCCAGAGTTTATCTTGAGCAAATTGTGTGAGTCAGCTGGAATGAAAGCATTAGCTAAGCCCTCAAAACTCATTCCTCATCCCTCATTTTGGGCACAGAACAGTTTGGACTAATTTCTTTAAAGATGCCATGTGTTGTGTGTTTTATCTGATTTTCACTTCTGTTATCCGCCAGAATCAGAAAATAATATTGTCTCAAACATGTGCCCACAACCATAGGGGTGGAAACACAAGCTCAAAAATTAATTCTCAGCATCTGGTATAGTATCCATGTCTTAAAGTATTTGTTAATGTGCAACTTGTCACTAAATCTTGTGCAGGGGGGGAAGCACTGCTGCACTCATCATGCACATCATTATGGGTTTAAAGGTTCATGTCTCTTGCTCTTTAGGCCACACCCAACATCACTGAACTCACAATGTGTCTTGTAGATAGGTAAGTAAACAGCTGTTTATGCTAATGTTAGCTATGTAGCAAAAGCAAAACATATAAACATAAACAGGCATCTTAAATCTGGAAAAAAAACCTGATGTTACAACATTATGACAACATGTATTTAGCTGTGCAGTCTGAGATGGACTGCTTTATGTACTTCTTTAGGCATTTATTGACACGCTTGTCAGTCGAATGCTAGGCCTTGCTCTGAATGGAAGTTCATCATCCTCCTTGGAATGCACACAACTTCTGCTCATATTAAAACTGAGACTTTCCAGATCATGTGACCACAGCAGCTACACCTCCCAACCCTCTGTAACCTCTCCACAATGACACACACAGGTGGAAGAATCTCGTCAGCAGTGCTGTCGGTTTGAAGTCCCGAGAATGCAAATTGAAAATTAAGGTGCACTTCCTTAATCTGTTGTTCTAATCCAGCTCCAAAAAGGAGGTAAAAAGAAAGAGGAAAGACGAGAAAAATCCGTAGGAAGGGCTATATTAATTATACACAAAAAGAAGAACTACAAAAGAGGGCCTGGTCTTTGAAGATACTGAGCGCTAAATGTCACCCACAGCCTTTGAAGCTCTCGACTGCCTTTGTCTCCCACTTCTCCTCTACATGAAACACGGTGCACTAGACGTTCACTGACAGCAATGGTGAGGGACATTTCAACTTGGCGGTACACACCCTTAGAATGAAGAATGATACAATATGAAAGCGAGGCGTACTCCACTTGTGCGAAGTACAAACCTGAGCTAAACGCTGAAGAGTGTCCATCAGGATGTTGAACGCTGTAGACACATTCTCGTCCCACTCAGATAAAATAACTAATTTTCAATATTTGATCCGAAACACAAACACGACAGAATCAGATGCACTGTTTAAATAGAAATTATTTATTGTGGTCACACTGCTGCAGGAATATATTGATAACATATACACTAAGTCCTACTCACAGAGGACTAATGTTATCTGAGGACATCCAGAGATTTAAATATTGACTGACATTATTGAAGATGTTAATCCCATTTAAAGCTGCAGTTTCTCTTTTTGGTAAAGTAAATTTAATTCAGGTCCCATGATAGAGGTCATTTGAAAATCTAGTTTCTCTATATTTCAGCTTTAGTTCCTGGTAAGCAACTTGTGTCTTTTTCTTGTCATAGAAACAGAGAAAGCTCCTAAGGAGGAAGAAGAGAGGAAGAAGTTTTGCATTTGATCATTAGTTTGAGCAGGATCCTGCTGTAACTTAAAGTTTAAAACTCTTTGACTTGCTTGGCACGGTGAATGAAACATCAGGAGATCTCCAAAGTAACTAGGATTCATCCTCTGGGGACCATGTATATTTGCACCACATTTCATTGCCATCAATCCATTGAT
Source organism: Trachinotus anak (assembly GCF_046630095.1). Classification (NCBI taxonomy): domain Eukaryota; kingdom Metazoa; phylum Chordata; class Actinopteri; order Carangiformes; family Carangidae; genus Trachinotus; species Trachinotus anak. The sequence continues at coordinate 19,449,406 of NW_027273863.1, read as the reverse complement.
TGTAGAGATATTATTTATTTAACAAGTATTAGTATTTATTGTAAACCCTGTATGGTTGTGGTCTATAACCAAGTTCAGAAATAAAAATGACTGAGAGCTTTGTGACTTTATTTATTGCAGGTTTTCCAAACCATTTTCTAGTTCTGTGGTTAGGGAGGAAGTGGAAAGTGGATAACATGACTTCCCAATACAACATTTAAAGGATGAGGCTCACAATATTCTGTACTTCTGTTATTTTTAAAAACCAAAAACCAACAGTGTGTTGTCTTTTCTCAATACTTGCCTACCCTGTGGCATCCAACCTACATCCTCTTGGTTCCTACTGACCACATAAATCTTCAAGAAAAACCTAGAAATATAAACATAAAGACAAAAAACCACTAACTACTTCTATACCAGCTGGATTCTGCAGCTCGTAAATGGGCCTATTAGGCTCATTTCTAGCTCTGTTTTTGTTCTGGGACTCAAGTAGCTTTGCATGATTCACAGCCGAAAAAAAATCTGCCTGTTATGCAACCTCTCAGCTGAGCCTCTGACTGAAAAAGGCAACCTTAGCACAGGGCTCTTTAAGGCCCCCCTCCCTTCTGATTGGCCAATGTCCAGAAACCTGCTGAGGGTCAACGCCCAGCACCATGAGCACTACGTCCTCCTCTTACCTGCGTTACAGGTTCTGAAAGCAAACTACTACATAACAAAACATAATTGATTGGAAATGGCAGTTTCTGAAATCCATCTGAACATGTTCAAGCCTGAATCTGATCTAGACCATGAGAGTAAACAGCGTGAACATCTGCAGCGACGAAGATTACAGCAGGATGCCTCTGTTTGGTGAATATTACACCCATCACCTGTGTATGCTGTGACACGACAATGGATTTAGTCTTCCAATCACAAACTGGATGTAAAAATGTTTCCATATAAGCCCTGTTAATAGATGTATGTGTGGGAAATGAGCTGCAGTGCAGACTGAAGTGGAAAACTGCTGTCAGGAAATTCAAAAGTTATTGTTGCTAGTAAAATGTTATTCTGCTGTCAACTGTATTGTAAACCTGCACTGCCCATTATTTGTACACTGGAGCACCTTAAATACCTGCAGTAGTACCATAGTAGACCGTTTTGGGAGAACGAGCTGAGCTTAGAGCAGATGACTATATAAAGAAATCAGCTCATCACGTAACAATATATTTATATAACAGAAAATAAGGAAAAGTAAGTCCCTTTCAACAAACTTAACTCAATCAATTTGTTTGACTATTTTTAGACTATTTACAGTGGAGGATTATTATACATTTGTTGTTCTAGTGAGTGTTCTCCCTTCAGCCAACTGGTGTATGTCACCACAGTGCAACATTGAGGCTCTGGCATGGAGAAATCAAATATATCAGGCTTTGGATACAAAATACAGTGCTGTGCTAGATTTAGTCTTTAAATTAAGATTTTGAATATAGATTATCACTATCACAATATCACAACAGACTAAAGGACAATATCAGCCCATTATATCTGTCATTTTATCCATCTAAAGACATCAAGTTTCCCTACACAGGATAAACAGGAGTATATACTGAGTATGATTTTACTGCCTGAGGGATAAAGTAGAATAAACCGAAGTGTGTGGACATGTAGCGCTTTTTAAAGACTGCAAACAACAACAGTCAATCAGAAACAAGAACAACATATTCCTGTTTCAGCTAGTGATTGGGTTTATAAGCCCCCTTGGGGTTTCCCTTCGACACTGGCACAGATTCCTCTCCCTTGGTGCAGTTTCTATAATTTTGCAGGTGCAAATAAACTAAAACCGAGAATCTGTGCAGGTCATCAGCAAACACTGTCACATGATGAACCTGGTTTCATGTGTTGTATTTTTCATTGCTGTCAGCAATAATACAATTAAATCCAAATCCATAATATTCAGGTGTCTGCAAAAATGATGGAGAATTTTTTCAAAATGAGAAAAATGATCCTCAGGGAAGAGGTGACGGTTAAAATTCAGAAAATTACTTCAAAACAAATCTCACCAGACCCTATGCTTTTTCTGTTGGGTTTATTTCCAGAGAAACATAATCAAAGTAAAAATGAACAAGCATTTATAGAACTCAGCTCGACTTATGCCAAAAGATGTATTGCACAGTTATGGAAAAACACTGACAGACCAAGAACCAGTGGATAAGATTGGTGTTATCCAGCCTTCCATTAGAGAGGATAACCTACACACTAAAGGCTAACAGCATATATTTAAGAAAATATAGAGGGCCCTCATTTATTATGTTAAGGATTTAGCAGATTTAGCATTTTGTATAAATTATTCATATTTTTTTTTTATTTCTAATGACTTGTTACAATTTTCATATAATTCAATTAATTTACTCCATTTTGTAGAGATTACCATTTGTTAAAACAGTTAAAAAAATATTATGGCAAATGATCCTCATGGCTAGATACAGCTAGAGGTAAAGTAAAAAACAAACGTGATTATTATGCAGGTGAACTGACCCTTTAAATGTCTTGTGGTCCTAATTAAAGAAAAGGATTAGATTACAGCCAAAATAACAAAATACTTCCACCCACCAGAAACAGTCCATGGGGGAAAAGGCAGAGCCTGAATAATCTGTCCTGCACCAGGATGTGTATACAAGCAAGATATTTTGAATTTATGATACAGACAAGTGCACGCCCAAATGCAAACTAAAAATCAGCCAGTGACTGATTTTGTAAACTATAAGCTCTCTCCCGGCTCAGTTCTTGAAATATTAATTTGACTCTCCCACATCAGAACGTAATTCAAACTTCATCTCAAACCAGTTCTTAATAGGCAGCTCCTTCCTCACCCTGCTCTACTTTTAAATGCAAGCAGCACCACGCACAGCCAAATCTTCGTTAGTCATTCTGCTCTTTTCTATTCTCTCCCCTTATCCACCCTCTCTCTCTTTGTGCGGAGAAAGAAATCATGAGAAAAGGGAGAGATAAGGAGGCTGAGAGGAGAGAGGCAGACCAAGTGAACAAGACTAGGAGAGAGAAATTGAGGGGAAGAGGGAGGGGGGGGTGGGCACTTGAGTGCAGTTGTAATCAAGGCCGGTGCGCTCAAGAGGGGCCAATCAATCCAGCTGTCTGCCTCTACATCTCATCAGGCACCTTGAAGATGGCTAAAAATGAGTTGCCAGGTCCAGGCGGCCTCCTCGGGGCTGCTGAGAGAGAGCGAGCAACAGGCGGCATCGGTCAGGAGTCTGTAATAACTGCAGCAGAGGACACGACCATGGTCAAAGTCTGAGCTGCAGTCACAGTGCAAAGAAAACAACTCACCTCCTGCCACGACAAAAGTGTTTACTGCTACACAGATGGAGAGTGTACTGTTTAGTGGTGATGACAAGGTAAATACAGTGCTTGGGTTAGTTTAACTGCAGCCTGAGACAATGCAACTCATTTCAATGAAACGAGTTGAACTACAGAGACCAGGATGGTCCAAAATAGAGGAGGCTATCATGTTATCTGCGTCACAATATTCAACCATGCTCTGCTAAATGAGAAACGACATCAACAGAGCTCTATAAGCCACACCGGTAACCTCTTCAGACCCTAACGCTAACCTGTAAGATGGCTGCGCAGAGAAAGAGTGGTTGTTAGCCAAAGTCTAAGGGGGACTGAAAAACAACAACAGATAGAGCATAATTTTTGGCTGAACTGCAGCAACAGTTCAACCATCTAAGCTCACTGGCACGAGATTTAGTCTCTTTTTCAAACACACTTTATATAAACGTGACACATGGCTGGACCGTGTTTGGATGCCGATCCAGGGGCTTAGAGTTTCAACTCCCGTTACAGGCAGTCTACTGAGCCGCTCTGGTTTCCCGGCTGCTCTCAGCACCTCACTGAGCCTCGCCACCATTACAGCAAATAAACTACTTTTGTTACATTACTAAAGGAGGCAGAGGAATAACTAAACATAAGACATACCGAGCAGAGAGAGCAGTACAGAGGGAAAAAGAGAGAGAAGTCATCAATAGCTGCTGAAGAAACTAGCAGATCTGAAAAGCATGTAAACAACAGAAATAACAGTAACCAGAAATTAGACAATACGCTTACTGCAGACCGTAATAAAAGCCCTGTTAAGAAATAAAGGGTTTCTGTCCACTGAAATGCTAAATTACTTTTAATTTGCTTACAGGAAGTGTTGAGTTTGTATTAACATGTGATGCAGTAACTTTAACAAGGCAAACAGGAGCGACTAGAAACGGGGCATCATACTAATATACCGCTATGACTAATTCTACATATCTAACAGAGGGCGTTAGAAATAAAGAACTGCCCCTAATAAAAGTCTAGCAGAAATCACAGGACAGTCTTGGTCTTTAATTTATGTCTTTTGTTATTTTGTCCGACCACATGGCCGTTATAAAATCAACATTTCACCATAGGCGGTCCAAACATAAGCTAGGTTTTGACATAGTCAAAAAAATTCTGAAATATATACTAAGTAAAAAATGTTTAGTAAATGTAAGGCATACGAAATCTATTACAATAGTGGTTTAAAAAGATAAAGTCAGAAAGATACAAACTCAGAACAAAGTTACCCTCCTTGTCAACACTGAGAGAAAACCTCCTTAGTGCCTCCATGTTCTCTAATGCCATGAAACTGTCTTTTAATATTTCAATAAGTGCAATTTCATGATATCACAGGTACCATATGTCATACTTCGAGGCAGCGAGGAAGCTTAAAAAACAGAGAAGATGAAAAAGTGATAATTAGGGGCAGTCATCAGAGAGACATGGTCATTAAATCTGAGGATATTAAGAAAATTCGACGAGATGATTTCACTCCCATCCACCGCAGTTTAAAAAATGTATATTAAATTATTCAACCCTAGTACTAACAAGTTTTGGGGAGGTCCAGGTCCGTTCTTCCATTCAGCTGGGATTACAAAGTTAGTGGGATATAAATTATAGGTCACACAGTGAGATTTAAATTAGATTATAAATAAAATATGGAGCCAAGAGGCACCTTGACACTGTCCCATCATTTTGAATGTAAAAGATAGGGTTATTATGGGTCTATTCCATTTAAATTAAAAAGCAGTGTTGGTTCTAGTGTGTATATGTTTGATGTGTGTGAGTATGTATTCATGGATTCAGGACTGTGACACCAGATCCTTTATATCTAATAGTGTCTGTTGCTGGTCAAAGAGCTGTCACTGGTTTCCTGGAGAGGAGCTACACGAACAGCACAAACGACAAATCATCGTTGAAAAGTGTGAGAGCTGCAGCAGAGTTTAGCACTCCCACATCTCACGTACACGAAATGCCACAGCACAACCGACGGAAGCCCCTCTCCTTCCACCGCAGCTCTGAATGATGCAAAAGCGATGCAAGTGCGAAGCCAGGTCTGCTACAAGGTGGCCATCTGGGAGAGGTCTGCCAGCCCCACAGCGAACGTCAGGAGCAGAGGCCAACTCGCAGAGATCCTGCCAGCTGCGGGAGTGGGAGGAGGAGGGGTTGGCGGTGCCAGCAGGCCAGCGCCAGCGCCGGGGAAATCAGGCCGGCCGGTTTGGCTGCTTGGCTGAGTGGCTGCGTGGTTGGCTCAGGGATCACGTTGCACCGCTGTGCAAACTCGAGCTCGGCGCAGCACCTGTGCCCCCCCCCCCCCCCATCCATCCCTCCGATCGCTCGACGGTAGGACTCACAGATGCTCGCAAAGCTCCAGAGGACAGCGTACAGCTCCCTGCTCTCTCTGAAGTCGGACCAAAATAACCACAGGTGACTGTGCATCGACAGGGGGGGTGTGCAGGCTTTTTAAAGCTCGGATGAGGCATCTTGCAATTCACGAAACGCCTCCGGCTCTGCTATGACGACAGGTGAGGAGATAAAAACGCTGCACGCTGTCACAGCAAATTGCATCACTAAACACCAGCATACCCCTTCATCCCTCTCTCCCTCTTTCTCCCACTATTTTGATTCTTTCCTTTAGCAACAGGTGAGAGAAACTTCTGGAATCGATTGGCCTTCGGCGTGCAATGAAAACTGATTAGCGGGTGAAGTGAAATGAAGTTAACTCAAATGGATTTCGCCTGGTACCTGAAGGGCACAGGCAGAGATCTCTGGACGGATCTTAACATCAGAGCTGTTTCCAATGCAATCACTCCACCAATCAATGGGAACAATTAAAGGAGTTCCACGCAGTGACGGTGATGACACAAAATCAGTCAGTGGTGTTACTAATGATGGCATGTATGGATAGGTTGTCAAATCTGACTGTGAAGCAATCCTGCATGTCACAGAAAGAAACAAGTCATATCTGAGCGATAAGAAAAGACAGAGTCACTCCATTTTACTCAACACCTAAACAGGAAGTTGAGACTCAAAGAAAAGACTGCAGTTATGTGTTTTTAGTCAGCTGTCAATGTAATTACAAGATAAGTAGAAGGGCTGCCTTGAGAGACAGCCGATGTCAAGGCAGCATAACAGAGTTGACGATTTCCAGGCATGCAATTTACAGAGGAGCATTAATGGCGATGATGATGATGATGGTGGTGATGATGACTTGTGAAAGGCAGTGTTAGGGAAGCACTCTGCAGCTCTGCCAGATAACTTTAAATTGTCCATAATCACAGGATCTGAGAGTGTATAGGCTGACAAAGTCACACAAAGACATCAAGCAGTGTAGCAACGCACAAAAATTGTCCACACAGATAACAATTTGACCACATTACTTAAGCATAATTATGCATACATTTCCCCGCTTTTGCCGTAACACACAACACATGTGAGGAGCCACAAGAGGGAAGGAGGAGGACTCCACTGCAGTCTGAGTTCGGAGGGCTTGCACATCAATAACGGGGCGAAGTGAGGTAGATGAAACACATTACTTTGACCTAAAGAGCTCAGTAATTACATTTGGCATTTTGACAAGTGTTTAGCTGCATTGAAGGTCAGTCCTGTCAGCGTACGAGATCTATGCTAATCCACTCAGACGGAAGAAAACGAGGAGACAAAAAGTCGAAGGGAGGAAAGAAAAAGGTCCAGACGCAACTGATGCCTTTGTAAAAGTAACTTGAACCCTTCCTCCACCGGCTCATCAGGATCTGGTTTGAAGCTCAGTAACAGACAGAGACCAGTTGTCAGAAATAAGTCCAACATGGATTCCTCCTCTGCAGATGCAGCCACTGGACAACCTCTAATTTTGTAGTTTTCTTTTTTGCATCATGAACGGACAACTGGCTCCTGTATGATCAGTGGAGACACAAGTTGTTAGTAATACTAAGTAACAAATGAAACTGAATTGAATTTTGGTTCAGTTAGGTTTTCACATGGAAACCAGGCAACTGTCCCAGGGTCCTGCATTATTACCAAACCTTGAGGCCCTCTCATTTCTTTATTGTGTTCGCATGGAGGATATTCCCATATAAATCTGTTCAGTGTGCTGCCATGTTTGCCTGGCTGCTGTTTGTTGACTGAAAAAGCTAAAATGTCTGCAAGCTGCTTTTTCATTCATCTTTTAGTTGATTTGGACTTTTCTGGTAAAGTGTTGCTGAGTGCCTGAGAAGTATTAATGGATGTGTTCAGTGTGTCCTCTCTTAGAGAACATCTGCCTGTTCGTCTTTTATGAGTTCATCAAAATTAAACAAGTCAAAACACAACTACTCCAGAAGATACAATGCTTTATTTCTGAACGTTTCCACTATCTTGCCTTATTGAGGCCGCAGAAAGCACTGCAAAGTCGAGAAGAGTTGTGAGACTTTTGGTGTAATTTTGATGGATTTGTATTTAGGAGTAATCAGAAAAAGGAAAAGACTCAGTCAGAAGGAAGGCCAGGACACTGGAGGGCAAAATAAAAACTAGAAAATGACCCAAAGACAGAAAGCCATGTACTGGCTTCACAGCATTTCAGCAACATTCATATTTTCCTCATGCTTTCGCATACATACGCAATAGATTTTGTTAGTAATGTGGGAAAAAAATCACACACATACACAAACCCAAACTAAACTCTAAAGTCTTTGATTGATATGTGAACTAGATGGGAATGACAAACACTTCCCGCCACTTTTTCTTTTAAAGAGTTATTCCATTAATTAGCATGTAAATTAGACATTCACTGGTTCCATCGCTCCAGGGCGACAGTGTCTTTTTAACTTATTAAACTGATAGTGACCCCTCTGCAAGCAAATTATTTACATGTCAACACACAAATCAAACCTCAGAAGTGGCATCAACTCACTGAGGGAGCGGCTATTGTCTGCCCATAACAATGACGGGTTAGGTTAACTCCAGAAACAACTGATGGCAGGAAAGGTGGCGACGGTCTGAAAGTGACCGCCGCCGGCAGCAACTGTCCAAACCGTCTATAGTCCCCAGAGTGGACAGCTTTCAGGCATGTGTGAGCAACTATCTTCACACTAAGAGGTGTGATTAGCATGTATGCAAAAACAAGTGCTGTTGGGATAAAAAAGTCGACGTGGAATGAACAGACGGTGCGGGGATAAGGCTATCTCAGCTGCTCTCCTCCTGCTTTAAGTGCTAATTGAGCTGCCCGCTGTCCTGACCCTGACCCTCCGCCTATTCACAGGGTCCCGTTCTCACGGCCGTGACGCACCGCTGGAAGTAGCCTCTGGGTCCCCCGCCCACCCTTGGCTGGACAATGAGGGTCACCACCTCGCTGCCCACCATCTTGACATCCACCCCCACGTTTGACAATGGCCCCTGGTGGGCCCGCTGTCTCTCACAAAGGGTGGACGCACGTGACAGAAGTGGCAACGTGGCTTCTTAAAATGCAACACCAGATCTGGCTGGCCTGGCTGCATTAATCGGACCTTTTGGCACCTGGAGGCCGGGGTCACAATCGATCCGGTGTTAGAGGGAGAGAGATGAGATTTAAACTGGACTCCTGCAATCAAGTCTGCAGCCACAACTGGCCTCATGTTTTGTATTAAATTACAAGAATACAATACATTGGCACATTGAAGTAACGACATTTATCTAGGTATATTTACTCCAGCAGTGTGCTTTACTTGAGTATTTCAATTTCAGAGTTCTTAATACTTTTACTCCACTACATCTACTTGACTTTAATTCAGTCCTTTAATAAAAAACATATTATCAGCAAGTAAAATCTGATCCATTAGTGCATAAATATGCAAAACTCCACCTTTATGACCTACAACATTAAAATGTTGCTTACGTGTTGTTGCATCAGTAATTACAGTATATTCCTGTTACATAATAATAACAACAGTATAGGAGGGCCGATGGGCTATAATAAGTACTTTATGTAATAACAATATAAATGTAAATTTAAATGATATCTACTACTGTGCTACTACTACTACTGATTATCATTATCAATAATCGTAGGTGGAATAATAATAATTTTGAATAATAATAATATTCATTCATTCATTCATTAACCATACTGCTTATCCTTTTAGGGTCGCAGGGGCGCTGGTGCTAATCCCAGCTGAGATTTGTCCCTGGACAGGTCGCCAATCTATCACAGGGCATAATTACTGCTAATATATAGACCTCTATAAATAATATATGTCTACATTTAGCTAAATAGTTATGAAATGCCCTTCAGAGAATTATTAATGACAGAATATTAAACCACAATTATTGGATGAAAATCAGAGAATATTTCCCAATAATAATAATATTTCATAATGTTTAATTTAATATCTTTTAGACTTCTTTTATACTGTATATTGTCAGTTGTCCATTTGAATATTGTCATGACTCATTTCCTGAATATTAGAAACATTTAATTCGACAGCACCACAGACAACAGTCTTCAGAATGACGACATTAAAGGATCTGAATTGTTCCTCCACCATAACTCCTTCTTTAAACATTTATCTGTCACTCTCTGACGTCTTACTGATTAGTTCGTGGAGATTAAATCAAATAAAAGTGAATTATTTTTAACACAGCTGCCACAAGCTTTCCACCCAAACACACAAGTTTGTGACAGAGGAGATGGACGTCCACTCGCTACCATCAGCTGCCGAGTGGCCATAAATGATGATAAAACGGCGTCGTTACAGTGGCTGTGTAAAGCTTAATGTTTCAGAAAAGCACTATAAACCCCAGCCAGGGGGGATGATGTACACTTTGGGATGGATTGATATTCTAGTTGAATATGACAAACGACACTTTAAAGACGGCCCGCCCACACTATTGCACTTTAGCTGAGAGGACGCTGTATTTCATTTCGAGCACGTTCTGTCAAATGTTTGCATTAATAACAATCGAGGCTCATCCGTGACCCCGCAGAGCCAGCAGGAGCGCAACGCCAACAATAGCACTTAAAAACAGGAGAGAAGCTGTTGCATAATCAGCACGAAGTGTGTGTCTGTGAGTGTGTGTGTGTGTGTGTGTGTGTGTGTGTGTGTGGGTGGGTGACAGAGAAAGCGAGAGTGAGTGTGTGTATGAAGGAGGTGGGGTTGCAATTATCAAGCAGGGATAAGATGTCGGGAAAAAAATAGACAGTGAGCTACTTGTGTAAGTTATTTTGACAGGGCCAATTTCCCTGTGCAGGTGATTTGGACTCTGTGTGTGTGTGTGTGTGTGTGTGTGTGTGTGTGTGTGTGTGTGTGTGTGTGTGTGTCAGGAACTGGGCCCAGGGAATATCAGGACAGGTCTCTTTCTCTCTCTCTGGACTGACAGCTTGGCTAATGGCAAACATTCCTCCTCTCTTTATTCCCCACTTCATCAACACCCTCGCCTCATTACCGTGAGTCACACTGTAGCCCAGTACACACACACACACACACACTCACACACACCTGAAAGATTACTACTGAGTCCCTCTGCGTGCGACAGAACAGGCAGGTCTGAGACATTTTGACTCGGAGGATCTTGAAACAGAATCACTGAGGAACTGTCGCTTTAGAAAAAAAAAAAAAAAGGTGGTAGACAAAATCCCAGAAAATCTCACAATGAGCAGGTCCACATGCACATTTTTATCCAGGTTCTGAGTCTTTCTTGAGTCCTGGATTGATCATAATCCGAATGTGATGTTTACAAGGAACATGCATCTAAACCCTGTGCCAGATTTAAGTTTGCCATATGATGACAGCAAAAGAGAAATTTATCCTTCATGTTAACAGTGTCACACACACAAACTTTGCGTTTATCATAACATTCCCCAGCATCCTGGGTGCTATGAGGGCTTATACAACTTTCTAAAACTACACAAACCATAACAATGAGTGTAACAACCTGATCATAGCTGAAATACAACAGTGCATGTAAACACAGTCAGTATAATGCAACAAATCCCATGAACAAATGCTAAAACTGTCTCACTGAGTATTAAAGGAAAATGTTTGTTGCACTACTATTGTGAGATGCTATTATTCTGCCCCCTGCATGTAGAGATATATCCTTTGTTGCTCATCTTTCTGTTTTGATAGCGGGGTGCTGCTTTTATACAGTGAAATGTGTCTATAGTTGCATACAGTATTTTACTGGATATGTTTCTCTTGGAAAACATCACCGCTCATGTTGAACTTTCATGGGTCAACCTTACAAATACAGAATGTGATCTGTGACTGTGATGTTTTGTTTTTTTTATTAACATTCTCCAATCAGTCAAACTTTAAAAATTCAGAGACAGTGAATTATGTATTATTCACCCAAATTACTTACAATCACTCACAGTATGTGTGAGCACAATCAGTCGTGTTCTGGCACAGCCGAGTGTGAGCTAGCTCTGGCCTATAACTAAAAACATGATCAGATTCGGTGAGATTTTGAAAGGTATAGATCTCTGGATCAAACTGAGCAGAAACCACAGTCTAGGCTGGATCTGGAGCGCAGTTCATCACAAACTGGCCTCCGACTGGATTAAACCTGCTGAGGGGCCAAGCCATTTAGGCTACCTGAGGCGCACATTAGCTTAGGCTGCCCAGATGTGCCTGTTTTCAACAGGTCTGCAGGAGCTGTCCCCGGAAATCTCCCTATTTTTAATTGTGAATTAATTACAGATCAGATAAAGGGGCGACCTGACAACTTAAACAATAAAAAAGAGATTGGCTGATGTCTTGCGTTGTGCTTGTTCTGGCCAACAGAGGGCACTGGCTGCTAGCTATAGCAGCTTCATATCTTCTTCTACTACTAACCACTTGTTTGTCTGGTCTTAGAGAAAACTGCTGTATAAAACTCAAGTGAATCCACAACATAACCACCAACATCTTTTCAAGACAGGAAGTAACCCAGGGTCAGAATCAGGGCTGGGGTTATGGGACAGAGGAATCTGTCATTACCAGGTGACAGGTAGCTGACTTGTAGACATACAATCTACTTGGATGTAGGCTACTATGCAATCATCAAATATAGAGAGTAAGGGAGTAAAACCAGTGATGCAAGGAGAGTGAAGAATTGGAGTGAAGAAAAGGAGCAAAGAGAAGTTAAGACCTAAATTTATCAGTCGGTCTTCACCATAGTTTATTACAGTACAACAGTTACCATGGTCGAAAATACATGAAACCAAAACCGACATCCTTTTTTATTTCATAGATAAAAACATCAGATATTTTAATGATAAATTAACGGTCTAACTGTAAATGTGCCTGGTTTTCATTTCAGAAATGCGGTCACCTTGCATTAACTAACATATTACCCGGAGGCAGCTTTGGTAGTAGTGCCAAATTTAAATAAAGGGCCCCATGGTATCTTTATTTCTTTAAAGTGAGGTATCACTTGAAAGATTTTGCAGTGGAGCATAACTGTGAGGAATCGGACTAAAGTGTTTGATGTGATGGTGGAAGGGGATTGTTCAGTGCTAGTTCAGTGCTGGGGCACCTTTAAGTTCCTGTCCCCTTTTTTCGTTGGTGGCCTTCTTATTAAGTCAGTGTAGTAGCCCTTTAGCTACCTAGCTCTCCCACTAGCTGATTGTTCCTCTTAGCTCAGTGAACTGGATTCTTTTAGGTACAATAAAGACTGTGAGAAAACTCTTTTCGTATTTGCATAATACGTTAATTAAATGACACAATAAATTTCTGGTGTCTCTTTCTTTCCTGTCTGTTTTTTTTAGGCATTTATCCAATGCTGGGATGGTGTTCCATGATGGAGCCAAACATGGCTTCCTTTGCTGCAGGCTTCCTTTCAAATGCGCCAATGCCAAAATAGTTAGCCAAACTGAAACCAAACTGAACACAGAGGAAAAGAAAAACTTGCCATGAAGTTTCAGCATGGGTATAACACAATTCTCAGAGGGAGGAAAAAAAAAAGAAAAAGCTGAGGAGTCAGAAGTTTTGAAAAATGTTCATGTGGGGCCTCAGGTGCAGCAGCAAACCAATGATAATGGCCTGTCTTTTTCTCTGTCAGTGCAAAGACAATATTACTCAGCCAAGGAGAACCTACCAGCCACGTTGGCCACATCTGCAGTGCTGACGTTCTGAGTGTTCGGGCTCACTTTGAAGGTCACAGCAGGGCCCTCCACCCTGCATAAAACACAAACACACACATACACACAGTTAGAAGGTTCACAAAGGAAAAGACACCCTCATCTATTTTCCACAGTTGTTTTTTCAGAGACAGGGAGAAAAGCAGCCGTGCTCATTAAAGCTCAGCTATACATGGCACTTAAAAAAAAAAAAAAAAAGGCTTTAACCTGTGGCGATCCTTTAGGCTGTTGCAATCCCAATCACCACTGTGAGATAACCTCTTGAATCTCAATGTAATGTGCCCGCCAGCATTTAAGCACGCTGGGAAATGAAGAGAAGGGGGTCAGGGGGATGAGAGGATTTTGGTCATCAACAAGAGGGATGCTGAGATACGTGATTCTCCAACGAGTGAATGCATTTCCAGCAGCCTGGCTTATAACAGATTTACATTTTGATTCGATGTATGGTGTTTGCAACACATATAGTCCTGTAGATGTAAATCAAGGGTGACGGAGAGTGGGACGGCGAGAAAAGGCAAGGGGGGAAAACGAGAAGATAACAAAAAGGGCAGAAAGGCCCCCCCCACCCCCCTGTTCGTACAACATTCATATCAATGAAGCAGCTTGAATTGAAATACTGAGGGAAAAACAGAGAGATACTGGGTGGTCAGAGGCGGAGCGATGTCGCCCAATGTGATTAACCTTTTGTTTTTCCTGCTGTAATTCAGACTAAAGGCCCAGCAGGAAAGATATATTACCATGTCCCCCTCCAGGACGCATTGTGAGCTGCTATAGGAAGTGACTGCTGCTGTAACAACACTGTTATAAAATATGGTGACATCAGTAATGGAGCAGGTCCTATCCTAATGCTGCTGGCGGAAAAAAAACATTCAAAATGTTTTCATGTTTTCAGAAAAGTGGTTTTCATTTCAGGTTGATGGATTTGAATTGCTGCACTTTCATTGTGGGTTTTGAGTGTGTTTTTGCAGGCTGTGGGGTGCGCCCCTTCAGTTTCAGTTAAAAAAAAACAAAACAAAAAAAAAAAACAACTAACTGCACCAAATGTCATTTGAAAATTAAAATAAACTAATAGGAGAAGCAAAAATAATTAAGAGAAATGCAGAAAATAAAAGCAAATGTGACTTTTATGCAGAATACCACCACATACAGTAACATGTAATTTCTCAGTACTGATATTTTTTGCTGTTTTGCACAAAATGACCTACATGTGTAGTGAGATTTTACCTAGATTAAGTTACATTTAAGAGGTTTTCTCCTGGACGTTCTGACAAAATCTGGAAAATTTTCTGATCAACATTTGTGTAACCGTCAAATCGGCAGGGCTTCTACAGAGGCACTGGCCTTAATTTTCCAAAAAAAAAAAAAAGGAAAAACTTTTAGATAAACAGCTGTCGTTTGACATTCCCAGCCATACAGTTACTTTAACTGCTGTTGTGGCTTTTTAATTGGGTTTCTAGGGCCCTGAGGTCAGTGTATCAAAGAAAAACACAAACAGCACCAAACTCACATCCACCAGGTTTTTATGCAGCAGTAATGTTATACTCTAATGTTTAAGGTGCAATAACAAACTAATTAGAGCGGGTCAAATTAATGATCCCCGGGGGAAACTTGGTTAAGCGTGCTTGAATAAAAAAAAGAAAATAAGAGAACCTTTTTTGCTACTGTTATGGACTCCACTATGTGCTGTCCTGTTCTATACTGTACCGGCCACTATATTCCACATAAGAGCTGTGTTGGAGTCTTATCTGAATATAAATTAGAGCAGACAAAGAGACTCCACACCATGTACCAGCTCCTCATTTTTCTGAGCATTGTTTCTCCTCTGAGGTGGATATATTTGTCACATCTACGAAGTGATTCATCAGCCGACGCAGGCAAAGTCTCCGTGTGTGATGAAGACGGAAAATCACTCATGTTGAATTGATCACATATCCATCTGTCGGCCTCTGGCACCCAGGACAGCTCCCGCACAAAGACACCACATTGACTGTAAATAACCTCGTCACTCACTGGGGCAAAGGCGCTGACAGGAGGTGACTCCTACATCTTCTGTTAGTATTTATCATTATCATTTGGAAAAAACAATGGTAAGACTGATATCACGTTAGAACAAAAGATGATTATAGACATGATATTATTAAGCAAAGGATTCAGCTCGAAACTTGAGACCTGTAAACCCAGAAGCCTTCGACATGGCTATCATCCATGAAAACACCTGTTAAAAATCTAATACTTATTTTTTACAGCATTCTATAAGTGATAAATGCATCACTATATGTGTTTTAACTGAAGACTCACTTGTATTGGTATTCCAAAACAAACAAACTTGTAAATGGTCTGATATCTTTGACCTTTGGTGCTTTTAATCCAGCAGCAGCAGTGAGGTGTGTTAAACTGAAATGATATATCCTACTATCTGGAAAAAAGTGACAGCTACCCTTACGATATGATTGACAAGAGAAACAAATCCTGCCATGTTTAGAGATAAAACAAAAGTTCAGTCTTTGGTTGAAAGAGTCACAACATCTTTATAGACTGGATGCTCCTTTTTCGTAGATACTAAAGGATTTAAAGGACTAAAGCTTTTTAATTTTCCCCTTATAAATTTAAAGTGATGAGAAAGACAATTCTTCAAAACAAAGTGGAGCTAATACCCTGAAATCGCAATGTTGGTAATGAGTTATATATTTGTCAGTGGTGGGAGGAGTTATAAGATCCTTTACTGAGGGAAGACGTATTAGCATTAAAATGTACTCGAGCATCCAAAGTAAAAGTACTGTTGATAAAAAAGTAAATATTGTTCCACTGACTTCCACTGACATGCAGCACGTCAGAAATGACAATCTGAGGGTCAATTAAAGACCCTTTTTTATGATCTTATTTCATTGTTGACTGTCAAAGCGGAATCTAGAGACTAACTATGAATTCCAGCCATAAGATTCTGTAAATGAACTGGAATAAAAATATAATATTTTCTGGAAGGAAAAGAAAAGAAAGTGCAAATATAAAAGTGCCACAGCCTCAAAAGCTCTATAATAAGAATACAGACACTCAAAACTACAGCATATTGAACATAAGAAAACATGGTCATGTTTCTTCGCTGTGAAAATCTTCACCTTTTGTTGTTTGTGAGTGAGTGCAACAAATCGAATTTTTTAAAAATGAGTGAAAAGGTCAGTTGTACCTGCTACAAATTTTCTTGTTTTATTTGTTTCTAGGATAAAGTTGTTTTTCTGATTCAAGCTTTTTATTTAATTTATGAAAAATAGGGCTGAAAACTGGAACTCGATGAGGTTTCTATCCAACAGCAGCTGATTGAGGAATAACTGCGCATATACGATAGGATCCAAAGGTCTGGATCCCACTGTACATTATCAATTGAAAATGGTGATGGCAGATTTTTTTTACTCTTTACTCCAGAGAACAAGACAACAAGACATTTGAGACTCATAACTAGGACTAAATGACTGATAAATATGTAGATATTTTTTTGCAGAGTTCACAGCTCTGGCCTCATCAGCCAACATCCGGTCCATCATCCTCATCATCCTAGCACCCAGCCAGTTTAGGCCCGCTCTCTCCTCCTAGTGGTGACTTTCTGATATGACCCTTCAGCTCAGACACAGACATTACATCACCTCGACCCTCCTGTATCAAAAAAAAAAAAACCCTCCAGTCTACACTCAGTGACGGTTACACAACAGCCATCATTATTTGGCGGCCAGCTACAGTCAAAGGCTCTGCGAAGCCACCCACATCAACGCTTCCCTCCCGCCTGCTGATTCGCCCTCAACCACTATCAGGCCACGGCGGCAGCTAAAAACATTTCCAAGGCCATTCTGCTGAAAGCGCTCACCATCAGGATTATCTAATCAGTATCGAATTGTTCCAAATGAAACGTAAGGGTGTGAGTCATTCTCCAGGTTTGTTTTGTGTCCTGGCGCAGTGTGTAGGCTCACTTCTATGATTCATGTGTTGCCAGTGTGGAAGTTTTGCTGCAGGCTCATTGACCTGCCGCTGCTCTCTGGCTTCAGCCCCAAGAGGAAATTGCTAGAAAAGGGAAGTTTTGTTGTCTTTTCGGAGGCTGAGGTTGCACAGGTCGTTAACTACTTTGTTCAGAGACGTTTTCTGTTGTTCTAATATGCTAATCTGGTGCTGCTGTGTGAGGTGTAAGGTTGAGGTGCCTGCAAGTGTTGCTGCTTGGAAAACGGATGAAGGGTAGTTTGTACTGTGGCTGAGATGCAGGACGAATGTATGGGCAGGAAAGAGGGAGGGACATGTATCCAGCTCTGACTTTATACAGTACTTTCAGTTCAGGTACAGTCAACACAAATACAAACAGTTGACAAACAGTTCTTTCTAAGAACAATGTTGTCATCATTTTGGACAATTCACAGACTGAAAACACTTTTTAGTGGAGCTTCTTTCCTCCAAAGAAGTTGTTTTTTAACTATTTTTTCCAATTCACATTCACAGTCACATTATATCAAAACTATCTGTATTACATTACATTCGACTAGGGTATGTGGGAAAATGTGAATCTTAGAAAAGCTGGTGAACTATCTATCTCTTTAAAAATGAATTAGGAAGGTCGACATATAATACACATATTAAAAAGCTATAAATATATATGTCACTTTCTTACTGTTTCAGATAATCTTTGTCACTAGGGGCCTTGAAGTTGTTGATTTGATAGTGATGATAAGGGGCTGACCTTTGACCTAGGTGACTGACATGAAATTGAGTCGCTGCAGCTTCAGAAGATAAAACTCTTCTCAATCTGATCTGAAGCTTTCTGAGCCGTACTCCGTCCTTCAGACTGATGAAGCCAAACCAGGTAATCAATGACGATGATAGTACACCATGTTCTCTCCGTCACAACGCTGTTAACAGATGTCAAGACAATTCTGCTCACGCTGAACTTGTTCGGGTATCTGCTCAGGTCAGATAGATGTAACACACTTTTCAAGACCCATTAGTCTGAAGTACGACTCATTTTGGTGAGTTTGAGCAACAGTATGGTAACTGAGAAAAATACTTCACACTGCTGCTGTCTCTCAACCTGTAGTCTATCATATATTGAAAATACTTCACAACTGCAGCTTTACGTGTTGAATATTCAACACTGTAAATATTCATCACTCATGTTTACCAATTACAACTTACACTTTTATTCTTATCAGAGCATCGTGGCAGCAACATCTCTGTGTTCACACTCTAAATAAACCACCTTAGCAGTCAATCAAGGCAGGACAGTTCTTCTACACATAAGATGACTTATATTAACAAGAGACACAATTATAGTTCTTGCCAGAGATAATGGTGGAGTTACAGCTGTCAACTAAAAGAACTGCTTTTAAACTAGTCGCTGCCAGTATAGGTATTTATGTCAACTGTGTCATTGTTCCCAAATATCTTAAATTCATATTGTGTAGCCAAGCTTTGTTCAAATCCAGAATTTGAAAAAGCTTTGAAACATGTCAGATTTAATTTGGGGGAATATAAAATAATATATAAATTAATATTTACAGTTGATGAAATGGGTGTGAATTCAATCGGTGTATACACCCTTAGTCACAAGCTTATCATTTTCTAAACTTAGATTTAAATAATGGGAAATACAAGTTGGAAAGTGGATTTTTAAGAGTTTAAAAGAGTAAATGAAAAAGCTCTGTGTTTGAGGCACAGGGCGGTAAAGAGAAGAGGCATGCTGGGTAAATCAGGAGTGTTGGCAGGCTCAGAGTCAATCTAAAGCCTTTGTTTCTGGGCTTGCTTCCTCTGGTGAAGGTGACTGTCTTTACCACAGTGGTGAGGAACCAGGCAACCTCAGAAAATAAGCGTGGCACCGCTGACAAATTGTCAGGGCGGCTCCCCCTGCTGGGCTTTCACTGTGCTCGCAACAAAAGAGACCCCTGGCTTCCTCCCTCTCTCTCTGTGTATCTATATCTCTCTCTCTCTGTCGCTCTCTCGCTTTCTCTGCCTCCAATCCATCACTCTGCCCAGTGTATAGCTCCCTCCTGTCACTCCCAGAATGGCAGAACAAAGACAAAAGGTGCATTAGAACAGGAGAACAGTACGGGCCACCCAGGGACTCAATCCAGCAGCCGAGCAGCACGGTGAGGTGCCGCGAGAACAACAGGCCGTGTGGTGGGGGTGGGCATAGAGAGTGTGTGTGTAAAGGTATGCATTTGACTGTGTGTGTGTGTGTGTGTGTGTGTGAATCATACCACCCCCAGCCACCCAATCCCCACATTCACAAATCCATGAATGTCCACATGAATTTTTCTGTTTTAGTCTCAGTTCAGTTTAGTTTAGAAGTTGCTTAATTTACTGCAAGAAAACCTCAGGACACACACACACACACACACACACTAACAGCATCAGTGTTCAGGTGTTAAGTGAACACATTCTCAGTGTTTCTATCAGTTCTAACAGTGTAAAAAAGTTTCTACCTGCCGCCGGTCAAACACATTACATAATCAACACCAAGTGGCTGTCATTGAAAAATCAGTGCTTGATAATAGCAAAAAAAGTTCTGTACAAATGAGATAAGAGGGAAATAATCCAAAGTGATTCTCCACAGAAGACAGTAATCACCATTTCATAATTGGTCTCTATAATGTTACAGAGCACTGCGTATACTTTGTGTTTTTTAAATTCTTAACTCTTAATTACCTTAAGAATTTTTTTGTTTTGTTTTGTGAGCTGCTTGATGAACATCAACAGTTTCATTTTCTCTGCCATCCTGTTAAGTGTTGCATTGTGAAGTTGTTGTGTCCCTGTGCAGTGCACTTTAAAGAAAATACTGGGTTACAGTTAACATTTAGCAGTGGCTATCAAAGTGGGGAGGGGCATGACAGAAAAAGGTTAAAAACCAAAGGCAGATAAGATAAAACTGGGATAATGGAAATGATGCTAACATAAATAATGTTTTGCCTAGGAGGTATGCAAGTTTGCTTTCCTCTTTATTGCACTATTAGCAGGGGATAATTTGCTAATACTTGTCACTGTGTGTTCTACCTTAGTCAAGTAGCAGTTGTGGTCTTTGGAATATGTATTGCTGTATTCATCTGAGAGAAAAGGTGCTTGTGCTTTGATGAACAGGTGCATAACAATGGTCACAGTGTCAGCCATGGAGGAAAGTAATTGGAAAAAGGAAGATAATTTGAAAACAGCAACTAAAAAAAAACTGTTCTGTGGCTCTTTTATAAGAGACCAAAACAGCTGGAGGGGGAAGACAGAGCGAGATGTTGTGATGCTCTATTTCATGAGTTTGATTGGCTTCCTGGCAATTTGGAAGTGCTGTGAAGACTAGCATTATAGGCGGGGGTGGTGTGTGTTTGTGTGCGTGTGTGTGTGTATGTGAGGTACATAAAGTCAACTTTACTTGTTAGAAGTTTATTACAGCTTGGTTTGGTTTGATTTTCAGTTTGGACCATCATTACTATCAGTATTCATTTCACTGTTCTCAACGTATTTGATGAAATCTGGGAACAAGGCAGCATCATTAAAACTAGTTCAGTCGAGGCAACAAACAAGAAAAAATTATCATAAACATCAAGCAACTGTAGTGACCCACATTTGTAAGAGAAAACAAAGGTTAATGTTAAAATTCTGGTTCATACTGTCTGTTATAAACACAGATCACAGTTTACAGACCTGACTCAGACTTACAGTTGTTGTGAATGCACAATGTTGTCCTACGCAATAAAGGAACAATACCAACCTTTCAAGTATGCCCTGGTTAGATGACCTGGATAAATTGTTGGCTTATTTACACCCTGTCCGATGACCTGACTCAGTGTTTCCCGACAGTTTTTATGACCCCTTAAAAAACAGCAATAGCTACTTGTTACCTCTTATTATAGTTCATAGCCTATATGTGCACAATTCAACTAAAGGGCTTAAAGAGCTGAAAGTATCAAATATTGCCAAAAAAAGCACAGAGCCTCTCTTCTGATTGGCTCACTGACCTGTTATTACTAGAGCTCCAGAAAGAAGCCTGTGAGAGGAGATGTAAAGCTACACTGAGACGGTCTATCATTACTCTAAGAGGTGATGGTCAAAACTGGATTAAGACCCGAAAACTGAACCTACAGGGAAAGAGCACTTGTTTGAAATCATCCAGGATATTTATTCAATGAAAAAGTTGACATACTAATTGAAAATTAAAAGACATATCTTCAACAAGAACTGGAAGAAATGGACTATATACATTAAGAGTGTTGCTATCAAACGGATAGCACGAACGAATGGACAATTTGAGAAAGACTGAACTGAAAAATACCATTTCGTCTGTAATGCCCGTGACATTGTTCATGTTTATGTTTGTTTATGTCTGGAATTGCAGGAGTGATGCACTGTATGGATGTGCCTGTTGTCAACAAAAAGGGAAAGAAATTTAAAATAAAGTTTAAAAAAAAAAATGGATTAAGACCCAGGTTAAAATAAATCTCGCAATACACCTTTAAATTCCTTTTCTGATAAGCTTTTTAACTGTGACCAGAGAGGCCTGTACTGAAACACACGCACACTTTTATTTACACATATGTATCTTGCACTTACTGACTATAATCCCGAGCAGTGTGTTCAGTTGCAAACCACTGCAGTGGCACTTGTTTTGCTGTTGCTGCTCGCCGCATTGAAAATGTTCACAACCCACTGCAGAGTCACCTGTGCTAAAATAAAGCAACAACTCTAAACAGGGAGAGAGGGAGAGATTGAAAGTAACAGACGACAGACAGAGAGAGAAGACAGAAATAACTTGAGACAAGAGAGAAGAAGAGAGAAGAAGATTGAAGGAGAAGGAGGACGAGGAAACTGAGGAATAGATGGAGGCAAAGACTGAGAGAAACAGATAATAACAGAGAATGAGTGAGAGACAGAGAGAAAGAGAAAGGGTTCAGGCAGAGTTCAGTCTCATTAATAAATGATTGGATTCAGCGGTTCGACTCCAACATGTCAATAACCCGGACAAGCAGCTCCTCATTGCTTCTTTCTCCCCCAGAGCAGGAAAATATGTTGACAGAATGAAAATAAGACGACGTCCTTGGGTTTCGACTCTGTGAGGGCAATGTTTTCTCTTCTTTTTTCCACTTCTGATTTTAACGTCCTGTGCCACTGGAAGGTCTCCCTGTTTTGATCCCACCAGTTTGCCCTCTCTGATCTGACATGCTGGTGAGGGGGCGTGACTGTGGATGAGCCGACGCCGCTCATTCTCTACGGGGAATATTTGAAGAGTTTCAGTATGTGATGCTCGTCCTTTGAGAAAATTGCCTCCCACTCAAGCCTACAGGTAGAAAGTGGCTGTTGTCGAGAACATAAAGCGCACTATGGATGTGAGTCATCCACAGACCTCTGCTCCTACAGTCTTTCTATTCTGAAGAAGGAGGCTTCTGTGATTTTGAAATGTTACAGTGATGAATTTCAAGCCTTTTCCAAATGTAATTCTTAATTTAGTTTAATTGCTTGGCTGTCTGACAGTTGGTGGGACTACATGTCCACAGGGGCTGTTACATTACAGGGCAAAGAGAAGGACTTTATACGCATTAAAATGTTTTTACTTTACCTAACACACTGCTGGTGGGTGTGTGTGTGCTGGTTTACTATAGACTGTGTTGGCCCAATCATGATCCACACATCGTGAGGACTCGTCTTCATCCTAGGAACTGAAAAGTTTACCTGAACAACTTTTTTTTTCCTTTTTGTCTGTTACTGCCTTTTGACAGTTCTGGATCCAAACACAGATTGAAATGTTCTTCGCATTTTTTAAAATTATTATAGTAAGAAATTTCAAGGATTGTGCAGATTTGGTGGATGTTTGCACTTCCAGTTCTCCCTAGTTGTGATCATGTTTAAACAGATATATCAGACTGTAACAATATTCATTAAAACTGACATCTGTGCACGCATTTTTTTCTGCGCTGACCAAAGGTCTGCAGCAGAGGCCGGTGTTGGCACTGTGCTGGAGAGTGACTGACAGAGAAGCAACTACTGCATACGTACGAGAGCTCTGCGAAGTCGGTCATCTGGATTTTGGCCATGCGAGCCAGGACCTCCATCAGGTGGAGACCTTCATCTGTCTGCAGCCCACTGATGACAGTGACGAGGAGGCAGGAAGAAAGAGGAGAAGAGAGGAGGACAGAGAGAAAAGGTAGGATGAAAAACAGAAGAGTAATTAAATGTCAAAAAATTTTCAGAAACAGTATTGTGTTATTTATCATACAGTGTGTCCATTCTCCTAGAAAACTGGTTGCAACTTACTTTTCATTTTATGTGCAACAATATTAATGCAACCACAATCATCTGTTTAGATGCAGTGGACAGTATTTCTGACAACATGCAAGCAAATGGTTTGCTTTGCACTGTCTATCACAAGAGGACAGATTTTTGAGTTGCTGTTTGTTCTGTCATTTTTCACATCATTACTGATCAGAGTTCAGTTTCCTGTCACACTCAAACGGAAGATACCAATAAATACCAATAAATATGTATTTTTTTACTACAATTTAGGTCCATAACATATCTAAATAAGGTGCTCGTTAAGGTAATGAAATTTTAAAGTGCACGAAGCAGAGTTAAAATTATTAGGCAAAATAGTTTTTCTTCCATTCATACGACTACAACTCAGTATCTGTTAAGATTAGACTTGTATTATGTGGCGACGTGAGGTAAACTCTGATGAGGGTAAAAGAAAATGTTAAAAATTCACGTGTCATAAAGTCAAGGTTTTATAACTTCCTAACTGAGCAAAATAAAAATTAGAACTTTGTGCCGAAAATATATTCAAACTATTTCACTGTGAAATCTGCTCCTGCCTTCATTTTTTATGATAGGGGGATAATATGAAAAGATACTATTTCTGGACATCTCAGGGTAATGTCTAACATATAACTGAAAAAGTCTGGAACAGAATGAAATAAAAGACCAAAAGAGAGGCCAGAGAAAAAGAAAAGGACACCCTCCAGCCTTTCTACAAAAGCTCCCAGGTGAGGTCAGATAGGTGAGAGGCAGAGAGGTGGGAAGTGCACTTTTGTGGCGAGGTGAATACTTGAAGAGGTGAGAAAGGTTAGAGACAGAAAGCTTGTTATCATCACTCCCTGCTCCCTAGTTTTAAGCTCTTAAATGTGCACTGGCAGGCGGTGACAAGGTCAGAGCCTAAACACCAACTCTGGTGTAGCGACAACACTGAACTCCACTTGGAGATAAACGATGGGAGTGAATAAAACTTTTCAGAGGCTCCCCAGGCCTACCGAAGTGGCCTCCCCGCCTCTCACAATAAAAGTAAATTAACATCGGCCTGTTCGCTAACCTGAAGAGGCCGATGTTTTGTCATGATAATAAAATTAACAGCAGACATAAAACTAGATTTTATTGTAACTGCTCACTAAGCCTCCTCTCCGGTCGTATTTTACCTCATCTAGACTTGTATTCCTGCAACAGTTTGTCATCCGGCCAACTAGATCACCTGGTTAGGGAAAGTGAGTGTAGCAGATTTTTTTATCTGACAACCTTGACAAACTGAGATGTCAGCAACAGCTGTAGCCTACAGCTGTTGACTCCTGCCTGACCAGTCCTTCAACCAGCACAACCGTACAGGTTGTTGATACGACCCATAGGAGTGTCTCATGAAATAGCGCCCCTACAGCGGCAGGCGTTCCAGACCTTGGTTGTCATGGTTAGAATAATAAACATGCAGACTGCATAGAGAGCGCCGTACCACATTTTCTTCATGCCTGCTTACAACAGAGCAACCTTAAGGCTCTGCTCTATCCATCCTGGAGTGAGGTGGCCAGACCAGCTGAGCATCCCATTATCTGAACCTCACTGCTTAGCAACCACTGTGTCCCAAAGAGCCTTGCCTCGCTGGGAGAGCCATGAGTTAAGCTAACTGAACTACTTCAGGTCCAACAAAAAGAGATTCAACTTTAAGACAATGTTGGAAAAGTAGGCAAATACTTAAGTGCTTAGCATTCTCAATTTTAAGTCCTAGAGAAGTAGATTGTCCCTCAGCATTCTGCTGTTCTCTCGTAACTGAATCGCAAACTTGATGTCACTACTTCTAAACTAAGTGGCCAGTTCATTTTTTTCTTCAAAGATCAACTTTCTTTATCTGTTTGATTCCGACCTCTTTCTTTTGTGTTTATTATTAATGCCTCATTTATTCAGTTACTTATTCAGTTATAACTTCCCTTATCACCAAGTTGGTGATACATATATACATATATATACACACACACATATATATATGTTCTAAATTTTTGTTTTACTAATACAGCTCTCAGTCACATTGAAAATGCCACATGAATCAACCACTAGGGGCAGTAAACGCATCATTATCATTAATAAAGAAGACCGGAAGACAGTCAACAACAACTGTGCTTTTGTCTGTCAACAAGCACACAATGTGTCCTATGAATCCCTTGTGCATGTGTATTTATAAAGGTCTTATGTTAGAAAGGCTGACACTGCCAGTAACAATGAAACCTTCAATAAAGAGATAGTTACTGAATGCAAAAACATGGAGAGATTGCCATAAATGGCAACAAAAATGGGGCTTTATATGGTAAAAATCCAAAGGTTTCTAACTTTCACTGCTTTTCTCATAATAAAAGAATATGTCTGACTCTGGTTGAATCATGGTTATTAAAAAACTGGATTGTCTATGTATGAAAAGTGACAGCCAGTGATTTTTCTCCCTCTTCCTCAGCCTGCAGAGCAGACAGCAGCTTCAACAGCCCACAGTGTGAGTCAGCCCTCCACAGTGCAGAGCAGCTGCTTCAGATCTGACACCAGCGATCACTCTGCCTGCAGGCCTGATCCTGAGGGCTGATAGCTGCACCGCGGACCTCACAGCAGCTTCTACATTAGCTCTGCAGCATACTGTACGTCGGTTTGTGATCCCTCTCTGATACGACAGCCTGTAACAGCAGGATTTTTTTCTCATACAGAGAGCAGCTTTTGATGAATTTCATTCTGTGACTCTCAATTCTGTGTCATTCTACTCGAACACATCCTCACTGTAAGGACAGCTGCTGACAAAACAAAAGCCTGTATTGTCTAGCGTCTCCTCCAATGTAAAGCAGCAAAAACAACCTCTACAGCTACCCACTACACGAATACTTGCAGCATTGACAAACATCAAACAAGGGTAGCTGAAACAAGCTTGGATGCAAAGGTAATGAGCAGGAACCTCCCTTTATTAACACACAAAAAACCAAGAATAGTTAACAGTATATGGTCTCCAGATGATTCAGCCTTCTGAGCTGTGCTCCCTTGACTTGTGCCACCACAAGGTTGAGTGCTTTTAACACATGAACCGCAACCCTGAACTTATCTAGACATTACCCAGAGGAGCGGTATGTGAGAATGCAAATGTCCAAATCAGTTGGATCAGACATGAGACAGACATTTGACCCATCGCCACCCATCATCTAAACCAAAGGCAGTATTTGAAGTAGGTAAGGTGTTTGTGTGATTCATGTGTGAAAGCGCAACAGTTTTACACAAGTCTTGAATGGATTGTCATGAAATTGAGTACAGATATTCATGGGACCCAATTAACCAATTTTTGGGTATAGAGTAAAATGTCTCAAAAACTATTGGATGGATTCCAATTAAGTCAAGTTACATGACCATTTGGATGAGTTGTATTATCTTCTGTGCTCCCCTGACTTTTCCTTTAGCACCATCATCAGGTCAAAATTTCATTATGTGCAACACTTAACTCTCTGTTTATTGTTTATGACCAAATAACTGCAGAACTTAGGAATTATTTGTGGTAATTAGCAAATATTACAGCAAACACTGTAAACTATGATGAATGTAGTGAAAGCAATACCTGCTAAATATTTGCATATTAGCATTGGGTTTATATATGGCTGTGTACAGCCTAACAGAGCTACAATGTATGCCTAGTCCTTTCAACCACAATCTTGTTTGTAAAAGTCTCACATTTTCTAGATACAAACTATCATCTGAACCTCCGTCCTTAGAGCTCGGTCACATCAGGATTTCTAAACAGCCAATTTCATGTTACTGACGTAACAGCAATCTCTCTCTCTCCATTTGCTTGGAGAGAAAAATAAATTTGAGGATTGCTTTCACTTTGATCAGCTTTGGTAAACTTTATCTTGCAAATTCATCCCACTTCACTCACCTTTGAGGGAACAAGGAGACCAAAGTGGAAGAACCTATAATATAAGGTGTTGCTTCATGACCCACAAGTAGTCACTGAGCAAACAAACTTCCAACATCACCTATTTTATTTATTTTTATTTTGGAAAGGACAGTAATTATTCTCACAACCTCATATTTCACTTCTCAGGAAGTCATACACATAGTCATTGTTTTAAGTGTTTGATCATATAACCAATGTCGTCCTGATACATTTCAGTAACTGCAGACAATCTGATGCCTGTTCTTCGGCTATAGAAGTGCCTGAGGAGAGGATTGTTGGATGTAGTAATAGGAAAGCCAGAGGATTCAGTGAACAGAAGAAACTCCCTTTCTTCCAACATCAAAGTCATCTCCTGCCCTCAGGGCTTTTCCAGCGATCCCTTCACACTGAGCTACCTTGGTGAATAAAGAGGTGTGAAGAAAGAGAAGAGGCTGCCGGTGAACCAAAAAAAAAAAAAAACTGCTGTCATACCTAAACCTAATCCGCAATAATGATGACTGATGACAATGCCACCAGTGAGATTCAGCTAATTTTAAATTACCACCACAAAAATAAAACCAGGCAATGTGCAGTGATTTTAGGCAAACAGGAGCTGATTCTGCAGATGCTTCATTGTGACATTATCAAGATGCCACTGTTGAAGACCTTCCGATGAAATACAATCACATTCAAGAGGTAGAAGATAAATGAGTAGCAAATATGGCACCACTTTGAAAAATCACACTTTTCTTGTAGTATATTAACTTATGGTTTTACAAGTTAAAATGGTGGAGTGCCTTACAAAATTTTCAGTAACAAATCCAGAGGGATCGTGGGTAAATGTTTGAAAAATTACATAATTATAGGCTATTATAGGCTGATCTGGGAATCAGAAAAAACAAAAAAAAACATAACCTTTATTGGGCAAATTACCCTTTACACCCCCTTTTATCAATTAAGCTAATTAGGAAATGAAATGTATTAAAAAGTGAATCTGGTTGCAGTTGGTATTTTAGATATTTTGGAATATTATAGTTTTTCCATTTTTACTTATTTATTTATTTAAGATGCAAATCACAACAGTAATGTGCATCATGACTCATGTCGGGTGTGTGGGAGAAAGCATTATAGGTTGCAGGATTAAAAGGTGGCAATAGATAAATAGATAAATGCCTGCATGCCCACATGTGAGTGTGTGTTGGGGAGCAGGTGTTTTCCCTCCAGCTGTGATGAATCACCCTGTCTTCCTCCTCCTCCTCTCTCCAGGCCACAGGAGGAGGTGATATGCTGAAACCGCCGGTAGGTTCCTGTTATCAGCGTTCACCTCTGCCACGGCACCAAAATGTCACGGCGCCAAAATGTCAGAACTTTGCATCTAATCTGTCGCGTTACACCTGTTCCATCTGTACCAGTGCTTGTATTTTCTATTTCTCTTAGCACAGAGAGGACACGTCACTCCTCTATGGGCAATTTACAAAACAATTAAAAATCTATATCCTTCATATCCTGCTAAAAGCTTGGACCAAACAAATCATTATTTTATTTCTTATTAGACATAATAAATAAAGTAGTCTGTACATTACACACCATACATCATGGTCTAAAATTGGTTTGCATTCTTGCTTAATAATAAATGCATATTTAAATATTATATATTATTGATATATGTATTTTACATTTTGTGTTTGTCCACATCCTTTAATTTCTTTGATTTTTAAGAATCTTTTTTTTTTGCAACTTTGTAAAAGGCATGTTTGAGCAACATCTCATGTATAAATGTTCGTCTTGTTGGGATAAAGATATCGTTGCATTTTTCGATACTACAGGCTCCTTAATATGTTTATGGAGAGACTCAGAAATGGACAATGATGAAGAACCTTGTTCACCTTAGTGTCAATTGCCAGTCTGGATGCAGGCATCACTCATCAGAAATGTTCTTGTTGAAGGAGACAAGTACAGTACAGTACAGTAACCCTACCCCCAACAGGGTAAACAAGCTCTCCGTCACCTTCAGTGCAGCCAGATAAGTCTGTAAAGCATGTTGTCAAAGTCTTTCACACAGTAAAGGGTTTTAAACGACCCTTATACTACATCACAATGAGGCACTCCTTTTATGAGGCTGATGAAGTCTTTTTCTTTCTGGTTACAGTCTTGAAGTGGTGTTCTTCCATCTTGTGGTTGATGCTGCACTTTGCTCTCCGGAGGAGAGATTTGACACAACGTAAGCCGTCAAGGACAACTTTGGTGCTCTTTTGAAGTTCGGCGAGCTCATGGAAAATGTCAAGAGACACTTTGAAGAGTCACTGCAGTGGGTTAGAGAGGAATCTGCTGGGCACACTGACGACTGACATCTGCAGTGCAAAAGTGACTGCAGACATCTTAAACCTTCCAGTTCACCTATGATCAGAGCAACGCAGCCGCTGAGCCTGTTTCATGAAGTTACAGAGGTATACCTTGGTATCTGTCAGAACTGCTGTATCACTTCCTGTCAAAGTATAACTTCCGCTGACTGAAGATTTTCTCCAAGCTCAACATGTGAAAACCTTCCTTTTATCAGCTTGACAGTGGGAACTGAGCTTCCATCTATATTTACAAAAATATAGATGGAAGCCCCCATTTCCAATGATGATTATAAACCTCCTTAAACCTTCCATCATAAGGCATCATACAGTGCACTGCTTGAATTTTAGTTTCCACATTTTCTTGTCGGGTCAATGTGCCTGCTGCGGGCTAGGTTTTTTTCCTCTTCTTCTCTGGTCTACAACTTCCATGCAGAAATGATAACACAAAGAAATGAAAACATAAAGAGGTTAAAAAATACTCTTAGAGTCTATGATTGATTGTCATCAGGAAACAGGGCCCAGGTTTGTTTGCTGCCAGATTTGGTTTTTAATATATAATATGACAAGGAAGTTGAGGCAGCAATTATGCCATCCAATCAGGATAGCAGATTATTGATTTCATTCAAGGTGTGCTGGTGAAAAAAACCTCATCAACTCATTTAAAAGACAGTAAATGAGGCATCTGTCACAGAAATGCACCAATATCCTATCAATGCTCCTATAAAGCAGGATTTCTTCCTTAATTTGAGCACTTTTACATCTGGAAATCATCAGCTTTTACTAACATAAGCCAGATAGTTTGACAGGCTTTATGTTCATGCTGTTAGAGGCTGCTAGTTTAATGCTGCTCTGACACCTGTTTGATTTTAATTCAAGCACAGCTGCTTTGTAGTGTAGCGTAAAGAGGAATGATTTACCCTGAATAACTTAATTCAGCTTTTGAAAACCACTATCTACACTGCAATGATCTGTAGGTTCAAGGAAAAAAGAGTCATACCAGCACACTGTGAACAGTTGTGAACAGCTCCATCATTAAACAGAGTGCAGCATCAGGTGTGACCTCAACAACATCACAAAAATGTTTTCCTCTACAAGGTAACATTTATGACTTTTCTGCTGTATCATTCTGAGTGACGGCGTCATTCATGAACACAGACAGAAAGGGATGTGCCACGAAGGCCTTGAGTCAGAATCACACAGGTTCCTGCTTCTAGGACTTCAATCTCAAACTGAGGATCAGAGAGATTAATATGAAAATAAATCTGCCCTCTGTGTGGATAAGAATGAGGAAAGAGATGACCTGCAGTCTCCTCTTGTTGCATCCTGGGTAATATTTATTCATCTTTCTCAGTATGAAAGGCTGGTTCACCTGCTTCATGGTGTGTAAGAAACTAGAGTTCTCCCTGATAGCAATGACAAAGAAATGAGTGAGGATGTATATTGACAGGGAAAATGCACATTTCCTTTCTCCATTACTGTGAGAGCAAAACGCTGCTTGTTACTGTGGATTACTCAAAACAAAGACAAAAGGAAATGTATTGTATTAATCATGTTTCCTCCTATAAACAACCCAGCAGTAGCAAATTTGTGAGCATATTAACAGTAATTAGTCACCTTGTCTGAGTCTGGCATTTATACCTATATACAGCAGGATGGTTTGTCCCTCACCTCAAATTGATCCAGATGTCAGAGGTAGGTAAGCACCACTGACTCCATCCTTTATATAAACAACAGCTCTGATCTCCATTACACATGTAGACTCAGCGTTCTCAACTAATTACTTTCACCATTCACCCAGAACCATCCTGAAATACAATCTAAGCCGTCCCTGAAATGAATGTCAACCGTCCCGAATTTGAAGTCTTTGTTTTTCTACATCATCATTAGTTAAAACTATTCAAAGTCACTTTTAAGATAAATAAAACATCGTACAAATGCACACACAAACACACACAAGAGATTTGTTCAGGCAGTGTGAGAGCGCGTTTGCAGCCCTGTATAATGTAATTTAGACATGCTGAATTATGTTGTACTACTAGATTTCAGCATTGTGGTACAATTAAACTAATGATTTTGTAAAGGCTCTAACCTAAAAAGCTGTTACTGGGAATCATGAGAAGATTTTAGAGCAACAAAAAAATTTTTAGTATTTCATCATCACAGGACGCCATTATCTCTCACAGTCAATACCACCAGTGACATTTGTGTTTGTGTGTATGTTGTCAGATATGTGCAGCCAGATTCATTGTCATCAATGTTCATTGCATCATTGCCTGGGTCTTTTTTTACAACTTTCATCCATGTTCATTCTAAAATAAATTAACCTCCTCTCAGAACCTGTTTTTATCGGCTCTAGGATGACGGCAGGTCCTGGGGAGGCTTGTGAGTAATATAAAGGAAAAAGATTACATTGTTTTTACTTATTGATTCATTTAATCTATATATTCCCACCACAAATCTACACGTCTATAGTGAGACTGATGAACATATCATATGATCATATATGGTAAGGAAAACAAATTCCCAAATCGATTATTTGATTTTTCAAATACAGAGATCAATAGATCATGTAGGGTGTTATTCCTTGTGAGTAAACATAAAATATCTGTTGACAATAATATTTTATTATTGGCTAGGCATCTAAGAAGATACAGTATCGACACATACAATGACTGAACTACAGTATGTATGCAGCAATATTAAGGCCTGACTAAGAAATCAGCCAGTTAATATTACTGACCTAACACAGCTTATCACATTGAATACACCTTGCTTTAAGGTTACAAGGTTCGGTTTTGTTGAAAAAGTTTAGTTTATTCAACTTTATAATCATTTCAATAGCTTTTGTAGTTTATGGTGCTGTTTCATTGTATTGGATCATACAAAGTGTTTCTAATATTCTGTCCATTAAATATATATGTCGACAGATAAATAACAAGAAGCTGCTGTGCGGAAATCCCAAAGATACATTTGCCATAGTTTAGAGTTAGAGTTTCCCTGCTCAATATCTCAAGTGAAATATTTTACTAAAAAAATTAAGAGGATCCCTATCAAAAATGTTTGTATATATCATCATATCAGTATTGACCGAAACAATCCACTATTGTTCAAGCTCTAACTAAGTAAAAAAGCACAGTCCTCCCTGCCATCAAGTATTAATCAATACTTCCTCTTTACCACCACTGTATCAGTAGCTTCGTACTTACTCGGTGTCAGTGATGACGTAGCCAAAGACATCGTCGTCAGCCTTCTTCCTGCTGTCTTTGACGTCCAGCTGAAGCTCAGGAACATGCAGCGTCTTCTTGTGCGGATCCTCGTACACAAGTGAAGCAGGAGGGGGGGCCACCTCCTTGATCCAGCCCTCCACCTCCGACACCTCCTCCACAGACTGGGTGGCATCCTTCTTCTGCACCGTTACTCCCGCCTCACTGGTCCGACTCTGAACGTTCTCCAGCCCCACCTGTTGGCCTCTGGGTGTCTCCATGGCAACATTGTTCTGGTTTCTTGCTAAGGGTGAAGAGTTCAAGGATGTTTTGTCCAGGTAGGCGAGAAGTTTGGTGACAAGGTTTCCAGTCTCAGCCTGAAAAAAAGCCAAAGAAATATTCTAGGGTGAAGGTTGGGCTCCAAGTAAGGTTTGGTGTATATACTGGGCTTGACTAACATCTCCTTGTTGCACCTGTTAAAGAGTGAAAGCCTTTATCATGGCTGTTGGTCCATCACATAATCAAAAGTATTTTTTTTGTTTTCATGGTTGGGCTCAGTCTCTAAGTTCCAATAAGGAGGAAGGCTCTTTCCTCCTTCAACATGACAAAGAATCCGTGGACAAAACCATTTGGACATAAAACGTCATCATTTCATCATTTTATCCTATTAGATGTTTGCATTCACTTGTGTTCAAGTGAATGTTGGACTGTGCCAAGTCTGCCTAATCTAAAGAAATTCCCTCAAGGCAGTCTTGAGACACGTCACATTAAAAATAACATTTTATTTGAGGTCACAGTGACCTTGACCATTGACCTTTGACCACCAAAATCTAATCAGTTCATCATTGAGTCTAAATTGACATTTGTGAGAAATTTTTGAGAACTTCCCTCCCTTCTTGCGGTTATGGTATGTCGCAGATATGCACCTGTGCGTGGTATAATGATTAGTTATTCACGTATATTTGGGCAGGTCGTCTACCAAATATTTGCTGGTTGCAGCTTCTCGCTTGCGATGTTTTTAATTTATTTTCATTCTCTACATTTGCACTGGTTGACTGTTGATAAGGCAATTTTAACATCACATAATCACTTTATATTCTTGTAGCTTGCAATCAACATTTTATATTCAAATGATAAAAGAAGTAGTTGGCAAATGAATTTATAATGAAAACAATCTTTATTTTCAGACCTAATTTCCTCTAGAGACATGTGAGTGAATTGCTATGTCAGATCTTTCAGGGTTTCCCTATGTTACATTTTCCAATATTGATTGATGAACTAATTTTGATTTAACTGGCTCTTTCTATTTGACCTTAAAATCTAATCTTGTTTACAATAAAAAATCATTTTTGAGACCTGCAAGAAAGAAAGGTCTTGAGGGACCTTTCAACAAGCAGACAGAAAATAAGAAACAGATACAAGGAAATAAGCACAGAACACAGCAAACAGCATTAGGAGTAATCACAGACATCTAAGGTACTTGACCTTTGTACAGTAGCTGATGTCAAACATAGTTTGAATTCAAAAAAATATTTGAGAAATGTATGAATCACGCTGCACCTGTAGCTGCCTCCCTCCCACGTGTTCCACCCCAGCCCTCTCGAGCAATGACTGAAGATAAGAAAGTCCTGCAGCAAGTCTGAATGACTGGAATTATCATGCAGCAAATATAAAAGGAACTAAGCGCTTGGTCCCTCAATAGCTGAGGGACCAAGTGCTCTGAAAACAGAGGGATCTGTTGTTAAAATATATTGATCCTGTGAGTGTTAGCTAGGATGACACACCTTGCCCACCATGGCACATGAGAAAGGGGTGTATAGGACAGATTTGAACTGGTGTTATTTCATTTGAGGAGCTGAAATTGGATGATTTGGAAAATAGCTGTGTTGTCATGACTCTGCTGTAAAGAAGTTATAGAAGAATTAATCTGGCAAATATTTGGAGCACATATTTGAGTTTCTTCTGCCTCAACCTAGGCCCAGTTCCTTGGCCCTAGTCCTGCCCACATACAGCATGACTGCCCGATGCTACTTCCACAGCTGGACCAGTTTTGGTGCTAAGTAAATGTGCACGGAGAAGTTACAGTAAACTTGACCTTTGACTTTTGACCACCAAGTTCTAATTAGTTCATCTTTGAGTACAAGTGATTTTGCCAGATGTAATGAAATTCCCTCTTGACATTCCTGATTCCTGATATGAGATTCAAAATAGTTCAAAAGGCCTCTAATATTGATATTGTTGTTTATATTTTAAAGTTATTATGTATTCCCAAATTTATAATAAAGTTTAATCCAGTAGTCTAAGAATCCCTTTAACGCAGCAAAATTTTCATTAATGTAACAAAATTTTGCTACTGCTATCGGTAATTTTACCTTCTCATACCTCTAGATGTGAGTTTAATAATCTGTCGTTGGTAGGTAAAGTTGTTTAAGATCTCCAAATAGCTCAGCACCATGACAAATGACTGAATTTGAAGAGCTCTGAACACATTAAGACTATACTGATAAACCTCTATAACAAAATATTCAGACATCAGTCTTCAGTAATGAGACATTGTTCAATCCAGATCTTTTGTCTAATCGGCTGAAACTGAACTGTAGGGAGCTTTTCTGCGTCTTGAAAATCTACTGCAACAAGCTAGAGGAAATAATTGCCTTAAATCAAAGAAAAGCCAACCTGTCAGAGTTTAAACTGAATAGGACTATAATATGATATTATTCCTCTGCTGCTAGCTTCAGGGTAATTGCTCATCTTGTCATGATCCAAAAGCCAGAATAACTACAACTTTAACTGAGCCAAAAACTTACTTTGATTAAACTTATTCTATATATGAGCACTTAAAAATCTAATTTTCTTTACAATATCAAATCGTTTTTGGGACTAGAAAGACAAAAGAGTCTTGAGACACTTTTCAACAAGACACAAAGTAAGATACAGGTACAAGGAGTAAGTACAGGCTGAAGACACAACAAAAAACAGCCATCAGCATCAGAAACAATAAATAAATAAATTCATCAAGTAGGATGACATGTTCCACTTTTACAATAATTTGGAATTCATTCCATTTATATGGTGCAAAGTACTGGTCTTCCCAAGTCAACTGAAAGAGAAACCAGTCATGAAATCTGGTCTGAAGAACAGGAGCTTTACATTTTTGAAGGGATGTAATAAAATGAGGCACCTACGATATGAGACATTTAGAAAAAGAAATAATTTAAGTATCTAGTTTTCTTGTTGCTAAAGTAACTCATGTAAAACATCCCACAACTAACCTCATATGTAGTTCGTAACTTTGCAAAATGTTTTTTTTAACTATCATTATTTTAAATTTGAAGTATTTTTACTAATACTAGTATTATATTAGTTAAATATGGATTAAGTGACAGGGACATTTGTAGAAGAATAACCTCCAAAACAACACTGAAAAATTATGTTCTTAATGCAGGATTTAGTTCAACAACTTGCTTAACAGCAATACAGAATGAAAAAAATAAGTACAAGTGCCCCAAAAGTTTCTGAAAAGTAGACTTGATGTATTATGTATATTCTGTATAGCCTTCTTCTGAATTCTCTAACAAGAATAAAGAGTTACTGCCAGCTTGTCTGGACAGTTACGTCACCTTTGTACGTAGCTGATGTCAAACACAATTTGAATTCCTTTTGAAAACTGCAGGACGTGGGGTTCATTTCCTTACCCGTACAGAATATTATGAAACTGTTCATCATGTCAGCCCTTCCTTTGATATTTAAGTTTTTTTTTTTCCTACAACAAACTGAACACTTACTGTGTCCTTCGCATTTTGCTCTTCTGTATCTGTGTGGCGCTCTGTTGAGAGAGAGAGTAAATACATTCATACGTTTTGTGTTTGTCAGAGAGGGGAATACAATGAGAGAATGTTTTAATCAAACAGCACAGAAATATTTTGGAGGTACAAATGTGCACAAAGAGCTTAAAGCCAGTTGCAGATCTTCAAATTTCAGGTTATGTTTTAAAAAGCAAATTCATCCTCCTGTAATGTTTGACTGATTTGCTCCTGTGGCAATTTTGTTTTTCGCAGATTTTGTTTCAACTTAATAAAAAAATCAGTAAATGTACAATTGGTCCAATATTTTTGCCATTTTTAAGGTATGTGTTGGCACCTGTAATGTAAACACTTTCAGTCAGAGTGGTCTCAGTGGACACTGAGCCATTAAAACTGGCTCTGTATATTCTGAGCTCAACAGGATGCCTCTTAATTCTCACATTGATTTTTATGTTGGACTCTTGCGGTAAGCTTTTAAAGCTCCTTTTTTTTGTTTAATCCAACATACATAATTATGTGTGTACTATAAACTTTCCAGCTTTTACTCAATACTTAAATTGTGTAAACACAAAATGAATCACTATGGAATTACCTTGAAGTGCTGCCGGCATTTTAGAAGTGCTCCCCTGTGGTTTCAGTGTTGGAGCAGTCTCCAGCAACTTCTCCTCTACCTCATCTCTGGCAGCCTCCTCCTCTTCTTCCTCCCCATTCCTCAGTTCTCCCTCAAGGTCTCTTGGTCCAGTTCTGACCCGAGTCAGGCCCCTGTTTATTCCTTGGTCCTGGTCGACCACCTGCAGGGCGTCAGCAATGAGGTTGGACAGCTGATCCAGGTCCTGTGGCGTCAGGTCCTCCACAGCCACATGCTGCCTCCCAACGTTCTTCAAAACGTTCTCAATGAACCTCTCTGGAGGAGAGATGGACATGACAGAGGAAAAATAACAGATTCAGACAGACCGTCCTCTCTGTAAAGTCCGTAAAATGACTTGTGTCATTTTACGAGTATTGAATCTGCAGCTGCACTCAGCTTTATAATGAGTTTTGGCTCATTGTTCATCAGTGTGGATCACAACTTTATTGTTTTGGTTCACTCCTCTCATTACAGTAGCAGGCAGCTGTTTTCAGAGAGAAAGCTCTAAAAAGCCACTGTCCACTACCTGCTCAGCATCAAACAGCAGATGGACACAGTTAGAGAGCAGCTGGTGAACACAGTGGAGCATTTAGCATCTAAGGAAGCAGGTATTTCTCTCAGGTGTATGTAGAGACCAAAACCAGAGCAAAAAGTGATGAAATACTGGACTTAAATTCATCAGCCGGCTGCATGAATGAATAGTAATTCTGCTATGTAACTGCTGGATATATAAAAAGCAACTATTTTCAAACAAAGGCAATGATATTTCAGAAATATATATAGTAACTAGAATTATCCGCCTCATGGTTGTATGTCTCCGCCACTCAGACTAGTTTCATTTTACATCCCTGTTTATGCAGAGTCATATAAAATATTATTATACTAACTATTTGTGTGAATTTTTTTCATAATTGCAGTATGAAGTCATGGATAAAAGTGTTTGTCAGATCACAATGATCTTGATCTTTGACCTTTGACCACCAAAACCTAATCAATTCATCCTTGGGTCCAAGTGGACATTTGTGCCGAAGTCAGAAGTTCTGTCCAGGCGTTGCTGACGTGTTGTGTCCACGAGAATGGAACAGTCAGACAGACAGACAGATGGCCCTCTGTCCAAGTCTGTCCCTTTGGCCTTAATGGATGTATGCCAGGTATGCAAGGTCTAAAGAAATCAGAAAAACCATCAAGTCCACCATTGCTCAAGAGTAATATGTGGGCCAATGCTGCTGGGACACAAGACAGAGCCTGATCAACTCTAGCTGGGTCACCCGAGCAAGTTTGTAAGATGTTGAAAGACTGAAACACCCAATACTCTCAGGGACATCACTGGTGATGTGTTCCAGTGCATCCTAGGATGTATCTGTTAATCAGGCAACACTTCTTTTTTCACCAAATCACTTTGAAAGAGCAACGACCAATGGCGCAACACCAACACTCGGCCGACTGACCAATGGAATAACATCACTCAGTTGGTCAGTCACAGAAAATCACATTTATAGGGCTGGGTACACTTTTGAGATCTAACCAAACATACAGGAATCATTGCTTTTCTTTGTAATAGTTTGTCTTATGATTCTCTTTATTTCTTTCTCTTTCTACTTTAGATTTCCTGACTTTAATTCTGGTTTATTTTGTACTGTTTTATTCATTTATTGTATTACAGTGAAGAGAAGGTGGTACTGAAGTTCAGGTTTGAAAAAAGAATTTCACTATACATTGAAAAATTTAAATGCAGATCTTTCTGGTCACTTATGAATAAAGGTTAAATACTTAACTGCGGAGCAGATGACTCAAAACAGTGTGATCTCTGTTGATTAGATTTCACCTGATTTGTCACAGATCACAAATCAGACAGGTTATTAAATATTTGAGAAAAGGAAAGTTTAGTCTTAAAACTCTGTTGCTCATCTGTTGCTTCTGCTGATCAGAAAGGAACGTGAAAAAGTGTGATAACCCTCCCTCTTCATCCTGCTCTCAAACACAGCAAGGTCCACTCCGCCCGTATCTTTCCTTGTTCCCTCCCCTTCAGATCTACATTTTGCAGATGGGTGGAACCAACAGGTGGTGAAGTACAAAAACTGACAGGCACTTTGAGAGCTTTAAGTAATTTGAAACTCAGCTGCTGTCACTGAGACGTTCAATGACGCAGGAAGGAGTTCAGCTGGACCAGAAAACCATTTCTTCCATCTGTCTGGATCTACTGAAAGATCCAGTGACTATTCTTTGTGGACACAGCGACTGCATGAACTGTATTAAAACCCACTGGGATGTACAGGATCAAAAGAAGATCCACAGCTTCCCTCATTGTATACAGACCTTCACAACGAGGCCTGTCCTGGTGAAAAACATCATGTTAGATGTTTTAGTGGAGAAGCTGAAGACTGGAATCCAAGCTGCTCCTGCTGATCACTGCTATGCCTGACCTGAAGATGTGGCCTGTGATCTGCTCATGATGATTTTTCTTCACCTAAACTCACATTTCTCCACATGAAAATATAATCTTATCTATGCTCTAAATGTTTGTTGAATATTCATGTTGATATATCTGTATAAAATCAGTTACTGAAAGTTTCAAAACTGAAACCTAACCAGAGCTCTAGTGGAGGTTAAAGTATCTCAACTTAGTTTGTAAACAATCTTAGTTCAGAACATTTATTAGAACTGGAATAAAAGATTTAGAGTAAATCTAAGATGTATACAGTAAATCAACTTCCTGATGTGATTTGGTGTGAAGCTTTAGTTGAAGTATAAGTATCATTTCACTTAGAAAAATGTGGAAATCACCGCTGTCATTTGTTAGAGTTGGTCTTT
This sequence comes from Trachinotus anak, assembly GCF_046630095.1. NCBI lineage: Eukaryota > Metazoa > Chordata > Actinopteri > Carangiformes > Carangidae > Trachinotus > Trachinotus anak. Next base: position 19,409,068 of record NW_027273863.1, on the reverse strand, counting down.
CTGTGTTTGAAAAAGGTTTCACTTCACAGAAAAAAATGTATATGTAGAAATTATTTTAACAATGATGAATAAAGATCACATACTTTACAGCTGTGATGATTGTAAGGGAGAGTGGGATCTGTGCTGATGAGTGTGGATTAAACTAAAAGAATAATATCATTTATCATCAATGTTATTTAAAAAAATTATGAAACCAGGTAGACTTCTTGATTCATGTCCTTCTGGATCCAGTGTTGTAACAAATAATTTGCTTGATGCAATAATGTTAATTTAAACCCATTTGAAGCTCGTCTCAGGACAATTTTCTGAAATTGATTTCTCACAAATGACACAAATTAGTTTTTGAAATATGTGAGAAAATTAGGATACTGTAGGTTTATTGTTTGAATTAAAGTTTAGTCTGAGAACTCCCTATCATTGTTCATCTATTTTATAATGAATAACACTGAATTTAACTGATTTTGAGGAAGGCTTAGAGAAGTATGGAGCCATCACCTCAGGTCCTAAGAAGTATTTTAACTAAACACACATATTATCAAATGTGGAGCAGGACTGAAAAAAGGAAAGAGAGTTTAAATTCACTGCTGCTCCTCCTCCTGCAAAGTGTCAAAGCCTGACAAGCCTCCCTCTTCTTCCTGCTCTCAAACACATTGAGCTCCACTCTGTTCATATATATCTTTGGTCCCTCCCCCTCAGATCTATAGTTTGAAGATGGGTGGAACCAAGGTGTGGTTAAGTGCAAGAGATGACAGGCCCCATTCACTGCAGAGACACATGTTGTTCACATCAGAGCTCAAAGTAGTTTCCTTTCTAAGGAAGTGAAACTCAGACAGTCGTTGACACTAAGAGGTGAAATGGCGCAGAAAGGAGTTCCAGTGGACCGGGAAATGTTGTCTTGTTCGATCTGTCTGGATCCACTGAAGGATCCGGTGACTATTCCCTGTGGACACAGCTACTGCATTAACTGTATTAAAACCCACTGGGATGGAGAGGATGAGAAGAAAATCCACAGCTGCCCTCAGTGTAGGAAGATCTTTACACCGAGGCCTGCCCTGATGAAAAACACCATGTTGGCAGATTTAGTGGAGGAGCTGAAGAAGACTGGACTCCAAGCCGCTCCTGCTGATCACTACTATGCTGGACCTGAAGATGTGGCCTGTGATGTCTGCAGTGGGAGAAAACTGAAAGCTGTCAAGTCCTGTTTGGTTTGTCTGGTCTCTTACTGTGAAAAACACCTGCAGCTTCATTATGATGTACCTCAGTTAAAAAAACACAAGCTGGTGGAGCCCTCCAAGAAGCTCCAGGAGAACATCTGCTCTCGTCATGATGAGGTGATGAAGATGTTCTGCCGCACCGATCAGCAGTGTATCTGTTATCTCTGCTCCATGGATGAACATAAAGGCCACGACACAGTCTCAGCTGCAGCAGAAAGGACTGAGAGGCAGAGAGAGCTCGAGCTGAGTCGACAAAAAATTCAGCAGAGAATCCAGGACAGAGAGAAAGATGTGAAGGTGCTTCAACAGGAGGTGAAGGCTATCAATGGCTCTGCTGATAAAGCAGTGGAGGACAGTGAGAAGATCTTCACTCAGCTGATCCGTCTCATCAAGAAAAGAAGCTCTGATGTGAAGCAGCAGATCAGATCCCAACAGGAAACTGAAGTGAGTCGAGTCAAAGAGCTTCAGGAGAAGCTGGAGCAGGAGATCACTGAGCTGAAGAGGAAAGATGCTGAGCTGAAGCAGCTCTCACACACAGAAGATCACACCCAGTTTCTACACAACTACCCCTCACTGTCACGACTCGGTGAATCTACAGACTCATCCAGCATCAATATCCGTCCTCTGAGGTACTTTGAGGATGTGACAGCAGCTGTGTCAGAGCTCAGAGATAAACTACAGGACATTCTGAGAGAGACAAGGACAAACATCTCACTGACAGTGACTGAAGTGGATGTTTTACTGCCACAACCAGAGCCCAAGACCAGAGCTGGATTCTTAAAATATTCACAGGAAATCACACTGGATCCAAACACAGCACACACACATCTGTTATTATCAGAGGGAAAAAGAAAAGCATCAGTTATGAGTCAACAACAGTCTTATTCTAGTCATCCAGACAGATTCACTTTATGGTGGCAGGTCCTGAGTAGAAAGAGTCTGACTGGACGTTGTTACTGGGAGGTGGAGCGCAGAGGAGGAGGAGTTTACGTAGCAGTCGCATACAAGAATATCAGCAGAGCAGCGAAGTCAGATGAATGTATATTTGGACACAATGACAAATCTTGGGCATTAAACTGTGACCAAAACAATTGCAGATTTTTGCACAATAATATGGAAACATCAGTCTCAGGTTCTCAGTCCTCCAAACTAGGAGTGTACCTGGATCACAGAGCAGGTATTCTGTCCTTCTACAGTGTCTCTGAAACCATGACTCTCCTCCACAGAGTCCAGACAACATTCACTCAGCCTCTCTATGCTGGACTTTGGCTTTACTCTTACGAAGCCACAGCTGAGTTTTGTAAACTCAAATAGAAAAAGTTAATTTAAGGTGCAGTTGGTTACATCTATTTTAGTTCATCACTTTATTTTGTCTCCATGTTTGTTGCTAAAAGCTCATTGCTGTTGTGTTTCTGCAGTGCACACAGATCACCCGTCAATCAAACATTATGGGTGGTACCTTGACCTCTTCTCATTTATTGTTGTGTTGATGTTTGAGTTTCTTTAGGTGGAGCTGGATGATTTTTCTTCACCTAAACTCACATTTCTCCACATGAAAACATACATTTTTCTGTGCTCTAAATGTTTGTTGAATATTCATGTTGATATATCTGTATAAAATCAGTTACTGAAAGTTTCAATACTTTATTAGAACTGGAAGAAAAGATTTAGAGTAAATCTAAGATGTATACAGTAAATCAACTTCCTGATGTGATTTGGTGTGAAGCTTTAGTAGAAGTATAAGTATCATTTCACTTAGAAAAATGCGGAAATCACTGCTGTCATTTGTTAGAGTTGGTCTTTGGATTGATCTGGTTTATTTAGCTGTTTTTTACTTTGTGTTACCACCCACTGAAGCTCAGGTTGAACACTGTGTTTGAAAAACTGCACAGAAACAAATGTATATGTAGAAATTATTTTAACACTGATGAATAAAGATCACATACTTTACAGCTGTGATGATTGAAAAGAGTGGGATCTGTGCTGATTAGTGTGGATGAAACTAAAAGAATAATATCAATAAAATGTTATTTAAAAAAAAACAACCAAGTGGATTTCTTGATTCATGTCCTTCTGGATCCAGTGTTGTAACAAATAACTTGCTTGACACAAAGACATAAGTTTAAATCATCTGAAGTTTGCCTCAAGATGATTTTCTGAAATTGAACTGATTTTTCACAAATCACACCAATTAGTTTTTGAAATTTGTGAGAAAATTTGAATACTGTAGGTTTATTGTTTGAATTAAAGTTCAGTCTGAGAACTCCCTATCATTGTTCATCTATTTTTTATGAATAACACTGAATTAAATTGATTTTGAGGAAGACTTAGAGAAATATGGAGCCATCACTTCAGGTGCCAAGAAGTATTTTAACTAAACACACCTATTATCAAATGTGGAGCAGGACTGAAAAAAGGAGTTTGAATACTCTATACACTTGTGTTTATGTGATTACTGGATGATGAGACAGCCTAGCAAGTCAATGACATGCCTGAACTCCATCTCTGTAAAAACATGCTCATGATTTTCTGATGTTAAAATCTAACTTAAAACACGTACCATCCACAGAAGTGAGCGGGTCCTTGACCGAAGCCCCTTGAGTTCTTCCCATCTTCAGGAGTCTGGATTTCGAGGTCTCCTTTTTGAGCCCAGAATTTTCTATTATGTTGCTGTAGAAGGGCGTCAGGCGAGATGAGGCAGCCTTGTGCTCCTCAGGGCTCACCCCCCCACTGTGCAGGGACAGATGCCCAGAGAGATACTGCCTCAGGGCACCCAGAAGAAGGTCACTCTCAGTCTGTGTGGCGAGGAGCTGGTTGGCCAGAGGTCTCTGCTTCTGCTGAGGCTGGAGAGATGAAAGAGAAGAGAAGCTGGAGGGAGATGACTTCTGAGCCGACATCTGGGCCTTGGAGCGATAGAAGTCTGCAGGGATGCCTGACTGGAAACGGTCACTCTGAAACAATGAAGCAAAGCACAAGTGTTCATACAAAAACAGCTACATTGGTCCATGTAGACATAAAATAACTTACATGCTGTATATGCTGTGGAGAAAACTATTATTTCAAACTGAGCAGCTGTCCACATGCTGTAGTGTCCTAGGGCTAGAATTTGGACCCTGACTTGCTCCAATTGTAGGTGCACAAGAAAAAATGTAAGTCAGTTTGGAGAAAAGTGTCTGCCAAGTGAGTGAAATATAACAACAACATTCAAAAGCAAAATTTCACCATTTCTGCAGAGAAGATTAGTCTACAATACAACAATATTAATTCTATGTTGATGTAGTGTCCTGGTGACCAGGGGGTTTAAAGTGCTGACTATGAACAACAACAACCCCGGTCGAGCCTGGCGCCTTTCTCCCCTCGTTTCCTGTCATCTCTCTACTGTCCACTCTCTAAAAAAGGCATAAAATGGCCCAAAATATAGAATGAAAAAAGAATATTATATCTCTGTTTTTAAAAAGAACTTAAAGCACGAGTCTCTATTAAAAAATGTCTGAAACTTGTAGAGTACCCTGAAAGACTGGGGTCTTCAGAACTAACTGTTACTCTACTGTGTTATTATTTTCATTTACCATTTATTTATAATTGTGCATTTTAATTAATTGCACAATTGCACATTAATTTTAATTAATGTTTGGACTGATGGGAGATAGATGTTTTTGGACCATTCAGTTCTTTAGGGTATTAGGTGTGAGGCATTAGGTATTTTGTGGTTGAAATTCAATTTGTACATGCAGTGACTGGGCCCCTACTCACTTGTTTCTGAAGCTTATTGGGGTGTCCCATTTTCACCCATTGCCTTTTATTTGTATTTTATTCTAATTTGCATGAAATGAAGAATATCGTTGAATTTTCTGCTTCAACCCCACTCAGTGTGAGCACTAGGAGACACATTTTTACGTTAATATTAGACTTTCACATCCAACATTTGAACAAAATAATTATTGACAGGAAAATAAAGCTGGTTATTGAAAAACAGGTTATTAATCCATTTATGCAGGCATATTAACATAACCATCAGCTACAACAAAAGCAAACTGTCACTGCCAGCTCTATTAACGCCCACCTAAGAGCACAGAAATGGTACAAGTCTGACTAACGGTAAAATTATCATAACAATACCTACATAAACGGTTAGGTTCCTTACAGTTGTCATACTTCTTTATGACTTGTATGTGTGAGGCCCCTTGTGGTATTTGTCACTCTCTGTATCTTTATTCATCTACGTCATACAGTTGATGCAGTTTATTCTACTCGTGCCCTCCAGGACCCCTCGTCCTCCTGCTCCTTTTTCATCTTCCACCAAACATGTGAACCTGGGTGGAAAAGGCCACAGGCCCAGAGCAACGCCTGCAGGCTCCATGCCATCTTACTCTGTGAGTCTTTGGTACAATCCCCCCCAGCTGGAGAAAGGCCTCTGCGGACGTGGTGGAGGAACCAACCACATGGAGAATTATTAATTAGAGCGGTGAACTCCTGAACTCTCTGCTGGTATTATTTCACTCGTAACAGTCACGCTGGGAGAAGTCATCAGTTAGGATGGAGAAGCGAAGAGCAGAGTGACAACGAAGGATGACACTGGACTCCCTGTGGTGAAAGTGTGTGTGTGTTTCTGTCTTTGTGTGCGTTTTTATATGACTGTGTGCTTCTTTGAGTGTGTACTGTATGTGTATGTGTGTGCACTTTCTTTTTCAGTTTTTTCTGGCAGAGGCAGGTGGCTGTGAATGGAGGGTGGGGCTACATTCAGATGCTGGGGAAAAAACAATGCCCCACCTGCTCTTCCCCCTTTCAAATGTGAAACAGGGAGCAAGAGGAGATGAACTTTACTGAAGTTCACCAACATTCAATCATATTATTTTCTGGACTGTCAGATATCTTGCAATACAGATTAAACAATGCAATACATTTTGTTGTTTGTGCAGAGTTCAAATATGTAAAGTAGCTGGTGACAAGGAAACTTGAAGAGTTTACAGTTCTTACTAGGTTTGTCAAGGCAACATTTAATTTCTTGTAAATAATAAAAATAAAAATAAATCATTCATAGATTAAATAATCAGATGAGAATGTAAGTCATCACAATGAAAATCCCCCAGTTTAACTACAGTTTAAAATGGATAATCTCATAGTGTTTGTAGTCATTTTGCAGATTCTAACTCACACAGTGAGCCTCACCATGAACATGCTAAGGGAGGAAAAAAGTGAGACAAAGACAGAGAGGGGTGGATGTAATGTCCTCCAACTGGTTGAGTAGAAAATGAAGTTGCTGTGGTATGAAATATTTAGCTGCCAATAAAAAGTCCCTCAGGTTCAACATAAACTCAGTTGGCAGTTTATTAGCTACACCCAGCTAAAGTTAATGCAGTTGATTTAACTTTACTGTCATTCTGGAGGATGTAGTTTGTGCTGCTGTTGAACTGTACTGTGTTAAAGTGGCGGGTGTCTCTATTTTTTTGTCCACATTGTAATACAATTTAACAGCAGCACAAGCTACAGCCTCCAAAATGACGATAAGGTTGAATAAACACCTCTCTGAAACAGTTTTTAAAAAAAGGAACATTATAACCTTTATTGCAGCGCTTTTGTATTAGTTTTTGTTCAGCGTTCATTATGAATGTAAAGGCAACTTCACTACAAGCGTTTATTTTATCTTTATTACAGAGAGGGAGTATAAACTCAGTTCGAGACCTTCATTGGCAAACCTGATGAGTCAGTTGGTATTCAAGTGACTTTTATAAGCAGTAAAATCAGGCTGGTGTGGTTTCTGCTGTCATTTTCTTTTAAGGAGCTATTTCAAAATTTTACTATTGGTACATAGCCATCGTTAGCATAACAGCTCTTAACTTACCAGTCTTGGCAAGAGGTTCAGCCTACATTACGTTTGAAATATAAGAGGTTATAATTCGCCCTCTGAGACCTGAGCAGAGCTACTTCACCTCAGGGCAGAATAGATGCTACAGTGACTCAGTATTGGAAAGTGGTGAGGGGCCATGCAGGCCAGGGCTAGTCTGTTAGTGTGCTAACTTCAGTAGAACAAAAGAAGTGATAAAAATGTAAGCAAAACAAAAGGGTTGCTTTCCATCACTGGAGATGGTTTTTGGTAAATAAAGGAATTAAGTTTGTTGCAGAGCTCACCATTTCTTCTAGACTGGTACATAAAAAGCTGTTAATGCCTTAGCCTTGGCTATGCAGCAACAGCAAAATTTAAAAATAACTTTTTTAAATTGAGGTCTGGGCAACTCAACAATTTGTAAAGGTGAAGGGGGGACTGAAGATTCATGTATAATTCTTTGTAGAAAAGAAGTGAATAGAAGCAAAACAAGGGGGTCGCTTTCTATCTCTGGAGACAGCTGTTGAGGAGTAAAGGAATGAAGTTTGATGGTGAACTTGCAACATTTCTTCTAGACTGGTAAGTAAACAGCTGTTAATAGTAACACTGGCTATGTAGCGATAGCAAAACTTACAAACAGCTCCCTTAAAATGTCAATTCATGAAATTTTCTTTGTAAAATATAAAAATTTGAAAAGATCAGTGTGTAAATCCAATGCAAATCAAGAACTAGTGTTGATGTGCCCTTGAGCAAGGAACTAAATAACTTACTATCCAGGAAAGAAACTGTTTAATAACTGACAGTAGGAAACTGGTTGTACTGCTAAGATCTAATTGATTAACATGAGAAAATGTGATCAAAATTTCCCTTAAGGGAAGGACAATGGTTGTATTAGGTAATTTTGAGGTACAAGGATTAAAAGAGTTAATCAGCACTAAACATTAAAAAACAGTGGATATGTGAAGCTTTATTAATATAACTGAGTATTGGAATCTAAGCTTAAAAAATCCTGTAAAAACAAAACAATAAGTGCAACTGGCAGTATAGCACAGAGACCAAGAAGAGGCAGGCCGAGCTCCAAGGAATTCCTCACCTTGCCGGAGGTGCTCGAACTGGCAGCTGATGATGCCTTTGGGAGGAGGCCGAGACGCTGAAGGTATGTCTGCAGGTTTCTGCTGAGCTCCACCTCCACTGGCTTCACTCTTTGGTCTACTGGGTCCATCGCTTCAGCTACTGGCCTAAGAGGGAGACAGAGAGAGAGACGATGGGAAGAAAAAGGAAAAGAGGGCGAAATGCACACCTTAGTTGAACCAATCATGTACTGTCTAAAACATAATTTCAGTTACAAAACACGGCTACAAATTTCCTTTTTAAGTCATTGGCAAAGTGAACTGTCATTCCTCATTTTGTCATTTTACATTCAGGTCAAATTAAATAATCTTATTACATAACCATTTATTTATTGATTTATTCAAATGCATAATTTATCTTTGCTAGTATTACACAGTTGTTCAACCCACAGCATCAGCTATTTAAGTATCATCATTTCAGTCTTTGCAATGAGCATCTTGAAGAAATAAAATTGAGCAAATGGAGGAAACAAACAACACCAAGCAAGTTAGTTAAGTGCAAAAAGAAGAGGGCAAATAAATATTAAAATAATATGGTGTTGAACATAATCTTCTGGGTAAAAACACCCCATGTAGTGATGCACAAAAACATGGTTGTCTCGAGCTATGAGGACTGTTTGAGCTACATCGCTACAAAAGCTACAAAAAAAAAAAAACAAAAAAAAACTATAAACTAAATTTTAAAACAGAATTCCAAATATTAAAAAATAAATTAAATCCTGGTTGGAACAGGATTAGGACTTCATTGAAAGTAATACATGTACAATCAATGTGAAACTCACCACTGAAACCAGTACTAGTAAATTCCCTTAGGGCCTATTTTGGACCATGATGGGACAGTGGGGCATCTCCATGGATCACACTGGTATAGACCTACTGATGGGTACATTAGGTGAACATCTGACCTGCTGTCGGTGTTGTAGACAGGTCCTTTCTGCTGTGGCCTGTAGGGAATCCTCCTCAGCTTGGATAACTCCTTGGACAGAACCTGCTGGGTGGTGTCATCTTCCCAGGTGAAACCTACAGACAGAAACACAGGGAACCTTTAGACACACGTCAGAACATACAGAAACTCCTGCTTCCTCTTCTGAGGCAGCTCTACCCCTGTGTCTCTCACAGGGAAAAGGACAAATTCCTAATTGAACTGGGACTAACACTGCAGTGAGGTGCTCAAAAAAGTGAGTTCCATGCATGAAAAAAGTCCAGCAGTAAGTATGGTCTAGCAAAAAGGGGCGAGAAATTGCTGAGCATGTTGCTGTTCTCCTAAACTCATTAGGTCACTCATTAGCAGAGGAGACAAGGCAACAGCGCGGTGTCCTTGGAGACTCTGGTGAACGGCTGACTGTTTCAGTGACTAAGCAGAAACCATTTCTCCTCTCCTCCTCCTGCCTCTGGTCAGTTATACAAGCTTGAGTCGTTTTACAGGCGTTTACTGGATGCTATTAACCAGCACAGTTCACAAACAACCAACATGACAAGGGTATAAGGAAGTCCAAGGTGAGCCACAGTTTAGCCATTCAACCTGCATGTCTGTGCATTATTGTATTACTTTTTATAAAGACAAAAGTACATAAATGATGATGATACAAATAAGCAATTAAGCAAATTCCTAGTTAGTTAAAAGATGCGTAAATATTTAGGTTAAAACTGGCCATATTTGGTAAAAAGGTTAAAGTATTTTTAAAGCCATTATGTGCAGGATCCGGAGTAGTGGAGTGCCAAAGGGGCTGGGGACATTGTGGGCTAAAAGCAACACACAGAGTGCAGATGAAACAACCAATGTCTACAGTGTTCACTTTTTGACTTAGACATAAAGATTAAAGACCTGGGTGTGGCCTCGGGAAGCAAGAACTTTGCTATGTCAATACGCGTGTCAGCTGCTGGGAGGTATTCAATATCATATCTGCTCTCTAAGTTAACCAACCACGTCAAAAACATTGGGTGAATGTGAAAAAATGTGTATTAGACCAACTTTCATCAAGGAGCTGAGCATTTATTATACCAAGTTCTACAGTTAAGTTCAGCACGAGAAGGCTTTCAAAGACCTTCAAGAATCAAAGGAGTGACACATCGAACACATACATGAACATTAGATCTTTGCAAAGTCCACAAAACCAAAAGTTCAGCACAGACAGAGAAGGGAAGTGACCACTGTGAGGTTATAAAAGGTAAATTATGAAGGCTATATGAATATAACTGGATGCAGATAGTCAGCTGGTAGTGAATCACCTAATGAATGAGTCACTGATGGTGAAGCATGAATGAAGCAGCTGATGCCAAGTGTGTCCTCTGAAACAGTGCAATGATCCATTTTCTAATATAAGTGAAATTTGATGGCTTAATTACCGCAAGATTGTCAATCAAACATAAACATCATTCAAATTGAAGACAAGCTATCAGACAAGTCAGCTGGTCATATTCAAAATTATTTAGTTTGAATCCATGGAGTGAATGATATGATGATGAATGATATTAATGAGATATAAGCTACTGTATGTACGTGAATGTACACGGTGGAGAGAATGTATTGAGACTCTACATCTGAGTCACTGACTGAACAGAAAAAATGTCCTATATCTTTCTGACTCACAAATCCAAGTGACACATAAGGAAATTTATTATCTAATTATCTATGTTTCTATCAATTTTACTGTGACCATAATAAACACACAAGACGGCATTTGTGCACTAATTGTCCTTATTTGGTATCATCTTTTAAATGGCTGATGATGTATTAGTGACTAAGCAAAATCTATTTGTATTGGCTGTTGAAACAAGTACACAAAAAGACACACTGATGAGCAGTTTGGGCATTTGTGTCTCTTTTCTTCTGGGCAACATTTTTATCACCTGCTTGTCAAACTGTGTCTGCACCAAAGTCAACCAGACATTCTTGTGCATTTACTGGACTTGGCAAGTGAAGAGTATCAGCATCAGCGATAAGGCAAAAAAAACCCCAAAAATCTCTTCTGCATTTCAGCAAGTGTACAAAAGGACAAGCTTGATGAGCTGCTCGGGCATTTACGTCTGTTTCTTATGCTTAACATGCATCCAAACACAGCTTTTTGGCAACTGAACAGAGGAACAGGAGCCAACACCAGATGGGGTGGCGGAACGAAATGTTACCGGAAATATGGCTGCAGCCGCGCAAAGCACAACATGAACTGAGGCATTTGGCAGATGAGCGATGACGGTCCTGAAAGATTTGAGTATTACAGACTGCAGCTCCAGATGTGATGCCACAAGATGTGGGTCCAGCACAGAGGACGCACACTTAAAATAAGAACAGGAGCATCACCACTGTCAGCTGTAAACCCTTTCTCTCAAGTTTTCAGGGAGAAAAGAAATGCCTCAGTCTGAGGAAAGAGACAAATTGAATATTGAATATAATGACAGGATTTAGTTATACTATGCATCACTCGACAAACTGAACCATGACAGCAGAAAGCAGACCAGGAAAAAAATCTGTTTTTAAGCTGGTTGGTTATCACAGGCCATGATGAAGCCTCACCCTAGAGGAGAGAGGGACTGGAGGTAAACAACAGACAGAAATGGAGGTCCTGCTGAGTTGTGAGATCAGTCAAAGTCTAAGCTGTCACATAAACACAGCCATAAACAGACACCACAGAAGCATACAACCAATATTCACTCTTTTAGCTCTGTTTTTGGTCTCCACAAACTCCTGAGGGAAATATCTGGATCTGTAGCTGCTAAATGCTACACTATGTTCACCAGCTGGTCTCTAACCATGGCTACTGTTGGCTTTATAGAGCTTTTTCATTCGAAACAGGCCAACTGGACCAGAGCTAGCTGGTTAGCATGCTATCCTCAGAAAAGAAGAAAAATACATAATAGAAATATAAGCAAAACTAAAGGATTGCTTTCCAGTGCTGGAAACAGTTTTAGGTATGCAAAGGAATTAAGTTTGTTGCCAAACTCAATGTTTCTTCTAGACTAGTAAGTAAACAGCTGTTAATGCTAACACTAGCTATGCAGTAATAGCACAATTTACAAATAGCTCCTTTAAGTTGAGGGCTGGGCAGCTAAACAAGCTTCATAAAACTGAAGGGGATCTGCAGAATTAGGTTATAATTCTCTGTAGGTTCATCACTATGAAAGACCTTGTTTCAATTAAAAAATCAATGATTATAGCAGCTTTAAAAGTCCATCTCTACTCAAAAACAAATCCTAACAAGAGAAAACATAACTCACAATATACAGTAAAACATCTTAAGATCAGCTGTGCCACTGCAGACCAGACCTCAGAAATGGTTAATTTGGGGTTATCCCACGATTTAAGGGTTCAGGGGACCTTTGTTGTCCATCTCTTTACCTCATTCCCTGTCCTCTCTCTCTTCTATTGCCATCTAATATGATACATATAACTCTTGTCTCCTCAGTCTCAACTGCTCCTTCAGGTCTTCCTCTTTAGGCTTCAGGTCTTAGTAGTTCATTAAATTTGAGTCCTCCTGAAACCCACATTCCATTTATTCAAGTTTAAACAATTTTATGTAAAAAATGTTATGTTATTTGATATTTAAGAAAGAAAACTAAAAAGAAAACCAATCAGAGATGTAAAACTCAATTAATGACAGATTACATGGTAAATACTGTTTATACTGCACTTTACTAAGAAGAAACAATGCAAAAGGAGAAGAAAGTTTAAGCAAACTATTCAGGAGACAGGGCATCTTTTTGCACAGCAGTCTATAACAGAGGTAACACAGAATGACCAGCTGTATTCCCTGTGTACAACCCAGTTGGTACAACAAGCACAACCACTGCTTAAATCTCATTATAATGTTGAACTAGTAATAGCAGATTTTCTTGCAACTGAAACTGCACTTCTGCCTTGATCAGCAGTGAATGTAATTAAATGAGCTCTGCCAGTTACAGACTGTTTTAGCACGCGGACACCTTCTGCAGACCCCTGCAAAATGAATTACGACCCCAACTGCCACGAATCAGGCACAAGCTTCTCTTTAACAGCTGCACAGCGTGTCAGGCCAGCTTTCACCATCAAAGAGCCATAAAATGGAGCCTTTAATGGCAGACGCGGTGGCTGCGAAAACGGACGTTAGCAGCGGGTGAACAGACGGCATCTGACACGACAGGTTAATAAACGTTGGAGCCCCTGCCAGGATATTCACGGTGACTCTTCGCCTCTCGCAGACTGAACCGACTACAGAGATGTGGGCAGGAGGCGGTTGGCCACTCAAGGTGGAAGGCAAAGAGCGTTTTGAGTGAGATGCTACCATGTCTGAATGGCTGACTAAATGAGATTCTGTGGCGCAAAAGGGACAAAGATGCAGGATGTTTTCAGGGCCAAACTTGTCACTTAAATCCAGAGGGAGTAAGAGCATATGTGCTTCATTTCCTAGATGACCAGAAAAATACAGACAGACAACTAGAGGAGGTCAGAGGTCAAAGAATAGAAAAACTTGTTTCACGTGTATGTTTTTTTTTTTTTTTTAGATGTGGTAGTTTTCTACTCTCCTTTTGCCCACTTTTTGACTAAATTACATTTGTGTGCTCAGCAACCACCAACGGCTGTATTCAATAAGAGTCGCACTAATTACAACCGTGGGCAAAAACATAGCCGGCAAAGCTTCTACCAGCTTAGCGCTTGATTTTGCACTTATGCAAATCTAATTTCCAAAACCTGAAGCGCAACCACACTCAATGCAGCGTCACTCTAAAAAAAACAGCAGCGAGATGAGAGAGCTGCACCTTGACAGCAAAATAAGTTGTTTGTCTGAGTCCTCCAAAACCAAAACCTCCAAAAAATAGCTGGTGGTTGAAGTGAAATTCCAGTGTTTCACAGTGGTGACTGGTGATTGTGGCTTGTTTCTCTTCTTGTCTTTTTGTGCTTTTTAAGTTTCCCTAAAAGTAAGCTCAGGCTACTGCACCTAAAAAAAAATTAAATGTATCTGCCTGGATCTTCCATCTTCCAGCATATTGAGATATGATTGTTGTGTATGGGTGCATGACGTTGCATTTTTTTGTTGTCATTTTAATTTATCTGTTAATTGCTGCAGACACAGATTGGATTTCCAAAAAACAATAAACTAAGGGTTGAAAGTTCAGTCTGATTTTGGGAATAGCAGTTCACTTCACTAATTCACTAACCTTAAAGGGAGCTCCGCTGATTTTACACATCAAAGTCATTTTGCAAGTGTTGGGCCATACTCCCGCATGTGTGAAAAAAGTAGTATAAAGCATTTCGTAGCTCCAGAGGGAGCTGTGTGAAATCTGATACATCTGAGGCTGAAGACAACACATATGAAAATGAAGAAAAAAAATGTGTGCGGAGGCAGAAAGATGTGAGCTTGCCAGACCTGTGCAGCTCACTCTGCAGCTGTGCCTTAGGCTATCAGCTAAAGGCTACATTAGCTGCTACTAGAAGAACACACCTGAATCTGTACAGCAGAGTGGATCAAATCGAGTTGCATTCAAGACATCTCTGGTTCTGCTGCATCAATTTTACTTTATATTGTGAGTCAGACAATGTTATTCTAATCCTGTAGAAGAGACAGAATGAACACCAGAAATAAACAACACCAGTACAAAACCAGCCACAGTAACAACTGGGGAAGGGCTGAGCAGCTCGTTTGCAGTGAACATTTTTGAGAGACAGCAGTTTCCATCTCCTGACACATACATTCACCTGTTATCAAGAGACCAATTTCCTATCCAGGAGAAGCTGGTGAAAAGTGGTAACAATGTGTTTTTTTGGTAACTTTTTTTGTGACTTTTTTTTTTTTTGGTGTTAGTTCAAAACATTTTAAAAATGAATTTGAAACACTCCACAAGAACATGTTTTACCAGCATGTCCTGCTTGCTCTGGATAATCCACTGATCTCTATACAGCGAGGTCTACAGATTAGAAACCTTGACATTATTTCTGATCAGAGAAACTGCAGTCTTTCAAAAAGTTTTTCAAATGAAACTTTTCAGTGCTACTGGAATATTATGGTGAAGGACAGAAATCCTGGACGAATAAAGCCAAAACTGGCATTGCATTTGATGAACTGACCCTCTGAGAAACAGCTGTAGTAAATCATTCAACAGCGTGGAGGCGCCACACAGATGTTAAATAATATTAAAATACAACAGTCCCTCAAAGGTCGTACAGAGAGGTCAAGGAGGTTTTCGATGGTATGTGCAGACCGGAGAAGAGCGTTGTTGCTGTGGGCTAAAAGCAGCTCTGACCTTGGCGAGGGCGCTTTTCAAATGGTTTCATATCTGCAGGTTCTTTACTGTGCTGTGAGAGTGGCTGCAAGGTCCAGTGTGGGTGTGAATGTGTGTTTCTGTGTGCAGGGGTGGACAGAGGAGGGTGAACGCAATCATAACGACATCTGTGTGTAAAGTGTGAGCCATCAGGGCAAGAGAGGACGAGTCTGGTTTATTAGATTTTTTTGTAGCTTTCATTTCTATTGATACCACTGTGATCTCCACGTTTGCTGCTGAGTACATGGTGACATGATCGGGCAAAAACCACGCCCAAACATTTTACCTGCTGTAGTTTAGTCAGCCATCATATGAATTAGGTCAGAAACAATTAGTTGAGTAATCAATCAGTTGATCCACAGCAACAACTGATAACTGATTAATTGTAGGTTATATGTAAGGCATAAATTCCAAATACTTAAAGAGCAGAGCTGTAGTTTAAGCTTTTAATTGATGAATTGATGAAATTATTTAAAAAATGAATCAATAGTAAAAATAACCATAAGTCACAGTCCTGAGGTGAATGTAGAATATGTGCAGCGTTCATGTATAGTGTCTAGGATCTAACCTCATCACTCCCCACAAACAAAAACCAATCTCAGCGCAGCAGGGAGTGGGAAGCGACGATAATAACTTCTCCCCCAGGGGTACAGAGACTTGTGATAGCATAGCTTTCAGAGCAGCGGTGTCCCAGAAGGCATAGCAGCAAAGGAGAGACGCAGAGAACTGACAACGAAAGTTAACCACAACAAGGGTGGTTGAAAAGTATGTCATGGAAGAAAGGTAGAACTAGTTTGCAGGCTTTGTTTCAATTGTGTGCACAGCTTTCCTGTTTCAGTTGCATTCAAATAAGTATCATCTCCAAATACTGTAGAGCTGTTTAGAAGACCTGCGTAGACTGTTCACAAACTGTCTGATCGCCTGGCTGTTTGCGATTCTTACCCTGTCTCTGTTTGCTGTAGCGTTATCACAGTGTAATGGTGTTATTATAATGGTTAATGGCCAACAAGACCCATCCATCGAGCCATTAGCCATCTGAGAAGAACATGCAAACTCTACACAGAAAGGCCCCAGGCCCTGGGTTCAAACCCAGAACCTTCTCGCTGTGAGGCGACACCGTGCTGCCCCCAACAAGACCCAAGCTGTTATAAACAAGAAATGTTGTCTGACTGTTTAAACTTAACCTTGAACTGTTAGTATTTTATATTTAAAGGAATAGCTCAACTCTCATACAGTATCTATTGATATGAAGCTGGAGCCAAGAGAGTTAGCATTGCTTAGCATAAAGAGTGGAAACGGGGAAACACCTAGCTAATGTCAAATGTCAAACATCAGTGCCCGTTGGATGTCCAACAATTTTAAAAAAGGAAAGAAAGAAAGAAAGAAAGAAAGAAAGAAAGAAAGAAAGAAAGAAAGAAAGAAAGAAAGAAAGCATATGTATGTGTTTATTATATTTATAATAGGAGAGAAAAGAAGACATCAAGCTGTGTTATCTTTTCAGTGGGCTGAAATGCAGATGCTTCAGTGTCTTTAGAGTTTTGTCCTCCCTAATGGCTCCTGCAGACAGCCAGGGCCAAACATCTCATTTGCATAATTCATTTTACTTCAGAGCCTCTGACAAATGCCTCTGAAGTTGTTGGCGCTCTGTGAAATCAGAATATTTCTCCAGCTCTCCCACCAAGTGCCGATTCGGCAAAACTAAACCAGAGGAGCAGTGTTTTTCTTTTTGCACCCAGGAGAGAGGAAGGGCACTGAATCAGGGTCAAAAGAACGATGGTGGAAAAAAGGCAAGAGAGAGAAACAAGTGTTGTGCTTTTTTGACATCATATTCACTTGAGCAGTTGCAGGCATGTGAGTCTAAGCTCTAGAGAGCAACTCTATTTTTTTCCTGTGTAGCTGAGGTCTTGTCGTTCAAAGTAAAGCTGCATGATGAAAGTGGGTGAAATCCTCACAGCGATCCAATGGGCTGATACACTGGCCTCTGCCACCCTCTAGTGGTACAACACAATAACAGCAACTCATTACAGCAGGAAAAGTGACAAGCAGCACTTGGTCATGGGTTCACTTAGGTTACAGAGAGGCAGAATTTGCATTAGTACAACCACTAACACTGTGTCAGCCATTGCCAGTTATAAGCTGAGGAGGTAAGCATAGATGTGCTTCCTGCCCCACCTTTTTTTTCACTTTTCATGAGGGAAAATCACATTAATCAAAATATTAATCACAGGATTTTTATTTGTACATAGTTTAAAACATGTCTGGAGAGGAACTTTAAATTATGATTCAGAATGCATATGTGTCAAACAGAATGCAAGGAAAAGGGTGTAATGAGATGATCACATTTTTAGGTCCAGCATAGCAGTGATCAACAGGAGTAGCAAGAGTCCAGTCTCCTCCGCTAAAACTGCTAACATGGTGCTTTTCACCAGGACAGGCCTCAATATGAAGACCCCAAAACAGCATTCTGGGGTGTCACGTCATGAAGGGAAATGAGAGTGATGTGAGTGTGTGTGTCTGTGTTTACCTCTATTGGACAGCTTCTCCAGCAGCATCCTAAAGCGTTGCACTACAGACGGCGAGACATCGTAGGTGTAAACCTCCTTCACTGGAACAGAGTGACACCTCCCAAACATACCATCTGTGAACACACAAGCAGACACTTTAAGTAGAGTCTCACTCGCTTTTATATTTTGCATTTCACACTGAAAGGAAAACAGTTTCTTTAAAAAGATAAACACGATCAGTTTTTCATGCTCAGTTTTTTGTGACTGACACAGTTGACTTCATTTTAATGTTCATATAAAGTTTGTCTTTGGTAGAGTGTGGTAGCTAAGTAGCTAAGACCAACACATCACGCAGCTGACAAATTGAAAATGTGTCAGAAATAAAGTGTGAGTTTAGTGCAAACAAATAAAACCACCAGGTTAATGATAGAAAAAAGCTGATGGTCAGGGCTAAATGACACCATTCTGCACTGTTACACCTGCAATTCTATAAGAAAATATTTGATTTATTAAATTCATTGTTACAATGAGGGGATTTGTTCATGACAAATCCCCTCATTGTAACAATTAATTTAATAAATCAAACAAAGCATAAAAAATACAAATGCCTTGTAGTGTGATTTACAATTAGGCTAGATGCTGTGTTGTGTTCCTGAATGCTGTGTTTAAATGTTTTTATTTGGCAAGTTAGCATGCTGGATAAAGAGCAAGTTTAGCATTGTAGCTAGCTTCAAGCAGTGCAGCAGTGTAGCTAGCTTCCAATAGTTTAGTATAGTAACTAGCTACTAACTACTAACTAGATCACAGCATTAGATCCGAATTCAGGTCAACAGTGTTAAAAGCAAAAGCTGAACACAAATCAATAATGTGTTGGGGAAGATACAGTTTTTCATTACAGCACGGGGCGTGTTGGTGTATGAAGTAAAAGTATTACACAAACAAGTCAAAGGTGCTTCCCTCATTAAAAATGAAACAGTTACCCATAAATACAAGCTGCACATCAACAGGTTCCTTTGATAGAATGGACTAAAATGGGCCACGCAGGCATAAGATAAGATAAGAATATATACTTATTACTTCATCACAATAACTATGAATGCTAATTAATCTATAGTAGCTTGAGATTTATTTTTCAACTTACTATTCCTTAACAATAACATCAACTGCAATTTTAGGTGCACGGCTCAATGTCGTGTACGACTGTAGGACAAAACTGCATAGTCAGAATCAGATCCAACTCCTTTATTAAACAAAGATCCCATGATGGAGGTTTTCACTCAGTCATATGTTCTTCTGACAAGCCACACAGTGGGCTGTGTTAATGTGAGCTGTAGGAAAGGCCAGTGGGAGGCTGTCTCCGAAAGCGAAGCAGTGGGTGGAGAAAGTGTCAAGATAGATGAGTCAAAGCACAGATATGAACATGAATACTTTCATGCAGTGCTCACCAGTACCTGTTGAAGTCAAACTATAAAGAGTAAGTGACAGCAAACAGGGCCAAATGTGAACACATTTATCCTTCTGCATTCGATTTTCCTACAGATTGCTGTGCTTTTATTATTTGAATCAGCTGCAGATGGATAATTTTGAGAAGTTCTATTTTTCTGTAGTGGTGACACGTGTTTGTGTTTCCATGTGCAGCACGGGAGCAATCATGCATGCTTCTTCTGGCTCATCAGACTCAAAAATAATAGTCGTGTAAACACTGTTTCTCTGCCTAAAGTCAATATTTATTGTAAAATTCCAGAATCACTTTTTTCCAGCTGCCCTGAACATACAACTAATATTGATGTTGGTTTAGAGATTTTTGTTCTTTTGCTACCATTGATTCAAGAAGCAACTTAACTTTATATTTTATGGTTTCTCCCCTCTGCTCTGTGTAACTACTGTTCATGTAGTTACAACAGCAAAGTGAATACATTTTTTTATTTTTTAGATTTATTCCACATAAGTAGATTTTCAGATGACACAATCTCAAGCAGCTGTGATGAGGATCTGCAGAACTTATCTGTGACAACCACAATGACGTTGATAGAGTCAACAGTTGGCTATCAAACATATGGTTCATTCATCCGCTATTTTTTTAAACAGGAAGAGTAACGACTAACAAAAATATTCAAGTTTTAATATTTGTTAAAAAATAAAGTCAACTGACAGTCAGCTCAAATGTGCCACCTTGTTCAAGTTACTGCAGTAAAACCTGCTGCACACTATCCTCCAGCTCTGTTCACAAGTGAGAAATCAACAACAAAGTGATAATAATAATAATCCAGCTTTCTCTTTGCATGTCAATAATGTGTTTTCCGCCAACATTATCCCATTTTATTTAGACT
The DNA here is from genome assembly GCF_046630095.1 of Trachinotus anak. NCBI lineage: Eukaryota > Metazoa > Chordata > Actinopteri > Carangiformes > Carangidae > Trachinotus > Trachinotus anak. The sequence continues at coordinate 19,388,836 of NW_027273863.1, read as the reverse complement.
GAAATACATTCTAATCTGTGACCAGACACAGCAAAGTCAGTTTAACTGAATGTTTATCCCCAAAATACAAATTAAAAAAAAAAGTATATATATATATATATGAAAACTAAGAAAAAGAAAAAACCAAGAATATGAAATGTAGTAATTATGTGTTAGTGTTATGTTGTTGATGTTGTGAGTAGAGTAACAAGTACAATATGTCCCTCTGGAATATAATGACGTGGATGTATAAAGTAGCATTAGATGGTAATACTGAACTGTAAAGTTCAAGTATCTGAAAGTACAATCCTTAAATAAATGTATTTAGTTCCCTTCCACCACTGAACTGCATTAACACTGAGGTGTTTATGCTACAAGTTACAACTTCAGGCAGTGAATTATTATTATCCTTGATGTTAAATTCATAGTTGATGGTAAAAGAGTAAAAGATGTTAAATTTACAGGTAATAAGAAGGATCAATGTGTGGACATATTTGTACTTCTGTGCTGTGGTTGCACATGCCTCTCACTGTATATCTGCATGTATCAATGTATGTGTGTGCATGTATCTGTGTGTGTGCATGTTCAATAACAACACTTCTACATGCTAATTTTGGCCTCTGGGCTATAAATAGCCTCTGTGTCAGTGTGGTTGCCTCAATCAAAGTGTGAGCTCCATTTAACAGGCAGCTAAGGATGACGAGCGGCCAGTCGCCACTGCTTTAATTACTCTCAACTGTGTCACCCAGTGCATATTCTGTTGTTTACAAATGAGACGGAGGAGTGAGATGAACTGTGGGAGTGTGAGGAAGACTGAAATCAGTGAGAAAGAAGAACTATTACTAACTACTTACTTGTTATCCTGTAAATTAGATAAATTCTGTAAAGATTAACTTGCTTGAAGTTATTTTTTGTTGCTGCAAAAAAAAATTAACTGGTTTTATCAAGTGGCTTTGGACTTGGTGTCCCGCCCACATTAGGTTACCCCTGCACTGTTTAATAGGCAGCAGTTGCACTGGCCACTCTTGTGTTGCTGTTTACTTCACCGTGTACATTTTAAAGTTTTCATGTAAATCTTTCCAGGTAGAAAAAAAAACATAGAGAACGACAAATAAAGACAAAGGGACACCAAGAAATAATTGTATTCCTTTCTTGTCCTCTCAACCCTTACATCTGAGTACAGACAGAAAATTAATCATTACAAGCCTCTCCCTTCACTGCACATAATACACTTCCATCCCTGTACCTTCCAGGGATGTCATCTAAATTATCTTCTTAATTAAACCCATCTAGAGCCGCAGTATCATGGCCAAGATTAAAATTCAATTATTTTGACACTGGGTGACAGAGTGGCCTAGATTTTTTAGATGAGGCAGTTCCTCAGCAGGACTATGTGGGTTTAATGCTCTCAAGTTATTACTGTGCTGAAGTGCCCATGATGCACTACCACCTCCTGGTCTGATTTGCTCCAAGGTAAAACCTAGGGAAAAAAAAGAAAAAGCAGTGCTATGGCCGATTTTTTAAATCTAAGTTCAACTTTGGCTGCAATTCATCAAATGACCACTAGATGGTGGTTATTAAACTCAGACTGAATTGAGGTGAGAGGGTGATCACCAGACTGTTTATAAAGATGGACAAACCTGACATTACCCTGGTTTCTGAAGAGCGCTGTGAAGTTGTAGATTTTAAAATGAGAGTCTATAGGGACTGACTCACTATTGGAGCCACCCTCAAGTGGCCATTTGAGGAACTGCAGTTTTTAGCCCTCATCACTTTTCAGCCTCGGAGGTTGCTGCTTATAGTGATCACTAAAATTTTATCTTGAAACACAGTCAGTACATTTGTTCTACAACAGGTGACGGGCATAAAAGCTGATATCACTTTTTCTGTGTCTTTGTGTACATTTGTTAGTTGTTTTTTTTTTTGTTTTTTTTTTTATAATGCCCACTAATGAAGAAACTGTATTTAATTGTGGACCAGCCACATCTATCTACTTAATAATCTGAGTAACGGCCATGATACAAATTTGGGGTCGGGTCAGAACAGTGCATCCCTATTTTCCCTTTGGCATAGCATCATACCATTTGCTGAAATGTGGATTTTCTAAAGTAAGAGATAAAGGTCAAATCATAAAATCTATATCCTGACACTACCAGAAACTCTAAAGGCTTCAGCTGAGTTGGCTCAGAACATCAGTCTCTTCACGTTTAGCCGTAAAACAGATTTCCCTCTAAATTCAACCTGGTGCGTGGATATGAAATGTAAACAGTGATAGCAAATTAATGCTGAAACAACAGTTGTAGTATCTTGATAAAGCCCAGATTGTAACTGCGACAAAGTGCCATGAACACAAAGCAAGATCCTGAGTAAATAATTGCACCAGAGTCTTTTTTTCTTCAGCTCTGATCTCATATAACACCATCTCCCACTGTGTCCCAGAAGCAACATCTTGAATGATCCTTCATAATTATACTTGCATGCTTATAAATCTCCGCAGTTTATCACAGTTCACTACCACGGGGCTGCAATCCAGACCCAGACATGTCTGCTTGTGATTAATGGCATAGTTTAGAGCAAAATGAGGATTCACAGAGCCATTCTCAGAAGTACAGGGTGTATTAAGATTACGGAGATGGACCAGCAATGCGGACCAGATGTTGGTCTTGGTAACTGCAGCTTAAATAAAGCTTTTCACCTTCTTACTTTCATTTGATGTACTGTCTTTTTACGACTGATCCATGAGTTTACAAAATTCACTGATAAAATCAGGACTTTCAAAAGTACATTTCCCAGTTAGGTACAGCTATAATTACATAGTTATGGTTAGTCTTTTACAACAACTGCATGCTGGGAACAGAAGTATAAAGTAGTAAGTATGTGAATGTTCTCATGGGTTGGTTGACAAAAGGTCCACTTACAAAAGTGCAACATTGTCGTTGTACATGTCTGGACTGCACTGTTGGGTCCCAATGACTAAAAGCAGCAAACTGAGTCCTACCTAATGAGCTGGATTAAGACATTTTAATGGATCTGCTGCCTCAAGGGACCGCCTCAAGTCCATCCCTCACAGACCGCACTCAACAAGATCAATGGCTTCTGGCATGGCTTGGCAGAGCCTGAGTTGCTTTCGCTGGCTAGAAAGTAAAGGGTGTCCTTCATACATGTCACCAACTTGCTCTGGCGCTCGTCATTAAACTTGTGCTAGTGATGCTAATGGATGATTAGCTACACTGGCTGCTGTGTATGCATACAGGGCTCACTGTTTTTTTCTTACCGAAAATTGCGAAAATACAATTTATCCCGATTTATCGGCAATGAGAAAGCAGAAAACTCAGCACCAAGCTAGATAATCACTGAGTCACTTGTACTAATCAATAACTTATCAGCACCTGCACATTCATTATGTTAGTTTTAGGAGATTGGGCAGTTCCCCTTTTATTAACTTGGAATCTATCTATATAATCTATATTCTGCTGATCTGCCATTGCCTCGTGAACTCTCATGAAATGTACTGTTGTCTTGTTTTTGTTTGTTTTTTGTTGTCATCTCAGTCTGATCTACAGTACAAGGGTGGTCTCTCTGCCTAATGACTAAAAATGAAAAAAGGTCAAACCCAAACATATTTTTGCTATCGTTCAGTCATTCTTTCATTAACAAGAATGTGGTTTCAGAGGAGCTCCATTATAATGCAAAAAGGGTTTAGTTACAGGAATTCCCTCAGACGACTGTCAAACCACAGACTTTTGATCAATAGCACTACCCACACCAGCCAATTAGTCTAATCAGACAGCTGTACAGCAAATATGCCAATGACGGTGGAGGCTGAGCAAGATCATTAAACTACACTCAGGCTCCACACTCCACTGGAGTGATCAGTGTTCACTGACCACAGCTCCCATTAGTGATGTGCTTCCTGACAGCAAGGGCATAAGAATCTGACTTAAGCACCAGTTTTTTTTTTTCGGTCTACATAGTTTTTCCATGTTATTACTTGAAGATGAGTCTTGTACGATGGTGGTAAAGCCTAATAAAACTTACCATAACTCTACTTTTATAATTAAAGGTTCCATATTTGACACTTTTCCTGTGTTTTATTTTAAGTGTTGATATCAATAAGAAGATATATGTGTTTTAAGAACCAAAAACCATCTCAGTGTAGTTTTACATCTCCTCTCTCAGGATTCTTGCTGGAGCTCTAGTAACAACAGTTTGGTGAGCCTCTGCTGATTGGCTGACTGTTATCTGTGATCTAATAAAAATACAGCAGATTTCAGGTAAATACTCAGAGATACTAAATACTACAGGGCTGGGTCCAGGTGGGTTGGGCTGTGCAGTGACTGTATAGTTGTGACATCACAAAGTTACAGAAGTCATGACGGCTTGTTTTAAGGCTCAGTTTCTGAAGAAAGAAAAAATCATCTGTCATTTCAGTGACTCTGAATAACAACAATACAGTAGCAGACAACAATTGTGTGAGTTAATTCAATTCTTAGTGAAGCAGCTGTGTTAAGTCACTAAGTGTAGAGTTGTTCATTTTTAACAAGGATAAAAACTGAAATTTAAAGAAGAGGCTGATATAACTCTGTATTTTACTTATTGTCAACAATTCCCACTGAAAGGCAAACACCAACAATGTGACTTTCTCCCGCTGTCTGTGACACGAAGCCCCAAGCTATATTTTTAAAATCAGGTCACAGATTGAAAGTTTCATTTTCACAAAAAATGCTTACTAGATTTCTCAAAACAGCTGGCCACTGTATTTCTTTGTAAACGTTACCCATACCTAAGGAAAAGGTGCCTTTATTGGGGACTATTTTCAGACATGGATTAATATTATTTGGCATTCTTGCATGACAGCAACACGGTGTGTTTGTGTGTGTGTGTGTGTGTGTGTGTGTGAGACAGTCAAAATAAACTAAGGTGTGTGTTCATGGTAATGAAAAGACACTCAGTGCAACAGTGTGGCATATTGTTGTGTTTTTAAAACAGAGGAGTAACATTCACATTCAATGCATTGTTGCTTTTGGTCTTTTCATGGGATTTGTTGCAGTTAATAAAAATCTAGACAATTGACCGCCTTACCCTTTATTACACTGAGATTTACAGTGTGTGACATTTAATTCATAAGGGGTGAGCCTCAAACCTCAAGCACACATAATCAAACCACAGTTACTCCTCCATTCTTCAGCCTCTTTTACTTGTATACTACAAACTGTCAATGAAAAATGTATCACCTCTTGTTCACCAGCAAACACAAGCCTGATTAAAACAATTTACAATGGAGAGATATAAACAAAAACATCTTAAGCTTTGAGAGCTTAAAAACAGGGATTTTAAAAAGCTTTCATCAACTCTCTGCAAGTGACAGCTGAGACCAGTAAAGGAAGAAATTATTCAAATGTCCAAGAGTAACTGTTTAAATCAACATGTTGATCAATCAGTAAACGTATAAACGACTCTGTGCAGATATTGTCAGCCCAGACTGCCCTTGCCACGGGCTGCTGTGACATGGCAACTGTTGCCTGTTGAGGAGACAACATGCAACAGGGCACAGTTGGGTAATGGGCCAGTTTAGCCCTGCTCCTCTAGCGCCTGTTGCCATGGTGATCTCCATCGAGTGCTTTTTGTCCCTCACAGCTAATCAACGGGAAGAAGGGTAGGGGGGCTGAGACAGAGCTCCCTCCTTTGTCACTGTGTGTGTGTGTTGTCAGGAACTGGCATGTGAATCCTCCATCTTGGTTTGTAAGGAACACCTGAGCTGCGTTCAGGAGAGCCATGCAATAAAGGCTGTTACTGGATGTGTTTTTAGTGAAGCCTTCTGACAGCCAGCGCACATTTTTATCAGATTTAATACCTTTAATGATTTAATTATGAGTTAATTATCTTAAAGGTGAAATCAGTAATATTTTAATGTCACAAGTGTTGTTTGTTATTATGAGTTACTTCTCTGATGCCTCTACCACATCTGGGATTTAATGCATCCAGTCAAATCAGCACTTTATCATTATCTATTTATTATTACTGTTATTATTTCTATTTCCAGGCCCTATGAACTACCCATGGTGTGCTCTGTACTTCCAAAACTGATAAACACAGATGCAGCATTTTAAAGGTGGAGTTAGCCTTCTTTGTACACATGAGCAAACACAGGCTACAGCATTGCTATTTTACAAACATCAAGCAGGACTATCACTATGCCTCATGTTTTCAGATTATACAGCAATGAAATACAACAATGAAAATGTGAATTTTAGGCATCTATTTGTATTTACTTGAATTTGTATTTACGGTACAATAAAAACTAGTATGACATACGACGTTTAGTTGTTATTTCATTTATCGTTTAAGTAAGTTTTTCTGTTCTGTTCTGTTTTGTTTTTCTTTTTTTCACTTTTGAACTCGACTCCCATTACACTATCTCTTTAATGCTTAACCTAACCCGATGTTTGCCCTGCAGGATACCAGCACCACGCACAAATTTCAGAGACCACAATTTATACATTGATATATGTATAAGACTTTCATCAAGTTAGAGTATATAACTGAAATCTTAAAAATAAGATGTCTGGCAGTCTGACACATCTTGCAATAGTATGTAAAAATTCAAGGATCTAATGATGCTGCTTTCATGAATGAATGAAAGTATTCAAATTGTTTTCAAATAAAATGCAGTTTGATATTAAAAAGTCAAACTAAACTACAAAATATTCTTCTCTAATGCTTTTTGTCCCGCTGCTCTTTTGATTTACTGTTAAAATCAGCAGGCCATAACATAATGTTTTATATACTCTGGATATAGTACAGGAATAATAGCACTTATCTGCAGCCCACAGTGGGCTGTCTAGAAAGCAGCTCTCCTCTTGCTGAGTTAACCATCTCTATATTTCTTATGCAAAAATATAAAAACCTTCACACAGATTAAGCATCATATATTTGCTAAATATCATCAAGCAGTGTATTGCTCTGATCCTTTGAACAACAGAAACAACCAAAGTCAGATTGAAAAATTCAAAGTTTCAGAGCTTAGTGCGTTAAACCTCCAGTAAGCAGTGAGACAGAGTGTGATTAGAGCCGATTCAGCAGACTCCAAACGATTGTCAATGCAAACAAAGGCAGAGAGCGGACTGGGATGGATTGGGCGCTCTCTCCACATCGCTGGTCATCTCTCCGTCTGAAAATATTAGCAGAGCTCAGATAACCTCAGTGCTTCCCTGATCCAGCGCAGCCACTGAGCAAACTTCACAAAGCAAATATGAGCCGTCACATCCCAGCACGGATCAAGTCATCAGGGGGTAAAACTTTGATTAATCTATTACAAGGCTGAACGATCATCAGACAACACAGAGGTCGTGCTGACAGTGAGTTTGTGCAATAAAGGAGCTAAATCGATGCCATTTAACTTAAAGGAACAGGAGGTGAGGAGTTTAATTCACCTGCTGCTCATGGTTTGTTCTTACATACATCTACATACACATATTAATCAATCATTCTCAACTGATTTGATGACTCTGCAAACTCTTTTTTTAGATCAGTGTCATAAAAACAAATTATTTAGGGAGATTACTTTTCAATATTCATCATATTTAGGTAAGTATTAATCCATATCTTTGAACAGCTGAGACAGCTGTGAAAATATAATGTCTACAGATGTTGATAGTCCAACTAAAAGTCAACAGGTTTAATAACTTTAACAACACCTACTTGATGCAATATAGTTATAATCTACCTTGTGTTGAATTAAGGCATCACAAACCAAACAGCTGTCATATTCAGATATAGCTGTCTCAAACAATACATACATTAATCACCGACACATGCTTATGATATCTTATCACACAGCAGCACAACACCTAAAATTAAATCTAGGTTAAACAAATAACCTAGACCCCCCCAAATGTAAAGTCAGCACATGACCACTGAAGTGAAGTCTGCAAGAAAACAATGAGGTATATCAGACTCATGAGTGACAGTCATGTCAGAGCTTTCTGCGCAGTCCAGTTTGCATATGAAGGCACCACACTCCCCTGCATAATCTGCACATTTAACTTCAATATCATGTAATTATAATATAATATGGACAGAAAGTGTCATTATATTTGCTTTGGTGTATTTGCTATCTTAAGCTATTCTCTTGTCTCTCTAAAGCTAAGTTCATACAATTTAGAAATGAATATCAGAATCAGAATCAGAATCAGAATCAGAATCAGTTTTATTGCCAAGTATGCTTTCACATACAAGGAATTTTTTCTGGTGATTGGTGCAATTGATCAGCAACAGTGGGGCTCTCTAGCCTTGTTGATGAGGCTAATAGCAGATGGGAAGAAGCTATTTTTGTGGCGAGAGGTTTTGGTCCTGAAGGACCGCAGCCTCCTGCCAGAGGGGAGTGTCTCAAAGAGTTTGTGTCCAGGGTGGGAGGAGTCAGCTACAATCTTCCCTGCACGCCTCAGAGTCCTTGAGGTGTACAGGTCCTGGAGGGACGGAAGATTGCAGCCAATCACCTTCTCAGCAGAGTGGATGATACGCTGCAGTCTGTTATTGTCCCTCTCCGTGGCAGCAGCGTACCAGATGGTGATGGAGGAGGTGAGGATGGACTCAATGATGGAGGTGTAGAAGTTCACCATCATAGTCCTTGGCAGGTTGAACTTCTTCAATTGCCTCAGGAAATACATCCTCTGCTGAGCTTTTTTGATGAGGGAGCTGATGTTTAGCTCCCATTTGAGATCCTGTGTGATGGTGGTTCCCAAGAATCGAAAATGCTCCACGGTAGCCACGGGGGAGTCACACAGGGAGATGGGGGTGGGTGGGGCTGGGCTCTTCCTGAAGTCCACTATCATTTCCACTGTCTTCAGAGCGTTTAGCTCTAGGTTGTTCTGCCTGCACCAGGTCACCAGACGCTCAGTCTCCCACCTGTAGGCAGACTCATCGCCATCAGAGATGAGTCCAATGAGAGTGGTGTCGTCTGCAAACTTCAGGAGCTTGACAGACTGATGGCTGGAGGTGCAGGTGTTGGTGTACAGGGAGAAGAGCAGAGGAGAAAGAACGCAGCCTTGCGGGGATCCAGTGCTGATGGTCTGGGAGTCAGACACGTGCTTTCCTAGCTTCACGTGCTGCCTCCTGTCAGACAGGAAGTCGGTGATCCACCTGCAGGTGGAGTCAGGCACGCTCAGCTGGGAGAGCTTGTCCTGCAGCAGAGCCGGGATGATGGTGTTGAAGGCAGAGCTAAAGTCCACAAACAGGATCCTGGCATAGGTCCCTGAGGAGTCCAGGTGCTGGAGGATGAAGTGGAGAGCCATGTTGACGGCGTCGTCTACAGACCTGTTGGCTCTGTAGGCGAACTGCAGGGGGTCCAGGAGTGGGTCAGTGATGGATTTGAGATGGGACAGGACAAGACGCTCAAATGATTTCATGACCACAGAGGTCAGGGCAATGGGTCTATAGTCATTTAGTCCTGTGGGCCTTGGTTTTTTGGGGACAGGGATGATGGTGGAGGATTTGAAGCAGGCTGGCACGTGGCAGATCTCCAGTGAGGTGTTGAAGATGTCTGTGAACACTGGAGACAGCTGATCAGCACAGTGCTTCAGGGATGATGGAGAGACAGAGTCAGGACCGGCTGCTTTGCGGGGGTTCTGCTTCTTAAAAAGCCTGTTGACATCTCTCTCCAGGATAGAGAGAGACGTTCCTTTGGTAGGGGAGGAGGAGGGTTCTGATGTGGCTCTGATGTGGAGGTTAGTGTCAGGCTTGTCCCACTGTCTTTCAAAGCGGCAGTAGAACTCATTCAGATCGTTGGCCAGACGGAAGTCATTAATGGAGTGGGGGGGTTTAGGTTTGTAGTTAGTGATCTGTCTGAGCCCTTTCCAGACAGAAGCAGAGTCATTGGCTGAGAACTGGAGCTGAAGTTTCTCAGAGTACAGTCGTTTAGCTTCTCTCACCGCCTTGCTAAACCTGTACTTGGACTCTTTAAACTTGTCCCTGTCCCCACTCCTGAAAGCTTCCTCCTTTTGCCTCCTGAGCTGACTGAGCTTAGCTGTGAACCAGGGTTTGTCATTGTTATAACTCACCCTGGTGCGTGATGGGATACAGCAGTCCTCACAGAAGCTGATGTATGACGTCACAGCCTCTGTGAACTCATCCAGACTGTTGGAAGCAGTCCTGAACACCTCCCAGTCAGTGCAGTCCAAACATGCCCGCAGATCCTCTATGGCTTCACTGCTCCACTGCTTTGATGTCCTCGCAACAGGTTTACACAGTTTTAGTTTCTGCCTGTATGTGGGAATCAGGTGGACCATGACATGGTCAGAGTGGCCCAGTGCAGCCCGGGGGACGGCGTGATAAGCACCACTGATTGTGGTGTAACAGTGGTCCAGAGTGTTCCCCTCTCTGGTCGGGCAATTAACAAACTGTCTGTATTTGGGCAGTTCATGACTGAGGTCACCTTTGTTAAAGTCACCAAGGACAATAACTACGGAGTCCGGGTTGGTCCGCTCCACACACAGTATCTGGTCTGCGAGCGCCCGCTGTGCCTCCTGCACGTTGGCCTGTGGTGGGATGTAAACACCGACCAGGATGATTGAGGTGAACTCACGGGGGGAGTAGAAGGGCCTGCAGTTTATGATGAAAGTCTCCAGGTCAGGAGAACAGTGCTGCAGGATCACTGTCACGTCTCTGCACCAGCCACTGTTTGCATAAAAGCAGATTCCTCCACCTTTGGTTTTGCCGGACAGCTCTGTGTCGCGATCCGCTCTGAAGAGCTGGAAGCCGGCCAGCTCCAGCGCAGAGTCCGGAATCGATCCACACAGCCACGTCTCCGTGAAGCACAGGACGGCAGATGAGGAAAAGTCTCTGTTCTTCTGCACCAGTAGCTGAAGTTCATCCAGTTTGTTGGGCAGTGAACGCACGTTGGAGAGAAAGATACCTGGGAGAGGTGTGCGGAGTGCGCGCCGGCGGAGACGCGCAAGCGCACCAGCACGTTTTCCTCTCCTCCGGCGTTTCACTGCGAGAGCAACGGTCAGTGCACCTCTGACCAAAATGTCCAATAATCCCACAGATGAGTCGAGAAAAGTAGGAAAAAAATCCACTGGAGTTGTTTCTCTGATATTAATGAGCTCTTCTCTGGTGAAAGAGCTCCGGAAACCAAAGCAGAAAACTGGATTTATAAAGAAAATAAGGCAAAAAAATGCGCACCAAAACACCGAGGCAGCCATCCGCGGCGCCATGGCAACAGAAATGTATATAAATAATAATATAAACCAATAGTTGCCTGGAAGGTGTGAATCATGTAACAAACATTCAAACAAAAGAAAAAATATTAAGATATCTTAATCTCCAAATAATTATGTTGCATTTGGGAAAATGAAAATGAAAGACAATGATGTAAAATATACCGTTATAGTTTTATGGCTAATATGGATTATGTATATGGTTTGTGTTATATTAAAGAGTTGAAATTAACCCTGCAACGAGTAGTCGAAGAATCAATCAACTGAAATTTAAACAACCGTTTTGATCATAGTATAGTATGTTGATAATAATTATTTTAGTTTTTGGTATTTAATTCTAAATATATGCTTCCTCCAGTTCTTCATATAAGAGGATCTGATGCTTTTTCTTTGCCATAAATGATACTAAACTGAATATGTTTGGGTTTTGGACTGTTAGTTGAAAAAAAACTAAGACATTTGAGGACATAAACTCAGGCTATGCGACATAATATTGGATGTTTTTATTAAAGAAAGTAATAATTTCTGTATAATGAAAATAATGATAGTTGCTGCCTTAGTTAAAACATGTACAAATATAGGAACTCTCAGTTAGTTAGCAGCCTGTAACTAACAGGCAGCCGTCCTTATCTCTGTGGCCAGATTCAACTGCATGCTGGGGCTAAAAACGAAATTCAGCAGAGGTTTCTACACTGCACAAAATGACCATCTGAACAGAAAGGTACTTGTTAAATACCTACATACACTTTAATTAAATGGACTTATCTGTGGACAATCACAATATGTCAATAAATCTCTAAAAACAGGGGAATCAAAGTCAAACTCTATCCTTAGGAGTCAGTTAAATAAAGCAAACCATTGGAACTCACTCCCATGTGAATATATCATCGTGGGCACTTTTTGCAGTATAATAAAGCCGGCCCTTGAAGACATTCGATGCTCCAGCTCTAACTGTACATCGCTGCCGAGATGAAAGTCACAATGAAAATGTCAAGTCACTGATCGAGCAGTGTATTGTGACGCAGCTGGCCCGACCTTCCTCCTTTTGTACCCAGGCATGTCGGGATGATACGCCTGAAAATAGCCACAGGGGTGGCTGGATAATCTGAGAGCTCTTTACTGAATCCAGGACTATTGCATCAATCCTCACTTTATGTTGTTTTTTTTCATGTTGAAGGTAAATTTCTCTGCAGGCAAGGATTGTTACGTTAACATTTATTGAGCAGGTTTGCCAAAAGCCCTTTACGACCATTGATACAGGCCAAATGTACAGAGTAGGGAATATAGAAATATACTGTATATGTTGATACATGGTAATGTGATGTAATTTTGCTGCCCCTGCACAACCTGTGTTTGAATTCTTTAAATAAATATATAAATAAATATTTTTTGATGCATGTGATGTTATAGTTTGACCATTTATTACACAGGGAATAGAACTAGATCAATATAAAGGCCAATAATAGCTTATTGCAGATACAGTCTATATATATTTCTGCATATTTAGTCCATGGTAATAAGAAAATGCAGCATAGAAATGCTAAACTGGGTCATTTAGAAACTGTCTCCATTTCATTATTTCTCCAAAGCATGGACAAGTTGATTTTTTGTTTATTATTTTTATTTTATTATTTTTTTTTTTTTCAGTTGCCCTGCATTGTGATAGAAATGTTTTCTTACACAGACTGACTTAAGATATACATTACATACTGTGATAGATTAAGTGATATATGATGCACTGGCTTCTTAACAAGGCAGAACAAGACACACATTGAGTCTCTTCTGCTGAAGTATTTTACATTGGTCAGATTTGAACCATATTTTATTGGGGCCTGGTGAGATTACTGTTGTTGCCATTTATATAAACTTATTAGATATGAAGTTAATCACATTCTTCAAAATGTGACATTTTTTAACTTCCCCTTATGATATCAAAATGAAAACTAATCTGGCCAGCATTACATTTCCTCCTAAATGTATTTACTGTTGCAAATTAGTTATATACTCAGTAATGCTACAATTAAAACCACTATGTTGACCTTTTGGCCACACCCAAGTCAGTGATGTCACAGCAGGTGTTTTGCAAGCAGAAACCTTCAGGGCTGAAAAATGAAGCCAGCAGTTAAGTGCCAAAACCTGCAGTTTATCAAATGACCACTTGAGGCTGGCTCCAACAGTGAGTCAGTCCCCACAGACTCTCATGTTAAAATGCTCAACTTTACAGCAGAAATAAACATGTTTACAGACTGGTACAATAACAGTTTTGGTATCTACAGCTGATTTCCTCCTTCAACTGTGCACAATTAAGGGCGTGGCCACTTTGGGTGAGCATATGCTCTCTACAAACCGGCATGCTCCGACATCTAGGCTCCACATACGCCCCACCTCTTTGCCTATTTTTGATTAACTGGGAATTGTCTGGGGTCAGGCACTAACTGTGGCGACAAAAACACCAAACCGCTCCTCAGAAACCTCATTGGTGATGTCACAGAGGTTACGCCCATCTTAATATACAGTCTATGATGTTTTGGCATTGGTAGCTTGTGGATCTCCCTGCTGTGACGCACTGATCTGTGTACAGCCTGAAGAGAGAGCAGTGCAGCAGCATTTGCTCTATACACTCTGTGGGATTCAGTGTTAAATGACGTTGCTAAAGACTGTTTACTGTAAATTATTCTTGTCAGTGTTCATGCAGCCGTTAAAACAACTTGTTTTCTCCAGGTATTGAAATATGTTTTCATTTGTCACGCTCTCCTCAGCTAAACAACACCAACCTCCCTCCTTGTCTGTCTCTGCCAGGAGATTAAAGGCAGCTCAGGCAATCAGAGCTGCTGTGTGGCCTGATAGAGGCTGAGCTGCCAATCACCTACACAACAGACTGGCATTGTCTGCGAGGAGCTATCCGACAGCAGCTATTGAAGCAGGTCAGACACAGTGGTTGTGAACAATGGCTGGAGGGGCAGCCACTGCAGCTTTTCCACTGAGAGATCCAGCAGCCTCGTCTCACCTGACTCAGCCCAGGGGAGCTTTTCATGCTCTTTGAAAGGTGGAGTGAAAGTGTAGCTGAGCTGACAAGTAGCTCCACCAAAACACTGCCAGAATCATTTTAATACTCATGTTTCACAAAGATTACCATTTCAGTACAAATTTGGGTGAGAGCAGCAACATCTCAATGTAAAACACTCACCGGTTGAGTCAAATCAAGTTAGACAAGTGTAGCGTCTGAAAATAACCACCCAAAGATAGGAGTTCTCCATCACAGCTGGAACCTCAGCTGAGGAAACACGACTACTCAACAACCATCTATCTGACACCTGACAGGTTTCTAATGAGCTATGAGTAAACTGAGGAAAAGCAGTGAATTGTATTTACTCCCTGAAGGCAGTAAAGCAAAGACAAACACACTCCACAAACCTGCATGCACCACTGAAATCTGCAAAACAGATGAAACCGATGATGAATGACATTTCTCTGCCTTTGTTTAGCTGCTGTCTGACAACAGTTTCTGAGCCATCATGAGAATAGATCAAAGTCTTCTGTTTCAACTTTCAATTTTCTCCGTCTATCATTTTCCTTTTTATGTAAATACTGTAGATGCCAGTTGTTTTTGTATTGGTTAGTACATCAGTTTTTTTTTCCATTTTCATCATTGTGTGAGGTTTTCCTATGTGTCTGAGACAAATTAATTTCTCATATAGTACCAACTACAATGGAAACTGGCCAGTAAAAATGACAATATAAGCTGCCTGTCAAGAAGATATGACCAGGAGGAAGGATGTCATCTTTTTCAAACATTTTAAAACTTGTTACAATATCCTGACAAATGCAAAAATGTACTGAAACATTCAAAATTACCTCTCCAGAGACTACATTATCCAAGGTTTTACCTACATAGGTCTTCAGTTGTAGCAGGTCCATGGCTGGGTTTTTAGAAATGAGTGAAAATAACCCTTAACTGTTTTAATTATATTTTTTCCTGCATAAGCAGTTCCTGACCTTTTTGCCATGTGGGCCATAAAAATTAAGCGATGTCTACTCAGGACCCCTTGTTACTTGTTTTTCATAAAGAAGCAAAAAATAAATCAAACATCTTTTTTTCCAAAAACTGCTTTTGTGACTAGCAGAGCTATGTGTTGATATGTTGTTATCATACCTATCATGTTACATTTCAGACCCTTAGATTTGCAGTGGCCAACCTGGGGGGCAGGCCACCTTGAAAAGGTCCAGAATATACATATGTTTTTTGAGGTGCCTTAAGGCATAAAGTTTAGGAACCATTGCCTTAGATTAATCATGTGACCTCTTCAAGGTGTCCTGCCCGCAAGTATGGAAATCCAAATAATACCAGAATCAAACTTATAAAAACAAAAACAATTATGTACAATTTTAACTAAATTTCTAGAAGCACAGAGACCATGTGGGGAAAGGATATGGGTGTGACAGAAATTAAATACAGAAGACCACCTATCCACATAAAACAAGCTGACATGTTTTTTTTCATCAAGTGAATCGAGGTCATCTGAGGCCGTCACAACACAGACGGAGAGCCCATCTGAGCGCCGCTAAAAATAAAATTCACCATGGATATAATCATTTTTTTCACCACACCAGACACCAAATTAGATTACGGGACACATTTCAAAAGGACACTGCTCAGATAGGAAATGACCAAGCTAATGAATTCAGAACAAACAGACGCTTACCTGAAATAAATACACATCAGGAAGCAGGTCAGAAACACATTCGGTCGACAGTGTCCCCGACGGCACTGCCACCTGCACCTCCTAACACACCATTCACATGCTTAATGAGATCATACAAAGGATTATAGTATTCTGCAGAGATGCTGATAAGTGAAGCCTGCTCTGCACAGCCGTGAGCTTCCCGGTGAACCAATGAAAGCAGAGACAGAAAACACAAGATGTGGTATGAGCCGGTTATCATCGGTCTGACCCAGTGGAGTCACAGATAAAAGTGTTACCAAGATTCAGAAACATATGCAAATTAATGTCGGTGAACCAATTTCATGCTTTGAGCTTTTTTTTTAAAATTCTAGGCTGAATCTCAGCAGGGGGTTCCTTCCTCTTGATGGCAGAGAGGCCACAGCAGAAGAGACTGTGGGTCTACGATTTATATTTATATGTGGTTGTGAGAGTGTGTGTGTGTGTGTGTGTGTGTGTGTGTGTGTTTTATCACAAAACACAGCACTGAATTCTGAAGAAAGTCATATCAATGCTTACATTAATTTAGCACACATCTCGCCTGTTGTAACTGCCATCGTTAATACAGGAGAGACTGAATATGCTTTGGTTTCTATGTCATACATGTGCCTGGTAATTATACTGATCAGACTTTGAACAAATCTTAAACAGCCGCCGTGGTTGTGAAGGGAACTTTAATCACCACCTCACAGTTGTATCCCTCCAAATTCTAATCAGTTCATCCTGAAGTACAAGTGAACGTTGGAGTTGGATGTTCACTCAGGACATTACTGTGATATTGTGTTCAAGAGATAGAGGGTCTGTCCGTCAACCCAAAAACTTAATACCTCTGCCGGTGCAGAGGTATTAACTTCAAACTGCTCCACGAAACAACTAACTTAACGATCTTAATCTGAGTATGTTTTAGGATCCCATCATTTTGCATGGAACACATTAACTTCCTTTAACTATTGCTTTTAAAATCAACTGTTTATAAGAAGGTCACTTAATGTGCTTTAATGCTCACAAGAAGCATGGCAGCTGTCAGAGGCATGTTACCAAGACTGGAACAGAGAGGCCTAAATCTAATTAAATTTTTTTTTTTTCTTACATGAAGGCAGATGACAGGTTTTAATCCTAGCGATGGGCTGTACATAAAGAAAGCTTTTCCAGATAAACTGATCACGTATTAACGCCTGGTTGCAAATATCAATGTTAAAAAAAATCAAAGCCTGAAAGCTATCAAAATTTATTTCCATCTGTGTTGTAACAGGTGGTGTTTTCTTTCCCCACAAGTCTCAAAGAACACCTCAAATGCCTGTCAACACACTTAATTATGTGTAACGTAATTGGAGAATTCGAATAAAGCTTTCAAAATGTGTGCGTAGTGAAAAAAATATCTTACCGTTGACACAGATCTCATATGTTGAGCACAGCTCGTTCTCAAACAGGCAACCTGTTAGCAGAGAAACGCAGAAACAAACAGACTAGTTAGCAGGTTAACATGTGAATACACACAGGTAGATACTGTAGCTGACTGCCCCAAATCATTTTGTACGAGCAGTGGCCACTGGGAATAGCCAAACAATCAGCTGACCAATGGTATAACTTCATTATTCAGTCATTCAATCAGTCAGTAACAGACATTTGAAGGTGTGGTGTTGGCCCACTGTCGGTCCAGCTAAAAAGTAGCTTATGACAAATACATGACAAGGAGCAGTAACAAATTGTGCATTGAAAGTATTAAAAAAAAGTATTATAAACTTTTGTTAATTCATACAGACAACAGTCAACAGTTATTGCACATGAGAGGGAGTGGTGGTGGGTGGGGGGTTGGGGAGATTTGATCTAATTTAAAACCAGCCTCTAAAAGCACTTCATGATAATGTGTGTCAGCGCTGCTGGTCTATAGTCATTTGCATAGCTAGTGGTTGTCTTCTTTGGCATTGTGGATAATTTCTGGCCACCATTAGAATATCATTTTTCAACTGATGCTTTAAACATAACCCTGTTGCTAATGGTAAAGATATGTTTGTGCCTTTTCTATTTTAAGACTGAAATATGAGGCTAAATGGCTCATTAAGACGTCACCGCTTGTGTTTAGGGCTGTTGTTTGTATTGCTACATTTGCCAGCAGTGGACAGTAAACACTTGCTGTTATCCTGAGTTAACAGTGGGTTGAGGGGGAACAGGATGATGCATCAAACTGGCTCCTTCAGTGCTCCTCTGGGAGAGGAGCAGAGGCAGCTATATTTTATTCTCCTCCACTTACAGGAGATCTGGCAGCTGTCCTACACATTTCTGAATCTGACTCCACTTTGGCTCCTGAAAGTTGGGGATAAAAAAAAAAAAAGTACTTAATGTGATGCATCATTGAGACAAAAGCACTGCTGAAGAATGAGAGAAACAGACATCAGTGGCTAGAAGCAGGTGTGAGCCATGTGCAGTAAGTGGGCTTTTATTGTGCAGCTGCTAAACAAATAAAAGCAAAATAAAAAGAACTGATTGTTGCTACAGATCGCTGAGGTTAGTCTGGGTTTAAGCCAGCATAAACATGGGTCTTCATTTCTACTATACTACTTCTATTACATCCCTTGACTACTACTAATAATACTACAGCTATTACAGTTTTCACTTCTCCATCTACTACTCACACAGTAGCTACAACTGTTGCTGCTACTACAATTCTGCCACTGTATACTGTATACTAAGCTGCTACATCTACTACTACTTCTGTTAAGACTACAACTACTACTTCTACTACTACTACTACTACTACTACTACTACTACTACTACCCCTTCAACCAATATGTTCTGTCAACATACAAATACTACTATTCTGGTACTACTAAAAGTACCTCCATTACTAATATACTATTAACTAAAAACATTGCTACTACTACTACTGCTAGTTCCAATACTTCTGGCATAAATACATTTGCATCTTAAAATGTTTATTTAGCTTAGCATGTACTAATGTTGATAGCAATCAACTGCATTCATAATGTATGCCCTCAGGTGGGCGTACACACACAAACACACAAACACAAACACAATAGGAAAATACACCAGGGACTCTAACAGGCAGGGAGTCTAGCAAAATGATGTGATACTGTAACCATGGCAACACTTGCCCGTCACTGAGTGTCTCTCTGCCTTCCAGGGATCAAAGATTGGCAGTCGTTACCTCCCCTCAACTCTCTGCCATCGCTCTGCACATTTACACTCCTGCCTCAGCTCCTGTTTTCATTTTTCAGTATCTTTTTTTTTTTTTATCTTTACACATCCAGGAACGGTTTGCTAAGCATGCATGCTCTGTGTTCAGCAACTCGATTACACAGTTGCACACATTCACTCCCGGGGGCTGACCACAAAAACAGCTTTTGGGCACCGAGCAACTGGACTGAAACAATTTTTGAGTAATTCAAGAGCACCCAAGCATCAGCAGTTAGGCTACAGCAGAGCTGAGCTCATTATTCATCCACATCTACTGCCCAGAGTCTTTCAGCTGAACACTTCTCTGTTACAAACCTGCTTCTGCATGATGGCGCTAACAGTATTCCTTTCGGTGATAAAAAAAAGAAAAAGAAAAAAGAAAACCCAGCACCTAGAGATCCAACAAGGCCATATGAGGAGTAGATAAAAGACGTCTGTCTATGTTTGTTTGGTCACAAATCTGACAAAATGGCGGTTGTAATGTTGACAGTTAAACTGCCATAGAGCTGTGTTGTAGCAGTTGCTACAGCAACAGGATTTTGAGCTGAAACCAACTGCTGCCCGCAGAATATGGACGCCAACTTCAACCACGAGGTTTCTCAACTTTAAATTTGTTTTAGTAGCTTAACTCTAACCAAAACTCAATTCCTTTCTCAAAGTCGTTCTCCCTTTGAAAGCAACTAAATCCATCCCAACCTCATGAGGAACAGAATATCTCCACCTTGTTACTGTCGCTGTGACAGACTTTCAATACTAGCCATAGGCAGTTTACAGTGATAACTATTGTGGTTTATTTACCAGTCAAAACTCAGTAATTTCTTTATACCATGTGTCTTTGATTTTACACAGTAAACAAAAGCAGGCTGCAGTCATTTCTAAAAGACGTCCATCTTGATGTCAGTTGTCACTAGCAGATAATATCAGCTGGAGCTAGCTAGCTCAATAAGCTAACTCTTCATCCCCTGACTTAATGTTTCCAGCTAAAACAAACTAGATTTAGAAACCTTAATTTCTAAAGAAAGGCTGAAGCTAAAGTGTGTTGCTGTCTAAAATTTGTAGCAAGACGCAGCTGAAGTAGTAACAGGTGGAAAAATGGGAAAGGGATGAAAACCCTTCTTGTCTGATTTGATATTTCCAGCAAAAACAATCTATCCAAGGTGAAAGGTCAATATCTAAACAGATGCCAGCTACCTAGCAAATTAATGCTAACTGTGAGTGTTACAGCTGACTCAAAATCCATGTACAAGTGTCCTGATTATGATTACAATGGCTACCTACATGATTTGCTAAAACACTGATCCTAAAGCTGCATGTTCAAGGACAATGTCAGAATCCTCACCAGATGAAGAGTCGCGTATTGCAGACTGCAACAGGCCTTTTCCACAGCAGACGATTTTAGTTGTTTAGCACAGATGCTACTAATAACAATAACGATGTGTCCTGTAATTAGATGGAATCAGAGTGTCACCAAAACCAACAGCAGCCACTTTTACACTCAAGCTTTCTGAGAAAACGTCTCACTTTCGTAAGTGCAACCCCATTTTTGTGACACAGTATGCTGTCTCTAACAAGGACAAAATCAGACTGAAGTCATTTGCCATAAGGTTGTGTTGTTGGTTGGGCATCCTTTATGTTTCTGTTTTGGTGTAATGAAAGGGAGAATCACCCGAAGGCTTTATTTGTTTACATCTCAGTGGAAAAAATAGGCAGTAATCACAGTAGTTTCCAGCAGGCACATCCTTGTTAAAAGCAAGAAACATGATGTTTACATAGAGTCAGAGTTTCATTACAGCAGCTTTGGGGACTTCATGCAGCATTTGGGCCAATGTCTCCAAAAGAGCAAAAATATACAAGTGAGCAATGCAATACACAGAGGCTTCCAACAGAAAGGGTATAACATTTGAATGCAAAATACTGCATACGTATTTTTGCAAAAAATGTTTCCTGATGTTCACGATTTAATATTTTAAAAACACAGAAGAATTTTTATTCACATCCAGTAAAATGATTACTTAGGAAAGTGATCAAAGCAGCAGATGAATTCAATTAAATGTGTTTATATTTTCATGCAGCAATTATTTTCTCAGCATTCTTAAAATAGTGATTCTCTTTTATTTTAATGAGATCAGTTCTTTCATGTTTTATGTTTCATAGTTGTTATCATTAGTTTTACTACTGTTCTTCAACTTGTTTTGTTCTTAGTGCCTCAGATCCTCACTGACCTGTTGTTACTAGAGCTCCAGAGATAATCCCGAGAGAGATGTATAAATAAGCTGAATTGGTTTTTGGTTCTTAAAACTTGAAATTTCACAGTTCAGTCATGTATGCACCCTTTTTACAAAATAAGCTGATACTGGGATCTAAAAATGGTTTAAACACATGGAGTTGTGATTCTTTGTGCCTTCAGACTATGTATGGTTGGTCAGCTGCCATCCCAAATAAGGTGACAAACCTCCCTCCTTGCCCAGGGTTACAGTGCACATAAGGATGATATTGATTTTTGTTATAGATTATAAACTAATTTTTGAAGTTATAGGTGCCAAAGTGGAGCCAAGTTCCTTAAAAGTTAAATTTTTTTAATTTCCTTTTTTCCATTTCACTTCCAGATGAGAGCGTTCTCCAGCCAGCTAGAAGTGGACGATATGGCTTTTGGACTTTTGCTGCCACCCTGAGTTTTTTGCTCTGTGGTTTCATCCCTCTACGCCAGCAGAGTGTAAAATAGGTTGCGGTACTGCAGTGTAGACCGTCGGCGAAACGGAAAGGGACAGAATTTCAATCAGCTTCACCCTGTGAGCAAAGAGCAGCATCCAGGCTGTGGCCTTTATTGCCTTCTGGCAGGGCCATTACAAGCTGCGCGCGATGACGAGACAAGCCACCACATTTCCCACAATACCATCTGTCACCTGCTGCTGCCGTGCAAGAGGGACAATGATTAAACTGAGAGCGGTCAACCTAAGCGATAAAACCAATGATTTAACTGATCATGTAAACTTCTCTCTACTGTCTGTCCATGTGGGGATTGACATGAAAATGAAAAATTAATATTCTACAGGTTCTCAACTGTGTTTGTGAGAACTTACATCACAAATATGTTGTGCAGTCTGTCAGATTTTGCACCAAATTTCAGACCAAAAAAATACAAAAATGTATACACTACATAAGCAAACAGTAGTGGGGTACTTAGAGTGGCCCTCTCTCTACTATCATCCAGTTCATGCAGTTGACCATATAAAATTGGGTTTCTGACTACATGCAATGATTATGTAGGAGTAGGTGTAAGATGTTACCTCAGAGAAATAAAGAACAATCCATATTTCCACAGTATTAAGTCTAGAGAAAAATTCACCATTCATCTGCAATTAAAACTGGTCCCAACAATTTGGCACAAGGGCTTTGAATGCAGATTGCAGATCTAGCGTAGCTAAGCTTGCTAACTCTATGAGATGGTAGAAACTCTTTATTATTTACTAAAGGTTGAACGGATTAACTTTTACCAAATCAAATAAAGACCAGCATAAAGTTGCAAATGTTGGTTTAAACTCTGCTGTAATCTAGGATCCAGGATGGGTTCCCACATAGAGGATGTGTCCTGAGCAAAGCTTTTTCCAAGGTCGCCTGAGAAGTAATCCTCCAGAATAGCATAGTTAGCTAGTGATATGCTCGTCCGTGGCTTTGGAAGTAACACTAGGGTGCTACTGTAGACAGTACGGTCTGTGGTAAACACAAGCTCAAGACATTTTCACATTTTATTCTAACACATTAAATACATCAGTAAATACCCCAGTCGTGATTTCTTCAAGCTTTTATGTGTCTTAAAAAAGGCCGGTTGCTAACAACTCCCTAAATGAGGCTACAGAGGTTGTTGAGGACGTTAAACATCATCGCGCTGAGCAAAAAACTACTACCATCTACTCACCAGTCCACCTCTACAGCCTTGTTATGTTTATACTTTCATTTTTGCAAAGTACTACTAACCTTCTAAGAGTGAAGGCTTTTGTAGAGGAGGTCAGCAGTAAATCAAACTACACTTTGGAAGTTTGGTGGTGGTGAAGTTGAAGTCATGGGACCGTGGTGTGGTTGGTTTACAGCCAAACATTAGCTTTTAATTGTGGTGTTCATAGTGAAGATTATCCTGCTGAACAAATCATATACAAGGTGCATGTAAAAACCCCACTGTTTTTTTGTTTGTTTTTGTTGACGGAACCAGAGTGACGCTAACAAAAGTTGGCCTACAAAAATACATCATCTCTGTGGCACTCTTATTGGCACTGTTATTAAGTGGTGTATATACATTTTGTCAGATATGTCATTTTATCCTATTTTCAGGCTTTCTTTTCAGTATCTGGTCGGGAAATATGCATGGTAATTAACCTAAATTAGGCTTATTTAAAATTTTGCCTTTTGTTGATTAATGCACATTAATTGTCACTGTCAAATCAACTCATAAAACAAAAACAAATGAAGTTGTGCTCAGGAATTTAGCAAACAGCCAATTAATTGGTGCATATTAAGTTTAGTTGTCCACTTTTGGTTCTCTGCCTCTCTCTCAGTGTCACTGTATGACAACTGACTTTATTACAAAAAAAATGACTTCTACTTCTTCAAGTGTCCGCACTGACCTTTACTGTTTTTCACCATACAATGTTATCTCTGCAGGCGTGTTTACATTTTGGGACACTGATAACAAGTCGGGGTCGCAGACTGGAGGAAAAGGACCGAGCCTTTTAAAAGCGTTCCCTGCCTTTGTAGTTTTATTTTTAGTACGTCTAAAAGCTGACTCACTTTCAGGTTTTTCCCATGGCTGATCAAAAAAGGGGGGTTCCTAATTGGGTGTCTGTGTGTTGTCTATATATGTGTGTAGGAGATGTGTTTTCTGTTTTGTACCATGCATGCAAATTGTTTCCTTTTTTTTTTTTTAAGATGACAACAATCCAATTTGTTCGAGGCTCAGCTCCGACAAAAATGATCAATCACAACAACATGACAATTTAGACCAACACAAAATAAAGGATTTGGAAGCAAAAGCAGTATTTGATCTTTTTTTCTGTTGCAGCAGAGGAAATCCATCTCTCAATTAGGATGTGTGTGCAAACAGCATTGGGCCTAAATTGGCAGTAATCTCTCTTTGTCTTCCCATCTTCTGTCTCCTGCAGCGACAAAACAACCTCGTCCCTCATCCTTTTATCCCTTTCCTCTCATCCTCCGCTCTTCTTATCTTCCACTGATCGTTCACAGCCGAAGAACTGATCCATCCATCTGGTTGAATGAAGCAGCAGTTTTGTATTCAGAACTGTCTTTTATCGTAGCTCTCAGAGGAGGAGTTTAGATTTTTCCAGCATAGATTCAATGTTACTCTTTCATGGAGCTAAAGTAAATCACCTGCAGTGCTGGGTTTTCCCTGAAAGTGTTTGATTACATGTTTTGGGGTGTAAACATGTGAACATCTTTAATCACTTTGGTGTCATATAACTTTGTTAAAGTTTGAATAATGCCATGTCTTAACACTGCTTGAAGAATATAACTTTCACTAACAATTTGAGCTTGCAAAGACATGTTTTCCAGAGCTAAAATAGACAGCAAGTGCACCTGAAACGTTGGTGATAATTTCTTATTGCACAGGAAGGGCATAGTTTTGGTTACAAAGTTGGTAAGGACACAAGTGTCCTTCAGTCTTGTCATCACAGCATCATAAGGCACATCGGGGGCCATACCAATAATTCAAACATTAGCACCCAATACTTTCATAAACCTTTGAGTGTCCAATGTACAAAAATGGACAAATATCACTGAAAAAAGCTGTTCGAGTAGATGCTTGGATGGTGCAAAGACAACATTATTATGATTCTGGAGACTGAGTTTCATATTAGGCCTCAATATTCCCTATTTCAACATTCACCAAGATCACAATCTTTTACCAAACCTTAAGTGTAGGTGTTTTGAAAGCTACACTTGCTAGAAAAGCAAGTGTTTAAAGTACATTTCTGAATCACAGCAATTGACTTAGCAATTATGTTATTATAATTGATGAACAAAATGTAGACCTATGCCTTCAAAAGTATGACCTGAAATTTTCAGGTTGTCAGTTTCTACGAGAAATACTTTTCATCACAGATAGCATCGTTTCACATGACAGCGACAGCTCAATCTCTGGTCACTGTCATGTGAAATGATGCTTAAAGATTTAAAAGCAAAACAGCACTGGGTGATTCAGCAGGAAGCAGAATAAACCCTGCAGGGCCAAACAGACACGTTTCACTGAGATAAATGCTCCGAACAGATGTGGTTTCACCTGTACAGTGAGGAGAAACCAGAACACGAGGAGACACCGATCAACACGGCCAGGCACAGCAGCCTGCAGCAGGCAGAACAAAGCAGAAGCAGAGTGACAGGCTGTTCATCACACTTTCAGCTTCACTCCAAACCTTGATCCAGATTGATCAATCTATTGATCCATATCAAGTCACTGAGTAACATCTGCAATAAAGCACTGAACGTTTTCTTAGTATATAGTTTTCTTCATATACTGTATAACAGCCTGGTAAACAAAACCCCCACCGTACCCCCCCCCCACATATGTACATGTATGTAGTGTGTTCTTTGTGCATAACTATCCTTAGAACAAGAATTAACACAGACACAAAAAAAGAAATGTTGAAATCTATTATCTATTATTATATATATTATGCATTATTATATATAGACAATATATATGTCAATATATATGTCAAAGCACATTGAGCTGCATTCTGTGTATGAAAAGTGCTATATAAATAAAGTTTATTATTATTATTATTTTTACTATTATTATTACAACAACTGCATTTCTGACCAATGAGATTGCTCATCTGCTGTGACATAACAGCACTCATACACCTGCCTGTGTCCATGTCCTGTGCCCACATGTATTAGAGCACAGTTACAGTAAACCACGTCAGCAGCTCAGCAGCTCTGCCCCCGACCCGACCAACCAATCAGCATGAATAAAATGTTAATGAGCGTTGCCATGGCGACGGTCACACCAGGCAAACCAGCGGTGACCTTCTCCAGAGTCCAGATTAATGATTAGGAGACCTGAGCTGAACGCAGTCTCTGGTTCAAAACCCACAAGGGAAAATCTGGCTCACAGAGTCACACAGAGTGGTTTTACAATGAAAACACACTGTGACAGCATGGACAATAAAGTACAATAAACACAAATCACGGTATGGACAAACAGCAGCTGACAAGACCACACAGACAGGCTATAGATCAGTAAAGAGCGACTGAAAGTAACAAATCAGTGAGAAATGCCTGCCTGTCATTTACAAACTGAATGACATTAGAGTCATTACAGCTAAATACTCATTAGAATAAACAGTGTTTGGCTGCAGCCTCATTTTGAAATCAGAGGGTTATAAAATATACACGAGAGAAATCTCCTGCAATGAGAGTACAAAATATTTTAGCTCTAGATCTGTCTATCTATAAATTTTGATTATTTTTTGTAGATTAGTCAATCAACAAAAATCATGATAATTAATTGATCATGTAAGTTATTTATCAAGGAAAAATGTCAAAACATTCTCTGGTTCCAGCTTCTCAAATGTGAGGATTTGCTTCTCCTCTCTGTTTTATATCACCATCGATCAGATTACAGGAAACAGGAAATATACAGACATCCCTTTGGGATCTTTTGCCACATTGATTGATTCATTAATTATGGTTTTCATAATTTTGGAATGGAATTTTTATATTTCTTAATTATAAGTCATTTGTCTGGAACTTTGTTCTGACAGAAATAACATTGGTAGGCTCCGTCTCTACATGTGAAGAGATTCGCTGCCAAAACACTCAGCAGAAAAATAAACTGAAACCCAAAAACATAAACGGTGACACGAGATGCTTCGACTGGGCAGCATTCCCACTCGCTGGCTCTCGCACTTCATCATCCAGCACAAATAATCCAGTGCAAAAGATTTAAGGTGCGTAAGAAAAAACTGTCAGTGATGTGGTTTCTTGGGATAATAATGACACCTTGAACATCACTTTTATTGCATTTTTGATGATTTTAAACAATAAACAAACTTGAGTTGCCAAACTGAGAAACAGAATTTTTTTATGTCATCTATGTTCATTATAAACAAAGAAAATGCATCTTTTCCTGTGCGGCCCTGCAATTTAGCACCAGATCACCATTGGTCAAACAAGCAAGTTATTATGACCCATAGTTAAAACCACTGGCTTTTGGTCCTAGCAACCAAAATGTAAACACAGTTAGACGATATTGTGTGAAATGGCAGTGACATGAACACATTCGTTAAAGCTCAAACAGACTGTTTACGTTACGCTGAGGTTTTTGCTCTGAACAAATTCTGAGACTGATGATTTCTCTGGGAATGGAAACTGAACCCAGATCATCTTCAGAGCTGGAGGTAACTGTATCTGTCCGCCCACTCTTTCCTTCCGGTGTGCTGCTTCACCGTCAAACTACTTTCCGCTTCTAATATCTAATTTGCGTTAACTATTCCAGGCATGGAAACCTCTCTGACTTTACACAAGCAGATTGTGCATTTTGAGAGTCCCCACACATTTAAATAAGACCCGTGTGAGCCATGAAAAAGCAATCAGCTGAGCTGCTCAAACACAGAGATGTTCAAGACTCACTGTTGCTCCTTAATCTGTTGTTTCCCTTATTTTGATCATTTTCTTCTGGATCAACCCAAACTAAGTCTAAACTACCATGAAATGCAACAAGGTCAATGTGAACTCACGGTTGAGTGCTGTAGCTCCTCATGAATATTTCACTGCTATGAGAATTATGATTGGTGTACAGCAGCACCACAGGAGATTAAAAATGTCCATAAAGTACTATAAGGCCACAATATCCTCACTTCAGAGTGCCACTGTGAGTCCCTGAAGGGATATTACAGGAACTTTGGAATATTGTGAGAATATTATGTGCACAAGGTCTCTATAAAGTCACTTTTGATTAAAAATTTTAATATACAGTTCCTTTAAGGAACACTGGAAGATATGTATAGGGATTCTCACTCCACTCCACTTTTCAGTTCACACAATCAATGTTTAAAGTTTTATTTTATTTTCTATTTTTTTATGGGGGTTGTTAAAATAGTCTCAAAACAGGGAATGTCTCATGTAGGTGATGCCACTTCAGCTAAGGCCAAACCTGAAGATGAGCTGGAAGCTACAGAGACTGTTCAGAGCAGTGCTTCCACCAGCTTGGAGCACTGAGGCACTGGATCGTAATGACTGGTTTTCTGGTGGTGGATGAGCCT
Source organism: Trachinotus anak (assembly GCF_046630095.1). Classification (NCBI taxonomy): domain Eukaryota; kingdom Metazoa; phylum Chordata; class Actinopteri; order Carangiformes; family Carangidae; genus Trachinotus; species Trachinotus anak. The sequence goes on along the minus strand of NW_027273863.1, from coordinate 19,360,449 downwards.
GCAACAACCATGCCAACTGTCAAATGTCCTTGTAGCAAAAGAAACATGGATGACAACCTGAAGCTTGCAGCGTCCATATGCAGTGAAATTTGCACTGAAAAGGCTAGTTTTGGTCAGATCTTGGATGGAGAGACGTATGGGTCAGTATAGTCTACAGGGGGAACTGGAGGTGAGAAACACAACTGATTTCAGCCATATATCAAACAAGTAAAAAAAATCTTTATAAGAGCAACTGGCTGCAACTGGGGATACTTAAAATAAAAATATTTACATATAACCCAATATAATTTTATCTGCTCACTGTCAATGCCAACTGACCCAGACTGGAACAGAAGTCATCATGACCAAATCGATTTTACAGAGCTTTATAGCAAGTTTAGCTGTTCAACCCGCAATATTATTCTTATGGTTCGCTCTCACCACTCTGGAAGCTCAAAAAAGAGGGAATACAAAACTTAAAATCATTACATAAATACAACTGCAAATGAATGACAATGTTGCTCCATAACTGCCTCATGTGTAGTCAAGCAACTGTTTGCTAAAAGGTTCACGATATAAACTTAAAACTTATGGATGGGTCAACAAAACACTGGATCTTCACATGTCAGACCGCTGTTTGTTTCCTGTCTCAAACCAAAACTCAACTTTGTTTCTTTTAACCATGATGACAGTTGTTTTTTTAATCTTAGCCTCATTTTTATTTTTGTAACCGTGATGATCCTTCCCTAAACTTAACCATGTTGTTGTTGTTGTTGTTGTTGTTGTTGTTAGGGGCACAGCACTGCTATGGGTTGTATCAGAGGGTAGATGGGGATGAAAAACCTACAGGGTCTTTTGAATGTTGGCACATTGTTTGAAACTCATCACTGCCAATGTCACTGTAAATCAGTGGAATAGGAAATGAGTCATGCCACTCACGTCCCTGTGTGTGTGCATTTTACAAACAAAACAGTATCCCACTTCCACAGTGCTACTAGTGGTCTAAAACTCCACGGGGAACCTTCATGGGGCCAAACCATGGTCAGATTAACCTGTGAAGGGGCCCCTTGGTAAAAGGCCCTGCACCAACCACTCTCTGAACATGAACACTGCTGCCACCATTAAGTTCTCAATTGAGTCCTGTGCAACCGACGACCTGTACTGAGACAATGCTGACTATGTCTTCATTTATGGCAATTTTGATTGAACTCAACTTTATTTAGAAAGGCTTTGTGAGCACAATATAAACTAAAATTATATAAAGGTGTTTACGCTAGACTTTTGACACAGGGCCTCACCACAAGACAGGGCCAGATAATCAGCTAACAATGCACATCCCACTTTAGTCGATATTGTACACTAGTGTGAATAACTGAGCATATTTATATTTAATTAAAACCAGTGGATGGCCCCTCAGGGTCTAGGGCCCCCTATTCAGTTGCTCCCCTTTGCCCTGTTGGTAATATAACCTTGGGTCAGACAGGTTAGAAACCACTGCCACATGATACAATAATGTAACAGTAAAGCACAGTAATGTCAATTTACATAACCGTAATTCTCTGCTTGTCTGAGCTAGTCAACAGAACTATAGTGAATTTTCAGCTCCACAGTGAAGAGAAATGTCAAAACTATACAATAAACTAAAAGACCCCGTAGGGTTATTGCAGGATGACTGTATAAATATGATTACTGAACCATATACATCAGAAACACTACAGACACATTAACCTACTGTAGAATAGATGTCTGTTTCTAAGAGTGTAAACAGGGACTGAAAGCCACTCTGCCAGCCTCTCTGTTGTTTTGCTGCTCGCCTTCTCAGCTGAGTCTATCCTGTGGCTGCAATACTCTCTGTTTGCTGGTTATGTAATCTGAAGAAGACAGGGGGAGGAGGAGGAGGAGGAGGAGGAGGGGAGTCTGGACACATACATCTCCTCCCTCCCAGCACAAGCTTCTTCCTGCTCTTCCTCCTCCACTCACCGTCTTCTACAACACATCTCTGCATCAGTCATCCTACAGGCTCCGATTCTCAAATCAGTGGGGGAATATTAGGCATCAGCTATTTATAGACTCTGTGCATGAGAAAAATAAATAAATGTCTACAGTCACCACATACACATACACACACACACACACACACACACACACACACACACACACATTTGATCAATAGCTGTATGTATAAGCTCATTTTTCATTGCTCCGCTTTGATGTTATCACAGACTATTGTTGCCTCCTCTCATCTACAAGTGAGTGTACACAGACCCACCTCCGCCTATTATTATTGAGTTTGAATATCTGTTACTGCTGTAAAATTATAATTTTAATCATGTCCCCACATCATTTCTGTTTTTTTACCTTATTTATTCTAATCCTTTTTTTCTACATTAGTATTTCAACTAGTATTATGACACTATGTATATTTTACATTTTATTTTGTATATTTAATTTGTAATATTTTTGTTGTTTGTATTTTGTAAATAGCATTACTCATAACTAATTTCTAAATTCATTTAGCTTTTTATTGATTTTATTTATTTACTTTCATTTTATATTTTATATTAACTAGAAATGTGTTGCCATTTTATTTCTATATTTCATTTTGTATATATCAGTTGAGCACATGCTGTATCTAGTTTTATTTTATTCTGTATTTGACTTATGGCATTCCTGAACCATTTCAAATTGTTTGAATATTTCATACTATTTATTTATTTATCCTTCTTGTCAAAGTTTAGCATCCTGTTTCTGTATTATTTTGTATATACCATTTGTTATTTTATTCTAGATATTTTTGATTAATGCAAAGTTTATATATTGAGTTCTATGAATAATTTACAGGATTAAAAATAGTTTTTAAAATGATCTTTTATTATCGTTTTTTATTGTCATCTTTTATATATTTTTTTAATCATTTAGTTTTTGTTTCAAACAGTGCTGGATGACAGACGTAGGCCTACTTAATATCATAAAGGCTAATTTCCCTGTATTTACTCCATCCTGCAGTTTACTGACGTGCAGCTCCTCCGCGGCGCACAGCTGTGGCTTTTACGGTGCTCTGACAATATTCCTGTGAGGTTTTGTAGATTTGCAGTGGATCTTTCTGCTTAAACCTTACTGCAGGATCACAGTGTTTGTTTTTCCTCGGCTCAGGTGAAGCTGCAGCGAACTAGCCTGCCGGTTCCTGGCAGCTCCGCTGATACAACATTGACACAGATCAGGCACAGAAAAAGGCTCCTCCGGTCTGTCTGCATAATGTCTCCGAGGAGCACCGGAGATGCTGCTCCGGTCGCATTATTATTAAGAAAATGATCACCGTAAATGTACCCACCGAATCTCCTGTCTGCAAACGCGGGGAAGCAGCTCAGGGAAGCGAGGAGGAGCAAGAGGAGGAGGTGCTGGAGGAAGGAAAAAGCCAAAGGATTCATGTCTCTTCTGGGGTTATTCTCTCAGGTGCTAAAAGGCCATGTCTTCTTTGGTTCCTCTTCCCGTTCAGCGTTGTCCCTCCGCGGGTAGAGGAGCAGAGTAGAGCCGGAAGGTGGATGGATGTAGGAGGAGAGGAGAGAGGATGCAGGGCGTTTCTGCTGCTGCTGCTGCTGCTGCTGCTGGAGGCTCGACCGCTCACTGTCAATGGACCAGCAGGTAGGCATAGAACATCCGGTGTGGATTTCCAAAATAAACGTCAAAGTACTGTACACTGCAATCTGGAGAACTAGAGAACTAACTGTAATCTGGAGAAATCAGATACAAAGTGAAAACTATAAGTGGATTCAACTTGTTTTTATCACACAGTAATTCAAATGTCAATTTTATAGCAGACATAAACACGTTTCTGTTTTGTCTCCTGGAACTTCTGTTTTTTATTTTCAGCCAAAATATAATTTTAATGTGGTCCATTTTCAAAATAAAACCCCTACTGACAAACCCATATTATAGCCGATTCTACAACTTTGATAAAAAAAAAAAAAAAACTAAACAAACAAAACAAAACTGGAAGATTTGTAAACACCATTTATTTCTTGTTTTTATTGTGTTTGTACAGAGTATGTAGGCTAAATGAAAAATTTAAGATAAAACACAAGAAGACTGGTAAATAAAAACAAATAATAACAACTGCTTTTAAGTTCATGTGTTTCGTCAGAGTTTGTAATCAGAGCCACAATTCACTGGAGCTCCTGCTGTTTTAAGGGGAGAGAAAAAAATCTATGAAGTAACTAAGGTTGATTTAAAAATTGATGTGTTCTTTAAATAATAGATTAGACAATTTTAGAGCTTTTTGGTCAGTCTTCAAAAAATGAAGTGTCTTTTACAGATAGGCGAGCAGAACCAAAGAGCCATCTAACCAGACTAAAACATACCTTTCCATGACAGTGGTAGCAGCAAATCTCTCATGAACTCAGGGCCTGTCCTGTCTCTTGATTTTGTGCTGCCTGTCTTTCCTGTGCTGAAAGTCTGTCCTCCATTTTGCTGCTCTCTGCCTGGACATCTTCACCTTTCTCCTTCCTGTCTGACGAAGTTTTAGGATTATCCTCCTGAACTGACACAAAATATATCAAATATAATATATATTATGTGCAGTATAGAGAAAAAATACCTAAAATCACTTCTATGGTAATCTTCAATATATTTACCATTAACCAACAATGACTCCAGTTACAATGTAGAATCCTGTATTTCCCACCTCAGTGTTTTTAACCTTCCCTGGATCATCGTCTGGACTGTAGTTAAAGCACAGGGGAGACACAGGAACTTCCTCAAACCCTTTTCTTTTAGCTTAGGTCTTACAATACATTAATGGGTTCAACAGCTAGAAGGCAAGCTTGCTTGCAGGGACAATACCCTGCTGCCCCCACAAGAGGGCGGTAAATTACATGATGAATGCATACATGCATCTGATTCTTTATGGGACAGACAGACAGCTGTTCTGAGATCAGGTGTAAGGAGAGATATCGCTTCCACTGCAGTATTGTTCTGATTGATGTCCATTTTCAGCTTTAACTGGGCACTTACTTGTCATGCTTGCCCTGACGGCACACCACTGGATTTGATATTGTTTTTACCCAATAATGACGATCACAACATTTACTGTATCCATAATACTACGTGGTATTTTCAGAGCAACAGTGAACAGTTTTCCCCATATTTTGTGTGTGTTTTCCTTCACATCCACTGTTCCTTGGTACTTTTATTGTGAAGGTTTAATCGGTCAGTTATTTGACTTTGTTGTTTTTAACTGTGACTTGGCAGATTCACAGAGCTCTACTCTCTGATTCAGCAGTACTGAGGCCCATGGAGTAGTCTATGCGGAATAAAATACCTTTAATTGTCCTGATATTATGTGTAGGCCCACATGTGAATAATAACTATTTTAAAGTTTCACTGGAAACTCTTCTGAAAACAGATACTGTCAGATTCTGGTATATTTCACCTGGAGAAAATGATATGTATGTTTAAAATATTAAAGGTTAAAAGTGCTGCTCAGCTGATGTGTATTTGTTTTAAACTAATCCTAATATTTTGTTGTTAAATAAGGGAATTTCGTATTCTGAAAACTGTGTAAAATCACAGAGTTAAATTGCAACTCTAAATTACAACTGCTTCATGAACAAACAGCAAGGTTTTCTTTTCTGTTCTCTCATCTCAGCAATGCATCTTTGTCTATTATACCTCAACTACTGCATCTTTGTATTCCTGCTATCTGAATTCTCAGACTTTTCTGGGTTACTAGAATAATATTTTATCTTTTACCTTTTCCTCTTCAAACATACTGACATATAGGCCCCATTTATTTCATCCTCTGTGTGTGAATCTCTTTGAATAAACTGTCTTCAGTTTTCCAACCCCTTCCAAGTGTCTCACACAGTTACACCAGTCTGACTCATATCTGAAGCTCTCTATAGTAATAAATACTAAAGTTTCTTATCAGATTAAGAACATGATCTGAAACATGTGGACAAACTGAGCTGAGGAGCTTTAACCTCCACTACATCCCTGGTCAGCAGGATGAAGGCGCCCTCTTGTGTTGTGCATCAGTTTTCAGATTTCAGTTGTTCAGCTGCTGTGATGTTCACTGCAGGAAGAGGAGTAAAAACTTCACTCAGCCTTTGGAAGCTTAAAACAACATCAGTAAAGACACATTTAAATATATGTAATATCACAATGTGTCAGTTTGTGCACAGGAGTCAGACCCTGTAACACTGATGCTGCGTTCAGGTCACATGGGAAAGATGAAAGACAAGAAAATTTGATTTATTCTTTAGTAAAATCATTTTTATTCATGATGTAAACCTTCAGTTGGTTCACACATTGAATCAGTAAAGTCTGTTAAATGACTATTCTTCAGTCATTTCATGAACAGATTCACTTCATCCACACAGTTTGTTTCACCTGAATCTCAGATATATAAAAGAAAATAATCAATCATCTCCTCATTGATTATTGTCATGATAATTACAGATTGATAAAACCTCATAGACCTGATTTGTCAGTTGATTTGAACAAAAGCATTAGTTCTGACAATCACATCAATGTAAATGTAAATATAGATTTATGTCTTTACACAGTGAGAATAAAATATCTGATCTGGTGATTTCTCTGTTGAGGCCCATGCAGTGGAAGAGAAACAACAACACATAAATACATCAACATAAATATTCAACAAACATTTAGAGCACAGTGAAGTTTATATTTTCATGTGGAGAAATTTGAGTTTAGGTGACGAATAATCATCATGAGCAGTGATATCCTCCACAGCTGCAGCCCCACCTAAAGAAACTCAAGCATCAACACAACAATACATGAGAAGAGGTCAAAGTACCACCCATAATGTTTGATTGACAGGTGATCTGTGTGCACTGCAGAAACACAACAGCAATGAGCTTTTAGCAACAAACATGGAGACAAAATAAAGTGATGAACTAAACTTCAGATTTTAACCAACTGCACCTTAAATGACCTTTGTGTATTTGAGTTTACACAACTCAGCTGTGTCTCCATTACACCATGTAAGTAAAAGTCCAGCATGTAGAGGCTGAGTGAATGTGGTCTGGACTCTGTGGAGGAGAGTCATGGTTTCAGAGACACTGTAGAAGGACAGAATACCTGCACTGTGATCCAGGTACACTCCTAGTCTGGAGGACTGAGAACCTGAGATTGGAGTGCTGATATTGTTGAACCAAATTGTACAACTGTTTTGGTGACAATTTAATGCCCAGGACTTGTCATTGAGTCCAAATCCACATTCATCCCAGCTCCCTGTTCTGCTGATATTCTTGTATGCGACTGCTACAGAAACTCCTCCTCTCCACCCCACCTCCCAGTAACAACGTCCAGTCAGACTCTCTCTACTCAGGACCTGAAGACATGAAGTGAATCTGTCTGGATGACTCGAATAAGACTGTTGTTCACTCATAAATGTTGCTTTTCTGTTTCCCTTAGATAATAACAGATGTGTGTGTGCTGTGTTTGGATCCAGTGTGATTTTCTGTGAATATTCTAAGAATCCAGCTCTGGTCTTGGGCTCTGGTTGTGATAGTAAAACATCCACTTCAGTCACTGTCAGTGAGATGTTTGTCCATGTCTCACTCAGAATGTCCTGTAGTATATCTCTGAGCTCTGACACAGCTGCTGTCACATCCTCAAAGTACCTCAGAGGACGGATATTGATGCTGGATGAGTCTGTAGATTCACTGAGTCGTGACAGTGAGGGGTAGTTGTGTAGAAACTGGGTGTGATCCTCTGTGTGTGAGAGCTGCTTCAGCTCAGCATCTTTCCTCTTCAGCTCAGTGATCTCCTGCTCCAGCTTCTCCTGAAGCTCTTTGACTCGACTCACTTCAGTTTCCTGTTGGGATCTGATCTGCTGCTTCACACCAGAGTTTATTTTCTTGATGAGATGGATCAGCTCTTTGAAGATCTTCTCACTGTCCTCCACTGCTTTATCAGCAGAGCCATTGATAGCCTCCACCTCCTGTTGAAGCACCTTCACATCTTTCTCTCTGTCCTGGATTCTCTGCTGAATTTTTTGTTGACTCAGCTCGAGCTCTCTCTGCCTCTCAGTCCTTTCTGCTGCAGCTGAGACTGTGTCGTGGCCTTTATGTTCATCCATGGAGCAGAGATAACAGATACACTGCTGATCAGTGCGGCAGAACATCTTCATCACCTCATCATGACGAGAGCAAATCGTCTCCTGGAGCTTCTTGGAGGGCTCCACCAGCTTGTGTTTTTTTAATGGAGCTGCATCATAATGAGGTTGGAGATGTTTCTCACAGTAAGAGACCAGACACATCAAACAGGATTTGACAGCTTTCAGTTTTCTCCCAGTGCAGAAATCACAGGCCACATCTTCAGGTCCAGCATAGCAACGATCAGCAGGAGCAGCTTGGAGTCCAGTCTTCTTCAGCTCCTCCACTAAATCTGCCAACATGGTGTTTTTCACCAGGTCAGGCCTCAGTGTAAAGATCTTCCTACACTGAGGGCAGCTGTGGATTTTCTTCTCATCCTCTCCATCCCAGTGGGTTTTAATACAGTTCATGCAGTAGCTGTGTCCACAGGGAATAGTCACCGGATCCTTCAGTAGATCCAGACAGATTGAACAGCAGAATTTTTCTTGGTCCAGCTGATTTCCTTGCTGCGCCATTTCACCTCCTGAGAGTCACTGTCAAACAGTTTCACTTTCTCTGGACAGAAACAATCTCTGTGCTCTGAAGGAAACAGATCTCTGCTCTTGTTCACCTGCTGCAGTGAGTGAGACTCAAAATCTCCTGCAGTTCACAACAAGTTGTTTACACCCATCCTCCTACTTCAGATCTGTGAGGTGAAGGGAACAAAGACACACCTTGACAGGGTGGAGCTTGATACGTGTTGAACAGCAGGTCAAGAGGGAAGTTTTTTTCAGGTTTTACTGTATTACATAAAGAGGAGCTGTTTGAGAGACAGGGTGTGTCATCTTTAATTTCTACATGTAATCAGAATTATGACACAATTAAAATAGATTAGTTGCACTTTGATCTATCACATTTAGTGCACAACAGCTACAAAGGTAATATTATTCATATTTTACAATCTTTCCAGCAAAGTTAATGGAGTTTCACAGAATAATACGGAACAGAACTTCATATTCTGAAGTTATATTTGATCTCATAACTGATTCGAAGGCCTGGTGATGAGCTGAGAACCGAACAACCATGTGATCAACTATTCAGCTGTTATAAAAGTAAATCATGAACAACTAAAACTGCTTTGTCTTTATAGGGCTTGATCACGTGATCTTTTACTTCGCTTCTTTCCAAGCTCCAGTTCTGTGTATACTGCAACAAGTCTAATGGAGAAACCTCCCCCACATTCAATGAGAACTTTAGCTTGTAAGGGCTTTTTAGGATAAAACACAGAAGCCTTTTCTAATCTGATGCGCCGATCATTAGGATGACATTATTTGTCTTTGTGATGTCAGTGTTGTGGTTCATTTTTTTGATCAGGGTCAGGTACAAAAAGCCCTTGTTGGTTCAAGATAAGATCAAGGTTTGGGTTAAATGAAAAATTGAATAAATGTAATACACTTTTATAAAATCTATTTTGTGCATTTAATATCCAGCTTCATACCTGTTACATCCCCAAGTGATCCAGGGGAGTGGGGAAGTAACAAAATGAATAAACTGGGGAGAAAGGAAACCAGGAAGCCAAGGTAAGGTTTATTATATAGTAAATTAGGTAAACCAAGATCCTTCAACAGAAACAGAAAAAAAACTCCAGGAAACAGGTGAAGCCGGCAACACCTGAAAAGAAAGAAAACAACCAGAAAACTATATGTTAAAACCATAGAAAGCACCCTCCCAGCCACACGGAGTAACACATGAACACTATTTCAATTACACACAGTCTTCACACTACCACTTGGCCCACTGGCCCTGACCAGGCCTCCTCAATCCTCCTTATACTCCAGGCTCTGATTGTGAAACCAGGTACAGCTGTTCTGATTCACCTGCTGGAAAAAGGGGAGGGGCCGAGGACATAACACTCACACACACACACACACACACACACACACACACACACACACACACACACACACACACATACACACACACACACCACTTCAGCATGAAACAATACCAAAGAGCAGACTCTGCCACATGTGATTTTTCAAACCACTGCTTGTAATGTACTGATATGATCATAACAGTTGATGAAAGTCAATTTAAGCTCACCATTGATCTGAAGCTGTATTTAAAGTGTAAAGTCAGTTAATGTCTTGATCATCCACAGAACCAGTGATGATCACAATGACTGTTTGTTGCTACATTCAAGTGTCCTTCTACCTTAACAGGAGCCTCTTCATGATAAATCCAGACAAGGGAACCAAAGTGGAGAAGAAAGAATCTAAACAACAGCAGCCCATCACTCCCAAGGTTCTTTCATTGATCACAAACATTACAGAGTTTAAATGGATAAAGTAAAAGAAATCACACATACACATACTCACAATCTCTTTGCAGTTCAAAGGTTTAACCAAGTGTGTTTCAAAAACCATTTCCAGAAACCTCCTCTACATCCCTGGTCAGCAGGATGAAGGCGCCCTCTTGTGTTGTGCATCAGTTTTCAGATTTCAGTTGTTCACCTGCTGTGATGTTCACTGCAGGAAGAGGAGTAAAAACTTCACTCAGCCTTTGGAAGCTTAAAACAACATCAGTAAAGACACATTTAAATATATGTAATATCACACTGTGTCAGTTTGTTCACAGGAGTTAGACTCTGTAACACTGATTTTGTATTCAGGTCACATGGGAAAGATGGAAGATAGAAGACAATAAATTAATTGATTTCTTCTTTCGTAAAAACAGTTTTATTAGTGACATAAACCTTCAGTTTGTTCATGCATTGAATCTGTTAAATGACTCTTGTTCAGTGATTTCATGAACAGATTCACCTCATCCACACAATCAGTTTGTTTCACCTGAATCTCAGACATGGAAAGGAAAATAATCAATCATCTCCTCATTGATTATTATCATGAAAATTACAGTTTGATAAAACCTCATGGACCTTATTTGTAAGTTGATTTGAACAACAACATTTGTTCTGACAAACACATCAATGTAAATGTAATTATAGATTTCTGTCTTTACACAGTGAGAACAAGATATCTGTGATAAAGGAAGGTCTGGTGATTTCTCTGTTGAGGCCCATGCAGTGGAAGGGAAACAACAACACACAAATACATCAACACAAATATTCAACAAACATTTGAAGAACATTCATCATGAGCAGTGATATCCTCCACAGCTGCAGCCCCACCTAAAGAAACTCAAACATCAACACAACAATACATGAGAAGAGGTCAAAGTACCACCCATAATGTTTGATTGACAGGTGATCTGTGTGCACTGCAGAAACACAACAGCAATGAGCTTTTAGTAACAAACATGGAGACAAAATAAAGTGATGAACTAAAATACAGATTTTAACCAACTGCACCTTAAACAACCTTTGTCTGTTTGAGTTTACACAACTCAGCTGTGGCTCCATAAGAAGAGCAAAGCCCAAGTCCAGCATAGAGAGGCTGAGTGAATGTGGTCTGGACTCTGTGGAGGAGAGTCATGGTTTCAGAGACACTGTAGAAGGACAGAATACCTGCACTGTGATCCAGGTACACTCCTACTCTGGAGGACTGAGGACCTGAGACTGGAGTGTTGATTTTGTTGAACCAAAATTTATAACCGTTTTGGGAACAATTTAATGCCCAGGATTTGTCATTGCATCCAAATGCACATTTATTTGAGCTCCCTGTTCTCCTGATATTCTTGAATGCAACTGCTACAAATACTCTTCCTCTCCACTCCACCTCCCAGTAACAACGTCCAGTCAGACTCTCTCTGCTCAGGACCTGATACCAGTTTGTAAATCTCTCTGCATGACTAGAATAAGACCGTTGTTGACTAATAAATGTTGCTTTTCTGTTTCCCTCAGATAATAACAGATGTGTGTGTGCTGTGTTTGGATCCAGCATGATTTCCTGTGAATATTTTAAGAATCCAGCTCTGGTCTTGGGCTCTGGTTGTGATAGTAAAACATCCACTTCAGTCACTGTCAGTGAGATGTTTGTCCATGTCTCACTCAGAATGTCCTGTAGTTTATCTCTGACCTTTGACACAGCTGCTGTCACATCCTCAAAGTACCTCAGAGGACGGATATTGATGCTAGATGAGTCTGTAGATTCACTGAGTCGTGACAGTGAGGGGTAGTTGTGTAGAAACTGGGTGTGATCCTCTGTGTGTGAGAGCTGCTTCAGCTCAGCATCTTTCCTCTTCAGCTCAGTGATCTCCTGCTCCAGCTTCTCCTGAAGCTCTTTGACTCGACTCACTTCAGTTTCCTGCTGAGATCTGATCTGCTGCTTCACATCAGAGCTTCTTTTCTCCGTGAGACGGATCAGTTCAGTGAAGATCTTCTCACTGTCCTCCACTGCTTTATCAGCAGAGCCATTGATAGCCTTCACCTCCTGTTGAAGCACCTTCACATCTTTCTCTCTGTCCTGGATTCTCTGCTGAATTTTTTGTCGACTCAGCTCGAGCTCTCTCTGCCTCTCAGTCCTTTCTGCTGCAGCTGAGACTGTGTCGTGGCCTTTATGTTCATCCATGGAGCAGAGATAACAGATACACTGCTGATCAGTGCGGCAGAACATCTTCATCACCTCATCATGACGAGAGCAGATGTTCTCCTGGAGCTTCTTGGAGGGCTCCACCAGCTTGTGTTTTTTTAATGGAGCTGCATCATAATGAGGTTGGAGGTGTTTCTCACAGTAAGAGACCAGACACATCAAACAGGATTTGACAGCTTTCAGTTTTCTCCCAGTGCAGAAATCACAGGCCACATCTTCAGGTCCAGCATGGCAGTGATCAGCAGGAGCAGCTTGGAGTCCAGTCTTCTTCAGCTCCTCCACTAAATCTGCCAACATGGTGTTTTTCACCAGGTCAGGCCTCAGTGTAAAGATCTTCCTACACTGAGGGCAGCTGTGGTTTTTCTTCTGATCCTCTCCATCCCAGTGGGTTTTAATACAGTTCATGCAGTAGCTGTGTCCACAGGGAATAGTCACCGGATCCTTCAGTAGATCCAGACAGATTGAACAGCAGAATTTTTCTTGGTCCAGCTGATTTCCTTGCTGCGCCATTTCACCTCCTGAGAGTCACTGTCAAACAGTTTCACTTTCTCTGGACAGAAACAATCTCTGTGCTCTGAAGGAAACAGATCTCTGCTCTTGTTCACCTGCTGCAGTGAGTGAGACTGAACATCTCCTGCAGTTCACAACGTGTTGTTTACACCCATCCTCCTACTTCAGATCTGTGAGGTGGAGGAAACAAAGACACACCTTGACAGGGTGGAGCTTGATACGTGTTGAACAGCAGGTCAAGAGGGAAGTTTTATTTCCAGTTTTACTGTATTACACAAAGAGGAGCTGTTTGAGAGACAGGGTGTGTTATGTTATTTACAACATGCAATCAGATTTATGACCCAACTAAAATAGATTCGTTATTAGTTTCACTTTAATCTATCACATTTAGTGCACAACAGCTACAAAGGTAATATTTTTTATTTTACAGTCTTTCCAGCAAAGTTAATGGAGTTTCACAGAATAATACGGAACAGAACTTCATATTCTGAAGTTTTATTTGATCTCATAACTGATTCGAAGGCCTGGTGATGAGCTGAGACCTGAACAACCATGTGATCAACTATTCAGCTGTTATAAAAATAAATCATGAACTACTTAAACTGCTTTGTCTTTATAGGGCTTGATCACGTGATCTTTTACTTCGCTTCTTTCCAAGCTCCAGTTCTGTGTATACTGCAGCAAGTCTAATGGAGAAACCTCCCCCACATTCAATGAGAACTTTAGCTTGTAAGGGCTTTTTAGGATAAAACACAGAAGCCTTTTCTAATCTGATGCGCCGATCATTAGGATGACATTATTTGTCTTTGTGATGTCAGTGTTGTGGTTCATTTTTTGATCAGGGTCATGTACAAAAAGCCCTTGTTGGTTCAAGATCAGATCAAGGTTTGGGTTAACTGAAAAATTTAATAAATGTAATAAACTAAATCTATTTTGTGTATTTAATATCCAGCTTCATACCAGTTACATCCGAGTGATCCAGGGGAGTGGGGAAGTAACGAAATGAATAGACCGGGGAGAAAAGAAACCAGGAAACCAAGGTAAGTTTTATTATTATTATTATTATTATTATTATATAGTAAATTAGGTAAACCAAGATCCTTCAACAGAAACAGAAAACGAGCTCCAAGAAACGGGTGGAGCTGGTAACACCTGAAAAGAAAGAAAACAACCAGAAAACTGTATGTTAAAATGAAAGCACCCTCCCAGCCACAGAGAGTGGCACCTACAAAAACACTAAACAGTATTAGGAGGATTGAGGAGGTGAGGTTTGGGTTAAATGAAAAATTGAATAAATGTAACACACTTTTATAAAATCTATTTTGTGTATTTAATATCCAACTTCATACCTGTTACATCCCCAAGTGATCCAGGGGAGTGGGGAAGTAACAAAATGAATAAACTGGGGAGAAAGGAAACCAGGAAAACAAGGTAAGGTTTATTATATAGTAAATTAGGTAAACCAAGATCCTTCAACAGAAACAGAAAACAAACTGCAGGAAACAGGTGAAGCCGGCAACACCTGAAAAGAAAGAAAACAACCAGAAAACTATATGTTAAAACCATAGAAAGCACCCTCCCAGCCACACGGAGTAACACATGAACACTATTTCAATTACACACAGTCTTCACACTACCACTTGGCCCACTGGCCCTGACCAGGCCTCCTCAATCCTCCTTATACTCCAGGCTGGCAACAGTACCACCTCCACAGACACATCAGCTTCTAACTGAAAAAGCGGAAAAAAAAAAAGTTAGAAGCAACCAAGCACCAGACAGGAGGGATTGAGCAGCCTCAAATCTACACTGGTACTCTAGTCCACACAAATGGGACAGTGGAGCCACACAGACTGGTGAGTGGTGCAACTACCATGAAAAAGGTTTTGCAGAAACGCCTTCCACAACCAGTCATATGGCTCCCAGCCACTATGGTACCAATATCAGGAGGTACCCGGGAGGATTGCATAATCCTCTCCAACCTTTCATCCACCTCCACACACAGGCCATACTTGGCAACTGCGGAAACAGCCAGACCCCCCCCACCACACACACACACACACACACACACACACACACACCCAGTACCAAGACAACCAGAAAAACCACAGCCCTGGTTACGTGTGCCACAACACAGGGGCAGTATCACAGAAGCTTTTCCACTTCTCATTGCAGATTCAGGCATTTCGGACAGACAGTTCCCCAGCACACCAGCAGAGGGCAACAAACCCTCTGACAAGGCTGGAACAAGCTGAGAACTGCACAGGCCACAATCTTGAGTTCTCTTACAGGCCTGAACTCTGGTTGGAGCACCACCACTAGCCACAGGATGTTTCTGCTCCAAGCCATCACACGCTGGGACTAAACATGAAGCGGTGCAGGTGCAACGCTCGTACCAACTCCCTTCACCACACTGCTTGGCTCACCAGCACCAAACGGCAACACACTGGAAGGAATGAGGGACTGCGCACCACCAGTGTCCCGCAGCACTGTCACAGGGCACCGGTTCCTCAACTTTCCCTGTGAGAGACACAAACCCCTTAAAGATGAATGGTTTAAAACATTCATCAGGGAGTTGAGGGGCAGTGGCGGGATCATCAAGGGACACAGGTTTACCTAATCCCACACCCTTTGGTTGTTTTGGAGCAGATACCTTATACTTCCACACTGAACAGTCAGTGATTAAATGATCAGACTTCTGGCAGAAGAAACATTGCCTTTCACCCTTAGCCTGGCTATGGGTGGACTGTATATCACCCACCTCTTACATCAAAAACAGAGGCTGCATCCAATAACTGCATTAGCAGAAGGGCTCAGCATCTCTTTGCAGCTTTAGCTGGCGCATCTTAATGGCTGTCTTTGCCTCCAGCTTTTTCCAATTCCAGCTCCCTCCAGATTTGAAACTCATGCTGCTCTTCTAACTGGAGACGAACTAAACGCACCTTGAATCGGGCATGTACCCTAGACCGAGGGGATGACCCCATGGAGAACGGGTTGAAGCACGGTATGGTCACCAGCTTCTCCTCCGTCTCACTAGGCTGCAGACCCGGTGCATAGCCAACAGGCTGCTGTACAATCACCTCTTCCACCGAGGGATCAGAGTGGTCCTCGCCCGGGGATATGGCGGCTTCCAATCCCGGAGACTCCACAGACGTCTGCAAGCTTTAAAAAAAAAAAAAAAAAATCCCCTTCCTCACCAAGACGATTACAAGGGCTGCTTTCAGCTCACTGTTAGCAAAAGTGCTAGACACTGCAACTCCATAAAACTCTGTAATCTTGCATAAGTCGCTTTTTCTAAGCTTATCAAACTGACTCAGTATAGGATTGGCCACAAACTCATTTAAAACAAAAGTTGCCATACTCACCGGTTGATTCAAAAACAGCTTTCAAGCTCCTGTCAGAGAACTGCTGCCCTGCCCAGGATTACTCCAAAAAGACAAGAAAGGCAAAGTAACAAGAGTGCACGACGGAAGGACTGAAGCAGCCCAGCTGGACACTCACCCACTTAACTAAGGAAGCTGCCCAGTTACTGCAGTAGACACCAGAGACCAAAGCACAAAGAAAATGACTTCCTTGGACCTTACACTAGCCTCCCCATCTTTCTCTGCTCCCAGATGAGTCCCCAAATGTTACGTCCTGGAGTGATCCAGGGAAGTGGGGAAGTAACAAAATGAATAAACCCGGGAGAAAGGAAACCAGAAAACCAAGGTAAAAAGTTCAAATAAGGTTGTTTATTATAAAGTAAATATGGAAAACCAAGATCCCTTAACAGAAATGGAATACAAGCTCCAGGAAAAGGGGAAAAGATGGCAACACCTGAAAAGAAAGAAAACAACAAGAAAACTATATGTTAAAAACCAGAGAAAGCACCCTCCTGGCCACACAGAGTAACATGTAAACACTATTTCAATTACACACAGTCGTCACACTGCCACTTGGCCCACTGCCTCTGACCAGGCCTCCTCAATCCTCCTTATACTCCAGGCTCTGATTGTGAAAACAGGTACAGCTGCGCTGATTCACCTGCTGGAAAAAAGGGGAGGGGCCGAGGACACAACACATACACACACACACTCACACACACACACACACACACACACACACACATACACACACACATACACATACACACACCACTTCAGCACGTAACAATACCAAAGAGCAGACTCTGAGCCACATGTGATTTTTCAAACCAATGCTTGTAATATACTGATATGATCATGACAGCTGATGAAAGTCAATTTAAGATCAATATTTAACTTGAAGCTGTATTTAAAGTGTAAAGTCAGTTAATGTCTGGATCATCCACAGGACCAGTGATGATCACAATGATTGTTTGTAGCTACATTCAAGTGTCCTTCTACCTTAACAGGAGCCTCTTCATGATAAATCTAGACAAAGGAACCACAGTGGAGAAGAAAGAATCTAAACAACAGTAGCCCATCACTCCCAAGGTTCTTTCATTGATCACAAACATTACAGAGTTTGAATGGATAAAGTAGAAGACATCACACATACACACACACTCACAATCTCTTTGCAGTTCAAAGGTTTAACCAAGTGTGTTTTTTAAAAACCGTTTCCAGTTGAACATATTATTTTGAATATTAGCTTGTCTGCTAATTTGTATTGTTTTAATGTTCAAATGTTCCATTGCATGATCATTCTGCTTTATTTATTTATATATATATATATATATATATATATATCACAAATGTGATATGATGATGTGATATATATATATATATATATATATATATATATATATATATATATATATATATATATATATATATATATATATATATATGAATTAAATAGGCCAAGGCTGAGCTCTGCCTCCTTTAATATCACATCATCATATCACATTTGTATTCTTTAAAATGTCCCAGTAAACATAATAGTACCTAGGTCTTGATGAGTAATTTGCTACACTACACAGAGAGATATTTGAGGTGATTTCTAAAGACATGATCTGAAACATGTGGACAAACTGAGCTGAGGAGCTTTAACCTCCACTACATCCCTGGTCAGCGGGATGAAGGCGCCCTCTTGTGTTGTGCATCAGTTTTCAGATTTCAGTTGTTCACCTGCTGTGATGTTCACTGCAGGAAGAGGAGCAAAAACTTTACTCAGCCTTTTGCAGATTAAAAAAACATCAGTAAAGACACATTTAAATATGTGTAACATCCCACTGTGTCAGTTTTTATTCACAGGAGTCGGAACCTGTTAAACTGATGCTGGGTTGAGGTCACATGGGAAAGATGAAAGACAAGAAAATATTTGATTTATTATTTAGCAAAAACAGTTTATTCATGATGTAAACCTTCAGCTTGTTCACACATTGAATCAGTAAAGTCTGTTAAATGACTCTTGTTCAGTCATTTCACAAACAGATTCACTTCATCCACATAATCAGTTTGTTTCCCCTGAATCTCAGATATATAAAAGAAAATAATCAATCATCTCCTCATTGATAATGATCATGATAATTACAGTTTGATAAAACCTTCATAAACCTTATTTGTAAGTTGCTTTGAACAACAACAACATTTGTTCTGACAAACACATCAATGTAAATATAAATATAGATTTCTGTCTTTACACAGTGAGAACAAAATATCTGTGATAAAGGAAGGTCTGGTGATTTCTCTGTTGAGGCCCATGCAGTGGAGACATTTGGAGAAAAATCATCATGAGCAGTGATATCCTTCATGGCTCCAGCTCCACCCAAAGAAACTCAAACATCAACAAAACAATAAACGAGAAGAGGTCAAAGTACCACCCATAATGTTTGATTGACAGGTGATCTATGTGCAGTGCAGAAACACAAAAGCAATGAGCTTTTCATGGAGACAAAATAAACTGATGACCTAAAATACGGATTTGAACCAACTGCACCTTAAAAGACCTTTGTCTATTTGAGTTTACACAACTCAGCTGTGTCTCCAATACAGTAAAACCCAAGTCCAGCATGTAGAGGCTCAGTGAATGTGGTCTGGACTCTGTGGAGGAGAGTCATGGTTTCAGAGACACTGTAGAAGGACAGAATACCTGCACTGTGATCCAGATACACTCCTAGTCTGGAGGACTGAGGACCTGAGACTGGAGTTTTAATATTGTTGTGCAAAAATGTGAAACTGTTTTGGAAACAATCTAACACCCACGATTTGTCATTGTATCCAAATCCACATTCATCCCAGCTCCTTGTTCTGCTGATATTCTTGTATGCGACTGCTACAGAAAATCCTCCTCTCCACCCCACCTCCCAGTAACAACGTCCAGTCAGACTCTCTCTACTCAGGACCTGAAGACATGAAAAGAATCTGTCCGGATGACTCGAATAAGACTGCTTTTGAATCGTAAATGTTGCTTTTCTGTTTCCCTCAGATAATAACAGACGTGTATTTGCTGTGTTTGGATCCAGTGTGATTTCCTGTGAATATTTTAAGAATCCAGCTCTGGTCTTGGGCTCTGGTTGTGATAGTAAAACATCCACTTCAGTCACTGTTAGTGAGATGTTTGTCCATGTCTCTCTCAGAATGTCCTGCAGTTTATCTCTGAGCTCTGACACAGCTGCTGTCACATCCTCAAAGTACCTCAGAGGACGGATATTGATGCTGGATGAGTCTGTAGATTCACTGAGTCGTGACAGTGAGGGGTAGTTGTGTAGAAACTGGGTGTGATCCTCTGTGTGTGAGAGCTGCTTCAGCTCAGCATCTTTCCTCTTCAGCTCAGTGATCTCCTGCTCCAGCTTCTCCTGAAGCTCCTTGACTCGACTCACTTCAGTTTCCTGTTGGGATCTGATCTGCTGCTTCACATCAGAGCTTCTTTTCTCCATGAGACGGATCAACTCTTTGAAGATCTTCTCACTGTCCTCCACTGCTTTATCAGCAGAGCCATTGATAGCCTCCACCTCCTGTTGAAGCACCTTCACATCTTTCTCTCTGTCCTGGATTCTCTGCTGGATTTTTTGTCGACTCAGCTGGAGCTCTCTCTGCCTCTCAGTCCTTTCTGCTGCAGCTGAGACTGTGTCGTGGCCTTTATGTTCATCCATGGAGCAGAGATAACAGATACACTGCTGATCAGTGCGGCAGAACATCTTCATCACCTCATCATGACGAGAGCAGATGTTCTCCTGGAGCTTCTTGGAGGGCTCCACCAGCTTGTGTTTTTTTAATGGAGCTGCATCATAATGAGGTTGGAGATGTTTCTCACAGTAAGAGGCCAGACACATCAAACAGGATTTGACAGCTTTCAGTTTTCTCCCAGTGCAGAAATCACAGGCCACATCTTCAGGTCCAGCATAGCAACGATCAGCAGGAGCAGCTTGGAGTCCAGTCTTCTTCAGGTCCTCCACTAAATCTGCCAACATGGTGTTTTTCACCAGGTCAGGCATCAGTGTAAAGATCTTCCTACACTGAGGGCAGCTGTGGATTTTCTTCTGATCCTCTCCATCCCAGTGGGTTTTAATACAGTTCATGCAGTAGCTGTGTCCACAGGGAATAGTCACCGGATCCTTCAGTAGATCCAGACAGATCGAACAGCAGAATTTTTCTTGGTCCAGCTGATTTCCTTGCTGCGCCATTTCACCTCCTGAGAGTCACTGTCAAACAGTTTCACTTTCTCTGAACAGAAACAATCTCTGTGCTCTGAAGGAAACAGATCTCTGCTCTTGTTCACCTGCTGCAGTGAGTGAGACTCATTATCTCCTGCAGTTCACAACGTGTTGTTTACACCCATCCTCCTACTTCAGATCTGTGAAGGGGAGGGAACAAAGACACACCTTGTTAAGGTGGAGCTTGATACGTGTTGAAGCAGGAAGAAAAGAGTGTCTTTCAGCCTTTACAGAATTACGCAGAGAGACAGAGTGGGTTATCTTCATTTATCCATCTTTTTTTACCCCCAAATTAAGTCTAAATATATTTGTGCATCAGAGTCAACATTTCTGATATAAACCCAAACCTAATACTGCCTTTTTACTAACCTGCTACACTTGCTTGCTGCATAACTTGAAGGCAACTGAAAATAATGGTTCTTATATCCAACTGGCTTCTGCACTGGTCAAAATATCTAGCACTGACCTTCATACTTATCCCGCAATTCTATTTTGAATGAGAAAAAGATGGTTCATCAGAAAACAAGAAATGTCATCAATATGTCATAGAACAGTAATGTTATGTGTTAAACTATGAGTAAACTGCTTATTTTCATGTTTTGCGAGATAGAACTTTGTAATTCCAGACAGAAAGTGAGTTATTAAACAGTTCTCTCTGCATTTGACCTGTTCCAAAAAGCCCAATTACAAATTTGATAGGATATGATTGTGATGTTGTGCATTGCTATTCCTTTTTTATTTTTTTGAACAGACACAAACATGTTTTGACTGCTACATGCACCTTTTCTCTATTTTTGTTCTTCTCAATTGGTCTTAATTTTTTTTCTCATTTTATTATATTTTTGTCTAAAGCACTTAGCTTTTTAATGCGGTCATAGGTTTTATTTTGGAAAATTAAATAAAATGAATGAAAGATTTATTCTGTTTTAAGTAATCAGTCAGGTAATGCTTAATTTTACAGAGTTTGTAATTTCTAATAACTTCTTTTCCTGAAAAGAAATATGAATTTAGCTCCAATTATAGGGAAAATCTCTTTTCAAATTATTTTTTCTGGCTTTTTATGCCTTTAGTTATAAGTACAGTTGGGGAGAGAGCGAGGGGAAGACATGCAGCCAAGGGCTGCAGGTCGGACTTGAACCCCCTGCCGCTATGGTTAGGACTAAGCTCTCCCAGTTCAGCCACTGAGACGCCCATGAAAAATCTCTTTTAAAAGAACAAAATATTTATCTCTAGTCCTGTTATAATTGGAAACTTTATTGCATGCTTACGTGTAGACAGGTTGGCATTACAGTATAATTGGATTATTAACTCACCCTAAAGCATAATGCAAAAAAGAACAGTCAGAAAACACCACAGTGCTGAACAGCTTCATGCGGCTAGCACCAGCTAAAGCTTTTTATTCATAGTTAAAAGACATTTAGGAGACATTCAGAAACATGGGAAAGAGTTGTAGCATTTCATTGGTTCTTCTTTATACATGTAAATATCTCTGGGCTGTGTGAATCTTAAGGCACAAGATAAATTAAGAAGACGGAGAAGACAAACCGCCTTTCAGAGGACACACTCCACCCCAGAGGCATAGCTTTCAAATCCAATGGCTTACAGACAGGTTATTTTTATTACTTAAAAATAAAACACGGATCAAGACATAGAGGGTGACAGCTGGAAAACACAAATTAAAAAAAACTAAAGACATAAAATGCAGAACAGCACAGTTTTCATACATATATGTAAAATACTTCCTTGATGCTTGATGTGAAGACAAACAAGGCAAAGGTCTGTATTTTTTGTGTTTTAAAGGTCAAAGGTCACACTGGCCACCTCTCTGTATCAACACAAAATTGCTGCTCTTTGGCTGTGTATGGCCACATAGATAACAAACACATTTATTTTAAATGTTTGATACTAAGAACTATGTAATCTGTGTATTTGTTACTGATATAAATCCCTTTTGAGTGCTGCAAAGTCAAATCAATGTTTAATAAAATGTGCAAACAAACAAAAAAAATGTCAGTGTCAACACCACACATATAACATGTTGAAAATGACACTTCATGACAATTTAAGACTGATGTTGATGCAGAAACAAAATGTTTCATATCTATAACTATAACTATCATATCAACATCGCTGAAACGGAGACAAACCCCCCCCCCCCCCCCCCCCACACACAAAAAAAGCTTGTTCTTCAGATAACAAAATGTTGTCAAATATTGTCTTAAAGCATCTTTCAAATGACTCAATTTGTTTGTAGGGATCTGGTGGAAACTGGCACAGTCTTTGTGCTGCTTTCATTCATCTCATCTCTGACAATCATCATATAAAAGTGGTAAATACTGGTCTAATCTCACTGACAGCACACACAGGTTGTCCAAATAAAGGCCAGATTTAAAAAAAACGAAACGAAACAAAACACATTGAGGGAGGTGGAATTATATGAAGCTTGCAAGAACGACTCACATGGTGAATTCAATAAAACAATGTGCATTTATAGAGCTGTCAGTCATGTCGTACTCACCCCTTTGCTGCTCCCACTTTCTTTTGTCAAGACAAACACTGTTTTCCACAAAAGATTGATCACATTAATCATTAGGGGAAAGCTAGAAGACTTTTAATGTGAAAATCACATCGGAAGTGTCAAGTTTTCTTGATGGTAGCTTCATATTAATTGCAAAAAAAGTGGAATGTGTTGATTAAATTACTGAATAAAAGCAGAATTTCTGATCCTCAGAGCAGCAGAGTGGAGAGTGTGACATGACAACATCATTATATTCATTTAGTTCTGGAGGAAAGTACATTTTATGTACTGATCCTGAAGGAGGTTTGAAGTTTTCATTACCTGGGAAACAGGAAGTTAGGAGTCTGTCTCTAATATAAGTCTGTTCCAAATAGAGGTCAGAGTGAGAATTTATATGAAGCCACAGTGTCTTTTCTTAAAACTACCACTGGAGGGCGCCAAAATTTTAAACTTCTACACATGGTGGCTTGAAATGATGATGAAGTATTAGAAAAATATTGGTAATAATTTAATAGTTTCATTTCAAACACAGTTCAATTTTATACAGAGTTAACTAAAAGGAATAGTTAAACATTTTTGGAAATATTAATTTTGTTACCAATAGTTGATGAGAAGATTGATGACACCAGGAGCCATTAGCTTAGCATAAAGAATGGAAACAGACACCTATCAGCAGCTCTAAAGCTTTCTAATTAACACATTATATCTTGTTTGTTTAATTCAAAGTGTAAAAATGTTTCACTGGGGTTACGTTATGGATTTCTGGGAGTCTAACGTCACCAAGAAATAGTCCAGCATATACAAAACCCCAATTACCTCTTGTTACACTACACACTACTTTGTGCAAATTAAGCAAATGAGATATAATGCATTAATTAATGAGCTTCATTGGTGATGGTAAGTAGATTTTGTTAACTTCAGACAGAGCCAAGCTCGCTCTCATCTAACGCTCCGTAAGAAAGCAAAAGCCAAAATGTCAAACTATTCCTTTAAATAAGTTTATCTATATTATTTCAAAACTTTAATTTCTCAATTCTTAAATTAGAAAAAAAAAAAAATTCAAAGTTGACATTTTTCTCTTAAATTAATTCAGGCATTGCTTAAATTGCAACTAAGGGTACGGATGATCCCGAACCAGATTAAAAAAATAATGATAATAAAATAAAAATATTGTGCAAATATTCAGTTACAAAAAAACATACAATGGCCTTTTTTCAGTGTAACAGCAGATGGGAAAGCTCAATCTAAATAAACTTGGGACTCGCATCATATTTAACACAATATTTGTGTACTTAAAGTTATTATCCCGTGGCTAATAAACAAAGTATTAAGGTGGATTGAAGCCAGAGTACTGTTGTGTTACCAAAACCCATGAGGATGAAAAAAAAAACAAAACGTCTCCTCTCTTTGGTGAGTTCTTTCCCTCTGCCTGCCTGCTCCGCTTCAGAAACTCTGTCCAGAATATTTTTCTTTTAAAAAACAAATTCAAATAAGATAAAATTACAAACAATCATTTGGCCACGTCCAAGACCACATACATCTCTTATCTCTAGATTACACTGTCTGTTCTGTGCAGCATCATTGTACATTATTTACAGACTTGAACATCATCGTTCTAGACGGAAACTTGAGGCAGGAAAATGCTGTGACAGCAAAAAATAGACTATTATAGTTTCTTCTATAAACATGGAATATTCCATAGCAGTATATAATGTCATATATAGTTTTCTACGTGTTGTATATACTCCCTTTATTTATTCACTCTCACTCACTTCTTAAAGGGGAGGTCTGCCTTGCGACTGATGTGATTAAATGAATGTTAAAAGCTGCTTTTCTGTTTCCTTTTTTTTTTTTAACAGTTACAAGTGATGAGAATAAGAAAAACGCACATCGTACTGTGGAGTTAAGTGGAAGTGTGTACAACGTGGAAGTGTGGCGATATGATGATGATGCTGCTAATGATAACGATGAAGACTTCTTGTTGCCGCCTATAGCTGGTGAGGCTTCGTCAGGCCGTCTTCACTCAGCTCATACCTGCAGGAGCACAGAAACGGATATGGGAGGTTTTATTCTTGTAATTGATTGATTGATTGATTGACTTTATTGTCCACATCAGTGAAAAATTAGTTTTTGGGATCTCCCAAAGTACAGTAAAAGTACACACACTCCACATAACACAGCACACCATTAAAAACCATTAAGAACATGCAACAGTGCTGATGAGCAGGTAGCAGCAGATTAGGTTAGATAACTACCAGAGAGAATGAAATATCCAAAAATAAATTAACAAGTGCTTCTGATACAGTCACTTATACGGTATGTATACTGTAATAAAAGGCTTCTTGAAGATGCTCCAGCTGGCCCTTGGGGCCTGAATCAACGGCCAGACAGAAGCAGTTCAAACAGTTAAAAAGTGTTGAGGTGTCTGCAGCTATGAGTTTAGCCTTCCTCTGCTCAGCACTGTCAGATATAATAAAGTTTGTTTTTGTGACACACAGTGTCCATTTCTTTCATTTTAGCTTTTAATTCTGTAAGAGATAAACTTCTCTACCTAAAAGGAATTAAGCAAGTGACCTCACAAGCACAAAAACAAGCATTTCTTATGTCAAATTAGTTTAATTAGCTCCCATGTTATTATCAGAGCTTCACAAATCTGTAAAATTGACTTTAAAAGTAACTAACCATTGTGTCCAACCCTTGGTGATGTCCTCACTAGTCAAATCCACCAGAACCTGATGGAAAACAACAAAAGACTTATTATACCCCAAAATATACTAAAAGTCTAATATAATGGATATTTTAGTGAGTTAAATATAATTTCTAGTTTCTAAATGGGACATTTTTTACAGTGTTAAACGTTAAGTTGGAAGGGACAGAGAAAAAGTCTGTACCTTTCCCAGGAGGCCTTTGTGTTTGGAGAGCAGGCCTCCACCGTTCTTCACAGCCACGTCCAGAGTCCGTCTGTGCAGCTCCACGAGGGAAACACTGAACTCAAACCTGAACAACAACACAGTGCAACAACACCAGCTTTATTTAACTCAATCAACAGCTGAAACACACTTCGACAATGAAGTTACTGAAATAAAAACAATACAGGGACAAATAGAGGAGTTCGACTCACGTCTGATCATAAACGGGGTTGAGCGTTTTCTTGAAAGTGTGAGTTTTCCTCCTGCCTGACCTCCGTTTGTCAGGAAGCAGGTAGAGGCGGACGTAAGGATCTGACCCCTGATCAGTGAATGCTATCAGGTTTCTGTGCAGGCAAGAAAAATAGAATATTACTTCAGTGTAAAAACACCGGCCTTACCGTGCGTTCACACCAAACGCGATGGACGCGATGTCATCGCCCGTAACGCGAGTATCGCGTCGCTCGACACATTTGTGTCACATTTGTGATCATCGCTTCATCGCGTGATGACGCAATCCACCTCCCGCTATTTTCTTCACATCCCGCTGTTTTATTTCTTTCTCTCGTCAACCATGGCTGAGTTAACAACCGTAGCTGCGCTTTATCTGTTGTGGACGTCTGATTTAATGAAGACGTCCACAGTCCAGCTGTACCTCCTTGCTAACCTTCTTCCAGGCATTATCTTTTTTGTTTCTGTCCCGGTAAAAGTGGGACGTTGTGTCGTATAGCTCCGTGTATCCACCATGGATGTATTATAAGAATAAGGTCTTATAATACATCATGGTATCATATTACGCATATGATACAGAAACTCTCGTACCTGCAGCCGTGAACGACCACGATGAGTTTGTTCCTCTGTGAACTGTGTCTGACCGTCAGCTGGACCTCACCCAGCGGGAAATGACTGGGGCCTGAACCACTGCAAAGAGAAAAGAAGGGATTAACCCATCAGAACCAGAACCTCATGTTCAAGCCTGTTTAAAGGGCTCAGCTCCAACTGAAGGTCAATCAGGTTAAAGTATCAGATCTGTAGAAATCCCGTTTACCAAAACCAACAATGCATGTAGCCTGGTATATCTTGCTCCTCTGAGCCACAGAGCTCCATTGCTTCTAAAAACTATTTAAAAAAAAAAAAACACCAATGAGCCACAAGGTTGCCCTGGGTGACACATCCTTTCATCACCACGAACACACACATTAGTTTGTATTGATGCAACCCCAGATACACCGTCCTGCTGGCCTAAATACTCACTAGAGCACCAAATATGGATTAATCCACCACCATCAGAGAGAAGAGACGTGTGACTTCTTGGCTTCATCATAATGTGACCCCTGACACTAATGCTGACGTGTTGCTGGACGACTAACCACTGAATTTTAATTTTACTTGAGTTGAATTTTGGCCACAAAACCTGCTGGAAAATCATGGAAAAGCTCACAGAGGTGAAGCCACATTTCAGTTTGTTGTGAAAGACTTGGGTCAGACACCCAGTTTGATTATTAATGGAGAGATAAATTGATAATTGATTGATAGATACTTTTGCAGCTGATGGAGCCTCTGCTGCAGCTCCTGAGTAGCGAAGGGGTTGGAGATGTCCGATGCGATGCTGGGCGTCGGCTCCTTGCCTCCGGCCAGGTACTGTTGGGAGCCCGAGATGGCCAGGTTAGAGGTGCTCCTGCCAGTCTCCGCCAGGCCCTGACCTCCTCCTCCCCCTCCTCCTCCTCCACCCTGCCCCAAGTCTGTGCTTCCAGGAGACCTGACAGGCTCCTGTGTCTCCCTCTGCCGGTTTAGCACGTCCTGGGCTGATGTAGATACAGAGCGTGGGATGTCGGAGGTGGAGGAGGGAGGCTTCGGGGACTCTGAGGAGACAGAGGCCCGCGGGGTCGGGTTGGAGGAGTCAGACTTGCGGACCTGCACTGAGGACGGGGTGGAGTTTGACGATGAGGAAAAGTCCTTATCCAGGCACAACACCTGAGAAAATAAGAGAAAGGTTGATTGTTAAACAAGATGGAAGCAAAGAACACGGTGAGCACTGACGTATCTGCCCCCAGATGTTTGTAAATGTGTGTGCGAAAATGGAAATAGCATCTCCAGGATAAATGTAATGAAATGAAATGTAACACAGTGCCAACAATAATGATTATTTGCATTTCATAATAACAGAATCTGTTTGTTGCTCTTCTTGTGGAAAAGCTTTTATGGGACCAAATACGTCTGTAGTGATAATATCAGGGGAATAATTCAGTTTCACCATTCATCAGATTTTAATGAACTGTTTTGTGAGGACATTAACATATTTCTGTTTTAATACATCCTGTTGTCAAAATCAAAGATTCTATGCAAACTGTGATTTTAAACTGAAATGATAAACATAATTTAACTGAAGAGTAAGGTATATCTCAGTATATCTCATTCATATCTATAAATAAAACCTGCTCTTTAATATCAAAATGAATTAGTCACAGTTTACAAAGTATTTGAAGTTGAATTCAGCTCCTCAGTCTTGTTTAAAGTCTTATTTCCTTTATTTCCTGCAAGTCTTACTTCCTGTCACATGACTCCCTCAACTATCAAATTCAGCTTGTAGTGAGAGGGAGCTAAAAACGTCCTTTCTGCACACTGATCTAAAAACTCCAGTGGATGGAAATACATGTCCTGGCAAAGACCAATGACAAAACGTCATCTGCAGGTCGTCCTCCTACCCGCAGAGCCATCTTCATCTTGACGGTACAGCTCGGTCCGGAGTTCTTGAGAGGGAAACGCTGGTTCAGCGTCATGTCTTCTGCCTCCAGCAGGCGGGTCAGAGGCAGCGTCAACGTCCCCAACGAACATTCATGTTTCGCATCCTTCACCTTGGGACACAGGATGCAAGAAGCTTAATGGTAGGATACTGTCAGTCACTGCTGCTCATAAACACGAGACTGCAGCAGCAATTAAATGATGTAAACATTTTTTACAAGCTTCCATACCTCAACCTCCAACTCTTGTCTTTTGGGGTTGTGAATGAGGAAGGTGAAGGCTTCCTCCCACACCGGTTCATTAGTCTTAAATCTGGTCTGGAAAAGGACACAACAGAAAGGTTGTGATTTGATATTTAATATATGAAAGCACAGTAAAGACAGATGACACAGCCAACAAGTGAAAAACACAGATTTCGAAGTAACTGAAAAAACAAATTGTAAACATCTCCAGTAATTCAAGTTACCAATTTGTTAAGACTGACTGAAAACAGGTTACTGCCACCCACAATGATTCTTTCTGAGAAACTGAGCACAGAACGGACTCCCTGTCACTTCAGACAGCAAACACAGAACCCACTGATGGAGGGTAAAGGCCTCGGGGTTCTTCAAATCACTCTTGCCTTTAGACGTTGGTTGACATGTTGTACGACCCAGTGCGTTTTAAGCACACTGAAACCATAAATGTCCATTTCTAACCAAAGCAGTACACTGAATAAATGGATCATGATGAGTGTGAATGTGGATGAATGCTTTGGCCTCACCTTGCTCTCAAAGGACTTGTGTCCCACTGTGAACTGGACAAACGGACTGGGATCACTGGTCACTTTTTTACCCGACTGCAGAGGAAGAAAAAAAGAGGTTTTACACACAACGAGGACTGATGGTTAGTGAGGTGTTTAATATTTAATATGAGGTGTTTGCATTTATGAGATATATTTATATATCTTTTTTAATTTCAAGTAAGTACCAAAAAGTAATGTTTTTTAGAGACCAAGTGGCAATAAAGTCTCAGGATTTTGGATCATTTTACACATAATAATCCAATTAAAACATATTATTACCACTAAAATATGTCATATACTATTAAATGTTTTTGCAGCATAGATCTCAACACAGGTGATGAATCTTAACAGTATGAAGAGCATTCAAAATTCAGAATTTGAGCTCATACTATCATTTTAGAACTGGGGATATCACATCTTTAATGTAATACCAGACTACCCAGTTCCTCTTAACATAAGTCAGCAGTGATGGTGAATTATGCCACTTTTAATTGGAGATGAAATGTACAACAGGTAAAAAAAAAAAAAAAAAAAAAAGAGTCCAGGTCTGAAATCTCATTAGATCAGATCAGAAAGAAAAGATAAATTCAAAGGTTCAGTGTAAATGAACTTCAGACAACAATGCTGTTATTTACAACACACATTGTTAGACACGACAAATGTGATTAGTGGAGTTTGTTAATGTTTTCAGGAGAATATATTCACGCCTTAAAGATACATGTTTATCTTTTTTAATGCACTTCCCAACTCTCCAAAGTTACAACCACTGTAAATGATAAGCCGTGAGGAAAACGTAGGGATTTGGTGGCGCTGTTATCTCATCAACAGGAAATGTATTCATCTTGCTGCATATACTTTTCACAATAAAACCGCAGGCAAATACAAATCTGACTTTTCTAAGCAAAAGTTCATGTTTTTTTTATTCTGTTGAGTCTTTTTTTTTCTGAAGTGGGTCATGTATGTGAGAACTTTTTTCTGAACTTACTTCAAACTACAGTGTGCACTTTATGGCCAAAAGTTTGTGGACATATTCCATAACAGACTTCTGATCTGGGCCTGTTTTAGCTCAGGTCTACAGATGATTTAGACAACAGTTCTTCCAACTTTGTTTAGAATGTTTGTGTGTTAAGTCCTTTCTTGTTTGGACATGAATAAGTTAGGTCCACAAACAAATGTTTTTTCCAGTTTGGTGGGGAAGAACCCGACCGGCCTGCACAGAACTCTGACCTTGACGCCAACACCTTTGGGATAAACTGGAGAGTCTAAACTGGAGTCTAACAAGAACCCAGAGAACTGAGTACATATACTCTGGTTCTTAAATCCCAGTTACTTATGGAGTAGATTTTAAATTGCTGCTGCGGTTTATGAATCACACAGTGGTTCGTCCAAAATACATGTCTGATCTTCTTGACCATTATAAACCCAATGGGGCTCTTAGATCTCAGGTCAGAAACAGTGTGAAGCTTTTAGCTACAATGCTACACACAGTTGGAACCAACTTTCTAATCATCTCAACTGCGCCCGAACTGACTGTATTTTTGTCTATTATTTAGTTGTATCCTGTTTTCATTTTTTAATGAAAATAATTGTTTTTCAATCCTGTGCTAATGCTTTTCCCTTGCCTATGCACAATATTGCATATGAGGGTAAAATCAAGTGTCTATATACTTGCCACGCAGTTCAAATAAGAGTTGAATGTGTGAGTATATAAGCCTGTGTGAACACATCGCTGTTTCCTCTGCATTCGTCCTCGGTGTCTGAGCGATATGGGTGTGCTTCGTTATCGTGTCTTTACCTTGATGGCCTTACTGACCGAGGCCTTCCTCAGCCCCGCTTGGTTGAACTCTAACGGATTGCGCTTTGATTTTCCCCCAGGGACAAGGCAGGAGAGAGCAAACAGACACA
Source organism: Trachinotus anak (assembly GCF_046630095.1). Classification (NCBI taxonomy): domain Eukaryota; kingdom Metazoa; phylum Chordata; class Actinopteri; order Carangiformes; family Carangidae; genus Trachinotus; species Trachinotus anak. Next base: position 19,328,841 of record NW_027273863.1, on the reverse strand, counting down.
CACATACACCAGGTTATTAGGGAAAAGAGAAGCATGCAGGGAGGAGGAGGAGGAGCAAGACAAAACACACCAGCACAGCCATCATCCCCGAACATCAGGATGCACCACACAAGACAGACAGAGAGACAACATGAATGATCACATGGTTAATTACATTCCCCAATTACATCTGGACATGGGGTCACAACTAGAGTCCGACCAATAATCAATTCATGAGGCTGATATTGAAAATAATCTTTCAAAGTGAAAATAATGATATATTGCAACACAGATTGTATACTTTATTATTTCTATTTTTACATAAACACATCTGTATTTTTGGCAATGATCTCTTAAATCTGGATGTTAAAGAGTTTTGGCAATAAATATATTTAGATTCAAATACAAAATAAACAAAGTATATTAAATTTGAAATACAAATAATTTGGTTGAAAATGCAAAAATATGTAGCATACTTGATATATACAATATGCCATTTCCTTTTTGATATTTGTCAATATTTATGCCAATAAAACACATTTGCTAATGTCGGCCAAAAGATATTGGTTGGACTCTGGTTAAAATACAACAACATTAGACAGGAGTCAGTTATTAAAATGGGGAGGAGAGGTAAATGGAGATCAGAGGGAAGGAATCATTCTGATCAAAAAGAAGCTGAGATGGTTTTTGATAATTGGGGAACATTTATAGATTCATATTGGTATGAAATCCATTGATCTTACAGCAGACTTGTACCACACACTAACTCACGGATCACCTCGGTGTTCCAGTTAACAACAACGTCATTTTGTCATAACTCCTGTGTGAAGTCTTGGGTTATGGCTAAAAAGTGTTTTAAGCAGTCATAGTGACCTTGACCTTTGACCTCTGACCATCAAAATCTACTAAATTTATCCCTGAGTCCAAGTGAACGTTTGTACCAAATGTGAAAGGATTCCCTTGAGAAGTTCCCAAGATATTGTCTTCACTGTGACCTTGACCTTTGACCTTTGACTACCAAAAAGCTAATCACCCTTGAGTCCAAGTGGACATTTGCGCCAAATTTTAATAAATTCCCTCAAGTTACTGAGCTATTGCGTTCACAAGAATGGATGGACGGACGTCAAAGCAGGACACATGAAAAAGGCATGTTTACATGCTAAGTCAACGTATCTCTGCACGATGAAAGACAAGTGTGGCCTCAGTGATAAACTCTGCCATTAGAAAAATAAAGTATGACTCCTTAAAACTGTAGAATATCAATGACTGAATGTTTTGAAATGTGGGAGTGGAGTGGGATTAAACTGATCATGTCAGATCAGTGATGGGATCAGAAATCACATTTTTTTAAAGGGTACACAGACACAGCTGACAAGAATGCAGTTTGAATCAAAAGGTATTTAGTCATTGCTGATTCCTAGTGGCAGAAAACACAACTGCATTACTTATTTAGATCCATGTCAGCCAATCCTCACCTCAACTGAGACATTTCCTGTCAAAAGGTCTGTGAGTTCCTGTAAAATTAACCACGGTAACTTTGGTTTGTCATGGAAAAGTAACCATGTGCTGCCCCTCGGTGGGAGAGTTGGGGCGAACATTCACAGAGGAGGCTAATGGGGAAAACCAGTTCACACAAAGTGGGCTTGAACATGAGGGATGGAGGAAAGCAATCCACAGAGAATTCACCCTCCCTGCTCTAAAAATCTAAAAACACATCAAAATACATTCCTCCCTCCAAAGGAAATTAGTTACTGATTCAGTAACATTTATTTAGTTGTTCAAACCTCTCTGAGAGGTGAACAGCCGATTCAACAAAGTGTTAGATCATTAACAAAGACTCTGATGAAATATATTCCTCAACAACCTTTTTTACAAGACAACACAAGATGTTGATGAAATGGACCAGACTTTCTGAAGCAAAAGCTTGTAGAAATCTCTAAAATCTTTCAAAAATTGTGTAATTTTGTCTCCTTATTCAACAACAAACTTTTTTTTGGACTTATTAAACACATAATTCTTTCATTTTGGGCCTGACTTTGAGTGTCTTTTCTTTCAGATTACTGTCTGTGAGGTGTATTTTAAGATGGAATCTTGTTAATCAAAATGATTATATTTTACTTTTAATGAAAAATACATTAAAATCTTTGTCAGTTTTTGTTAATTGGCTAAGGACCAAAACTGGATTTATATACAAATCACAATTTTCCTCAACTAAAACTGGATTTAAATAGTTTTCTGTAATTATAACAAAACTTGAACATAAATTTAAGTTTTTGTTGACTAATTTAAAGTCTAAAAATATGAAGGATGAAATTAACTAAAGCTGACAACTAAAATCACAATTAGTATTGATTATTTTAATCCTTTTAAGCCTCCGGTGCTCTGCTAAAATATAATCTGTGTTGGCAACCAGGCAGAAAAACATCAACATCATTTGTCTTCAGATAATGAGCACTGGTGGGATTCATTTTACTGGGCACACTGCCGGTGTCTCCACTCTCCAGAAAATAACCCATCTGATGAAGTCAGATTAATGGAAACAATATAAAATGTGAGATCAATAATCCATCATGAGGGAAAGTAATAATAGAGGAGGAAGGATGCTTTTGATCCTAAAACACAAACCGTCACTACGAATTTTCTTGTCTCATTTCGTTCTGTCATGTTCCTCAGCTTTGTAATCAGTCAAACACCCAACAAATATCATTCATAACATAAAATGATATTAGAGAATTCAACCCGTGCACTAGTAAGGATTCATGCTAGTCAGGCAAACATTTCAAGACCTATTCTCCAACCAAAAAGTAACAAAAATAAATAAATAAAAGTAACATGACCTCTCTAGCAGAGGCACTCACACAGTGGGATTCTCCAAACTACTCTAGGATGCAGAAAACAGCCAGCAGACTCACAAATAAGGTCCTATAGAGAGAGGCGGTGTTCTCGCAAAACACGAGGCCCGCCGCCCGCCTCTCTTTTAAGTAGCCAGAGCCCAAGTTCCCCTCGAAGACGCTCTTCACAGAGGGGGAGGGAGAGGAGAAGCAGAGAAGAGGAGGCTGAAAAGAGGAAGGTGAAGCCTGCACTACAGAGGTTTAACCACTAACATAAAGATACTGAGAAAGAAAACAAAGGTCTGTATGAGAGGAACAGACGGGAGCTGTCACTATCTCATCAACACTGATCACTTATTACAAAGACTGTCATTACTGTCATTACCACAAACAAATGAGACCACTTCTATATCTATAACTATACAGCAGCAGCCCAGCTCTTCTCAGCAGAGGAAGAGAGCAGGTTTCTTTGCCAGTATGACACCTGAGTTTCCACAGTTGATATCAAAACAAAACCTTTTTGATATTTTAGTTTAGAAAATGTAAAAAGCCTTTAAAAAAATTAAAATAAATAGTGTCAAATATTTAAATAAATGTCAGTACATCAGAGTTACGGGAAGAACTTGCTTGCTTGAATAAAATACTGTTAATTGTTAAGTTAGACAAGTTCAGAACAAGCTTAAGAATATGAAAAATAATTCAATGACAGTACGTCAAAAGTAGCCTTATGGACACATCAGTGCTCAAAACTATTGAAGTCAATAGGATCACGGTATCCAGATTTACTGACACTTCACTTATACGGTTCATCCTGCTCATTTTAGGAACAGGGTTTGGTCAAAGAGAACAAAACTAACAACACTACAAAAGCCAGAAATGATTAAATAAAAAAGGCCTCACCTGTTTATGGTAATTATATCAATGATATTCATGCTTCACTGTTTAAAACAGTCTATAGATATGAGTTTTTAGGAGTTTTGATATAAATTTTCAGTATCATGAAATGTAAATTTAAAAAGCTAAAGGTGCAATACTTGAGACCAAAAGACCAAAAATGAATGCAGAACTATTACAACAGAATAACAAACATTCTTCTGACTATTGTAACTTTAAGATGAAACAGAGAGAAGATGAATGAATGAATAAAGAGCAGAAAATAAGTTTGGAAAGTAGATAAGTGAGACACCGAAGTGAAAAAGTTTTCTGGGTGCTGAGCGTTTGTTTAAATATTCCTGGGGTGGGATGCGAAGAAATGTTTAACACTGTCAAAAATATTCAATCTCTAAAAACCAAACAAAAAAAGAAAAAACATAAAAGAAAATTTTTAAAAATCACACACTTGACATGAAAGTATTAACTGAACAGCTACAAAAAATAGAAGACAGGAAAATTTGACGATCAATAATCTTGTTTTCTCTTTTTTAAAATGAAATTTCCATGGAAATGTTTGAAATGAAACTGTAATGACTCCTGCGTCCTTCTCGTCTTTTATTTCCTGCAGAGCTCTGACGCTGTCTTGTTCATCAAGCTTTAGGACTTTTTGAATTCCTACAGCGTCTGATTAGTGATCAACAGGCTCATACAAGTCATCCATATGTTTTAATCGAGCTTTCTATAGAGTAGAATCTATATATCACATAATAAGTGTTTCTGTTTGTGATGATTATTTATTTTTGTAAACAACTGCCTGTGTTGAACTCGGTGATGTTCTTGTGACCAGACCGACTCACCGGCAGGTTTCTGGCTGAATCCAGGAAGACGACGAGCAGCGCAGACGACAGGCCGTCGTTGGCTTGACCACGATCAGCTTTGATGCTCATAAGGGCCTTTAGGAAAGGAAGGAAAACAGAAGAAGCACCACAGCTGGTCAGTAACTGGCAGAGGTCAGGGGTCAGGGGTCAGCTAACTGTACTGAAGCCTGTACCTGGTCCAGCTTCTCAGGTGTGGGCAGCAGAGATAACCACTCCAGTTTGAGGTGCAGCTTCCCTGAGGCCACATCGTCCAACACAAACCACTGAGGAGACAGAAATCAGTGTTTAATATGTAACAGCACTTTACTGAGAGTGATGTGATGACCAGTTTTTTGGAAAAAATAAAAATGCAACTATGTTTTTAATATTAAAGCAAGTGGAAAATCATATAACTCAAGTTAGAGACCACAGTTGTTACATTTTATTCTATTTGATATTTTTATTCACAGTTTATTTCACAAATTCTCAAAACGTTTTAAAATTTTCACAGATGAATTAGGGAATTTCACTGAAACATATCAGAATTATTTAAAAGGATTTAATTTTAATGAGATATGGCTTTTTTAAATATAAAATATTTATAATATATTTAATGCTTAATAGCTTAATGCCAAATTGTTTATTTTCTATACTTAATGAGTAATAATGTGATGGCTTGATGGATGTGTATTTGTTTGCTGAAATTTGTCGTGCAGTGCAGAAACACCATCGTAATGAGCACACAGGACCAAAGATGAAAACCTTAACGTGATATTTGAGTGTAAACTGGAGCTGAAGGCTGAACACAGTGAGAGCAGTTCAGTGAGGAAGCACATTACCTCGTCAACCCTCTGTTCCTTCTGGAGCTCGGCCAGGTCGATGATCAGACTGAAAAAAAAGCAATAGGAAACTTTATGTTGCTTTGACTGAAGCCGTGTGAACAAGGACGACTGCGTTTGGCCGCAGCGTCACCACAGACTCTCTCACACGGCGGCGAGTTCATACGCTCTGGAGGGAAATTAAAGTCAGACACGCGGCACTGCGCTCATTAAACATCACTGTGAATTCAGTGTGAAGGTGCTGATCACTTTCAGGGACCCTGTCCTTTGATGCTGCTTTCAGATAAATCGAGCGTGAAATCCTACAGGAAGGAGGAAACTCCGAATGACAAACCTGCACATGTTGTATTATATATTTGTCGTCTGACATTTACAGAATAAAACACAGTGGAGTTAGTTTTGTCGTACCTTCCCAGAAAGTCGTCTTTATCAGGGTCTTCATCAAACAGCTCAATGTCCACATTCTGTCCTGAGTGATCATACACCAGCGCCTGAAAGTACAGATCAACACATTCACATGATCAACACACACACTAGAAACAGGACTGATGCACACTTGACAGGAACAGGCTGAATGGGAGTTTGGAGAATTTGTGGTTTGCTGCTGGTACATGAAAAATAACAATTAAATCTACATCTGGAGACTCTGTGTTATAAGTTCAGAAACACTTCATCAAGAGGTCAATATTTAACATCTTGTAATGTCAGGTTTTTGGCAAACTTTCTGAAAAAAACCTCTGATGATAACTTTCACAACTGCTATTTTTTTGGTGACAACTTAAACTGGAGAAAGAAAAGCATCTGTTAAAATATAAAACACAAACGGGAGCAGATTTTGTAGAGTTTGCATTATGAGACAGTAAAAAATATGGTCCCTTGGATTTTTTTTGCTTTAAAATTTAGAGACTACAACTTAAAAAAATATCTTCTCTTCTTTAAAATCCCAATGGTGCATCTGTGCTTTTTCTTTTTCAGTATATGTACACCTACTTGTTTTGTGTAAACTGTGGTTATTATCCTTAATATGTCCTTATTGCAACAAGACAAATATTAATGATGAATGCATTATTATTCTGCATTCATATTTATCTAATGTTGTTATATATCCAATGTAGTTAATTCTTCAAAATCCTGAGTTAAATGTGGATTTTTGAACTAAAACTGAATCAAATCAAGAACCAGTGTGAAAATTCAGCCCTTTTAACCTTGTGCTCAATCCAAATGAAAATATATGTCTACTACTACAGTTTAAAGAGCTCCCATGCTCTACTGCAGCTGGACTAGAAAGGAGGTTCTGTATTTCAATAATAATAATAATAATAATAATAATACCATTTATTTATAGAGCATTACTCATACAAGAGATGTGGCTCAAAGTGCATCACAATAAAAAAAGAAATAGTACATATTGGTCAAGATCTTCGCTCAGACTGTGTCTCTCACCTCGTACACTTCGTTCCACCTCGGGTTGACGGTCTCGTGGATGACTTTGCTCTGGAACTGTTGGACCCCAACTCGGATGACTCCATAAGGGTCCGACTTGCCTTTGATCAGCCCTCCCAGGAACTTGTCTTTACCCAGCAAGTCCTGGGCCTCGATGAAGTGGATTCTCAGGATGCCCTGAAGAAACAGATGAGTGACAGAGAGCGAGAGATGAGGATGGATCAGGAGAGGAGGTGACAGTTTTCAAAGGCACCAATCAGGGAGGAAAAGACACACCATCTCTGTAATTATTATTTTTTTCACAGTAAATAAGTACAACTGCAGTTTCTGATTTTCCAATGATCTGAAACCAAATATGAATAGATCTGTGACAAAAAAACACAATTTGTGGAATCAGCTCTGAGTGTTTTTTTATGGGTGTTGCAATTATAAAGTTATTTAGCAACAGAAAGCTAACCTGAGGTAAACTAACCTGAGGTAAAGATTAAAAACAGACCGGGGGATGTTATCAGAACGCCTGCTTACTCATAAAGAGACAGGATGAGTCATTTATTCTCAGTAAAGAGGATTCTGGTTTGTTAATGAAGCCTACAGTGGAAATGAGAGCTGCGATGTTTCAGCCATGTAGCTCTAAGATGGCAACATCAGTCAGTGGTGAGGGGTGTAAGAGCAGCTGGAGGGACAAGCAGGTTGAATTCATGATGAGTGTGAGTGTTAAGTTAATCTGAAGTTACTGTGACCCGGGCAGGGTGTAAAATAAAATAAAACAAGGACATTTTTGGTAATGATTAACTAGGAGAAGCCAGACAATAAATATTTAACAAAATCATGTACATTGATCAATAACTAGAAACACAACAGATGATTATTATCACGAGTCACATTCACTTTACAATGATGTTAAATAGATTAAAGCACGAAATCATCACATTCAAGTAGCTGGAACCAGAGAATGTTTGTGTTGGGGGTGTGTGTGTGTGTGTGTGTGTGTGTGTGTGTTACCTTGGGCATGGGGAAGCGAAGCTGGGCCAGCTGGGCCTCTCCCACCAGAGGGATCTTGATGGAGTTGGGCAGGACCAGGAAGCTGTAGATGATGTCCTGGATGATGTTGTCACATAAACCACTGAGACAGAAGGATGGAGGGAGGGAAAGAGAGAGAGAAGAAAATAAGAAATATTCATTTTATTGAATTGTATCACCATTTTTACTATTTTAAGTAATGTTTTATATTGCTTTATTTCTATTTCATCTTTTAGTATTTACCTTTTAACATCTTAACTACCCATCCTTCTAGTTATATTACTCAATGCTATTGTTTATATCTTTTTTATCATTTCAAATATTCTTTAATAATGGTGTGTGCATTAGTCTCTAAATTTTAACCCCTTGTTATGCCTTATTTTGTCAGTCACTTTGTAAAGCACTTTGAATGGCATTTGATCTGTTTAAAAAGTGCTATATAAATAAAGTGTGATTGACTGATTGATTGGTCGATTGATTGATTCAACCAATGAATCATTTAGAAACATTTGTCATTTACATTATTTGAGAACTCAAACTGTGAAAAACATCCTGGTTGTGATTCAGCAGGTTTTCTCTTCCCCTGCAGGATCACACTGCTGAACAAAGTCTGCAGCTGTCTGTGTGTCAACAGAGCCACCTTATACACACACACGGATCAAGTGTGGTCATACATACACATAGAATATGCTCTTCTCTGGTTCCATAAAATATATATATAAAGAGTCACATGTTGATCATTAGATTGAAAGACAAACGTAGCAGCAATGATCCAAACAGGAAACACTTCCGCATGAATATTAACAACAGTAAACCCTGGCTGCAGAAAGACGTGGGATACTCTAACAGCAGTGTGGTATATGTGTGTGTGCATGTGTGGGTTTATTTGCACACACATGCACGCCATGAGCAATAGGCATGACATGATACATGTCTCTGACAGCTGCTGAATTCTGATTGGTTGGTGAAAATAAGTGACATCACATTTTTTTGTGTACATTCACTGAAAGACACAAGAAAACAGAGTCAAATTACCTTCTAGGTATAAACAAACTTGGCTAAAAAAAGCTGATATTGATTCTGAAATTACATGTGAAAAACTTCCAGATACTGTATTTAAAGTGACAGGGACACTGTTTCAGCAAAGAGATGCTAGAAAATAAAATTCATATTAATAAAATAAAATTCCTCTCTACGGTATTGGGGCGCTGGCAGAAAACTCTACCTCATCCCTCCTCAGGTGCAGGGGTGGTTTATTATAGACAACACCACCTTGATGTTACACCCTATTTTCCTCTAGAGGGCAGCAGCATCCTGTGTTAAAACACAGCTGCTTTGCTTCCTCACAAGACTTGATTCCCCCTCACAAAGCTGATCATGGGTCTGTCTTACACTGGAATTCAATGTGATTACAAAGTTGTTTTCAGTGTTGGTGTGCTGATTCCTGGTCTGCTCGCTAACCGAACTCATAACCATGTCCAGATGAGTGTTGGATGGTGCAATTCTGCTGCCTGTCGTTTCCATGCATCCCATCATGCCTATAAAAGGAGCTAGTTTTGGCATTAGACTGAACAGTGTTTGCCAGTGTTGTCCAGATTGGTGTTTGCACGCACACACACACACACACACACACGCACACACACAGACACAGACACACACACAGACACAGACACACACACACACAAGTGACCTCAGGTTTTTCTGCTGTTTCAGGGCAAAATGCAAATAATCACTGAGGAAATATGAGTACCCTCACACACACACACACACACTCACTGAAAGACACACACAGGAAGAGAGTAAGGAGGGTAGAGCCTGGGCAGGTCTGTAGCTCGATCACAGCACACACACACACACACACACACACACACACACACACACACACACACACACACACACTCTCTCTCTCTCTCTCTCTGGTGCTTTCTTTTACAAACTCGTCAAACAAGGAAAGCTACATTTCTCAGGGCGGAGTCTTTTGGAAACCACAGCGGGTTTCTCTGCTGAAAACAAACAGTAGAGCAGCAGGAAACAGCAACAGGTCAATATGGAGGAATAACCACACCACACAGCTGAGTGGTAACAGAGCTCTGCAAGAGGGGGCAGGGGGTGGTACTCACCATTAGGTTGTGTTTCAGGCTAAGTGGTTCTTGTTGTATGTGTACACTGGGCTTTTTTTTAAACAGAAATTACATTTACATTTTCCTGTTTTATTTGAAGTGTTGAAATGTTGAAGTGAAGATATATTTGTGGCTTTAAGAACCGAAAACCATCTCAATGTAGTTTTACATCTTCTCTCTAGAGGTCAAGTAACAACAGAGGCTTTGATACTTTCACAGTATCAAAGCCTCAGTCAATCCACTGACCTTCTGATTAGTGGACGACCTGCTCTACCTCCTGAGCCACAGCCGCCCCACAAGACAATAGTGACTGGCAAAGGACGTTCAGGCCTGGTGCAGATCCCGGTAAAGTTGACCCAATGGTATGCACACCAGAGCAAAGCCACAAGGGAAAACATAGGAAGTAATAAAGTCTGAAACTATTAACCTTTCAGCATGCATTTTTCTGTCTGGTTGTTGCAGGTGCACTTCCCACTTTCATGTACTACATAAAAACTGAAGATTGCTCAAAGAGGCCCTGAAAGACATCCCATCTGGAAATGCTTCTTCCAAACCCGCCCAACATCACATCCGTGTCTGCGGCAGCTCTCTCTTTCATAATCACGTTACTAAAAATACCAACACTTAGCGGAAAAATACAGGTCATAATCCATTCTGTGATCTGGTGGTTAATGTGATGGTTTCAGCAGCAGAGCCTGCGAGCCTGATAGGCCGCTCTGGCTGCGTGTCCACTGGGATCATCTCTTCAAAGCACCAGTGTCATTTTCTCATTATGTCAGATGGGAAGGATGTGCTTCTGCATGCTCCAAAAAGCACTGATTTTGGTTTTCCTACTGCTGAGGGTTGATCAGATGGGATGTTTTCTAACAAAGATTAAGACGAAATGCTTTTCTGTATTTCCAGTTTGCTGGAAGACAACAGTAGGGTTACTAAAAGCTTTCCTGCTTTAGAAACTCTTTACTGAGCTTTTCATTAAAATGTTGTGTTGAGCTTAAGTTTGGTTGAGTTTAAGGGAAGTACCTGAATTTTTACTACTACATCATCTACTTACACAAACATATTCCTGTGGCCATGGAAAGATTAAATAATTAATGGCACTCAACTCGATGTACCAGACAAAAAGGAACAAACAAACAAAGAGTACAGCAAGTACGGTGGCCCTACACAAACACATTCTGAAAACATCCTCATCATTTTGACAACACATGAGCTGCAAATACTCACAACACAACCAAATGCAGAAACGCGCTGAGTGTAGCACAGGCGGTAATGGAAGTGTTTGCAGTGTGTTGACCCCTCAGGGCCAGCTTTTAGCTGTGTTATTCACACAGAACAACGCAGGAGTGACATTGTGGCTGGTTGTGAACTTTACAAACCGAGTGTCGTCTTAAAATGACCGAACCACATAAATAACTGTGATGGAAGCAGAGAGGGAGTGATGGGAACAGAGGACAGCAGGAGCAACTGTTTTCTATGCAGTGGAAAAAGAAGAAGATAAAACCTCACTGTCTCTTTGTTGATATGCAAATCAAAATGTGCATTAAAGCTGAACCTTGGATGTGTAATGAGAACTGGATCATGTGGTTCAAGATGGCACCCTTTCACACACCTGAAAAAGCTTTGTCCTCTCACTGGTTTGCATGGCCCTCTGCACATTTGTATTAATATCTCTGTCACAGAGCATGCTGTCCTGTTCCAGAGACTTGACAAAGACATACAGAGTTTCCCCAGTGAATGGCCGCTGGCAGCAAGCCTCAGTCTGTGCCATATCTGCCTCCATTAACATTTCCATTAGCTCAGCAGACAAACACAAAACTTCTTAAATGGAAAACACAAGAAAAGAGAAGCTCTTCCTTTTTTTTCTTTGGTGTGAAAAGGAAAAGAAAAAGTGAAGGTGAAAGTATTCCAGGATAGTTACTTGGGGTTTAACAGAAATGAAACAAGAGGAATGTAAGAACGTTAGGTGTGTCTGAGTATGTCAGAGAGAGAAATAAATGAATGGCACTCTGTATGTAGACTCACTGTGTTTCATTTGAATGAGGAATTTCAATTTATACACTCTAAAGTCATTTCAAACTCCAATAATGTGCCCAGTGTTTGTACTGGAAAACAGGCTCCAGTCAGAGCCTGTGAAACTAAGACATAATGTTTTTAATCTAGTTCACTATGACAGTGACATATTCTCATGTCACAGATGAATTATACACAATTAATGAGGCTAAATGATCATAAAAAAATACATTAATAAAAAAAATCGAATCATTATCATGTTATCATGTAGGAAACAGTGACCTCTAACCTTTGCAGGGGGGTCAGAGGTCGAAGGTAGGAGGAGGTAACAGGTACCCTTAAACCTGTGTGTTTCTATGTGTGTGTGTGTGTGTGTATTTTAGTCAACTGTGATCCAAACAATGGATTTTTTTTTTACAGTGTGAGAGCAGCACGTCCACATGGAAACAAAATAGACACAGTCATGACATCATGTCTCTGACACACACAGACAAACAAACAAACACACACACACACACACACACACACACACACACACACACACACACACACACACACACACACACACACACACACACACACACACACACAGCTGCTCCCTCTAATGACCAGTTTGCTCCCTGAGGAACTGTGTGAAGCCACCTGGTCATGATTATCAAAGGAATCTGGATGTATGTGTGTGTATGTGTGTGTGTGTGTGTGTTTGTGTGTGTGTGTGTGTTTGGTAAACTGATTAATTCTAATTAAAACCAGTGGTTGCTCAGACAACAACAACAAATAACACACAGATATGCAAATACATTACTTTAAGATAAAAATACAAACATACACATATCAACACTGTCACGACACCAACGCATCACACACAGATACTCACTTGACACCAGGAATGTCCAGCATGTTTGTAAGTCCTGTCCAATTGATGTCCAGCAACTGAAAGACAAAGGAAATAATATAATTTAAACTATGAAGAGGTGAAAACATCCAACATCCCAAAAGCACCAGAAAACTGACACGTGCTGTAACACGTAGTGGTTATCAAAGTGAGGTCTGGGGAACCTGCAGGGGTCCTTGAGGGAATTCTTGGAAAATTCCAGCAAAACGGGGGATAATTTATTTTCACTATATTTCCATCCATAATTAACACAGTGACAGAATGTGCAAATGCTGTGGTCATGGGTTTCAAACACCTCCTGTAATAAATCATCAAAAAGCACAAATCTTATTGGATGGGGGTCTGTGGACATATTTGTGTCAGTTTAGGGTCCTTGATCTGAAATAATTGGAGAAACACTGGTGTAACAGACTTAACAACACTGTAGAAGTTAAGTAACAACATAACAATATTTGCGAATTGATCCAGAAGAAATTGAAGATTCACATTTCTTATTTGAATCTATTTTTTCTCTCACTCCTAACAAACAGCCAAAGTTGCATAATAACAGTTTCCTCACGGCCTGGTAGCAAATGGAAAAGCTGTTGCAAAATCCAACAGCAACATTATCACAAACAACAACTGATCTAAGAGGCAGCAGAGACACCATGAACTACGTCCTAGTAGTTAGCTAGTTCTCCTCCAGTCGAGCCTGATTTCATTGTTCAAGTACAGAGAGAACAGACTGTATGTATGCGAGGGTATAACAGTAATCCTGCTCTCCACCATGTTTTCATTCACAGTACAAGCTGCCCTGAAGTAGTGCAAACTTTCAACACCATGTGCACAGATGATGAAAGTCAACGCTGCAGTAACATGTTCTCCTCACACAATTACACACAGAGGCATGTAAACCACGACCTTAGTGGGACCTTAACCTGTTTTGTTAACCCACTTATGAGGCTTATAGACTTGAACATAAAACTGGGTTACCTGAGGAACCGGATTATGAGGAATAAGTCACTGCAGTAATTAACCAGACTGAACCACGGCGTACATACCGTACCTGACGCACCCCAACGTCGACTGCATATCATGCATACTGATGCTGCTGTATCAGCATAGCGCTGCACTGACAAAGGCAGAGATGTAGTAGCAAAGATAGTAGCAGGAGTGAAACTAGTAAGGGCTTGGATGATGAAGGCGGTGTAGCAGTAGTACCTATTACAGTGTAAAAAGTGGTAGTGCTTGGGTGTGGAGTCTTCTAGCTGTTGCAGAGTCTAAGCCTAAGTTCTGATGTGAGGAAGCAAAATGTGAGATGAAAACAGGTGAGGTGATATCTGTTCTCTTTCGTTTATGCACATCTGATGATGCTTCTTGTTCAAGAGAAGAAAACTCTGGGGTTCATCCAGTCTTCACAGTGGAGACCAGGGGATAGTGAGATTCCCTGACAGGTATCTGAGGTAGGATCCTGGTGTTGTACTGTTGTTGCACTTGTCCCTTCTAACTGCACAACTAAGTTATTCCATCATGTGAAATCACATCTTAGAAAGTAAGAACCAACACAACAGGATTTAACTTAGTGTCTGGATTTGCGGGAATACATAAAAACTACATTCAGACTTGGTGAGGAAATACCTTTAGTGGCAGCAATTATGAAAGTGATGTCATCAGTTAAACTTGGAGTAAAACAGTAATTATGTCAGAACTGCAATGACTAGGTGATAATCAAATATTCAGTCAAAATAAATCATCAGTTATTCTGATAATCACATCGTTGATGTCAATTTTGAGAATTTGCTACTTTTCCTTACAAAAATTAGATTTAACACATATATAATACATTATATATATATATATATAATATGATAATAACAGTTTTGGACATTGCTGGTCAGTGTTCAAGCATCACACACACTGTACACACTGTGGAGTTTAGTTCACAAGACAATCACCAGAGTCACGTTGGGAGGGCGCCCAGCTCAAAATAACAGCATCCCATTGACCACAAAAGGAGTGTGAGCAGGGTGCCAGGTGCCAAGGCTGACATATATATGGACTTAGCAGATGTCTGTGTGATTGTGTTTTAAAATACATCACTGACAATGTGAAGTACAAGTTTCTGTGTATGAGTGAGAACCAGAGAGAGAAGGATTGTATGTGTATGTGTGTGTGTGTGTGTGTGTGTGTGTGTGGGAGTGTGTGTCAGTATGTCTGAGATTAAGTGCGACTGCAAAGCTGAAAAAGGTTACAAAAGAGGCTTAAAATGTCAAACACTGGAAGCCGTTAGTTATTACAGCTGAAGCAACTAAGAACAATTTGGAAAATTATACCCACAAATTTTAGGTGTAAAAAGGGTATAAGATAAAGGTAAGATAACTTAGATTTTTCTTTTCTACTGTATGCCACTGTCTCCAACAATGTATCAAGAAGGGAGAGAAAACTGGTTTCTAATGGGACCTTTTATCCCTTTTTTATTGTAAATAGTGCTGTGTAATGAATCTTAATATGAAAGAAGTGCCAACATGATCATGTTGTGTTTGCTGTGCAGAGAGTAAAGCCTCTGGATGTCGGAGATTATTTAAACTTTTATAGCATCAAGGAGCCTCTTGTTTTCTCTTCATTACATAATCAGCAAAAATAAGAAACAAGAACAAAATTCCCATCTTCTCTCTCAGCAGGAAGTGTTTACAGATGGTGTACCTGACCGTCAAGAAAGCTCAGGAAACCTTCATGAACCCTCGCAACAGTAAATGTTAAGTCTTGCTCTTTTAAACAACCTGCCCGCCAGTGTTCTATCCCTCTGGTTATGTGGTAAATCAAGTCAGCAGGAAAATAAGGTAGATTGGAGTTAGCTCTGAAAGCTCATGACTGCAGAAACTTTATGTTAACACATCAACTAAGTTTCCTTTATCAGTCAGATCAAGAGGAAACACATGGGGGGACTTTTAAAGGGATAAATTTAAAAAAAAGTCAAAATCTGTCCAGCATAAGCAGAGATATCCTGACTTTTAGGCACTTGTATGGGTCAAGCTCCTAAAATGCTGGATCCTGCACTTTACGTCAGATCCTTCCTTCCTGGTCAACATTTTTCTAACTCCACATCTCTGGTTTGTTACACAGGCTGTCTGCTCTGTTTGAGTCTGCAGCCCTCAAACCCATGCTGATATGCTGGAGTGATGTTACTTGAGCTGCATTCTCAGAGTTGACAAAGCTCCTCCAGAGTTGTACTAACCATGACCAGCAAATTAATACCGATGTGTGAAATTCCCCTTTAATCCCTGTGTAAAACTCCCCCCTCACGTCGGTGTGTTGGTCTGCATGGATATCATGCACACATGCAGACAAATTACATGCATAGCATGTGACTGCTGGCATGTGTTTGTGTGTGTGTGTGTAGCACAGTGGAGTGGGCACGTGTCTTTCTGTCTAATCAGCACAGGAGCTGTAGACCACAGTGGACCACAATGCCGTTCTGCCGGCCTGGCACTGGAAGAGAATGAGAACTCTAAGCAACTCACAATGGTCGCTACTAAATAACACTAACTAAGATTTAATAATGAATTAGTTTTGTCAAAAAGATTGTTTGATTATGGTTGTGATAGTCATTGCATTCCCTCCTCTAAAAACCATTGTCTTGAAATGACAAAATGTCATGGTAAATAGTTGCTTTAGATATTTTAGTCTGGAACAAACAAACCTGTAGACCGCTGCCATCCATGAAAATAATGCTCAAAACATACAATTTGGTTTGTACCTTACAGAAAACACTGACCCCCCTCACCAACTTTCATATCTCTGTGTAAACCTGTCTGATAGTAAATGAAACCAAAACTTGACTTCCTGATGAGCCACAGTGTCAGAACACAGCTGCCAGCCTGCAGCCACGCTGCGTGCCACAGCACGACTGCAGACCACAGGGAGGAACAGGATGGGGAAATACTGCCAACTACCAACCAAAAACCAGTAACTTAAAGCTGGTAGATGACTTAGTCTGCTGTTGCAGCTCTGTTGTAGTGAGCCAGCATCAGTTAGAGGTTTTAGTTGTAGTTGTTGTAGCTGAAATTAGTATTCAGGGTGTCTCTGGATGGATTTCTGTATTTCTGAATATCTGTATCAATATTTTATTAAATAGTTCATGCTGGACACTCATTTCTTTACAGCCTCTTAAAAAGTATTGCTCAGTGTTGTTTGTCCTCGTTTCAGCCCGTAAGCAGACTGTATACATTTAATGAATTCTCTCAGAACTTAAATCCGATTTCTCTCTCGATTTGTTTTGCAGGGTTTCTAGATTCATTGCTTTTGTCCACATGCACTCTCAATGAGAGGAGATTGAGATGATTAAACTGTATTTGGTAAAGCTTTTACATTTTTACACTGGTGTTGAACCCCTAACTGAGGCAGTTTGAGAGCCTTCCTAGGACAAGTAAACCTGCCTGAAGTACAACATGTAAGATGTAGTGGTGATGTCAGCAACAGCTCGATATTCACTATATCTGACACTACATCTGAACACGTGGTGGTAAAGGAGGTAGACGGCTGCATTTCTGTGCAAAAAACTTGATTCTGACTAAATCCAGAGATAATTTTTTCTCTTATTTTCCAACCTATATGTGAATACTTTTTATCTACATCTTTTTTGGTTCTTATCAGAACCACAAACTTGGTTTTCACCACAAATCATTGCTGCTGTCATGACTGATGCTCCCATCTTCTAATTTTAGCCTTTAGGATGAGAAGTGACTATTTCACATCTCTTTCTGAGGCTTTTGAGGGTGATTCTTTTCCTGTGGGTGCCAGTTATCAAAGCCAGAATCTAGACGATAAAATATGTTTGGGCCGAGGAAGGAAGACAGCAGTCTGAGAGAAGGAATGCATTGATAAAGGAGGAGTGAAGGAGGGCGGCGTTCAGGAAGTGAAGGACGCTGTAGTCGGTAGAAGCAGAGCCATATTCCTTCAGAACCAAACAGTATGAGGTAAGTGATCTGTTGACGTTACTGACTTTACTCCTACTGCAAAACGAGTGCAAGTACAAGCTTGCATATGGGTATTTAAAAAAAACACATAACTCATCTTCTGAAGTGCCCTTGAGCAAGACACCCAGTCCCTATAAACTCCAGGGAGGTAGAACTAGGTTAGACACAACAAACACAAATGTGCAGGCTCCTAAGTTTCAGTTTGCAGTTTAAAAATCTGGAAATTTACTGGTATTTATTGAAAACATTAAATTAAAGTCCAGACTTCACTGCACTTCCAGACTCTCAGACGTTATGGATGTCTTCCCGGGAAGGAACTGCTGAGGTCTGTCCAAATCCACAATTCATCAAGTCCACAAGGGACCTTACGTGGAGTCTACACTGACCCAGACTTCCCCTGGAAAATTTGTCCATATCCATATGCAATGTAAAAAACTAAATTACTGATAATAATATCTTCCATATTTATTTTTTAAGACTTCTTTTTTGTTTGTTTTTGTTGTGTAAGTTTAATGATGTATTAAGGTTTAATACTGAACATACAGAATATGAAGAGGCTGAATAATTTGGATTTTTAATAATCTGTAGGTTTGTTTTTTATTATCTGTGGTGTGTGGAGCCTCAGTTCAGGCTTTAATGCTGATGTAATATTGTGTTTGGCAGCTCATGTGCAGTCATGTACAGATCTTTTATGGCTGTAACGTCGCAGACCTGCACATATTATGCGTAAGTTGCCATCAGCAACAATTCAGTATCATTAAGAACTGATCAGAAAAATGCTTTGAAACGAGTTACTGGGTCAGACATTTCCATTAAAACATGACACATGGTCGTTGAGGGCTCAATCTGCAAGTCTGGAGGGAGACCATTTGGATTCAGCCACAGTCTGAGGTTGAGGTTAAAGGTCAAAGGTCAAGGTACTCACTGGTTTCTTGAGGAAAAAGACGGACAGGGCTCCGATCAGAGGCATGTCTCCCAGCAGCGGCTCCATCACTACTCTCATCACTCCATGAAGCTGGACAGGGAAAAAAGAAAACATTATTATTACCAGCCCATTTATCCCATTAG
Organism: Trachinotus anak; assembly: GCF_046630095.1. NCBI lineage: Eukaryota > Metazoa > Chordata > Actinopteri > Carangiformes > Carangidae > Trachinotus > Trachinotus anak. The sequence continues at coordinate 19,309,951 of NW_027273863.1, read as the reverse complement.
TGTTGTGTCTGCTGCCAACGTTAGCCACATTAGCTTTTAATGACTCTAACGATCTACACTACTTAGTTAAAGTGATCAGACTGCTCCAAATGTCATCCTAATGTACCAATAATTTTGTATCTCCTTGAAATTTGTAACTTTTCAACTGTTTTTTTATTATTATTTTTTATTATCAGAAGGTCAGATTAGATGATCAAACAGCAGGAGAGGCCAGAGACAGACCTCTGGGATCAGGCATGTCAACAACCACGGCAGCACAGAGGCATCACAGCCGCTGTCAAACTAGATAAGAAAAGGCAAAAAACTGGGCTTTGTGGGTCAGGCGGGGTATTGTTTGATTCTGTAGCTGAGTTTTGGTATCGTTTTTTCTTTACCTTTTAGAAACAGAAGCATTGTTTTTCTACAATACCCTCTCCATGTTGTTTAAACAAAAGCAGCCATAAAAGAACATAAATTAAACAGTCTCAAATTGGTAAAAATTGGATTTAAATCAGCAACTATCTGATAAAAAAAGGATTTTGAATCTGAGCAAATATTTGTTTTTGAAACATTGTGCCACGATAAAAAAAGACTGTGAGGGTGTATGCAGACAAAGATGGAGCAGCAGAGCTCCCGTCCCAACTCAGCCAATCTCTCTAAATCTCGTTTTTGTTTGTTGTCATTTTCGTTTTCGCCAGTACTGGTCTGATCTCGGCATTATGCTCCACTACTGTTACTCATCTTAAACTTGATGAAATATCCTCTTCTTTCTTCATTTGTAACTTCACCCTCATTTCATACTGTAATGCAGTTTGAAACACATATCTGCAGCATTTGGCTGCATGGACTAATATCAGAGTGTGAAAAGCTGCCAAGATCTGGGACTTAAGTCAATTATCAATGCAAAACTCTTATATGAAAAAGTCATAATTAAAGCGTAACTATGGCAGGGTTAAGTTTAAGTTTTTTTCATGTTAAACTGTGATTACAGACATAGCTGCTGATTCTTGAGAAACATATTGTGAGTGAATGTTTCCCCTCTGAGCTTTTCATCATTACGGAGGAGGAGGATTAAGCAGTGACTCAAACCTCAGATATGTAGACGGCCCGTCTGCAGCACCAAATTTGGTTGCAGCTTGCTCTGAGTAATCAAGTACCAGCATTTTGCTCATCAAAATTGGTGCAATGGAAAGATTGGAGATAGCCTTTTGTTTGTCCTCACTACCCAACCATGGTTCCTGCCTGAAGGGGGACGCTTTGTAAATCACGTGCAGATAATGTGTGAGGATCAGCTTTATTTTTCAGTAGCAGACGTGCAAGAAGGTTGATGTAGTCTGACAGCCACTGAGAGAAGAACCATCCCGCTGTATTTCTCATCATTCACAATAAGCTCTAAGTTAACGTCTTTGGCACATGAACTACTTCTTCCTTCAGCAGCACCACGAGAAGCTGACACACAGCCCGGGGACTGCAGCTGTAAAATTTAAGCCATACACAAAGGCAAATATTGACTCAGCCTCGCACATGTAGTCGTTTCTCTCTGTAAATCTTTCCTGACTCTTCCCCCCACTCACTTTCTCTCGCTTTCTGATCTCTGAACAGCAAATATGGCCTGATCCTCTGCCAACAGCCGAGTGGATAACGTCTTCTTTATCAGTCCTGTGTCAACACATTATGTAAAACGTCTCTGGAGAGGTCACAGGTTAATATGGCGGTCATGGTCCAAGGAATGAGGGCAGTCACCAATAAAATCTCACATCTGTCTCCCAATATTGTCACTTTTTTTGTCTTTTTTCTGTCTAAATATATCAAAAAACATTTTTTGGTGGATGGGACTGAATGGGTTCATTAGTTTGTTTTTTCATTAATTTATTGGAACTTACTAGGTTTGTTAATGTATTGTATGTGTTTTACTTTATTTTCTTTTTTTAGTAAATAAGTCAGGTAATTAGTTGATGATAATTATATTATATTACATTATATATATTATATTCTCATTTATCAAGGAATTGGTGCAGAAGAATTTACTATTAGCTGTTTTACATTATGAAAATTAACTTTTGGACTACTGGTTGGACAAAAAAAAATATCTGACAACATCACATTTGGCTCTGGGAACTTGTTTGTCATTTACAATAAATTGATTTATAAAGACATATTGACTATATGAGAACATAATTGTTAGTTGTAGTTAAAATTATTTTATTTTTATTTTAATTATATATATTTCTATGATCCATTCACTAACCTTTTGTTATTATGTGATTATTATTTTACAAAACTAAAGCTGCAACTGGCAATTTTTTTTTATAAATGTATAAAATGTCAGAAATGTCACAAGTTACAAGATCACAAAGTGGTGTTTTTAAAATTCCTTGGTTTCTCTCCCACACCTGTATACTTTTGATTCCAGCTCTGCAGTAGTATTTCTTGATGTCCACATCAATCTCTGTGTTCCCGACAAAACTGAAAGAGAGATCAAGAAAAAATGCAATTAAAAGATTCACATTATCACGTGAAAAGACAGGGAAGAAAGAAAGGGAATGGAAACTGTAGATATAAAGCACCATCATGGTGCCATGTTGTTTTTGTCCAGAGCAAGAAACAGCAAAAACACTTTTATTCTAATCGGATCAAATAAGTAGTGAAAACCAGAAACAGATCACTGAGCCTTTTTAAAAAATGAAATCCAATATTCTGGTTTTAAAGACTTAAATTATTCAGTAGAAACCATTGGGATTGCAGCTGGGAACTACAGATGGGATAAGGAAGTCATAAAGTATTGATCAGCAGACTAACACATTGTTGACTTTGGTCTTTTAATTGGATTGTTGACAATAAGAAAAATATAGATTATTATCAGCCTTATCCTTTAGAAATTAGAAGTAGTCAGTGGTTGTGGGATGGTTTGGTGAGAGGTTTACTGTTACCTGATTTGCAGGTCCATGATGACCTGCCTCTTGTCCACGTTCTCTGTGTAAACTTTCACCCCGTTCACTCTGAGTGGCTGCAGAGACACAGATATGATAAAACAGGTACAGGTGAGCAAATCTCTCTCAAAGCTGACCCAGACTCTGGACTAACCCGCTCAGATCACCTGCATATAATGCAAATATAACAAAATCTGGGTCAGCATGTGGTTTAAGTCAGAAAAGAAACAAGCAATAGCTCCGACTGAAAATCAGAGTCACTTACCTGCTTTTGTTCTCTGGAAAAGAAAAACTAATAGAAAATAGAAAATTCAGCTCATGCAAGTCCTGGAGGTTCAGCAGCAACAAAGTAGACAAAAATAGAAACACGGCAATAAAAGATCTAACCACCTACAATTTAAAAAAGCAGCACAAGCAGCAGAGTTAAAGGACCACACTAATAACTGTGCATGTTTCAGCACAAAATGGTGAAAATAAATAACACTTCCCATTACTGCTAAACAGTTTCTAAATCCTACAACAGAATTTCATATTTAAAAATCTACCAGATACTTTTCTTTATTTGAAGTGTTCATATCCATAAGAAGATATAATTGCGGTTTAAGAACCATAAATCATCTCAATGTAGTTTTACATCTCCTCTCTCAGGCTTCTGTGCTGGTCTTGGGGCATAGCTGAGAGTGGTGACTGCTTTGCGGTGACATCAAAGTTACAGAAGTCCTGACAGCTCGTTTTAAAGCTCAGTTTCTGAAAACAGGCTGTGTGCATTTCTCTGCGGACTGAGGCTTTGTTACTTTCAGAGTATTAATATAGAACCTAGACCTGCTTTATACTCAAAAGAGACATGGACATCTCACTTTATACTATACAGGACCACTAAATTACTGGTTCCAGACTCGGTCCCAGGACTAATGCAGTTAAGTGGACTCAAAGGCTGAGAACATCTTCTAAACGTCTGTTTATGAAATGCTTTTCATTTGCCTACAATACAATTTCTTTGTTTTTTTCTTAAAAACCCAAATATAATGAGCGGGTATTGATAACAGTAGCAACTAACACTTTCTTGGAAATAACTTTAAGAGCTGTACACTCTTTGTCAAACAGTATTATATGTACCTCGGACTCCCTGGAGAACACTATTGATACTGAGTCTGAATCAACTTGCAATTTTAATTAAGGGTTTTTGTATTTATTAGTTGTCTGTTGTCTTACGCAATTTTTCACCTTAAAAAAGTACAGAAATACAACTATACCTAGTACACCTAATAAGGACAGGAGTAGTTTTATCTGTTTGTTGTGTCGTTTAGTTGTAGGTGTTACACTCGTCTTCTTGTCTTGTGTTGTTTTGTTTCTGAGCTTTTGATTCATGAGTGAAGAACTACTTTACAAAGCAGAATGCATGTTGCTGTCTCATCACCTTGTCACCCATGTCGATCTTGGTGAAGCAGAAGGAGCTCAGATGAGGGTTGGCGCCCTTCACCGCTGGCTCGATGGTCTCTCTGAACAGCTTGTCCACAAACTGGCAGATGAATGGCCACATCTGCTTCACCGTCTGACGGAGGAGAGAAAGACGCAGAAAGAGGGAGGAGGAAAGAAAGAATTAGAAAAATTTGTGATATCACATGGTCTATACCAGGCTGAAACTGCAGCCTCTTTCTTGACACATGCTGGGGAACAATGTTCCTTTTCCAAAGTGTCATCTTTTTCCCTTATATAAATGTACAAGTTCAAAGACACTTTTGGCCTTTCATGAATGAAACTACATCCAGTTTCCGCACAGAGAACACATCTGTTTTTCAGTTTTAACATTTTCTGTAATGAGCACATTACAGGGATCCTCATCAAAAATGTTTGTTTTATGTTAACAATTGTCAATATATCTGCTCTTTTAGACTTTTAGACTTTTACAGTAATAAAATCTGCTGTTTATCCTCAAGCTTAAAAAGCTGCACTGTTCAGCAGCTTCTGGAAACTCAATGAGTCTCGTTTATTGAGACAATGAATGAAACGATTAACAAATCAGTTCATTATTCACATCCACTCACTGAGATGTTTTCACTGTTTATGCAAAGATGAGAAACTGTTTAGACAAGGATTTCTTTTATAAATCTAAATTTAATAAATGTCATCAACATATTTATAATATGCTGTTCCTAGAGCTGCAGATTATGAATTGTGATGGATAAAAAATATTGTTAATTATTGGTTTATCTTTTATTGTGCCACAGCCACGTACTGGCTCTGTAAGAGCTTTGAGTTTAGAGCGCTTCCTCCTGAGTCTGTCGTCTGCTGCTCAGTGACCCAGAAAAATCTTTGAGAGGCGACAACATGAATATGTATGAGTAACCACATAGGAATGTTCTCATCGCTGATCGTCACCTGACATAATATTTTGTGGTGTGGTCCCTCATCTGTTAGAAAACTAGAATTACCACCTCGTGGTTGTATGTCTCTGCCAACCAGTCAAGATACAGGTAATATGGGTTGTGTCTGAAATCACTCACCCATTCACTACTCCTTACTTACCATCTAATGAGTACTATGTAGAGGCCTATGTAGTAAGCTCATGAAAAAATAACTTTCAGACGCTACATAGGTAATTTTCTCTATGTTGTTGTTCTTTCTTTGTGTGATATATTGCTTGGTTAGTGACCACTGGATGGTCTAACTAAACTACTTTTCACAATGCATTGTGGGATATTATGAGTCCTGTATAGGGTATAATAATTCTCACTATACATCCGGACAGCACCAGAGAATGGTGAAATCACTATATAGTGAGCAGTGAGTGATTTCGGACACAACAATGGTCTCAACTTTCTGCTGCTGAGTTACAGTGTTGACTAATGGTCAGAGGTGTTTTTACAGAACATTATGATGTCACAGTGAAGTTGACCTTTGGCATTCTTGAGATATCACATGCATGGGAATGGGGCAGATGGACAACCCCAGCACATCATGCCTCCAGCCCTTGCTGTCGTTAATGAGGATTCAAATGTAGATAAGCTCCTGGTTTTGATGCAAAGTCCCTTTAAGTAATTTTAGTAGTTTTTTTTTTTTTTTTTTTTATGGTGTGAGTTGGTTGGAAGGGGCATTTCTAAACTCTTGATCTGAATCTGACTTTAATCATATTAAATTTTTTAATTTAATATTTCTTATGCTAAATATAATTAGAATAACTGACGAACTGTCACTGTCACTGCCACCACGGTTGATCACTACTCTCCATCCTAAATTGGTGAGTAGCCAGTCAGCTGGAGCTGTCTCTTATCAACCCTTCACTGATAAATAATGGTAATTTAATGGAAGCCCATTTTGTCAGTAAAGTCAAAAAGTCAAAATTATATCTAAATTATAACTATTTTGATTTCCTGAGTCAAGATTGTGATTAAAAAGTGAAAAAAAGAGATAATAAGTAAAAATCATGAAATAAGTTAAATTTGGCCCAGTAACTGAAAAGTTGCTGGACCAAAACTATGAGATAAAAAGTCATTTTGACTTAGCATGATTTTACTTTTTTATTATTTATGACTATGTTTTTATTTCACTGGCTGATGAGCTTCCATACATTTCTGTGCTGTAGAACAGCATAAATCTTTCCTATTGCTCCTTTAAATCAAACTCTCTGCAGCTGTAAAAAAACATAAAAGATAAATACAACAAAAACATCACTGCGTCAGATCTGGATATTAAAACACTATCTTCCTGGTCATCCACATCCATTAAGTTTTTACTGGAAGTACTTTATGTGTCGACATTAACGGTAAGTGATCCTCTTCCAGGTGCCAGATTCTCTCTCTCTCTAGTTCTCTTTCTATATCTCTCTACTACTCTCTCTCTCCTCCATTCTCTTCCATTTCTCTCTCTCTCCAAGGAGGTGGCGGCACTGGGTCAGGGTCTGTCAGAGCTCCAGATTCAGATCCTATTTATATACACTACCTGTCTGCCTGTGCTTGCTAACAGGCTAATAGCACCTGATGTAATATAGAGCAAACTAGTGGGTGAGGACAGAGAGATGAAGTGAGTGTATATCTTAAAGTGTGTGTATATGTACCTTATTCAGCCACTCCACTCTTTCCACATCTGGATAATGGACCTGGGATTAAAGACAGAAAGACAGGAGTTAGAATCATGATTTAAATTCATACAGAATTCCCATGAATATACATGATTTTCCCATGATTTTTTCAGACATGACCGGTTTGGTGTCCACTCTTTCTCTTTTGACATTAGTATACAGAGGTGGTAGCCCCCTAATGTTTACACTGTTGTTTTTTGTAACGGTAGGTTTACGAACTTGATCTTGATCTGCGTCTCAAATGGATCACTGGTCATGTTGCTTTCTTTCTATCTTTTCCCTGTTGATTTACGTCATGGACTGAAGGACTAGTGTAACAAGAGTTTAGAGGTCTTGCAGCAGTTACTAAAATAATCAGTGTCAGCGCAGAGAGTAGAGCTGCAACCGTCCACTGACAGATAATCATCAATAGTCAATTGTTAGAAAATCAACTATTTAGATAATCAATTAATAGTTTTTAAACCAAAAATGCCAAACATTTGTGAGTATTTGTTGCTTTTCTTTGTCATATGTTATGGGAAATCAAATGTCTTTGGGTGTTAGGTGGGGAAGTGATGTAGTTTTCAGACATTGCTGGGCTCTGCTAAGTTGTGAAGACTGTTTTTCACTATCTATTCACATTTCATAGAAAAAAAAAAACAGCAGATAAATTGATGATTAAAATAACTGCTAGATGCCACCCTATAGACAAGGACCAAATCAATACATTCTGTATTCTTCTGGGTGCCCCTGTTGTAAAATTCCCATTAAAGTTGAATTCTGTAGAAAATTCTTCAAATTTCCACTCCACCCCTTACTGAAATATGTTTTTTTATATTTGTTCAGCTATGACGGAGGGTTATTTGCAATTAATGTAAAAGTTGTATAGACTATTGTACGAAGGTTGGTTAGGAGATATAATGTAAGGTCAAAAGTCTGAGGCAGTTATTTCAGACATGCTGAGAAATATGTCTCTGTCCTATTACATCGCCCTTTTCTTCTATTAGATGCCTCTAGCACAGCTGAAAAGTGACTTCAGCTTGTTTTACTAAGTGCAAATATAGTTTTTTATCAAATGATGGAGCTCTCACTGAGGAATGAATGCTGTGTGCATGAGGATAGTCCTGACTACCTGAGAGGACTCAGTGGGATGCGGTCTGACAGGATGTCAGTGCAGCAGCATCAGAGCTGTTGTGGAGGACTGGAAGTTGAGTGTGACGGACCTGTTACGTAACTGACACACTGGGACGATGCTGCACGAGCACTTAAGCCTGGAGCAGATGCACTTGAATGTGTACTTGTGGATGGGGCCAGAAATGCATTTCATTTAAACACAGACTGAGGTCAGGAGGACCAGGAAGGCTTTCAGCTCTAAACACATGTCCCCATGGGAGCTTCCTCGTTTAAGTGTTTTGCATTTTTGTACATTTAAATGACCAAAGATCAAAGTCCTTTAGCTGAAAAATGAAAAAGCAGATACAACACATATTATTGTAATCTGCAATCCTAAATTATCTCAAACATAAGGTCTGTAAGGAAATTTAAGGAATATGCACCATATAAACATAAGTAATGTAAAAAAATATTTATTCATATTTATTTATTATATTTATTTCTGTTTTTACTTCCATTGTATTAAGCCATGTGCATGTTTTCATTCAACATTTACAAGTTAAGTTTAAAGATACTTTTACTGAAACTGTGTAATTCTAAAATGATAATGTTATAATTTTTTAGAACTACTAATTTTTTTGTAACTATGGCACTTTACGGTAAGAAATGACAGGGGGCTTCACCAAAATTTAAATGATGTTTGGGTCTTTTAACACAAGTACAAGCATTAACCAATTCTTTAACTAGAATTATTTGGTTGTTTCTGTTACTTCAACACAGAAGTAAAATTAATATAATTATGGTTAGTTAAGACACAGGAAAATATTAAAAAATTTGAATTAACATACTGTACGATCTCAGATTTTTTTTTTACAGTATGCTCAGGAATACATTACTGTACTTAGAATTGTAATTATAATGACCATACCCTTTAAATCTGCTAACTTTTATTGTGGCTCAACATGTGTGGAGAGCTTTTCTCATACATGAGGGATGAACATTAAAATAAGTACAGACACACAACAGCATGCTGCATGTTTCTCCATGAGCATGCAAGGTCACTTTGTCTCACACAAACATAGCGCATGTCGCCCCATGTGACACATTACACCGTCCAGGAAACACATGCTGCGCGATCCACGTGGACATAAACAAACAAGCTCACACTGATGACGACATCAGCATCACGTGGTGTTTTTTACTATTTTTACGACACTGACAACAAAGTGTTGATCTGAACTGGGTTTAAACATGTGGTGATGGATTTCATGAAGCAAGACACTGTCTGATGACCCATTTATATTTAGGTAGCACACATACAGCACTGTATGGGCCCCTTTCTTGAGATATCCAGATTAAAATACTGATGATTTGATACGAGAATCCTGTGATCTATTGACGTTATTATCACATTTTAATGACCTATACTTAAACATGATAAAATATGAATAAAAAAAAAAAGTTTGTACACAAAAAAAGAGCCAATCCAGATTTTGAAATACTGTGACCAAAATAAGAAAAATCTCGGACTATTAGATCATATGATATTTAATCTGACGTTAAAATGGGAATTTGACATTTAGACACTGATGATGATGATGATGATTCACAGCACACTCATATTTATCTCGATATCCTTTTGGGGAGAACTTGAGGGGTAACTTAATCCAGGACTAACAAATAAATTATCAATGTTGCCATGGAGACAGCAAACACAGTTAGCTTAGCCCCCTTTTAGGTCTGTATTTGTTTACACTTTGGTGAATCTACATCATGAAAAGTCAGGCTGAATTAATGACTCGCACTTCCTGTTTTGCACGGTAACCATGGACACACAGAAAACAATCACTGGAATGAAAATCATGAATTCTACTTATTTTATTTAATTTTATTGTGACTTTCTGTGTAGGGCTACAATTAGTGATTATTTAAATTATTGATTGATATGCTGAATATTTTCTCAATCGATTAATTGTTGACATCAAGATAACCATCAACAGTAAAAAATGCCCATCACCATGTCCTAGAGCAGTGGTTCTCAAATCTTTTCACATCAAGGACCCCCTATATACTGAAACAGACCACAGACCCCATTTGTTAAGATTTTGTCCAAGGGTCCACCATCTAATGAGAATTTTGCTTTTAGATGTTTTATTACATTAGGTGTTTGAAACCCATGACCAAAATCGTCACACATTCTGTCACTGTGTTACTTAATAGATCTGGATGGAATTATAGTGAAAATAAATTATTCCTCTTTTTGCTAGGAACCTGCTAAAGGACCCCTGGAGGGTCCCAGACCCTGCTTTGAGAACCACTGTCTTAGAGCACAAGGTGAAGTCATAAAATGTTTGATCAACAGCCCAAAACCTACAAAAACATTTGACTGACACCGATGAAGGACAATGAAACACAGCAAGTTCTCATATTTCAGGATGTGGAACCATGAAATGTTTTGCATTTTTTGCTTGGAAAATGAATTGAACAGTTAACTGATTATGTATCAACTTGTAGCTCTGTTTTACTGCACTACCGCTTGTTTCGACAAGATTTTTCTTTGTTTTACTGTGGACCCAAGGCCTGGAATAAAGTTAGTAACCTGCCTGTGTAAACTGATGGATGTGTAGTTTGCAGCAAGGACAAAATAAAGAGAGTGACTCATTCCAACTGATCCTATCACATGTGCTAACTTGAGCTTGGTCTCTCTGTCAAAACCGTCTTATAAGATACTTTTTCTTTATAACACAGATGTCACACGACTTCCAGTCTAAAATTCCCGAGATACAGCAAGTCAAATTTACCAGCTGCGGGTCCCCAAAATCCAGATAGAGTCACTATACATCACCATGTCCGCCTTTAAGCCGTGGGAACCCACCATGAATAGCATCAAAGCAAAAGGATGAAGATACATCTGTTCTCCAACATGGGTCCAACTTGAGAGGGAAGTCTCAGCTACTGAACTGCATCCAAACATGTAAATGGATTACAAATCATTGGTTGTGTTTGTTTACACTGTCTGTCTGCAAGTTTGTACAGGGTGAAACTCAAGCTGTGGTCTGTGCCTGCTCTGGCCTTTGGGAGGTAATTGCACTAATTACGGCAGGCGGCAACTCTGGTTGCATCTGTGGCAACTTGACAGATGTTAAACGAAAAACAGTGGAGTTGGAAACTGAGAAAAGAATGAATAATCTGGCCAAAAAAGAAGGCTGGGACAGCAGTGCAATGTTTTCCACTTTTAGGATAAACAACAGAGAAAGAGAAAGCAGGACTGAGACAGTGAGGTTTTAACAGAGGTGCAGTTCAAACTCAAGCCAGAGTGCAAATGACAGTCATTACCATGAAAGGAAGGAGGTACTGACAAAACAGCCAACATGACTCAGCGTTAGAAACAAAACTGGGGATAAAACTCAGAAAATACGAGCAGAGGAGGAAACAAATGTGAGACAGAGATAAAGGAGAAGGAGAGACTCACTCAAGGCTCCGAGATGAATAAAACAACGGGTAAATATACGATGCTCTAAAGCCTGCGGAGCGACAAAGAAAGGAAACTGGCACATTTCCTCAGTAAACGTTTTAGCGCAACAATGGCACAGCATTTTTCAGAGGGAGGAAGGACTAAGGTTTCCATCTGCTTTTAGCTGAAAATCTGAAAACTTTAGCTCTGTTCACTCTGGCAAAAGAGCGCCCTCTTCCTTCCAAATACAAACCAATGGTTGACGATGCAAAAATGTAGCATGGAGGCCCCCTGATAATCCCCACAGTCACAAACTCTCGAGAGGCAAACAGCTACACCTACAAAATTTTGTGCGGTAAGATCATATGTCAGTTTCATCACCTGATGGTTATGACAAATGAATTCATCATGAAAAAATAGGTGAGAAAAATAAATGCACATCAGGCAGGAAAAATCTCAGGAGAGGCTGCTACTTACTAGCAAGCACGAGCAGCCTGTGTTAGCATGCTACAAGCAAAGGGGCTAATGAAGTTAAGGGATCTGAAAGGGTTTTTGTGTTTTCTTTTTTAGGTATAGGGTATGTACAAGCTAACAGAGCTAACATGGATGACAGGCTTTTTCATTTGTTTGTTTGTCTGTTTGTATATATGAGCTATCTCAGCTAATAAAGTCTGCAGTGCTAACAGAGCTAACTGGTTGTTTGGAAGATTTTTTTTGCATACAGCACACACTTACATAATCAATTTTACAAGATGTGCAACTACTAATTATTTTCATTGCTGATTGATCATTTCATGATTAATTCAACAAAATATCAGAAAATAGTGAAAAATGCTCTTCACAGAGCTCATACTGATGATATGATATTGATGTCATCTAATGTGTTGTCCCATCAACTGTCGAAAACAGTCCAACACTGATATTAAACAGAAAACTAGCAACCACTCACACTGGAGAAGATGCAGCTAGATAACTTTTGGCATTGTTGCGTACATATATGCAGTATTGCAGTACTGAAGGAGGCGTTCGTATTCTGAAGAAGCAAGTCTGCAACTATTATGATAAACGAGTAATCGTTGAAGCAAATGCTAAACATCCTCTGATTACAGCATCTCAATTGTGAGGATTTGTTGTCAAACCAAGCAACGACGTAATGGACGTTTTATAGACCAGATGAAGATGCATCACTGGTGTTGCTGGTTCCGTATACTCCACCAATGTTTCTTTGCTTGTTTTAATTCTACTGTTTATCTCACAGCTGTCCAGATCAGATACTTGAACTTGTAAAATCTTGTCTGATAGTATTTTCTCTGCAGTGGGTGTGTAATATTCAAACTGGCCCACTTGGATCATATTTCATCTGCCTGTAACAACACGCCCACACCAGCACAGACCCCCGCTTTTCTTAATGCAGTCCTGTTTACACTCTGAGTGTCTGGATTCTGCAGGGTCTCTTCTGTGGTATAGGAGCTTGAGAGCTGTCTGTGAAACTGTTTTGGATCAGGAAACCAATCAGTGATCAGTATAGGACTGGAGCATCCCTTTTGGTTTCGCATGTTTGTGTCTCTCTGTGGCAAACATGTCAAGCGGGTGAGACTCACAGTTCAACTATGTAACAGCTGTTTGGAAATCCTAACCTCCCTGTGCAGCCACACCCCCCCACAAAAACCGTGTGTGTGTGTGAGAGAGAGAGAGGTGTGGAGAGGATGAATAATTCTGTTGAGTACTGCTGAAAATGATTAATCTAAACTGCAACGGACAAATGAAAAAAAAACAGCTTTTTCTGTCGTCATCCTTAATCTGTGCTCTGCCACTGCCTGCTGAATAATACCACCTCAGCCTCAGCCTCTGATTGGAGGATGGAGATTCTCCTTGCCAAGGTGACGACATAAACAACATAGATAGCTGCTCAGTCAGCTTCCCTTCAAACTGCAGAAGGCATTGAAAGGTGCGGAAACAAGAAACCTATATGACGAGACGGTTACCCTGTACTGACGTCTATATTTAGGCTGAGAGAGAGAGAGAGGCTGTTGAGGATATGAGGAGGACAGACTGCAGCCAGGAGAGAGATCAGTCGAGGAAACCTGCTCTGTTGTCCTGAGGCTGGAAAGACAGAACAACACGGGGTTTCCATGTATAATAGATTTGATTATACAGCTTGCAACAGTGTGCCTTTAGCTCCCTGAGCGGGATTATACATGTTACTGATATCCTCACTGGATTCAAGCTGATTCACAATATCACAAAATGATATAATTATTACAGTGTTTCCCTTATATCCCTTAGTGCTGCTGCTGCTGCAATGTCATGTAATCACAATTCCATGACTCAGAGGGCAGAGGGCTTTTAATTTGAAACAGCACATCAAGTGGAGACATGTGGTGACACCCTGCAGAGGCAGGAGGGAGAGAGAGAGAAAGACAAGGAAGAAGACAGAAGAGAAAGATTTATATACAGTAAACCCAACAAAACAGTCAGTTTCACTGGGCCCCCTTTTTGTTCCTGGGACTAAAATACTGGTGACTCTCTTCTAAGGAAAGTAACCCAAGTTTGTCACTAGGTGCTTTTTTGGAAAAGCGTTCAGAGCGGAAACAGGATGCAGAGATTTGTTAGTTAAGTGTTTGAGTTGAAGTGACAGGCTTTGTGTCCAGGCATATGCATAACTAGTCATGTGATCAGGAGTTCAACTAAATCTGTGGGGAGGACTGTGATTCAGATCATGATATGATCTTTTGACCAGATCGCCCTCTCACCAATTTTTCTTTTACAGTTTTATATTCAAGGAAACGACACCAGGGTTTATTCCACTGTATTTCAAGAATCCAGTCAAAATGAGTTGATTCAAAAAACTGAACCGAATCAATCAGGAGATCAGTACCAACACCCTGCCTCACTGCTACAACAATTTCCACTCAGCTCAACACATTTAGATGTAAACACCCTCCAATAAAAACTCATCGCTTTAAAGAAAAAAGACAACGGTCCAAACATGTATAGACTGCAGGTAAAAGCAGAACAGAGCAGCACAGGGCCTTTCTGTTCCTCCACATTGTTTCCATTCTGGGCTGTGTAGCAGAGCCCAGCCCTTTGGCACATCAGGGAGGCCACACCCACGCCATGTCATACGAGTACGCTAAGACGAAGAGAGCGAGGAGGAGGAGGAGAGAAATACAGGGAGAAACAGTTACACTGCAGTCGCAGTGACTTTCCATGTCTGTTTTGTCAACAGGCTGATGACAGAGTCAGACTGTTTGAAACCAGGCCGTTTTAACATTCAGCCGTCAGAGGGTAAAGGTTTAGCTGAGTTTACCTGAATGTTTCCTGCACCACCCAGGTTCACACTCACAGCTCTACACATCCACACCTAGAAACTGTCCAGCACAACCACTCCACTGACTCAGACACTGTCACAATCTATCTGCAGTGATGCAAACCTACGTAGAAACAACACAATCGTCCAGACTTGATACTCTGCTTTTCTGTCATCAGGTTAAATGGATAAAAAAAAACAACTGGTACAGATATAATTATTCAATAAATCATTTAGACTGATTTGTTTGCACGTTAAAAATATAATTATCATTAAATACATTAAATAAGTATAACATGCTTTTACCAACATATACTCAAATATAGATGAATTTAAAGTAAACAAAAACTTGTGCAGCTGAAAAGTCCTAAAAGATAAAGGCAACATTTAGAAAGAATACTACAAAATAAAAAAAAAAGATAGAGAAAGAAAGAGGATTAGAAAAAGAAAATAAAAAATATTGATGAATGTTTTGCATACATCAGTAGGGTTGTGTTATCCTACAGTCAAACTGGGAGTTACCAATGTTTGTTTAAGTTGTTTTTTTAAAGTGAACAATGATGATGAACAATCCAAGTTTGAATTCTACAAAACAGCACTTTTGTATCTAAATGGAGAACAAACTGTATTAGGGCGTTTGTTTCTGGCTGAAAAGCACTAGGGACCGCTCATGGGTTTTGTTTCTATGGCAACAATCACCACTGCAATTGTTTAAGTGTCTGGCTAATCTGCTCCTACAGTTGGGCTTTTCTGTCCAAGTGGTGGCCGTTTCTGTCTGACGTATCACAAAGCTCCGGATGGACAGAAACAGCCAAAACAAGCTTTTCCTCCATTTTCTTGGTTACTAACGTGACGAGTCCTGCTGTATCAGATAAAATATCTGGTACAATCACTGAACTTTCTTGCTTTTTTCTTTGGTTATCAGATAAACCAAAATGACCATTGAAAGACATCGCTTCAGATCCTGTCAAATTGTGGTAGATAATTGTTACTGTTGAACTTTTTTTACACGAGATGATTTGCTGGTTAATTTAAAACATACATTAATAAACTATCTAAATATAGCTGCAGCCCTGTATCAATGTCTTACCCAGGCCACCCCTGGGGGAGAGCGTGGATTTGCCTAACAGTGCAACCTTTAATTAGTCTGCTTTGGTATTGCCTGGTTCAACTTTGCTCCACTGTCATTTCTTCTGATGAGGTTAAGTGTGATAAAGCAATCACAGTCAATCCAAACTAGTCCTAAACTCGCCAGTCAACAGCTTGCAGCAGGCATGAAGGTACTGATGAAGTAAACGTATCAAACAAAAGTTGGTGAGTCCCGTTTCACTCTCTTCTCCTTCCCATGTTTCTTGTCTGGATCTCCATTGTAAAAGCTTTGTCTTTAAGCCAGGGAAAATCCTATGAACTCTAAAACAAATGTCAAGTAATATTTCGTACTGCCAACACAGGTCCTCTGTGCTACTGTGATGACAGAGCTAGGAAGGAAGGCATGATTCCTATTTAAATGACCTCAATTCAAAACACTTTGCTGCTCAGCATTAGGATACCGTACGGATTTCTGACTCTGTTGTACAGGAATGTGGTTTTACCATATAAAACTAGCCTAAATCCTGCAGCCTGCATGTGTAAAACTTCCAGACCATTAGTTTACTGGCCTGACCTCATTCCTTCTCAGTAATGCTGCTGTAGCAGACATTGCATCATACCCCAACCCCACTAACCCCACATTCACTATGCTCAGCCAGCCAGCAGGGAGCCTTCTTAAGACTACATTTCACAAAGAGTTTCATACAATTTTTTCAAACGTTCAGATGATCCAAATAACATATGAGAATGATTAAACACATGGAAATGGCCTGTGTCTGAGCAAGATGATAACTTGGCAATATTCTTACGATCACGTTGTTTGAGATGAACTATTAGTGATGTGATGAATAAAATGCTTTTCTCATGATTATGATTCCAGCCAAACTGAGGCCAAACTGTGACTAATAGCTGCAGCTAATTTCTTTACTCTGGAATTATGCTGTTTAGAAAAAAAAACAATTTTAGCTCATGTTATGCATTGCTAATCACATTAAAAGCTTTAAAGGTTGCAGAGCAGATTCTTACTCTGCTCATCTTCCATCTGTCACAAACTTTCTGATTTTCTAGTTTATATGGATCACACCATCACAGGGAAACTGCGTAATCATGGATTCACACACTGAGTTACAGACTGCATGGAAACAGCCATCAAAACAGTGATCAAGTTAGACAGACAAAAATGTCTTTAAGGTCCCATATTGTATAAAGGTAGATGTCCATGTTTTTTTTGATTATAAATCAGGTCTAGGCTCCCTCTCTCTCTCTCGCTCTCTCTCTATATACATATATATATATATATATATATATATATATATATATATATATATTGAAAGTATCAAAGCCACAGTCCACAGAGAAATGCACACAACCTGTATTCAGAACCTGAGCCTTAAAACAAGCCATCAGGACTTCTGTAACTTTGTGATGTCACAACAAAGCAGTCACCACTCTCAGCCATGCCCAAGCCCCACCCATCTAGACCCACCATCAAACCTCGCAGGATATGACAGGATTTGAACCATGAAGGATACTTGTTTCAAACACTACGCTGCATACAGATGGAATGAGCTTCAAAATAACATAAAGTTACTAATTTCATTGGAACATTTTGAAAGGTTGTATGTATCTACAATCATACTTGCACATGCTTTTTTTAATGTGAAATTCTATCTGCTATATCTTTATTGAATCATTTAGAAAATAGCCAGCCAATCAGAGGAGAGGCTCAGATCCATCAACTAAACCAATTGTTGCACACTTATTTTGTCATCAACATGAACGTTTTACACAAACAACTGTATGACCTTGTACAACTTGTACAATGAGGCGAATAAAAATGTTTTATCTTCTGTGTTACACATATCTGAGACATCTCTTTAGATGATGTGCTTATCTCTGTGTCCAGTGATTGTCATGACTCATGGATGAGTCAGTTCCTAGTTAAACTCTGCTGTATACCTTTAAATACATTAGTGAGATAACAACAACAACAACTGAGTGTCTTCATGAATAAAAAGCCTTTACAGATGCGTCTTTTTGTGTCTGACAGCAGTGAGGGAGTTGTGCAGTGTCAGCTTGTCTTCAGAAAGATAGAACTGTGTACCATTACCTCAGACATTCTTGGCCCGCAGCTAACTATGAGCTGCTGCTCACACTGCCAATCAAGCCTCATTCCAGGCATGTTTGCTGAGAGAGCGAGCTGCAAGGAGGCCATCAGCTCTTCACCAAAATCTAGATTTTGGTGATGATCACAGCTGGTTGACTGCTTACAGATATATTCCAGGTGTGGTTCATTTTCTTAAACAAGCCGTCAGGACTTCTGTAACTTTGTGATGTCACAACAAAGCAGTCACTGCTCTCAGCCACGCTCCAAGCCCCACCCATGTGGACCCACCATCTAACCTTGCAGGATTTGGTTTCTTTGAGTGTTTACCTTGAATCTGCTATATTTTTATTTGACGATTCAGAAAACAGTCAACCAATCAGAAGAGAGGCTCTGAGCCAACCTACTGTTACTAGAGCTCCAGAGAGAGGCCTGAGAGAGGACATGTAAAACTACATTGAGATGGTTTTTGGTTCTTAAAACCACAAATATATCTTTTATGGATATCAACACTTCAAATAAAACTCAGGAGAAGTGTAAATATGGGACCTTTAAAATTAACCAACCACTGCAAAGTAAATTTGCCCTGTGTGTGTCGGCATTTCATTCTTCATTCATTGATATGTCTCAAATAGTTAAGAATGATTTGGGTGATTAATCAATTAATCGCTCATAAGACAAATAACCAACCACAATTTTGTTAAAAAATGCAAGAGGTGCAGAGTTGAACTGAGCCTCTAATCACTGAGTTTTGAGGTCAGTGTGACATAGGTGTAGTAGATAAAGTATCTTGTATGAAGGGCACTGACTGATCTGAGTATCTTTCAGGGGTCAAAGTTCATTACTGATTGACTGTTGCTCATGATCAGGAGGACACATTAATCGTTTGACATCCTTTCACTGTTTCTCAGTTTCCCTTTAATCAGCCACACAAAGAGCTGTCAGCCAGCATTGTTTAGTTTACACTTCCAAATGTTATTAGTCACGTTGTGCGTGGATTTAAACATCTGTCACACAGACTTGGTCAAACATGTAGCATCGAGACAAAAGCACACTGTCTCCCAACAAACATTTCAGACAGACAGACACAGTCCCTGCTTACAGCAAAGCTTTTTGCACCGGCCTCAGGGCTGCTGCTCAGAACCATTTTTCTCAAGGTCTGTGTGATAATGGATGTGTTGATGGGATGATCTGTGATGGGAGGGGGCTGTGTTTGGGTTGTTTTGGGTCTGGCTGGCATCCTGCCATCCACTCAGCCTCTCAGCAGTACTCTAGCATCATCATCGATTACAGAAAGTGTTAGTGCAGAACGGAAGCCTCTTTATTACAGAGGCACCGGGGTTTCTGTGTAAATCTCACAAGACTGGGAAAGAATGAACTGTGTTGTTTCCAGGGGTGGAAATATGTCATAATTAAAAGACTATTATATTATATTTCCACACTATAATATATTCTTGCATATATCAAGTGTCACATCTAGAATTTCTTGCTGTGAAACAAGATTATTTACATTGTTGATAAATACTACTACTATTAACAATAATAATAATAACTTAATACATTAATGTGAAACCAAGCCAAATATCATCTGGACATTCGCAAAGGCATAAGCTATTGGCGATCGCTCTGATTATCACTGAGCACCAAGATCATCCATCCATCAGCACAACCGTACAAACTGTCCAAAACTCAAAAGTTACTCAATTTACAATGACACACAATAAAAAATGCAGCAAATCCTCACATTTGAGAAGCTGGACCCAATAAATTTTTGGCAATTTTGCTTGAAATATTACTTACAAATTAATGAACTAAATCAAATAATTGGTTAATCTACTAATAGTTGCTGTTCTAATCTGAACAGTAATCTTCAGTTATCAATCTTTAGAATATTGTTGAAATGGTTGATATGGCCTGAACTAAACTCAGTAATCCTCGGTCGAGAATTCAAACTATGGCAGAACCTATCTAACACTTTACTTAGTAGAGGTGTGTTCAACAGTATCAGCTTCATAAATGCTGCACCAGTGATATTTTAGTCAACTAATGCATTCGGTTCTTAGTAACAATTTCTTGAATAGCAAATCAGTTTTCTCATTATGGGTGTGGCATTAACATTAAAGGTCATTTGAGGAAGGGTTAAGGACTCTAATATACATAAATATTTTAAATATTTCATGTTCCCAAATCTAATCAGATTGATTGATTGATCTGATTGATATCTTCATGTTAGGCTGGGTCTAAACAGATGAAAACAATATGTCCTGAATACTGTTTTGCATGATCAGACACAATAACAGAACTTTGATTTCCCACTAAATATGATGTATTTGTTGATTTCATGAAGTGCTTTACTGAACCACACCTTTTCATGCATTGCTGTGCTCTCATGTCTCTCAGATCTCTGCTCCCACATGCCAAAGAGCTACTTTGCAGATTTAGCTCTGTAAAGCTAATGTTAGTGGGTTGTTCAAATACATCCTTTGTGCACACGCCCAATGGTAACCTTCATACCAACCCTGCTGGGAACTAGTCATAGTGACTGGAGGAGCTTGTCACATGTCAGCAGTGAAGTGTAAGTAGACAGAGAGAGAATGGAAGCTATGTGGAAGTGGATGGCATGACGCCAGTCTGCCCTCTTCCTTCTCCACACTGGTTTCTTACTGTGGCCTGACAACCACACCAAACCAAGGGGATGAACACACAAGTGTGGAACAGGTTTGATGACTCCTGCTTTACAGTGCCAATCCTGGCACACCAGTGGACTTCAGGGCCCATACGTAAATTATTTATCGAGGACTCAATCTCCGTCTGACAGTTAACAGGATTGAAATGATCATAAAGAGTCTGTGTGCCGTCAACAAACGGGTAGAATGTGTGACCTTTCCAGTGGCTATTTACGAGACCCATAACACGCAACAGTTTGTTTTGTCCCATGGATTAAAATGAAAGTGTCAGGATATCAAATGTCAGAGGTGTTGGCTCTGTTTATTCTTGGATTCCCTGATAGTTACCACATTACTTAAAAAAAAACACCTGAGCACCTGTAGACCATCTTTGAGAGACCAAATGTAGTGACATAAAGTTATCCAAGTGCCACAAGCTATTAATCTTCTCCATTTGTTGGCAGCTACACTGCCCAAAGAAGTCACTGACTTCTTTTGAGACGTACAAGGCATTCAGTTATCTCTATCAGTCAGTTTGGCAGGCAACTGGTCATTGCTGACATGCCATACTCAAAGTTGACTGGGAGAACACCCAAGGGAAGGGTGACGCTTGAAACAGAGACATAATACGAAGCAATGATGACAAAACAGTGATAATGTCAGGTATGTATGATAGTGCTGGAGGACTCACCCATGGTGGCAGCTCAGCAGTAGGCACACTTTTCCTCACTGCTTTCTCTTCATGTTCCAGGAATGCTAAGGCACGATTTATCCTGTAGTCCTTAGTGCCATGGTTCTTCCTCCAGTAGAATAACATGGCGAGTCCTATCAGAACCCAGCTAAAGCTGAACTCAAAGTATCCCAAGATGTAGATCGGAAAGATGACAGCGAAAGTCTTGGCAAACTTAATCCACATTTGGGTGACATCTGTAAGCGATGACTGCTGCTCTTCTTCCAGCTCTGCTGGAGTCAGAGGTGGTGGGTCCATGCTGGAGCGCACCGGGCTGCTGGGTGCTGAGACAGGTCCATTCGCCCCGACCGCTGGTCCCGCCGAACCCTCCATCCTGTTACTCATTTCCCCTCTGGAAAGACAATCACAGCAAATATTTGTGTCTTGTCACACACAGCGGCTGACAAAGATGGAATTGTTTCATCACTGCAATGCAGTGATGAAACAATTCCACAGGTCAAAGGTCAAACAGTAAGATATTCTACAGTTATAGCAAAATTGATAAAACTACATTCTAAGTATTACTTATACTTTCCATTAGCGCTGACAGTAAGTGACAACACAAGAACCACATGACAAAGACCAGGGTTTTTATGTGTCATGTTGTGATTGGAAATCGTTTTCTTTTTTTATTAATTTTATATATAACAATTTTACTATTACTATTAAACAACTTTGAAGGAAGCAAACTAAGTATGTATCACAGCAAAGATATTGCTCCAAATGTGCCATGTAACAGCATTTACCTTTAGCAAGCAGGTAGCAGAAACTTAATTACATGATTAACTAAATTCCCAAAAGGATAAACGCCAGCTAGTTTTTAAGAGGCCTCTTCAAAAAATGATTTAGTTTGATAACTTAGAGGATCCACAGGGCATATGATGGCTAAAATAAAAATACAATTTCTTGAGGCTACAAAAGTGTTTCGCAGCTTCATTACATATCCACACAGACTGCAGGCTGAGCTGTCATTCCAGTGTCTGCCCTGCTGTATGGAAAAGACGTCACACAGAACTCCTTTGCAAAAATGTCCACTTTTCATTACCTTTTTTCCTGGGTAAACTAGCAACAGCACGTAGCCGAAAGAATAGAAGTATTTATATCTTGCAAAACGTTTGGACCCACTCTTCAATTCGGCATATATTCAAAACGCCTACACGCAATTTTATCGGTTGTATTTTAACTTTAAAAAGTGCCTCGACCGTTGGTCCCGCAATCTCCTTACAGTGCAACCGTTAACGGCAACAAGTGAGAAACGGTTATTAAAGTACAATTTCTACGGAAATGTGCGGTGTATGATTAAAATGTATGTGCGCCGAATACAAGGGCACCGACGACTAAATTCAATATTAACCTCAAATCATTGCTCACGGTGTGTGAAAATTTCCATTTGAGTAGAGCAACGCGAAAGTGCCCCCTTTTTTTAGCGGAATCTGTCGTGACGTTCTCGCCAAACTGACACGTATCGGGGCTACGACTTAAACCAGCAGCACTGCGTGAACCAAACATCAGCCACAAAAAAAAAAAACAACTTCTTCTTCTACGCTCACCGCCGAGCAAGCTGCACACTCACCGGTATCTTCCTGCGACATTCGCTCTTCCGTGAAAAAATAAACTAATATTCACTCCGCCAGCCGAGTCCGCTGCATGCCGACCACTTCACTCCGATAGCCCTCTTTCCCCTTCAGCACATCCTGCTGTGAGGGCGACCAGTCCGTCTCAAGCTGCCTGCAGGAAACTGTCATCGCGGGAAACAGGGCAGCCTCCGACAGGGAGGGAGCTTCAAAACACAAACTCAGCAGCAGACCCAGGCGCCATCTTGTGGCGAGAAAAAAAAAAAAAAAAAATCGGGATTTATTCAATTCAATTCAATTCAGTTTTATTTGCATAGCGCCAAATCATAATATACATTATTATCTCAAGGCACTTTCCCTTTTAACAGGAAGAAACCGAGAGAGAGAGAGAGAGAGAGAGAGAGAGAGAGAGAGAGAGAGAGAGCCCAGTGCATCATGGGAATCCCCCAGCAGTCTAGCTCTATAGCAGCATAACTATAAGCTATAGCTATATGACTATAAGCTTTACTAGACAGGACAGTTTTAAGCCTGATCTTAAGGTAGAGAGGGGGTCTGCCTCCTGAACCCACACTGGGAGCTGGTTCCACAGGAGAGGAGCCTGATAGCTGAAGGCTCTGCCCCCCATTCTGCTCTTACAAACTCTGGGAACCACAAGTGGACCTGCATTTAGAGAGCGAAGTGTCCCGTTGGGAAAATAGGGAAGTATAAGCTCTCTAAGGTACGATGGTGCCTGACCATTAATGGCTTTGGTGAGGAGGAGGATTTTAAATTCTATCCTGGATTTTGCTGCCGCATTTTGGATCAATTGGAGGCTTTTTACTGAATTTTTGGGACATCCTGACAATAAAGAGTTACAGTAGTCTAGTCTTGAGGTAACAAATGCATGAACTAGCTTTTCAGCATCCTTTAGACACAGAATGGGTCTGATTTTAGCAACATTGCGCAGGTGGAAGAAGGCTGTCCTAGAGACTTGCTTTATATGTGAAGCAAAAGACAAGTCCTGGTCAAAAATGACACCAAGGTTTCCGACTGTAGCACTGGAGGCCAAGGTGATGTCATCCAGAGTCAGTATATTATCACATAGTGTATTCCAATTTCACAGGGAGTTTTAGTGTTTATCTAGTCCGGGTTTGGCAAGTCTAACAACAACATTTTTTAATGTAGATTTAATCTGCAGCCTTGGATCAATGTAAAGCTCAATGTTTCTGAAACAGTTTTGCTTAATCCTGTAAGATGGTTGTACTGTAATGAATATAACACAACTGAATGTAGGTTTATAAGGAGGGTGAAGGATCCTCTGGGGTCAAACTAGCTGCCTCCCCATTGACTAGTTTGATGGCTGGGCACAGGGCCACATTTTTATGTGATCAGCCTCCATGTGTTCACTTTGCTAATCCCTTACAAATGCCCTACAGATACTAGCTTTTGACCTTTGACCATTTATTTGTTCCCCATAATGTTGGAGCTCATTTTAAAAAAAAGTTAATTTATTACGTAAAATCACAAGAGAACATCATTAAGAGGAGTGTAAATTAATTCAGAGGAGATTAAGTGTGGTGTGAAGACGATCACTGTTCACTGTGCTGTTATACACACTCGAATAGCAGGCTTTGCTACCAGCTTTTCCCCACTAGATGTCATGGTAGTTATTGAAAACTGAAGCTTCACAGCTGTTGAGGAGCATCACAGACAGTGAATTAAAACTGGAGAAAAGTGGGGAATGTCCACTGACAGTGCATATAAAGTTAACTCATGAAACACAGTAATACTTCAGTAAATTGGAAAAACCTTCTGCACAGTGTCTCTGCAGTGTGAAGTCCTGTGGTCAGTACAGCACCCATCCCCCAGTGCCCTTCAATCAGTGAGTTTCACTGGGTTTTTTTCACATATTAATCTTGAGTTATGTAGTTATTGTTATGTTGTTTATTAAGAAGAAACTCATCCACGCAAACAGCTACTTTACTTACCAGTTTGATTGTTTTTCTTCTCAAAACAATTCCTTACCATTTTAAAATGAGCGTTGCAACGTGCAAAAACAATCAGTATACTCACTTATGAGTTGATTGATAAGCTTCTCAGTACAGCACTCTTTATGGAGGAAGTGTAAATATTAAAATCAGCACAAAAACAATGATTTTTGTCTCATACTCCTCAGAAACCACTCTTAAAAAAAAAAAAATAAAGATAAAAAATCCATAAAAACAACTAACATACTCTTCAGAGAATTATAGTTGGTTTAAGTTGCATAGTTAGGTGTTCTATCTGTACTACACACACAAATATATGTATATTTATGGTTAAAGGCAAAGAAAGAAAAAAAGTTGCATCAAAATAGAAATATCCACATAATTGAAAAGAAAAATGGAACAATACAATTCTTTGTTTTTATTGATTTCTTTTTCATAAACCTCCCTAAATGGGTCAGACAAAACTTCTTTCTTTCACTGTTAAATTTACACTTATTTGATGTATAAAGTATAAAGTTGTGTTAAACTGAGAACATTGGCTGTATTGAAGTCAGAACATGTATTAGAGCATAACTCAACTGTGAATTATATAAATTGTTATGTTGACCATGTTGTGATTTGCAATAATAGTGATTTATTAAACTATTTCCTGGAATCCCCCCAGGACAACAGAATCAATCTAAATGCCCATGGAGATAAATGTAAGATGGAATTGTTAGCTAAATAAGTAAGAAGCTGTTTGTTTGCACACTGTCCTTGCACCAAAGCTGAAATTCATATCATGTAACATCTTTGTCTTTGCTTGGCTTTGCCCACAATTTCTTACCTGCACTCTGTTTGCAGTTCCAGAAACCTCAGTAAGGTCATTAGAATAACTAGATCTGTCTCAATCCCACAAGTATTTTAATGTTACGAACAACACACCACAAAACCCCAAAGTAAACTGAGGTTTTAAGATGAGTACACTTCTTTCCAGACGAAAATAAATAAAAGTAATGGCGCAAACATAATGATAAAGGATTATCTTGTAGGACAAATGCAGCCTATATCACTGCTATGCTCTTTATTCTCATTTGATCTGCTCTCCTCTCTGAAACTGTGCAGGGTAATGACAGAGAGGGGGATTATGAGGAGGAGGAACAATGTGATTTCTAATACGAGGGTGGGATAAGAGAAATTTGCAAAGCCACAGCACAGAGACAGTAAACATCCAGTGTCTCTAGACCACTCAGGTAAGAGAGGAGAAATACAGTAAGAGCTGAGGCAGAGGAGGATGGGGATTGGTGTCAGCTCAAAGGCAAAAGACACTTCAAAATTCCAATAGGCACATTTTACAATTGTGAAAACACTTTGATGAATTAAAAGTGCATCCAACAAGACAAAATACATTGTTTGTAGCGACACGTAAGCATTTTCTGAGGCCCATATCAGCAGGACAACATCCGACACAAGTCACTCTTGCAAAAAAAAAAACCTTTTTCTGATTGGACACAGCTTTGAATATATTTTAGTTAGCATTGACACAAAAATGACCTGGCTAGGCAGGGTTAGGGTTGGATCTTGAGTAGGGTCAGTGTTAGGGTTAGATCATAGTTTGGGCTAAAATAACTACTTGGTTGAGGTCAGGGCGCAGTTGTTGCCATTGTTAAAAGAAACTAACGTTGAGATGGGAACGTTGCTGGAGATGGGAAGAGAACAGAAATCTGCAGTACTAAATTCTGATGTTTTGTTGACCCATCTGGAGCACAGGGTGATGGAATTAAATGTCTTGTTTTGTCTGGGCAAGACTCCAAAACCAAAGAAACATTCAATTTATTACAATATAATAAGAAGAAAAGAACCTGGAGCCATTAAATGTTTGGTATTTTTGCTTTCAATTATCAAAGTAGGTCTTTCAGTTGACAAATCATTTCGGCTCTACTGTTCTTCTTTGTTATGCTGGAAAGTTTTCAATGTCTGTTTAAATTCACTTCTAGCGATTCTTTTTGTATTATTACTGGGGGCATTTTTGTGCCTTATTTGACAGAGACAGTGAAAACAGACAGGAAACATCAGAAAAGAGAGTAAAGGAATGGCATGCAGCAAAGAGTCCACCGCAGCCAGGAATCAAACCTCGGACTCTCAGGTCGTCCCAATTACCCTTCTGGAGTGCAGCAGTTGAGGAAGGAAAAGCGTTAAGAAAGAGGTACATGACTGAGCGGTGACAACGGGCACAATTAGGCCAAAAAACGTGAAAGTAGAAGAAATGATGCTCCTAAACATAATGAAGTTGAATGGCATTTCTCAGTCTGTGTCTGCTGAGCACAGTGGTCACGTTGGCAGCGGTGGTCGTTTTGATCTTTTGCAGCAGCTTTGATCCAAAAACTGAAAAAAACCCAATCAATTCTCCTAATATAGATCAGACTGCACTTAATGAATTTGTAAACATATTTTGGGAAGGGAGGTTGCCCCCAATCCCGCCTGCAGGATTTCAGTTTCTTTCACTTTTTTTTTTTTTTTTTTTTTAATCACACTAGAGTTTTCAGGCCCATGTTGTCTTTCCATAACAAATTCAATAAGCTGCTGCAAAAGGCTTTGAAAGCACATTGAGTCCCTGTGTGCTGAAAATTCTATAAATATGCAAATATATTTTTGATGGAAACTGTCTCTAACCTCACTGAACATCTGCTCGTAGTATATGCTGTATGACCGAACTGAGGGCTTCAGGTTTCTTGTGTAATTTGCAGCTGACCAAGAGCTCTTCACAAAAAAATGTGCTTGTACATTCACATCTTCACCTCAGGAGTGCACAGAGAAACTTTGTGATGGCAACTTTTTTTGTGACAAACTCTTCACGAACATCAATCAGTATGGTTTCAAGGCTGTCATCCATCCATCTTTAAAGTTCCTCCTGAAGAGTAACATGCCAGACCTCCATCATGGACCTGATTTTGCAGAAGTAGCAGGAAGTTACTCTGATTTTTTTCAATCATTATGGATGGAGCTTATGAGGTGATTACCTTTGGGACACACATCACAACTTAGCCAGGTCGTTTTTGGTTTCCCAGTCATCCAGAGCAGTTTTCCACTGAGCAGATTTCCCTAATTTGCATTAGATGAACTGCTGCTGTCAGCCAGTCACGGTCCAGTATCGTGAGAGGTCACCTTGTGAAACTCGTGAAACACTACAAAAGGACACTATTTGTAGTAAAGGTGGATGGGAACTTTGAGTCATGAAAGCTTGGTAAAAACAACAAAATGTAAAGAATTTTAAAACAGGTGGCACTTCCATGAGTTTGTACAGGTCATGATAGCTGTGTAATTATCCATCAACTCCTCCAACCCGAACAACCATACAGGGCGTTTATTTTCAAACCACTGGAGGAGGAGAACTGTCTCCTGTAATTGCACCGCTATGGCAGCAGGCATACATGACCGTGGTTGTCATAGTTACAATAATAAACACATGGACTGTACAGAGAGCAGTGTACCTACCTTTGTCGCCATGGTTACTATGATTACAACAATGATGACTCACTGAGTTTTAAAGTCAAACTCCTTTTCCCGGTAAAAACCACCTGAACAGTAGAAGCTGATGACAGTGGCTGTGAAGACAACAACTCCCATGATCCCATGCTACTTCACAACTTCACCATTCACTGTCTTTTGTTAACAACCTTTTCAGCTGTCCTAGAGACTTTCTGTATACCAACCTATATGAACATAAGCACCACTGTTAATAGATAATTATCAAAAACTCATCTTTGTGTTGATGATTGAAGAGAGCTTACATGTTTTCATACTCAATTTCTTCACCTGTAGCAGGACACCAATACAAACTGGAATGGTAATTAGTGAGATAGATGGTTGATCAAATGACACCATTAAATAATGGATCTGTCTTTTTCGTAGTCTTTCAATCAAATAATTAATGTACCTATAAAAACAAGTTAAACTTTAAAGGCAAATTTATCTACTAAATCATACTTTAATTAGTTTTAATCACTTAATTTGTGTGCGTCCCACCTCAATCCCCGTTATTCTTTCTGCAAAGAAGGATTAAAAGTAACCTAATGGCTACATGAAATGAAAAACAAATCATGTATAACAAAAATAAGAAATGAGAATAAGTAAAAATCAAAGAATCAAAGACTAGTGATACTTTCCCTCCCCTATTTGGATCAGGAGGGGTACATTCTGCTCACACCACCACACTGTTTAAATTTGGGTTTATACACAAGCCATAAAACACTTGAAGCAGCTGGATGAGAAGTGACTGCTTTAAGTTTTTCTGTCTGCACATTTTAATGCAGTGTTGACATTTTCGCCCACAGCGAGGGCAGCTGATGGCCTCTGGCTTTGTGTAAACAAGTGCCACTTCATCCTCACTCAGCTCTCATGAGTTTACTGTATGAGACAGAAACCATGTATGCAGCTGTGTGTGTGTGTATGTATGTCTTTTTTTTTGGTTACTCACTGAATCAAGAAGATTCATCTTGAGGTTTGAAGTGACATTTCATGGACAACCTGTCATAAAGTGCATTTCTTCAGACAGTTCATTGACATTTATTTGACAGTCAATGTCACACTTTCCGCACTCTCAAACTGGAGTTGAACATCTGAAAGCCTCACTGCAGTGGGAACACTAATGCCTGACACCATTTTTCACATACTGAATTTACAATACATTTTTGCTAAGAAATTATTTTATATATCCTTGCTGTTCATTTTTAACTTGTCTACTTATGTGGTCAAAAGTGCAAAAAGAAGACATTCAAATTTTCAACAAGTCCTCCAACCTGAACAACCATACAGATCATTTGTTCCAACCCTCTGATACAACTCATAGGAGTATCTTCTGAAATAGTTTTCCTATGGCAGGAAGCATACCAGACTTTGGGTGTCATGGTTACAGCGCCGTACCAGACCTTCGTCAACATGATTACAATAAAAAACTGTCATGGCTTGGTTAGGTTTAGGGAAAAAAGGTCATGGTTCGGATTAAATAAGGAACTACCTTTAGATTATTCGATTCTCGTTGTCATGGTTACAAAATAACATTATTGATATTCATTTTGTCAAACGCTCATGGATAATAGAAACCACATAAACCGCTACTGTCACATGATGCGTGATGTGATCTGATGTGGACTTTGTCGCTCTATATGCTACGTCACCGGGCACCTCTTAGAAATGAAATGTAAGTATGGGTCATAATAACCTGCTGCACAGACAACCTCTGGGCTATGATAGGAATTGCATTTATGTTTGTTTCAAGTATTAATTTTAGGAAGGTTGCATGCCTCCCCTTCCATATACATCTGATGTTTTCATCTCTCCAGTGGAGTGGACCTTTAAGTCTTCATGTGCACCATAATGTTTTGATAATTCTGTGTCTGTGCATGCTGCTTATTGCTTTCTTCAATACATCAAGTTTTCCACCACTTTCACATTGTCACATCATCATTTGATAAATTGTTATTGATTAAAATAACATTTATAAAATATAGATATAACAATGTTATGATGGTTTTGTCAACTGGTGTTTCCAAGGTCAAGATTGAACAAGGCGATACACTGGTATTAACAATAACCCAAGACTGAACTTTGAAACATGGACAAAGTCTCCTTAAAGACCACCACAAACTGCTGGTGAAATGATAGCAAACTTCAACCCCTGCCCAATACAGCACTGAGTTTGTGTGGAAATGTATCACCCCTCTGAGATGGACCAAAAGCGCACACTTCAAAACAACACTGGCTGCACCAAAAGACAAAGGGTTGTAATGTTTGAGGTAAAAAATTGTATTGAAGATAGACCTGTAGAGCAGTGGAGAACTGGACAAAGTCAAATTATTTAAGCATTACTCAGTGGTAATGATATATTCAGAGCAAGTTTGCAGTAGACACTGGGTGGAGAGGGACTGTTCAAAAAAGATGGTGTGGTTTGAATTGTAGGCATTTGTCTGCCAAGGTAATTGTCCTCTGTATTTACTTTATTTAAAACCTTTTCACTTTCAGTCAGTCTCAATTATTCTAGTGTGAGATGACTCCCCAAAGAAATTTCCTAAGCAGTCAAGTCAATTTTCAAAGACAACACCGAAACCTTTGGATGAAAGAAAAATCATTTAAGTTTGGGTTTTAGTCCAACTGTTGGAAGGTGTTCTGTCATTCCCTTCATTTTAAAAACATTTGCTGTACCTGTACTCAAGTTGTTTTGACCATTAAAGTGAAACTAAGTCAATTCTGAAAGAAGAAATAACACATTATACTTAGAACACATTATACTATAGAAATGAAAAGTTAAATTCGTAGTAGAATTCACTCAAATTCAAAACACTTTTGCAGGTCCAGCCTTATTTGCTCTGGTATGACCAGTAGCTTAATGTACTTCCTTTAAGTCTCATCTGCTTGTTTTCCAAGTTGTCCCTAGAAAAGATGTATCACCTCATTCATTTTGTACAACACAAGAAAAGTATAATTGTGTAATTGTGTATGAAGATATTTCACAACATTAAGATTATATTCGATTAGATTAGAAAGTGTGTGTTGTCCCTGAGGGGCAATTTGGTTTGCAACAATAGTCAACACAATGAATATACATTGGTGTAGTAAATCAGTCCCATCTCTGAGAAATTACATTCATATACAAGACTCCAACTGGTGGATCCTTTGTGGCCTAACCTATCCCGAGATTCATTGCACGTCGGTATTGAAAATATTGTGGCAGCAAACAACACCAACAGACAGAGGATTACACTTTAAATGGTAAATATTGGGTTTCAGCTCAGCTCAACAGCTAACGGTACAACAGTTAAATCCAAAGGTCTTAAAACCTCAACTTGATCTGTAAAAAAAAAGTTTTGTGTCGTTGACAGGAGCTGCGCTTTGTGACGCAATGGTAAGTGCGGGCACTGCTGTTGACGCAAAGTGAAAACTCTCTGTAGGCCAGACCACTTCATTTCAGTTTGTCCTTCGTGGTCTACAACAGCTGTGTCCATGTGCAGTCCCCGATTCAGGACACAGTTGTTGTTGTCTCCATGACTTGAGAGGACATTACACTGATTAGCATTTATTTCCTGGACACTTACTCTAACCTTAACCGTAACCATGACTTGCCTAATCCCAACGCTTACCCTTTACACTTTCAAATGTGACTTGCCCTTTGTCACCATAAGGAAAACAAGTCGCCATAATGTGACTGTGTAGACACATTTAGGTCCCCACAACAATATACCAATATAGTGTAATACCTGGAACACACACAGACACACACTTGTACTTCCTTAGCCCTCTACCATAACCCTAACATCACAACTGAATGCCTAACCCTAACCTAATAAAATAATAATAATTAATACATATCATTTGAACTGGGTATCACTGTACATTAATTCTGTATTGCTGTGATCCCTAATAAAGGTTTTATTTTGAAAGTGAGAACAGGAAGTATCTGTGCTCGTCGTTGTTTCCTTGACAGTGGAAGTCAGCTGCGGGAAACTGATCTCTCTGCACATTCAGCTCAGTGGAAGCGACCAGTGTGGATACAGGACATCAGCGGCTGGGTTTTCTCCTCCTTTTGTTTTTTTTCTTCTTTTCTCACATGGAATTAAACAACTGCTCAGATCCTGTCAGTGGAATGAAAAACTCTGAAGTGGAGTTTAAATAAGTCCGGATCCGGTTCTGACCAGAGTTTCTCCAGCTTCCACCTGAGGACTAAAGATGAGAAGTTTCCTCTGGTTCACCTTGTGCTTCTCGACGTGTCCGCTCCTGGTGAGTCTCTCTCCTAGTTTTCTACTGCGATGTTGTGAGGAAGTAAAATTGTTCTGACAAAAGATCTAAACAACAAACCAAATTATACGGAATATTAACTGTATTTTCTAACACAGAATGAAAAAGAAAGAAACATTTTCAAGGTGACACACGAAGGGGAATTAATTATAGAGACAATGGGGAAACATCACATTCATACTGCTAATAATCTTCTAATTATATGGACTTGACCTTTTTGGTAGAAAGTTGGTAGTTATGTTACTTTATGGTGTTTTGTCTTCTATCCTTTGGTTATAAATAATCTGTAACTGATAAAAAATAATGATATAGCTATAATTATCAGTTCTTCTCATTGTCTTCTCCATTTGTTCGGTTTATAAAATGTGTGAAAATAGTGAAAAATGGTCATCACAATTCCCCAAAGTTACATCTTCAAATATCCTGTTCGCAGCTGAACCGCTGAGTCCAATACATTTTGATAGTCGATTGATCGTTGAAGCCATTCACAAGTACAAATTTGTGATTTTGATTTGAATATTTGCTGTTTTCTTAGCCTTCTATTATATTTTACAAAACATTCTATTATATATTATAAACTAATCAACGAATCACTAATGATAATAATAATAATTAGTAGGAGCCGTAGTCTTGTTTACTTCAACCAACAGTTGAAAATCTTAAGATATTCAGTTTACTATTGTAGAAGAGAAAAAAAACCCCAGCAAATATTCACTGATCATTGATCTGTTTCAACTCTAAATAATTTAGGTATGATGTGAGACCAAACTGAGTTTAAGATAAGTAATTGTTACTTGAGGTGCAATCTTCAAACAAAACTATACCAATCAATTAGTCAACTAACAGAAATTTATTTAGTAATTTTATGACTTGCTTAAATTTTTTTTTTTTTCAAAGAGAAAATGTCAAACATTGCCAACAGCTTCTCAGATGTAAGTATGTGGTGCTTGTTTGTGACTGATGGGGTTGGGGTCAGGGTTTAAATTGTGACATTAAATAATCAGCCAATTATTCCATGAGGGAAGTAGAGCCGACAGAATTAGCCGATTATAGGGTAAGTCACTTGGCGGAAAATTAATCCTCAGGTATTTTGAAAATCAATTACTTATTTCAGTTCCCATCATGTTCTTTAATGTGAGGATTTTCTGCTTTTCTCTGTGTCATATCATCATTCACTGAATATCTTGAAATATAAAACAAGATATTCGAAGATGTCACCTTGAACTAATGGATTTTTCACCATTTTCTGACATTTTATAGACCAAACGATTAATTTAGAAAAGTAAACGGCAGATTGATTGATATCAGTTGCAGTCTTAAGCCTACTAGCATTTATGAAGTGAAAGCTTGTTTCTGTTTGGACTGATTGTGAGAGGCAGCTGAAGTTGTCCTCTAGCATTTCTATTTTCATTAATTAAGATCATTTGTGGAAATAATCTCTCACTGTCTGCTTGTTCTTGTCGAGCCATCCTCCAGCTATTATCCCACTTTTTTTTTTTTTTCAGTCCCTCACACATGATCTGCTCTTTCCCTGTGTTGATCCTCCCCACAGGATAAACAGTGGAAGTGCCCTCTGTCTCTCTTCCAATAAGCCTCCTTTGACTAAAAGCAGACCGGGGCTGTCAAAAGGTTCACGTCAACGAAAACAAATGTGGTTTAATTACCTAACTGAAGACTGCTGCTGCACCAACTGCGCCAAAAACCCCGCAGATTCTTTAGCTATCCCCGTTCTCTCCCATCATATCTACTGGTAGGGATTCAGTACCTCCCTTGCTCAAAGGCACTTGAGAAGGATGGATGGAAACCAAATTGTTGGGTTTTATTTGGCTGCAGTTTCTGCTGGCTGCTTTCCACGCTGAAATTTAGACATTCCTTTATTCCTTTATTCTCACCGTATATTACAAATAAGGTAAATGGAGTTTGGTTTAAATGTTTTCATAGTGTACATGTACATGATCATGGTTATGAAAAACTAGATAAAACTAAGAGGAATAAACCCAGGATCTGTAAACTTCGATGCTCAATTAATAGTAGTGTAGACCCACTATAGAATAATGCCATATTACAGAGCTACCTTTAACACCTCTGCTGTAAATTAGTGTGAACAATTGCTTCATAGTAATGTTTCCGTAAACAGTTGCTAAATTTAATTTCACATATCAAAATATAAAGAAGGAGTGGGAATCTTTTGGAATCTCATGCTTCCATTCAATTCATTTTGATGCTGTGTCACGATACAAGAATCAATCCTTGATTCAAAGTCTGTTCTCCATTTAATAACTACAATGAAGCCTATGTGGTTTTTGCTTTTGAAAAACAGCAAAAAAAAACAGCAAAAAAAAAAAAAAAAACAAGAGTAACCACCATCTCCTGGCTGAATGTCTTGGTACTTCAGAAGAGACAGATTTGGGTGGATTTGTTTGGGGTTGGGAGGTTTTTTTGTAGAGGCGGTGGCGCAGTGTGCATTGGGGGGCCGGTGCTTTATTTTAATACTCTACTACCCTAACGTTCCTCTCTTGGTGATGGCGCACAAAGTATTTAAAATATTAACCTTCATCATGCAAATTAAGTAAAGTATGATGTAAACTTTGATATAATTTCGAAGAAGATTTTATCCACATCTCCCACCACTATAGAATCAATAAAAGTGGTGCTGACAAGTCAACAACAGTTATAATGAATTCATCAGTCTTCGGTTCCAGTTTCTCCAACATGAGGATTCGCTGTTTTTATATCTTTGTTAATTGAAGCAGATTGAAGCAATATGATGAGGGCTCTGGGAAATTATGATGATATTTTTCACTTTTTTTTTTGTTTTGGCATCGTATAGGCTTAATTATTAATAGATTAACAAACAATCGATGTGTTAATCAGTGATGAAATATTATGAGTTACAGCCCTGAATAGTACATTTTTACATTCTGCTTCATATGACTACCGTGATTTGCAATACAGAAGGTAGTGTATATCCATTAACAACCACCTCAATAGAGATGAGTAGACAGATAAACACAGATCTATACTGATAACACAACTTAAAATTACAGGTTAAGACAATAAATGTAGGGGTGTAATTAGAAGTTCATTTGGCCCCGTTTACATTATTCTGCAGCCTCGGTGTGCAGGGACAGACAGCAGGGACTCAGGTGTGCCGCTGTCTGTATAGCGAGATTGATACCATATATAACAATTGTCTGTCTGAACATGGGCTTCAGAAAGATGCTATGTTGTGATGAGAGCATGAAGAATAAGCAAAGCAGAGCTGGAGAAAAAAAAAAACTGCCAACGTTCTGGCTCCAGGTCATCTGTGTTGATTTTGTCTGATATTATCTGGCAGAACAGGAGGTACTGGATTCAGGCCTGGATTCACCCATAGCTGGCTTTTTTTTTTTTTTTTTTACGTAACAGGGTTAATACACATCTGGTAAAAATGTGCTTTCATTCAGGACTGAAGAAAAGAAATCCTGTTTTCTTTCATTACCTGTGTGTTTTTGAACTATTGACTCACTGTAAAGGTCCTTTAACCTGAGAAAAAAAAAAATTAAATGACACAGTGCTAGAAAACTTTCAGCCTTGGATGTATTAATACAGTTACATGTGCTGTAAGTAAAAGTCTGGCTCATTGTCTGCAAAGATAATTGGTCATAATGAGGTGACTCACAGAACACTTCAGAGCTCGACTGAAAGTAAAACTAACCCACTTGAATCATTTGGTGCAAAAGATAGAAAATATCTGTTTCTTTGAAACTCCACAGTCACACAGCATTAAATTCCATTATGTGTGCCAGTCAGGATGGACACTGGCATCCTGGAAACTGATAATATGATCTGCAGCTCAATTATATTTACTTAAGGATTCTGGGTCAATTTTGGATTAATTCGCCAACAGTGGCGCAGCATTTTGTTCCCAACTGCAGCAGCAAAGCTTTTTGAATTCGCTACCTCTCTCTCTTTCAGGTTTCTTCTCCACAGCAAAGGTGGTCACAGAAAAAAAAAACCAAGAACTTTAAAGCAAACCTGAAACATAAACTGAATATAAAAGTATACTCTAGTTAGAATATCTGCAGTTCTCCTGTGTTTCTAAACAACGAAAATCAAGTGTGTAACCTTGTTAACATGTCCATATGATGATTTTAATACGATACAAAATAAAAATATCATGAGCAAAATAATCAGTTAACAGCACAACTGAGTATTTCCACCTTGGAACTGCAGTGAACCAATGACAGGCTCATAAAAACAGATTCAGACAGCCAGGGATTAATACGTCACAAATCTAACTGTGGGGACGGGGGATAGGGCAAAACAAACCCAAAACCTTGTCAGTGCAGAGAGCGAGAGTTTATATTAGTACAACAACTACTGTCTAGAATTGTTCCAAGTCTGATACTAGTAATTGTGGAAATGCCTCTGATAAAAGAGCATGATGTGGGCACCAGTGCTAAGATGAAGAAACAGGACAAACTGCTATCCAATGACTAGATAAATTCCACAAAGACACTAACCCTACTTATTTTTTTATGTTATGTGGACTCTTTGGGAAAAGCCAAACACCAATTTCCACTGAGGTGGTCAATCAATCAATCAATCAATCAAAGAAAGCCTGATCCATATTTCTCAATGAGGAAGTAAGCATACATGTGCCTCCAGCCCCAGATTTTCTTTTTCTTTCACTTTTTTGTGGGAAAACCATATTAGACAAATTATCAATCAGAGCAGTGTATTTTTACATAGTTTAAAACATGTCTGGAGAGGAACTTTGCCCCAGTCGCAAACAGCAATATTGTAAAATTAAAGATAAATCCTGCAGCCCAGACCTTGAACGGTGCACAAGGTCAAGTATACATATTTTAACTGTAAAGTTTAAAACTTTGTGAAACTTTATTCAGAGCTCAGGACAACTCAATTTGTATGAGCTGAGAAGCAAACCAGGTGAAGAAAAAGCTTCTAGCATGTGACAGTGAAATTTAAATAAAAAAAGGTTATTCTGCCGAACCATTTCCAGCTCTAATGCACCCATACTATCCACCGAAAATCTACCAAGAAGACATCAAAGCTCTCTGTGTTTGACTGACAGGTGATGTCTGGCAAGTGCAGAGCTTAAACAACCATGAAGCAATTTAGTGATAAAAGATACAGGCTGAAGATGAAAAAAAAAAAAATCTCACAGGTTTCCATTTTTGGATAATCTCTTAATGCCAATTAAGAAAATAAGGAACACAGGGAAAACTGTCTCAGCAATGTGCAGCATGTATAATCCCTCCCCTGTGCTTCAGGTTAAGGTTAATTCGCACATGACATTCATTTTTTTGCTTATCACTGCCAATAGAAAATCTGACACACACACAAAAAAAAAAAACACTGTAACTAAACTAACTTAAACATATTCTTTGACCAAAAAAAGAACAGAATTAAGAAAAACCTCACATTACCTCCCATTTCTCAAAACAGATAAGTAACAGGATTAAAATTAAATAAACCTGATCAAAGAGAAAGTCAAATAAACTATAGAGCCTGAGAATCCCCGGGGGCCTTGTCAAAACATCTCCCCCCGGGTCCTGTTAACAACATTCACTGTGCTGCTCTGATCTACGTGTCGATGGAGAAGCTTTGCATCCACTCACTCTCCCTCTCTCATGACTGACGGAGCGTAAACCCTCTGACATTCATAAGTCAACGGCCTTGCTGTGGTTTTCAGTCTGTGCGTGTTTCATTTTCGAGTCAGATTTGTTGTTTGGAAACTGTTGATGAGGCAAAAACAAAATTGAGGTTAACACAGAACTGGTTAGAAAACTGGCTTTTAAGGATTTGGAAAATAATGTATTTGGTTGCCAAAAATCAGTGGTATACAAATCTGTGTGTGGTGACTTTTTACAGCCTGCTGTTCCTTATCGCATCGTTTTCTGATTGGCCAGATTTCCAGCTGTGGGCTTGGCTGTTTTCCAGGCAAAACTTTTTTAGCATGCATGTCAGATTTAGCCTAGCACCTGAGATGCAAAATGAAATGCCACACAGGGCTGCAATGAGTGGAAAGGGTCAGATTGTACACTTCAACAAGTTTCCTGCTCCAAAGGTTAAACACACAATTGGTGACATGATGGAGAAGGTCAAAACCTTTGTATCAGAGCAGCAGTAATCACCCATTGAAGGACCAGTGTGTAGGATTTTTTTTCTTTTTTTTTGGGGGGGGGGATTAGAATCAGAATCAGAATTATGTTTTCATTAGTGTTTAATTATGTAAATTCAGAATTTTAAGAGTTGGGATTTCAGGAGCCAATAATGAGCCCTTCATATGTACATAGGGAGTGACTCCTTCTCCGTGGAGCCCGCCAAGTTTCTACAGAAACCCAGAATGGACAAACCAAATATTTTAGCATTACCTGAAGCCCACTGTCGATTGTCTACATGCTTGGGAAAGGAGGAGATAGAGGGAGGCATATTCAGTAGGTTGCAATCTGCAACCTCGCCACCAGATGCCAATAAATCTTACACACAGGTCTCTCAAGTCTCTGGGCTGGTTTTACTGATTGACAGTGGGGGCTATAGAGACATCCCACTACATCCACCGTTGCGTCCCACAGGGAAGACTCATTTTATTTGCAAGACCACAAGAAGACATTTGTCAGAAAAGCATAAATATTGGTACTGCATTTTACATGTTGGGACAAAAGTGACAATAATAAAATGAGAGAGAAGCATCTAAAGCCCTCAATATGTGATGTAGATTTCGTAGGGTGGGTGAAGAACATCACGTGACAACCACAGATAAAGGACATTTATGTGATTATTTCGAACATCTTTTGTAGGATGTTGTTTACATCCCCACCTTTAATGCTGGTGAAACACATATCAGAAATACATATCGAAACACTTCTAATCCTCACATTTGGACTAAAGAAAGCCCAAATTGCAGTATGGAGGCTACAGAGTGCAGCTGCAGTTTTTGAGATTATCTAGTTCAATGCCTAACTAACATAAATAGAGATATTCAAAATGGAAATGTTGCACATAGCCATACAGTACGTTAGCTTATATAGCTTAAATACAGATGCTAAGTGAATAGCTTCTTACCTCCACACTGTACAGAGGTTCCATATTTGACACTTTTCCAGTATTTCATTTAAAGTGTTGATATCCATAAGAAGATATATTTCAATTCAATTCAATTCAATTTTATTTGTATAGCGCCAAATCATAATATACATTATCTCAAGGCACTTTACAGGGTAAGGTCAAGACCTTACTTTGTTACAGAGAAAAACCCAACAGTTCCCACAACGAGCAAGCGTTTTAAGAACCACAATCTCAGTGTAGTTTTACATCTCCTCTCTCACACTTCTCTCTGGGGCTGTAGCAAAAACAGGGAGTTTTGTGTCAGTCCCTCAGCCTCTGTAATGATTGGCTTAATGGTTTCCGAGTGATGCATGGCCAGGCCAACAGGCAACAGATTGTAACCTACTAATGTAGCTTTGTCTCGTAGTTTGTTAGGTCAGCGATGGAATTGCTAGGGGTTGTGTTGTTAATAAAATTAAAACAACAAAAACAAAGGTTGGATGGTGGGCCTGGGTGGGCCATGCTAGGCCTCTGACTGTACAGATGCAGCTGTGACATCACAAAGTTACAGAAGTCCTGACGGCTCACTTTCTGAATACAGGCTGAGTGCATTTCTCTGTGGACTGAGCACTTTCATACTTTATAGTATTAATATAGAACCTAGACCTGCTTTATAATCAGAAAAAGACATCAACATCTACCTTTACACTACATAGGACCTTTCAAAACTCAGTTGATTTCAGCTACTTTGATCAACTGTAAGCCTAACTTAACAGCAACAATAGCATCTTTGATTATTATAGCATATTGGATTTCGTCCACCAGCTCTTAATTTAGCTGTTGTTGTAGCACAGCAGATTTAGATTTAACCTCTTACTGGCTTGGTCTTGAAAAACTGAAAGAGCAAACTCAAATCTCTGAAGAAAATGAGTCGAAACTCTGAAAGGAGTGTGTTGAATGAGAAGTAATTATGTTTGACATTCAAATCTTATTTTCAAATGTTTTAATCCCATTTTCTAGTACAGTAGTTTACATTTTCAGTTTTTTTCTTTCAACCTTTCAAATCCCAGTTTTCATGTCATGGAATATGAACCCAAATTCACCTCAAAGAAATTGTGTTTTTTTCCAAAACACAGGATCTGTTGTAAGCGTCTCCTGTGGTATTAAATTATAAAGAGTGCCTACACAGAGAGCTGGCAGGGCTGATAGAGGACAGAGGGGGGATGAGAGCAGGTATGTCCACCTCCAGAGGGATCAACAGGAAGGTTCAGCATCCACAAAACCTACACCACACCCACACTATTGTGCTCGCAGCGCTGTCAGGCAATAATTCATCCTATAAGTTGCTTATATTATCCTAGAATTTGAGTGACGAGGCATCAGCACAAAAGTATATAAAATCTCAACTCCCACCCTAGCAGTGATCAATCCTACACACACCCTCTCTAAAAAGAAACAACAAAAAAAAAAAGGGAAGCGAGACTGAAATGCTGCTCCGAGCCTACAATTCTCCAAATAGACATAAGATATAAGTACCACTTTGAAGTTTTATTGCCATAACATCTCGGTAAAATGTGTAAAATGCAGGAAAAAGAAAATCAGCTTTCACAGACTTTTATATATGCAAACCCACTTAACAGCTTCAAAATGGAAGCAGTTTCCTACCTAAACACAACTGATGTTCAACTAGTGGTCGCACTACTTCTCTTGTGACAATATATCACACACTGTTTGGTAAACTAGGATGGGCAGTCAGTGATATATGAAACAGCAACATAAAGCTGCATCAAACAAAGCTGGAATCATCAATGCATGAGAGACTGGATAAACCGATCATGTCATTTCAGGGATACTTTTACATTTATCCAGTTGGCAGAGGCGACGTGCAAGTGAAGTACAGTCCAACCTAATGAGCCGGGTGCCGTGAGGTGCAATTTAATGAACAGCGCCGGGTGATAATTGCGGTGCTTGTTGGTGTTTTCAGGGAAACAAATGGGATGAGTCACCTGTGACTTGAGGTGATCACATAGCGGGGGCGCAGAGAGCTGCGGCCACCTTCCGCCTCATATGGAAATGTCTTCTGTTATCACTGCCAGACTATGTGGTGATACAGACTCCTGTAGTCAGTTTAATACAGTGTAGAACTCCAACATGTTTTCTCTTCATTGGAAAGATTGAGCTTTTTTTTTTAGTGGGTTGAGAGAATTTTCTATCAACTTGGGAAACATGAAACTCTCTTAAAGGGTTGAATGGTGGTTGAGACAAATGTAAAACTACATGTCAAGGGCATTGCACAGTTTGCTGTTTCATGGGGTTGAAGGTTTTTCTTGACCAGCACCAGTTTATCTGTCAACCCAGTACTTCTGTGTCCCTGACTGTTGGGCAGGGTGGCAGATACAGTCAGTGAGTGCAGGTCTTAGTTAAGTCCCTAGGAAGCTGCACACCCAGTTTCACTAGGTAGTTACACTATATTACGAGTGCTGGAAAGCTTTGAAGTTTTTGTTTGATGTTTTGTCTTGGTATACCCAGGTCAGGACCAACACAGATATCATGTATTTAAAGGGTTGACCACCTTTCAGGCCCCAGGGGTGCAGGGCACACTGACCGCAATCCAGACCCTGATCCTGATGCCGTCCCATCTGGACCTGATCATATAACCTATAAATTATTGAGAATTATAAAACTTTTATGAAGCATTTCCATTTTAACTAGCACAGCTTTTCTAGCCTTTATGGCACTGGTCACGTGATGCGATTCAGCCAATCATTGCGGCTCGAGTCAGTGCGTGAGATACATGCAGCGCAGTGAAAGATGACATCAGAGCAATAAACAGGATAGAAGAGGAAACGAAAGAGAAAAGGACGTGTCAAAACTGTTCAGTTGTTAAGATGTGTTGAGGTTGTTTATTATTATGTGGTCAACGTTCTGTACCTTTGTCTAACTGGACCTCTTTGAATTTTAATTGAATATCCCTGTTATGAAGGAACAAGGCAGGATGTGAGGGAAGAGACTGTTGATATAACATTAGGCTACATAAAGCTGATATCTTTATGATTAACTTTAAACTTTCTTAATGTGATAACTGTGTTGGGAGTCTGTAAAGACGGTAAAGAGCTGTTTGTGCCATCACTACACCGTCACTTTCCTTATATGTTGCTGTATGGGTTAGAAGCGTTACAGCTGCTACTTTAGGCATATTTTTTAACTTTGGACAAAATTCTGTATTTTCTAACCAGCAGGCTTACATTAGTCTCCGCCAACTCCTCAGATAAAAACCACTGACTCTTCAGCTGTTGG
Source organism: Trachinotus anak (assembly GCF_046630095.1). Lineage (NCBI taxonomy): Eukaryota > Metazoa > Chordata > Actinopteri > Carangiformes > Carangidae > Trachinotus > Trachinotus anak. The sequence continues at coordinate 19,266,858 of NW_027273863.1, read as the reverse complement.
ATGTTCCACTGGAGTCACTGATTTTCTCTCTCTGTCGTATTGATGCTGGCAAGGTAGCGCGCTGCTGCAGCTGGCAGAAACAGTGAGTCTAAAGAGGGCCAGCAGCTCTGCAGAACCAAAAATTGGGTGGTAATTCTCCTGGTTTTATCACCACAAGCAACAGCATTCACATTGTGCATGGTCATTCGAATGACGGTAAATCAAGAAAAAAGACTTTGCTCTGGATTTTGTATAAAAATAAAATCTAATTTTAAATCCATGTGGTGATGTGTAAATAACATTATGATGTTATATCAGATCAAAATTATGGCAACGTGCTGAGATGAAACTAAGATAAGAGAAATAAACAGTAATAATTGCTGAATGCACTCACAGTATCTTTTACATCAATAATTTACTGTACATCCATCCATGTCGTGGTTAAACCAAGCTGATATATGTTGTAAGAAGGTTGTTGAGAGGGAAAGGCATAGATTAAAGCCTTTCTAATATATATAATTGATTATTGTCAAATATACATGACTTTCCTGATTATGATCACCAACTGGTGGTATCCGTTTTCGGTACATCTTTAAATGAGTGATTCAATAGAGATATCATATTATTAATTCATTTAATTTGTTATTTATTTATGGGCCCTTTTTAACATTAGAAGTGGATTAATATTACCCTTCTTGGATATATATTTATATATAATATAAGATAGACTGGGGATGGCTGTAACACTTTTTGTCTCAGAGCCTTTTTACTCGCAGATTTTTTGTTAGGAGCTCTAAATTTTGGACACAAACTCCCCTTATTTGTCTGCTACAGTGGTTCCCAACCTGTCGGCCAATTGGTGGGCCGCAAAGGTATGGCGAGTGGGCCACCAAATCATTTGCAAAACAGTTCAATCTTGGTGAAAAGATGTAAAAAAATATATATTAATAATGTTTATAAATGAAAGAAAGAAGACATTATCTTTAAAACCATTGAAAAATTCCTTTCATTGTTTTTTTTCTAGTATGAAGGATTACTGTTTTAGCATCATTTTGCCTTGGTATTGCTGTGGGGTCAGATGTGGGCCACTAGTGTTTTTGAGATTTTCAGGTGGGCAATGAGTTGGAAAAGGTTGGGAACCACTGGTCTAGTACAAATAGCAATGTTTCCAACCTCTCCAACTATATCACAGAATTCATTAAGGAAACAACCTCACTACTGCGGGAAAAGTGTGGAATTAAAAGTTCAGACTGCACCACAAATTATGCATGTACACTGGTGCCAGCAGCTGTAATCCTGTACACACTGCACGTACATTTCTTTAAGATTTTGTTTATTTATTTAAAAGCCTCCTGTGGACAAGTGTTGAGAATTAGCATGTCTGCTAACACACTCAAGCGATGTATCTTGTTCGTCCAACGTAATCGTGATGTCCATGTCAAATAAAATCTGTTAATATATTTAGCTCGAAGAGAGAATCCATTTCCTTTACTGCACATTTCTCAGGGCTATTCAGTAGAGTATGCAATAGTATATTGTAGCCTATTAAGGGATGAGGATTTTAATTGTATGTACATTGAATGTAAATTGAATTGTAATTGAGGGATGAGGATTTTAACTGCATGTAAAGCACTTTGTAAACTTTGTTTTTAGAAAAGTGCTATATAAATAAAGTTATTATTATTATTATTATTATTCAGCTGGCTGTTGTTTTTTTCCGGCCTGTTGGTTGGTCTTTGAAATGCATGTGGTAGGCTAATCAGGGTGTTGTTTTATAACTTCAGTGCTAAAAACATGAATCAATCTCTCTCTCCCTCTCTTGCTCGCTCACTCACTTGATGAGCAGTATGCGCATGTGTGGGGAACCTGAAGGAGGCCGACAGGCAGCTCTTGCGCTTACTATGAAATACAATCCTACTGGCGGCACTGTACATCACGCTCACGTTTTTCTCACGCACTGTTTTGTCACGCTGAAAAAAAGGAGTAGAACAGAGAAAATGTGTTTAGTTGTCACTTTAGTTGAAACACTGTTGTGTTTAAAAAGTGTTACAACCATCCCCAGCCCTGTCAGCCATTGTTTACCTAGCTGTAGCCACATGGTAGTTTAAAATTAGCACATACAAGTAACATAAAAACCTCAATAGCATCTGTACTAATCAAAATATAGACTTGGTCTAGACCTAATTTCTTATCTGACAATCAGTGTTTTGGCTGTAAAATCTGCAAACAGTACCTCTTCACATAGCTATGAATTTCACATGCAAGGTCAGGAAGGAACTGGACATGCATGAAACTGAACACATGATCATGACAATAATGACCTGAAATATACTGATGGAGGCACAATTTAAGAAACCTTTAAAGTTTCCCATTTTACATATATTTTTAATTTTAGTGAGAGTAGTTGAGTAGTAGAATGTGATCTTTGTTTTGTCCTTTGAAAGGGAGGCTGTCTCATTTTGAAAAGCTGCTTGTATTTAGGCCACAGAGCGCGGCGAGGCATAACCCATTATGATTAACCATAGTGCTGTGATTCCTCATGTGCAGTTGCTTACCAACAGCTGCTTTTCCGCCGTGAGCATGAACATTAACACAATGAGATGAAACGCTCGCTTCCATTACATGCAGCAAGCGCACAACAGAGCAGAATACAATAGAGGCACTAAAAATATTAACAGCTCTCTTTGGTGTTGCTGTCGTGTAGTTTTTATAATCAGGTTTAAATTTGGCTGATTCCACTCATGGACTCTTTGTACTGTAAATCACACTGGATAAGAGGATCAGCTAAATAGCCCTAAATGGGATGAGTACTCTGTATTTTCCCAAACTCTGTTTTGTACAGTTTTTTGTTATTTGTCTTAAATCTGACAAAAAAGACCAAAGCCAGCAATGTGTTAGTCCATCTCTCTATGCTTTCCAACATCCCTACCACGTATGTACACCCTAACCCTTATAAAACAGCTCACTAACACATAGTTTCATTTAAAACAAATGGTTTAGGAATTTCCCAAAACAGCTCACAGCTTTTTAGCAGAAATTACTCAAACAGGAGGAGATGATGCACTTCAACAGTCGGGGACTATTATCAGCAGCGTATTAATCTGCACTTGGTGCTCTAGTGAGTATTTCGGGAAGTGGGGCAATGTATGTGTGGATTGAGTCTAAATAAACCACAGTCTGTGTGTGTTCATGGTGATGAATGACCACTCTATGGCTCAGAGGAATAAGATGTATCAGGGCATAGATACACAAACGGTACTTTTCATTCTTGGTTTTGGTATTTTCATGAGATTTGCTGACATTAGGAAAAAATATAATACATCATTACATTACATCTACATTTATTTGGCAGGCACCCACTATCCAAAACAACTTACAAATGAGAGATGTCACTAAAGCTTCAGCACAGTAGAAGTAATAATAAGACAAAGTGCAAGGAGATCAGGTAAAGACACGCACAGTAAGTATGAGGTGTCCTATCATACAACTATCAAATCAGCCGATATTAGTTTACTGAAGATATCAAACACCAAGCTAGGTTTGAAGTAAAGACTGTCTCCACCACAGAGAGTTTAGTTTAGACTGCAATATGCCCCGCTTAATCTTTGTTAAACACAAACTAAAGAATCAGTATTTATATTGTTCATTTATTTCATGTGTTGCCTTTTTAAAAAAATTACCATTGATGAAGGGATGGGCAATATGGCCAAAAATGTTATCACAATAAAAATGTTCATTTCAGTCGATAATTTTTAATGACCTACTTCTAATGAATACCAGGAGAAAAGTAGTACACTACTATATGGGTTGTGTCCCTGTACAGTTTGGCTGTTGTAGTATACAGTATTGTTGCCGAGTACCTCTCCGTGGTGGAACCTGTGGGTTGGGTCTGTAGCAGATGTCGGTTGTGACTGATGACATGTTACATTCTCCAGAGGTTGGAAGCAGCTGAGGTCATAAAATAAGTTTGTTGTATTCCCGCTCTTGGTCGGGAAGGTTTTCCTGCAACTGTGTCAGACTCAAAGAAACCAAACACCTGCCACAGTGTGGAGCTGACCTTCCCTTTTCTCACCGTCTTCTCACTCCACGCTTCTGTTGTTGTTGAAGACGACACATGAAATGATTGGCTGCTTGCATGTCACTTGGAGCACGCTCCATTATCAAGGGACATGATGAAAGGAAAGGAGCATGCTTGGTGTCAGCTCATCCAACCATGAAAGTCTCGGACTTTCTATCAAACAATTTCTTTTATCACTGTTGATTGTCATCGTCTAGGCCTACACCTGCAAATCAACAGATTCTCAATATGAACATATTGATATATGTTTATATAATTTTCAGCCTCCAAACACCCAGTATCAGTAAGGCAACAATTGTAATCACTGTTGCTGATTTTTTGTTGCCGTGTTGATACAGTGAGAGGAAGTGCAGCGAGTTTGCTTCGCTGTGACACATGATGACGACATTATACTGGATTCACCGAGTGACGGTGAGACCCTGCAGCAGATGGAGAAGCCTGGGTGGGGTCGCGCCTCAGGGCCGACTCCAAGGTCAACAGTCATTTCTGTGGAGTTTCAATTTATTTATATGACTGAGATTTGGGGCAGCTGTGGCCCGAAGGTCAGAAAAGCAGGCTCGTTACCCAAAGGACCAGCTGGAGAAATGAACACGTAGCAGTTCCCTGCGCTGCTTCCGTGCCTACAGAGTGCCCTTTAGCAAGGCATTGAAGCTTTAACAGGCTCGTTCTGAATTGCTCAGTAAGAACAGATTTTTTTTTTTGGCTGAAGTTGAGATAAGAATACATATAAATTAAGTTTTCATGTATAACCAAGTGAATTTATGAAGAATGTGAGGCATTTGTTTGGAAGGAGTGGAGCTTGATGGTGCTCTAAGTCTCCCCTGCTGTGTGATTACTGCGATAAAAGAAATTAGGAAACCACATTTTCCACTATCTGTGTAATCTGATAGACTGTGCGAGCTCTGTCTTGTTAATAGGCTTTGCTGCCCACAAACACATTGGCTCTGATAAGGACTGTGAACTCTTTTATATGAAATCTGTCCTGTGGGGATGTGTTGCATGAATACAGTTGCCTTTTTGTTGATGTCTGATAAAACATTTACACTTGAGGCGGTTTGCTAAGCCTCTTATCCTGAGTGAAGAATGAAATGACTCATTTCCTCGATCTGCAACATGTCAAGGTTTCATCTCTTTTCATAAACATTCAACACATGTTCAATATGACACAGTCGTGTTTAGTCAGTCAAACTCCTTGCACAAATGACAGTCTCATTTCAAATGGGATTGATTTTGATAATCACTGATGAACTGATGTCAAGCCAATAAAAAAAAGCCAAAAGCTAATTATGAACTTCAGATGGTTTCTCTTGCAGATCCTACTTCCATACATCCCTATAACTGGAGTTTAGTTGCATCATATCAAACTGGTTATAGACCAAGATCGATGTCATGCACAGTTCTGTATATTAGGATATGACACATTAACGGAAGAGGAAGAAGATTTTAGAGCAAAATGAACCAGCTCCCAGCAGGTAACTAGTCTGGAAGGGTTGAAAAAGCTTTTCAAGTAAAAAAAGAAAGTTGTAATAATAGAGTAGATTGGATTATAGGAGTCATATTTGCACTGGTGACACACCTTGTGCTGAATGATAGTCTGAGCTATTTCTCATGTTTTTCTCAAATCTTTTGCTCTGATTATAATGTTTTCAGTGTGTTGCTCTTATTTGGCTTTTACCAATGTGGCAAAGAGAAAGAGTTAATCCATCAAGGAGGATGAGAAGTGAAGGAAATTATCTGGTGTACCCTTTTAAAATCCTATCACTCACGAATCAGCAGAGCTTGAAGTTGAAGGTGTTTTCTGTTCAGACTCTTTCTCATTTTTGCTTTCTCATGTCTGACCTATTATTTTCATCCACATTATCCACTTTTAGATGCACCCTCTTCCATTTTCGCATCGACTAGATAAATTTGTAATTTTCTCTCAATTTGTACACTACAAAAAGAAGAAAACTTAGACAGCAGTAGAAAGGATTTCAGAAATAAGAGACAATGCGCGCAAGCACCGTCCCCACTCCTCGATTAATTTGAATTTTCTGTTGATTTAAAATAATTCTGCTGTTCTATAGCATTTTTATGTATGAGCACTTTTATAACACACTTTTCATAATTTCTTGTCAAATGAAAAGTTGTCAAATTCAAGGACACAGCATCTGAAAAATAGTGCTGTCCACCTTTTAAATACCGGACATGTTTTACTTTAAATTATAATATTTTAAGTGCACTTTAGGTCTCAATATATCCAGATTGCCTTCAGTGATCACATTGCTGCTGAAAACCTGTCACAGGTTTGAGGTTTATATCCCTCTGGATCACCTGATCAGCATCGTTTCTGGGATCTGAGGTGAGGTGTCCTCTGGGGTTGATATTTTCACTTATATTGATATTTTCATGACAAATATAATGATTTTATAATAGTTAAGTCTTCTGTTCTGTATACCTTTACATGCACTTTGCGCCCTTTTTCTTTCAGTGTGGTTTTAATTACATTCAAGAAATTATATGGAACATAATCTAGTATTAATATCCTTAACAATATGATTCTAACAATATCCAGGTTTCTGATCATCTATGCAGGAGTGTCTGTGACTCCTCCACATCCCAGACACACTGTCATTTCTCTACTGAGGTGCATAAATCATCAGTATCCGGCTTTCACTTACGCATGTCCTCACATGGAGCTTTATGATCCAATATTTATTCATATTTATTCTGTTTTGACAATTCTTTTCTTCATTATGCAACTTACACTGCACATTTCAGGCCTGTGTTAAACTCAGTATGCTCAGTGTGTCCTCTTCTATATCTGTTTGAGAGGATGTCAGTGTGAATCTGCCGCAGGAAGAGACACTCTCCAACCACATCATCAACAAAACAAAAACTTTCATTTTCAAAAAAAACAGCAGCACCTAAGAGGTGTGATTCACCTGCAAAATATCCCTGACATAGTCACGAAATGACTCGCTCATGGCTACGACTGTGGGGACAGAGTTTTAACAGAGCTCTGAGGGGCCAGGAACAAACATCTGGGCTTATATAGCCTGAACCTGTTCATCAGTAATTGGCTGGATTGGTCCTGATCTGTCGGTCTTTTATTAAACCTACTGATGGAGTTGACCTGTGCAGATATTATTCCTATCCCTATTACAATGTTTGTATAATAATAACAACAACAACAACAACAACAACAACAACAACAATGATAATAATGTATTTTATTTACGTTGTGAATTGTCAGATGTGAAATTGTCAGTAGTCAGTCTGTCAAGTTTGGCCAAGGTGGTTTTGGTACCAACACAGAGAACCTGAGTGAGAAGTTGCCAACTTAAACACAGGTGTGACAAATGACGTTAACTGCAGCATTTACTAAAGGAGAGTGGTCCTTAACTTTATTTGTTCCACCTGTGTCTCCTGCTGTGACACTCTGAAAGCTGTGTTCCACACTACATACCAGTAGCTGCTCTTTATATAGTAGTGTACAGTACAAAAAAATCTATATTGGGAAGTTGGGATTTTCAACTGGAATCCAGCAGGTACCAGGTGACTGTTTGCAGCTGATGCTGTCTCCAGCCTCATTTGTTTTTATTATGACTTGGACTAAAAGTTTGAGGCCTGGACCTGGTTGCTCCTCAGTCAGTAGAGCTGTAGGATCTAATCCAGTCAACAGTAAACTCAGGGCAGCACAATCATCCCCCAAAGCTCATTTGATGGTGGCCGGCAGCCACTGGTGTGTGCCACTGCTGAATGAAGCCACAGCTGGAAAACACATGAGGAAAGAAGCTGATAAGACTGATTCATTAGCATGTCTAAAGCTCAGAAATGAACTGAAGGGAGACTCTTAATTAATATGCTCCCACTATTATTTATTTATTCCATTATTTATTCATTCAGAACATTTCTGGTAAGGACAGCACAAAGTGTGAAAGACAGACATCTAACTTTCAAGTGTCTTGTTCTTGATGGTGTTAAATTGGATGAATTTCTTTGAAATGTAGCTCGAAACCATGAGCCACAGCTTTAAGCTCATTTCTGGTTTTTAAAAACAAAAAAAAAAAAAACATGGACTATTAAAGCCATGGCAGAAACAAACATACCTTCAATATTTCGGACAGTACCTCAGTGTTTCTCTGCAGTCTGTTGATCTGTGGCACAGCAGTTAGCATTGTGCAGGTCTGGTTTAGGAGCTCACCTATTGTAGCATTAGATATTTATTTATTTAATGTATTAATTTCTACCAATTCCACATGTAGTTTTTTATGCGTCTGCACCAGTGACAGCCAGAGCAGGAGGCACGTTGTTTTCAGGTTCTGTCTGTCCCATTCTCACTTCTTCAAATTTGGCACAAACGTTTACCTGGACTCAAGGATGAACTGATTAGATTTTGGTGGTCAAAGGTCAAGGTCATGATGACTCACAGACACGGATTTGGCCTTGTGAATGTGATATCTCAGTAACGCCATGACAGAACATCTTTGAATTTTGTAAAAAAAAAAGTTCTCTTGGACTCAAGAATGAACTGTTAAGACTTCAGTGGTGAACGGTCAAATGGTCAAGGTCACAGTGACCTCACAAAACATGATTTTGGCCTTGTGCATGAAATATCTCAAACTCCTCAAGGAAATATCTTCCAATTTGGTACAAACGTTACCTTGAACTTAGAAATTTCACACAAATGGTTAACATTTTTATATAAGTCTGGATTAACAGGTGTGTCATCTGAAACTAGTCTTCGTGAGAGCGGTATACAACCATGAGGCAGCGATTGTAGTTTTAAGCTTGTAGCCTTTTTCTTGAGCAATTTTATCACCTTTGCTGCCCTGATCAGCAGTCTTGTTGCGGTATGTCTGCTGAGTAGGGACTGCAGTTGAAACCACCAGTGTTCAATCAGCGTAAGTCATGTGTTCAATACTTCACACCTGAAATTGACATGAAATCTCCCAAACTGTTACTGCAAAGTTTGATTTCCCTCCAGTGGAGTTCGCATTTTCAACATTTGTCTGACACAGAACTTCTCATGCATGAAATACTAGAATTTGTTGGGGCAGCCATCCAGGACTCATGATACATGTCTACACACACATGCACGGCTCTCAGATAGATGTGGCAACAAGGACTGTAAAATGTCTTTGACTTCAAACACCAAGAGAGATGAAAAGCAGGGAGAAAGGAGACGAGACAGGAGTGAGGCGGAAGAGAAAAGCGGAGTTGGTAGACGCTACTAAAAGCGACATCTGACAGAGATTGATTTCCCTGTGTGTGCAAGAGAGAAACACTGAGCAACAGAGGTCGAAGCTGTGTTTCCATCCAGCTGTGAAATAAATTGTCATCCACTGTAACATGTAAATAAATGTCCCTTTTGCTGGCTGCTGCAACACACCAGTGATTCAGCCTGGTGTATCTCCAGTTTGTTAAAGTTTGTCCACGTGTTAAACACTGGGTGCTGTCACTGGAACTGCTCTGGTGAAACGGAAATGATGCATTTAAAATTTTCTGGCTCATCTGGATTTCAGCAGAAGAAGAAGAGCTGAGGAGTTGGCATGAGCAGAGAGAGACGCCATGTCTGAAACTTCAACAACGAAAAGACTAAGAAAGAAGATGTTACAGACACTGTCTGCACTCTTTGATTGACAGACGACCTTTGGGAAGTGCAGTGCAGAAACACCACGGTAATGAGCGCCGCTGTGTTTCCTGGTCACTCTTTCAACCAGAGGAAAACAAAGAAATGCAAATAGTTTGGGACGGGAGCTTCAGCCTGTCATGTTTACTGGCCTAATGATCCCTGATGAAGGTGTTTGGACCAAAACGACAGTAAAGTTGATTGAATGTTGAATGTTTGTCATCTTTGTTCTCTGGACAGAAATGCACCTTGGTCCAAATAAAGAAATTCGACCACGAGCAGACTAAACATACCTCAGCCTCCACTGGACAGATGTTAAACAGCCAAATCTTGTCGCATTATTATCATTATTATTTTTGATGAATTAATTTCCACTGCTATTTATTACATGACCTTTTTCCAAAATGAATCCTCTTTCAAATCTGTGCTGCTGTAACAGCCTCCTCTTGGCTGCATCCCACTGCCTCCTCAGTCTCCCACCAGTAATTCTGTGCCCTTTTTTGCACAAATAAGGTGGTAACTGCCTTTCAGACAGCCTCTCCTCAAAGACAGTTAAGGTGTTGCACTGAGTTGGGGAGTAGTTGTGTGAAGAATGAACAAACAGAGCTGGAGAGAGAGAGAGAGAACTTCCAACCATGGCTACTCTCTGGCCAGTTGCTGCAGAAGTGAAGATGCACTTTGTTTGTTTGATGCATGCTGAAGCCTTATGGTGCTGAACATGCAATAGCAACATCCCAAGTTCATATGTACCTAGAGACCCGTTACATGTCATCCCACATGTCAAACTCTGTCCATTTATGTACAACTACACTGCAATAGCAAGTATGTGTTGTAGGAAACATAATCAGTGGCTATTAAATGTGTTTGCATATTCACATAATTTAAAAGGACACACCAAAATAGACATTTTTCTCATGCTGCCAGTGGAATCAGGTTTTCCACGGTTTTTTAGAAACTATCTATCTTCTGCAGCTGCACAGTTGAAACACAGTTTTTGTGACTTTAGAATTGAAATATTAGTGAAAAGCATGAGAGGTGGTCTCCTTTCTTACAGCCCAGCTTATGTTCGTGTCGTATCTGTACTCGAGGTTTCTTACCTGCCACTATTTCCTGGTTTAAATTTGTTTACACTGATTGTGCAACATATGAATAATGATAATAATAAACCTTATATATTATTTTTGATAATGTGCCATTGAATTTAGACCAGTGACTTTCCTCTGTCTGAAGATAGCAATGCACCAGCAATCCACTTTACCACACTTCATTTTCAGAGCAACACGCTTATGGGTGCTGAGGTCGGTGCAAGTATATTCCCTATTTAAACAACATGGGCGCTGGACGGGACAATCACAACTGCGTTGGTCTGAAACTAGCAAAGACACTTGTATTGCTGTTGGTGCAGCTTTGTGCTGGGTGTAAGATGCAGAGTTACAGTGAAATCCTGGTCACACTAACCAGCAGGGCGCCATCTGCAGCTCTCAGTGGTGGAGAGGAATCACACCACACTGGACGTTATTTCCTGTGTCTCTCGTCTCTTCTCCCTCCAGGCCGTCGCTGTTAATAGAAGTGTTGCGTTTTACTCATCTTGCCTGACGAGTTTCACTAAATTGTGCTGCGTGTTAGAAAACACCCTAATCTGCGCCGTCGGTCTGAGTTGCGTTCGGCTCAGCTGATTTGCTGTGACAGGTGACTGTCGCAGCCAAAGCCAAGCCTTCGTCTGTTATTCAACATTTAAAATAAATGGTTTTGGTGAATGAACCAAATTGCTGTTCAGCTGCTACTCGTGACTCACGGTTGTGCGTGTCTGGGTGCATGTTTATCTATGTGCGTGTGTTGTCTTGATGGCAGCCAGGGGATAAAGGGCCGCAGTCTGCCTGTGAGGATTTGAGTGAGTGATGGGCAGGAGAGGAGTCTGCCCACCGGGAACTATTTCAAATGCTGTTGATCTCATTATTGGCAAGAAACCCGAGTAAATGAACTCATGCAGGGAAAAATAAAAGGACCGCAAACATTAAATCTACAGTTATGTGATTGAAACAGCATCTGATCATCTGATTAAAGCTGCAAACCCTCAAACCTAAAAAGAAAAGACTGTGATCAACCCAAAATGAACTGTTTGTTGCAAACAGGATGTGAACTGTCTCCAGTTTTAAAATCACGTATTTGTGGCTTTGCAACATCTCTAGAGGTTTGTTCATTGATTGATCATGTGATCTCATCATCTCTGACCCTGTTGCATCTGACTCCTGGTTGTGCCGCTTGGCTCTATACAACATGAGAAAAATCAGGCCTCATGTGACTCAGTACTCCACCCAGCTCTTGGTCCAGTCCATGGTTATTTTTCACCTTGACTACTGCAACGCTCTTCTCGCGGATCCCCCTTCACGCACAGTGAAACCCTCAAAGAGGATCCAGAACGCAGCAGCCCGTCTGCCCTTTGATCGGCCTGAAACATCACACATCACTCCACTACTTATTGACCTACACTGGTTACCTTTGGCTGCCCCAATCAAATTCAAGTCACTAATGCTGCCTTCAGAGGGCCTTCACGATTGTGTTCACAACAGCTGCATAGCTACTACTGTAGCTCTATCTGTTTTCATAGAGTTTGCAGGATACTTGATTGTTGGATTTGTCTTCATTTTTATTTAATTTCTGATTTATTTTTGACGGAATATGTCTCTAAAACACCACTGTCTCCACATGCAGCTGCTGAAATGGTTTTTTTTCATGTCTATGACATGTTCAGATTCAGCCTTGACATAGAGACTGCAGTGGAAGGTGTCAGTTTTGTGTAATATTACTGGTATGATGTCAAATTGACCATCAACAGGTCTTTTCTCCATATATTTTTGCTGCAAGACGCTGAACTTCTAGATCCTGCGACGCAGCCATGATGCAAGGAAAGCATTGCCATCCCTGCAAACAAGATAATCTGAAACAAGCTCCCAACTGCTATCAGAGCAGGGGCATTTCTTGAAAACTCATCTCCTCAGAGAGCACCTCCCCTCCTAACACCTCTAACACCCTCACGTCTAACTAGCACTTACTATGCGCTCTGCATGCACTTCTTTACCTGATCTCACTGCACTTCACTTTATTAGTACATAAACCAAGCGCTCCTACTGCACTGAAGCTTTAGTGTTTTCAGTTTCTTTGGATAAAGGCTTCTAACAAACAATGCGACTACAGCAGAAGTTCAGACTTTACATTAATCTTTGTGAAAAAACATGTTGTTTCTGGTCTCTGTGTCAGTGACATCAGAGGACTGATGGAACCAGACTACACTGTTTAAATAAGTCCATAATTAATGCCTAAATCAGATGACAAGCTTATCTGTCCCACACACACACACACAGATGAATGCACACACTCGGCAATAAAACACATACACCAGATCACGCGTTGTTTGATCACGGCGGCTTCGGCAGCTTACAGTTATGCAAACTCACACATAGTAACACACTCACACAAACACACACTGTGACATTAATATTCAAAAACGTGGAGGATGTTTTGTTGTTGGTCCAGTGTTGTTAAGCAGAGTCTCAGTGTTTCCTCTGCAGGATTTATGTGGCTCACACACTATTAATTCATCTGCTCCTCCTGGCTTTGAACACACACATGCACGCACACACAAAGGAAGAGAGACAGGGAGCGTTGGCTGCTTGGTTTAAGCAGCTTATCTTGACCCTATATTCATCTGTCAGTCATAACCTTGACTTTTCTCTGTGCATCAGTTTGAAATACTTCTCTTCCTTTGAGAATCATACAAACAGATCACAGAAAAACAAATAAACAAACATCTACAATAAGTAGAAGTATTATTTCTGATATCTACTCTGCCAGTGTTGAGGTTAAAAACAAGATATAAAGTTTTGCTGCCAAGGAAAAGAAACCTCAATTCATGGCAGCCACTTTATGTTGTTATGTTGCTCTGATGGAGAACTGTAGTTGTGCAGTTGAAGGGATTTCTTTCATCCTGATTAGGGGCTCAAGTCTGATTAAGACACTCCTTGTTCCGCAGGCGTAGTTTTCTAGAGTTTGCAGATTTTGCCTGATATTCTTTTTGAAGCCGAGAGCAGAGGCTCACAGTTTACTGTACACATCATCTGAGCCTGAGCCGTAGTTTTACTGGCACACATACTAGAAATCCCAGGTTCCCACAGGTGTTTAGGCTGGAAAGGAGAGGTGACACTGGGAAGGATTCACTAAAACTTTTCTGGTCCATACAGGTCTGTACAGTGGCGCCAGCAGGATTATATTTCCTAGTACGCACAAGAGCCACCTGTCTGGTTCCTCATCAAGTGAGTTAGAGAGAGAGAGAGAGAGAGAGAGAGAGAGAGAGAGAGAGAGAGAGAGATTGATTCATGTATTTAGCGATAAAGTTATAACACAACAGAACCATAAAACTCTGATCAACCAACCAACAGGCCCAAAAAACAACAGCCAACTAAATAATAGGACACAATATACTATTATATACTGCATATATTGAATATCCCAGCTGAGCTGGCTGACATTTCCGTGGCTTTTTTCTCTCGTAACTTAAGATACAGATTTACGATGACTAAAATCTTTCTTCTGCTTTAAAAAAAACATTGCTGAAAATGAATTTGACACTTATGAAACGGATCATTACCATAATTAAAATCACATCTTTTTCTAGGTTTGAAAAATGCTTCAAACATTGGGGATAATGTAAGTACACAACTCAAAAAATATATTAGCATAGATCTGGTTGTTTTTAGTTTTAATGTAGAACATTAAAATGTTTTTCCCCAATGTCAAAATGATAATTAGTGAAGTCAGACCATTCTATAAGAGATGTGGAGGTAGGTCTGTCTATATAGTAATCAGTGTAGTTTTGTGTCTTTCTCATTATGTTCACACACTGGTTGAAATTCACAGCAAATGATTTCACTAGTTTGGTCAAATCATCATCAGCCAATAATTCAAAAAATATCTAGGGTGTAAAATCTTTCTGAAAGCGAATAGCCTCTAAGATAATGTCACAATATTCAACGGTTGATGTGATATGAAACGTTGCCCAGTGCTGCTTCAACATGTACAGTAAACTGTTTTCTTTTTCTTTACTCCTATCGCAGGTTGACAGCCGACATCCAACCTGTAACTTCATGCTGGAGGTGGAGAGAGACCAGGTGGAGTGTCTGCGGCGGCTGAGGCAGGAGGAGGAGGAGGCCGCCGGCAGCATTAAAGGTCACAATCACTCACAAACAATTACGGTCACAATCGACACTTCCCATAGCAACAAAGAAAGAAATTTTAAAGCTGTGTGTAGCTGAACTGGATCTTAAAGCAGGAAACATGGTAGAGCCTGCAGACTGAGAGATGCATGAAGGTTCATACATGACACAGTATGTTCATACCTCTGACACGTGACGACGTGAGCAGCTTTCATTATGAAATACAATGTTTTGTTTTCTGTCCAGCAGTTTTTTTTTTGTTTTGTTTTTTTACACAAACTGAAAAACCAACATATTCTGGTTCAGGTTATTTTCTCTTATTTGTTTAGAAAACACTGAAAACCTGTGTGATGTAGCTGGGACTGGATTCCAGCCACATCCCACCTGGACTAACACTGGATCTCAGACACGCCTGGTCTGACTGAACAGATTAAATCTCATGTTGAAATATCAGATTATTTCTCTGCCTGATTGACTTTAGACAAAACTAAGATTAAACATACACACAATGAATCATTTCACATTTATTTTCAATACGTTGAAGGTTAAACCCTGAACCAAACATGGCAGATTGAGGAACAGAACTCACTAACAATAATAAAGTATGGACCTTACCCTAATAAGTGTTTTGAGATAATGTATATCATGATTTGTTGAATTGAATTGAGGAACAGCTATCAGCAAATTACAATAAAACCAGATTTTCTTTACCTTTTTGTGGTCCCACACGGACACTCTGAGAGGGGCAGGTCATGAAGACCTCATAACGACTGATGACTGTCCAGGTGGCCGCACTTCTGCCCTCCATAAGAGTGTGGTCTGGGGCGATCCGATAGCCCAGTGGTTAGGGCACATACCACATGAGTGCAAATGCTCTTGGCAGGTGAGTCCCTGGTTCGACTCCCGACTGGCTCGACTCTTTCCTGCATGTCATTCCTCTTTTCTGTCAATCTCCACTGTCCTATCAAATAAAGGCACAAAAGCCTCAAAAATATCTTTAAAGGAATATGGTCTAATAGGATATGGATGTGGTTAAGGGCATAATGACGTGTCTGTATAGTGTCTTTATGCCTCGACACTAGCGACAGCCAGGGTAACTGGTTGTATCGCAAAAACTGCTTGTATTTCTATGGGTCATATGTGACGGGATGGAATGTGACTCCCCCTGTCCCTGAGCTTTGTCAGTTTGTTTTCCAAAGTATAACAGTCTGTGAATAGCTCCAAACTGTGTCTGGAAAAAGTATTAATAAATAAAGAAATAAAAGAAGAGAATGTTGACAATCATACCTGAGCCCTAAACAAACCTGGCAACCCAACTGTGACAACCAGACTTCAGGACGCTCTGCTGAGTCACTATACACAACTGTGAAACTATAAAAGTACAAATTTTTACATTTCTTTACAGATAAAACAGAAGAGTTACAATGTACTTTGCAAGCTTTAGAAGTACGTATAGTTGTTTTTTGTTTTTTTGTTTGTTTTTAACCTTGGACAGACCCAGGCTGGCTGTTTCCCTCTGTTTCCAATTTATGTGCTAAGCTTGACTAAACACATCCTGACTCACCCACCTCTGCAGACAAGACACGAGACTGATATCAATCTTCTCATCTCACACTCTGAGAGAAAGCAAAAAAAGCATATTTCTGAAAATGTTGAACTGTTCCTTTGAAGCTTTAAACTATTGTCCATCACTTCACGTCCCCACACACAAGTTATTACATTTTCTGCAAAAGACAAAAATAATGAGGCATGCACATGGGACAGAAGCAGAAGTCTCAGCATTCCCCACATGTAGTTACATGTAGGAGTCATTATTGTGCCTACATTTGTGCTTCAGAAGAGTAAAAATAGATAAATAATAGAGGTTTTAAACGGAGACTAACCTCTCTGGCTCGGATCTTGAAACAGTGTGAAGTGGTCAGAGTGAAACATCAGCTCATTCTTCACACGACTGCCACAGTCAGAAATGTAAGCAGTGGCGGCTTTGTTTATACGCCCCGACCTCAGTGCACAGATAATTAACACACTAGCGTGAACCTGGTGATGGACTGTAACGTTTCAAACACTCTCCATACAAACTGTCTCCAGTGGTGTGAGCATGCATGTGCACTGCCTGTTTAACAGTGTTTCAGCAGATGTAAACACTATCATTTAAATACTCTCAGTCCATTTATTTCAGCATTAAATAAGACTATTGTTTATGATTTAACCATAAATACTTTTAAAATACATCACCCATTTAGAGTCATTAATTTAAATTTTTTTTTTTTTTTTTACTGCTGCTGGAACTAAATGCCACCGTTATCACCAGCCCTGTATCAGGTGCCATTTGTACCAAAAATATGTCCACATGAACACTGTCTATGTCGACTGGACATGTGACAAAACATTTGTGTGTCAATTAAACTTTAGCTTCAACTTCAAAATGCACTTTTGTCGTCTTGTTGCACTCCCTGTCGTCTGACTGTGGTGTTGTGTTGTGCTGTGTTGCTCAAATGACACCGACAACATGTACAATACAGTCAAACCACACGTTTGGATGACGTACAAAAACATAGTCAAGCAACACATCTGGATGCCATGTACAGCAATACAGTCAGACAACACATCTGGGCGACATGAACAATGGCACAGTCAAACAACAGGGAGTACAACAAGATGACAAAAGTATAATTTGAAATTGAATTGACAGACAAATGTTTTGTTGGGTGAAAAATCAACACACACAACCTGATTGTGCTGTGTCACATCTGAAGGTTCAGTTCAAAGTTTAATCAACAAAACAAAACAAATCTTTTGTCACATGTTCAGTCGACACAGTGTGCATGTAAATTTTGGCACAAATGGAATCCCGTAGACCCGACCATATCTTTACAATTGAATGATATGTGACTTCTTACAGTTGTGTGAATAATAGCTGTGAACTCTTATGTTTAGCGTTATGTTTGTGGTACTAAAAGTCAGGATTTCTCAGCCTCTGTTGCTTTAGTTTTGACTACCTTCCCCATTAGCTTCAATGGGAAAATGGTCTCAAACTTTCGTTAGTCTCTTGCAAGTCTCCTTCTTTAAACTGCTAAAGTGCCAAAACAGTCCAGCGTCAGTGTTCTAGTCTGGTGATGGGGCTGATTATTGGACAGAGTAGCCTGCTGTCTGCCTCCTGCCTTCTACTAACCATCCTTTGCTTGACAGGTGCCCCATGGAGTTCCTCATAAACAAACACAAGTTATGTTTACATTCAGTTACTCACCAAAACGCACCAACATAACCAAACCTCAAAACACTAACAGAAATCATTTAATGGCAGTTTGAGTCTTTAATGATTCTTATGTAAAAGTGATTTAACAGACCACTGACAAAAAGATGTTTTCTCTACCTTTACTGTGGCAATAGTTTTGGTAACAATGGATGAAACTGGTTTGATATAAAATCAAAGCAGACGTTTATTAAGTTTGACTTTCAGATAATGAAGAGATCCATTTAAAGAATTATGCACAACAACAGTTTGATAATGGAGAAGTCATGTGTCTTGAATCAGGCTTTGTTTTGAACTGCAGCTTAATAACAGTCAGACCTGTGTTACTTACAGATCCTAACACTGACCCTAACCCTTGTAACCATGACAACAAAGATCGTCTAATGTGAAGAAGAACTTATTTTAATGCAAATCACCATCTTTTCTTTTTATCTTTTATATAAATGAATAAAATTAGATCGCTGTTTCTTCTTGACTGTAGGGAGGTCCAACAACAACACACAGGGTTTAAGTGCTTGGGTGCTGATGGGACAGCATGACAATACAGGATATCTCTATAGTCAAGGTGATCAGTGTAACACCTGCTGCCCCTGATTAATTCCTGGCATGAAGTAAACTCCACTGATGCATATTAATGACAGGCGTCCCAGAGAAGGGTCACTGTTTTCCAAAACAGATGTTCGGAAGTTTGGAGGGAAACTTGAAAATTAAATGTGCTGCTGCTTTTTCCTCAGAGGAAAGGCTCGTTTCTGATGTAACCCACTGCCTGCATAATTATCCCAGCAGTGAATTTGCTCCACAGCTATGATGTAGGTCTTAATATAAGATCCAATTAGTCTGAGTTTGAACTGAGAAAGTTGAGCTAACTTTCCCTTTCCCTCCTTAAAGTTTTATCTGCATATCAACCTCTGAAATGTAAGTTTACATGTTTAATGCACAGTTCCTGGTCTTAATTGTACCTCTGATGTGAAAGACCCATGAAAAACTAATTCATTCTACTATCCTTTTTATCTGCAACAAGCTAAAGCTTTCCTTAACAAGCTAGACTTCCCCCTCCACTGCTGTGAGCTCTGGACACTGTGAGTGCCCCCCTGCTGTGTTAATTGAAGCTCAATGAAACAAAGTAGAGCAAAATAATAACACAGCTCAGATCCTCTGCAGGGGTAAAATGTGCTGGCGTGAGTGTTGTTTCTCACAGAGTTTGTTCATTTGTTTCCTGGAGTGAGTCAGGCTCTCAGGACTTCATCTGATGCCGTGTTTAGACAAGACACGTGGCTCAGGTTTATTAACTCATGTCTGAATGTAACAAAAGCTACAACACATATTGGTTGGGTCAGTTTTGTTGCGTATAAACATCATTTCCAGAAGACGAGTACAGCATCAAGGTCATGATCCCTCACTGGCTTCCCACCACTGACTTACTGGGGATATGTCAAAACCTTGGGATGAGTTCAACAGACCAAGCACTTGATGTGCTGAAGAAAGCAGCTGAAGGTTAATGGATTCATGCCGCACAGTCCGTTTAAAAGAGTCAGTTTGTTTAACTAACTGCATGAAAACGGGCACCATGCTCAGTCAGCCTTCACTTTGTAGTGAATAAAGAATGAAAAAAGACCATAAAGCCAAGACAGGGGATTTCCCGCCAGATGTGTGCTGCTGTGTGTTTGGTGCATTGTCAGCAGCAGTCCTGCCTCTGTGTTTCTCTAAAGCTCACAGGGATGGATCACTTAGCGGGTAGACTGAGTTTTCCTCATGCACCGGTGAGTTCAGATTCCATCTTTACCCCGAAGACATCTGTTCTCTCATCTCGTCCTCTTTTGCACTCTCTATGTCACTGTAATCTCATCTCTTTCACTGCTTCCCTTTTCTTTACCTCCACACTGTCACTCCCCTCAAATTACCTTTTCTTCTTTCTTTTCCTGACTTCATCTTTCTGTCTCTGAGCACATCTTTAGTTCTTCTTCTCTGAGTTCTTCCCTCATGTTCTTTGCCACTTCTCTGGGCGTCACCTCCACTGGCGTCTCCTCTCCATGTAGTCTCTTAAAAAAACCTTTTCAGTGGTCAGAGGCCATTTACAGTGAGGTCAAGAAAGACAAGGTCAAAAATCAGAGAGCAGAATCCTAGAAAGAGACAAGATTACCAGGAAAAATGGGGCAGCTTTCTGGGGGCCCTAACGCCCCAGGGGCCCTTAAAGCCACAGGAATACTCTATATCATCCCTGTGTACATAACTTAATCAATCGCAAGTTTTTAAAGCGTCCCAATGCCGAAATGCACTTCATTTGTAATATCATCAACGTGGTTCTTATACCTAAGGAAAACTAGCCATGTTTCCAGTGCAATAAAAGTCGATAAAACAAAATTGTGAATTGGTCTGAGTTTCCATTGAATGATGTTATGCAAATGAACAAGTCAGTCAATCAAACTTGATTTGTATAGTACTTTTTATACAGGTTACTACAGTGATGCGGAAAAAGTGTTCCCATTTCACTTTTGTGAAATATTGTTTTGTCAAACTGTCTGAAAAATCACCTCAATTTTTTGCAACATGTTTTTTCAAAATTCACGTGTTTTATTCCTCGTTTGTAGATTCACAGTTTAAAATTGTGCACTAAGCAGGTTAATGGAAATGCAGCTACAAACACAATCATACACTGTGTTTGTGTGTATTACAAGCCTGTTGATTACAAACACACTGTACTGTGCAGGTTCTCAAGTTTTTGGCAGCTTAAACTGTTTTTCATGGTATTTGGCAGGTAGATTTTTCCAACATCCTGGAGAACCTGCCACAGCTGAGACCAGGTTTCTGTGGAGGCCAGACCATCTGTTGCAGGATCCCTTGTTCTTCTTGTCTGTGCAGATAGTTCCTCGTGTCTCTGGCTGTTGGTTTGGGCTCGTTGCCCTGTGGCAGAATTGATTCAGGAGGCAGGAGGCAACAGGATTGAGGTTTTGTGGATTGATCCCGCTGTGTCTGTGCTACCATCTGATGTTGGCTGTGATCCACAGTTTTGCTGTTTGGAGGAGGATGATGATCATCTTCTTTTCACATCGGGGCTTCAGAACAGATGAGGATCTTTAATGGTGCTCAGGTTTCTGCCTCCCACACCTCAGAGTCGCAGATTTGATCCCTGCGTCTGTGAGCAGTACAGTTTCCTGACGAAACAACAATGCTTCAGTTTTACAGGTCGCTTCTGAGAATGATGTTGTCAGCTGAACCCACCTGAAATATGAGATTATAGAATGAAATATTTCAAGGAGCCAAATGGAAAAAAAGGCCAGAAAAAAAAGAATATATCAAACTGGTTTGTTTGGCTTCTCATCTCCTCTGGCTGTGTTCTTTTTAACTTGACACTAATAGGTTTCTTTTTATAGCATTTTTTTTCTCTTCACAGTCTGATGCCCTGGTAGCTTGCTGGCTGCGTGTCTTTTGCAGGGATGCTGGCGAGGAGGGTTACACTTTACCAAGCACGCTGTCTCCATTCATCTATCGCTAAAAAGCTGTGTTGACTTTTCAGTTTGCCATCAGCACTTTCACACCCATTAAGGCTCATACTGAAGAGCTGGAGAAGCTGTTTTAGTAGGCAGTGTGTTTGCTTTGTTTCTGGAGGGTGGAGGGAGTTTTGTCTTCAGTCACTCTGCGTACTGTATGCATGTCTCCTGTGGTTTTAGGAAAGATTGTGTTCAGAAATGCCAAATCGTAAAAAGCTTCGTGAAGAGAATAATTGTTTTACAAAGGATATTGTTTCATTGTGGTCCTATTGTGCTGGATGTGTTTGCTGTAAATAAGCTGTTTATACAGAGATAACGCAGCTCAGAGGGGCATAACTGAATATAAATACATAATAATTTGCTCTGAGCAGACTTGAACAGCATCCAATATTTGAGCAGTAATATTTTGGAGTTTCTCAGTTTACCTCACAGTCAGTTCACACCCCTTCCTCTCAGAGTCATAATGCAGCCAACCCTGAACACAAACACACACACCGCCCAAACATTTCCAACATCCAGTTAATGAAGAAAAATCATGCAATATGGCCCAGTGAGCTCTGCTGACTTAATCCACTGCTCTAAATCCTGGGCCATTAATACTGACAAAGCTTGTAGTCAGAATCAGTTAAGATTTTTTTTTTTTTTTTTTAAATAGAAGACCGTTTTATATGTGAGCAGCTTATATGTGAGCACCTAAACCAAAACATACTGTATCTGAACAGTTTGAATGCCAGGAAACTATTTTAAAGAATAATTAATTTATATACTATATATATCCTCTTTGATAAAGCTTATAGTTAGACTGCTGGGGGATTCCCGTGATGCACTGGGCTCTCTCTCTCTCTCTCTCTCTCTCTCTCTCTCTCTCTCGACTACTTTATGCCATAAACTTTTTTTTTTTTCTCTCCCGTAGTTTGTGCTTCTCCTCTCTCTCCCTCTCTCTGTCCTCATTCTGCAGGTCTCTCTGCCTCTGGAGCAGCAGGATCCAGATCCACCACTACTCATCATTACTATTAACCACTGTTATCTGTCGTTATTATTGATAACACCATTACTTATACAGCTCTTCCTGGTCTCTCTCTCTCTCCCTTTTCTCCTCCCCCCACCCCCCCTTTCTCCTCCTAAACCCAACCGGTCGAGGCAGACGGCTGCCCACACTGAGCCCAGTTCTGTTGGAGGTTTCTTCCTGTTAAAAGGGAGTTTGTAGACTATTAGCATCCTGCTGGGGTCAGCCCTTTATCTGTTTACTTCTCTTCCTCTCTCTGTGCTCATATATACAGTATTTTAATACAGCCAAATTCCCAATAAAGCCGTTCTCAATTACATGTTTTTCTGTTTCTGTTGTCAGACCATGAAACAAGTATGAATCAGTGACTGAAACGCAGTCCAGTAACGCTTCATGTCAACCAGCAGTTGCTTCCAAGCTGCTGCTAAAATCCGGATTTTATAATCATCATCTGACAACACACAAGTTAAAGACAGAGACAATGCTGTGATTTTGGCTGTATTTACTCTAAAATGATCACTCAGAGACAGTCAGAAGCTCATTTTCAGCATAGAGAAGTGTGCTTGTGGAGGGAAAACCCTACCTCACGGTTGCAGTACAAAACTGGTGACTCTCCTGTACAGAAAGTAGCAAAGGTTTGTCCAAGAAGTTGCTAAATCTGTGCTAGGTGCTTTTTAGAAAACAAAGTCACTAAAGACGTCTGAGAAGTTGGATAACCTTGCAACAAAGGCGCTAAGTTGGAAACACTGTTTGTTGCTCTTCCAAAACGGTTCAGCAGGAATAAGCAATGGGGAGACTCCAACGCTCTCCCAACCAACCAGCGTTCATCACTCAGTCAGTCTGTGATACTCATATTTAGAGGGCCAGCCCCACCTCCACTCACCAAGTCAAATTCACACGAGTTTCATACCCTATATGACTAAAATGGGATTTGTTAGACCTTTAAATGACTGCATGTTCAAAGTGTCTCTGATCAGCCTTTAAAAGACTAATTACACTTTGCCATTCCACTCTTTTATCTGTGCGTCTGTAGCCAGTACCACCAGTCAAAACATGAAACATACATTTTCCTCTACAATGGGAGAAAATTATCTTATAAGAGGTTATTCCAAAAAAAAAATTAGAAAATGGAGTTTGTGTGTCACTGGAGGCGGCAGTGCAAACACTGTAATTTAGTTTCTCCCATTATGGAGACAGAATGACAGTGAGCAGAGAGAGAGATGCTCTGGAAATGAATATCAGCCTGTTCTGTATTTGTATTCATGAGCACTCAGTCAGTAAGAAAGTGAATTCCTCAGCAGTCGATGGCACTCACTGCTTTTCTGATGAGGGAGGACAAATTGTCTTCCCCCGAAACTCTGCTGCTGCTGAATGTCTGCATATCTGTATATAAACCAACATTTAATCCTATATGTGAACCAGAGTCTTAAAGGGATGGAAATGTTACATAATTCTGTTTGTTTTTTAGTAAATGTGATGACATGTTAAATAATTTGGGAAAAAACTTCATTACACAAGTGTCAGAAAGCAAAACATGAGAAACCACAATTTAAAATGAAAAAAATTTATGATGAAAGAAATAAATAAGAAATGAAACACCACCTCCAAGGTTGACTTATTTCTTTTATTTTATTTGGATTCAAAGCCACATCAGAACACACACAGAGGCAATCATAAAATCTATGTGGAAACCCACTCCCTCAATATTAAGAAATAATTTTGGATTTCTCATTAGTTTTTTGACTTTTCTTTTCAATTTCAGTTTAGTTTTCAGCAGTTTTTAAAGCGGGTTTCCAGTTTTGCCCGTATTGGCCCAAATAGACAACCCTACATACAGGGCGATGAAGGAAACACTTGTCCTGCTGGAGAGTCGTCATCAAAATCATGTTCTCTGACTAATTAATGCTCTTATTGCCACTTTTGCTTTTGACAGAGCCGGGTTGCAGAGGAAGATGGGACAACATAGCATGCTGGGAGCGAGCTGAGATCGGAGATACTGTCACCATCCCCTGTCCTCGAGTCCTCAAGACGTTATTCGGCAGGAACGGTAAGTTATTTAGTCTTGCAGTTAATGAATGATTATGTTTTTCCCGTAGTTATTGATTTCTCTGTAAATTAAGTTTTGCATTTATTCATTTCCTTGTGTATCTTTATCCAATGGTGAAGTACATTTACTCAGTTATTCAAGTGCAAATTTGATGTGCTTGTACTTTACTTGGGTATTTACATTTAATACTACATTTACTCAACTATGCAATTTTTAATTTTTTACTTTAAATGTTATATTATTTGTGTTTGTATTAACAAGGAGCCTGTATTGGAAAGTAGATTCAGACTCTGTTGCAGCTGCAGGCCTGTTTATTTAATGCAAATGAAGCAAAGATTAAAGTTTTAACAGGCTATTAATGCTGTCAGCACTCGTTAGGACGTCTTAGATTTACCAACATTTAATTGTGTGTAGGAGGTTTTCTTGTGGTCTTTGTGTGTGTGCTCTGTCTTGCTGTAACTCTTCATTAGGTAGATCCATTTAGACTTCTCTACTTGTGTTTTTTACATTAAAAAAATCATAAAATCATTATTTAGGACTCATAATGCCTCATTCTTGCTCAGGATTAGTCCTAACCCAGGCTTTGGATTGCTACAGATGCTGTCTGAAATTTAAAAGACTCTTCAGAGAACTGCTGCAGTGAGTTGATATTTAGGTTTAGGGTTAAAACTGATTAGTCCTCCTGTCCTTGTTTCGACCTCCCATATTCACCCTCCTTTATCTCTTTTCTGTGTAAATGTGTACAGTCAGTGGATTCCCCTCTGAACCCATGAGGTTTTTCCAGCCAGTGACCAGATGGCAGTTTAGATTTCCACTCTGAACTGTGCTCTGATTTACATTGATGACTAAACATTATGTAAGCACCCAGCGGCTTGTCCAGAGCCAAAGCGCACGCTGACGCTTCCCTGTCTGGTACGGATCCAAACCCCCTAAAGTTACTGCATTTTACTGAAATAGTACAGGACTCATTATGTAAGAACAAACATTTATCATCAGCAGGAAGCTGAACACAAGACACCCTGAAGTTATTGAATTGCTTTATTTTGTACTCTGTCAATAAAATGAAAATGCAGAGAGAACAAGAAATTAATGAGGTTTTTTTTTTCCCAAAGACAAATAACCAGTGTTTAGCAGAAATGAAGCCTTTTTTTTTTTGTTTTTTTTAAATAAAATCAGCCCATAGCACTTTAGAGTAGTACTCTCAGACTCTTTATCTTACTTTGCTTTTATTTTATTTAGCTTTGCTCTGCAATATTTTCTTTACACTAACAACAAATGCCATGAAATGTGATGGGGTCAGTAACCCTAACATAATTAACAGCCCTGCAGCTCAGCGCAGCCCTCTAGAAAGTCTTCATACCACCTTTATAGCCACATGGGGGAGGTGTAACTTTGGGCGTCCAGGTTGTTGGAAGTAAAAGTTTGTTTTCTGCATAGATATCCATCCATCAATTCATCTATCCATCCAGTTTCTTCCACCTATCTGAGGTTGGGTCACGGTAGCAACTGGTCCCAGCAAAATATTCCAGCTCTTCCTTGGGGAGCCCAAGGAGTTTCCAGGCCAGATGAAATACATAATCTCTCCAGCATATTCTGAGTCTACCCCAAGGCCTCTGTTACGTCCCTATTTGGCCAGTTGGACATGCCTGGAAGACCTTCAAAGGAAGGCGCCCAGGTGGCATCCTAACCAGATGCCCAAACCACCTCAACTGGCTCTTTTTGATGCAATGGAGCAGTGACTGTACTCAAGCTCCCTCTGGATGTGAGAGCTCTGTACCCGCTATAAGGCTGAGTCCAGTCACCCTGCAGAGGAAACTCATTTTGGCCGCTTGTATCTGCGATCTCTTTCCTTCGGTCACTACCTAAAACTCATGCTCATAGGTGAGGCTTGGAACAAAGACTGACCGACTGACAGATTTATCTTCTGGCTCCACTCCCTCTTTACCACAACGGTCCAGTACATCGCCTGCTTTACTGCTGATCCACTCGTCAATCTCCCGCTATCCTACCCTCCCTCGTGACCAAGACCCCAAGATACCTACACTGCTTCACTTGGGGCAGAAACTCAATCCCAACCCAAAGAGAGCAACCCACCATTTTCTTGCGGGTAACCTCAGACTTGGCAGTGCTGACCCTCATCCCAGCCGCTTCACACTTGGCTACAAACCACTCTAGTGCATACTACATAAACAATCTTAGATAAATGACAGTTGAAGCCCTTCAAGGCTTGTAAAACATTCCCAGTTGAATGTCAGTACTAAAGATTAGTGAGGGATTACTTTTTTGATACTAAAATGTCTACATTCAAGAATGAAGTCTGGTTAGATGCACTTCTGCTTTTTAAAGGACTTTTTCCACAGTCATCACGTCGGTAAACACAACCAGTATTACAGTAACATCACTGCTTAAAACACTGTTACCCATCAAAATATCTTCTTTGTTTACGCTGCTGTGACATTGTAAAGAGGATTTGTAGAGCGTGTAGTGAGGCAGAAGTGTGGTTACTTCCAGTCAGTGAGCAAGAGATGCATCATGCTTTTTACAGTGCATTCTGGGAATTTCCAAGGGAGATGAACTTCCAGTGCACTGCATTGAGTTTGGGAAAAACCAGAAGATGTCACTCAGGAGGAATGAATTTAAAACACACTGAGTGATACTGAGCGTCATTTAACCCTGCAGTGCTTCCAGTGATAGTCCTTTCTGTTCAGACAATGGGCCCTACATGTACGAGTGATTTAATAGGATTTATGGCGTTCAACAATTCTCTTAGGTACAAATGAAATGTACCAGTGGTCCAGACCTGTTGTACTGGTCACGTGCATGTTGTCTTCGTTCCTCCACTGTGGAAAAACACACAGTTTCAGTTATATTATTAATCAATTATAAATCTTGAGTTTAACCAACATTACCTTCTAAAATACATAGCTAAAACAGACTTCATCCGAATTAAAATTCGGATTCTGATTTTCTTGGCATATTGTTCAGCGCCGCAACTTAAATGCATTTCAGTAATTGTTGGGAAGTTGATAAAATAATAAGACTCATACCTAACATGAGCAGCTGGAGCGTGGTCAGGATGTGCTCTGCTCTGCCCCCGAGCCAAAAAAGCTTGATAATGTTCAATTCAATTAGAATAAATTTAAAATTCTTTATCCGTCCCTCCAGGCAAAGGCAAGTTTGTAGACAAAAGTATATAAGTACGTAGTACAAAGTAAGCTATCAATTTCTTGTACTATGGCTGGTGATGCTTCTGCAGTAAAAACCAAACATGCTTCTATTCCTGATGCCATTAGCTCAGAGTAGTCATAGAGGAGATGTATGGGGTGATTGATAATCTTATACCCTATGCCTTTTCGAGGAAGTGAGGAAATGAGAGCTAGCTTAGCTACCAACATCTCAGCTACTGTGGCCCTGACTTCTTCTTCTGTCAGTATGGAGCATCCGACATGTGCCACCCGCCATCCGCCAATGAAAGAGAAGGATGACTAAACAGAGACAACAAGCACTTGACTGTCACCTTTGCTACCCACGTTAGCTTGCAGCCATGCCAACCTTCAAAGCAAAGCTGCAACCATGGTAATGTGTTCTTGTTCTGTGTGCAGTAGTGGCAGAATAAAAGGCCTTTGACGTCACCTGTTTAGAAAGAGGGAGTCTCAGTTGGTGTGGGGGTGAAGTCTGGAGATAATTTGCTGCGTATCTCTTCTTCTCTCACAGGTAACATTAGCAGGAACTGCACGTCAGAGGGCTGGTCGGATGTTTTCCCAAACATCAGCAGCGTGTGTGAGTCAGACGCAAGCCAGGATAAGGTACAGTAAACGTCTGCTCTCTTTTAGTCTGTTGTTGCTGTAAATGTCAGAGCAGCGTTTCACCTGAACACTAACGAATGAGTGTGCAGCAGGGGAAAAAAACTGTAGCACAACATGGCCCATCAGTAACCTGTAATTGACGAAGCCCGCAGGACGGGATGTTAATTAACACCAGTTAATGGTGAAGGGCTGCATCTTTAAAAGGTCAATATGCCCAACAGTCGTGTGATACATGTTTAAATGTTAGCAATTTGTTTGGGTGTTTGTGTGTGTGCCGTTGTGGTTTTTATGTCATTTAATGGAAAAAAAAAAACAAATTAGCCTTTGGTTTTTCATGACTAATTTGGTGTTTTAATTTTCTGTTTCCTGGAAAGCTTGTATAATAGCAGACATGCAGCCTGGCAGGATATTTGAATCTTAAATGAAACATTTAATGAGCTTTTTTACAAAGTCTGTTGAATTCCTATTTTATCACATCTGGATATTCATTTATTCACCCAGGCATCTACATGACTGGAAATTAAAACTACAGGGATAAACTGTTCGTCACATTATTAGTGTGGTTGTTAATTATTAAATAATACAATTTATAAAGGAGAGTTGATTGTATATTGTGATTGGCCAGTGAGCCCAGTCCCAGCACAGGCTTGCAGCACTATGTCATGCAAACCCTGACTGACGGGCACACAGGGAGGGCCGATAAAGACACAGACAGACAACCGATGTGATGGGATTTCTCCAAACACACAGGTCTGTTGTCAGTGTGTTTGTGAGTGAGAGAGGAGGAGCTGAGTAAATCAATGTGCTGTGTAAAGCTCTGCAATGAAACAAGATTTTACCAAAACACTGTATTCTCCTCCTCAATTTTTCTTGTTAATCTATTCTTCTTGGCAAACCAGTTCAGAGCTGCATCACTGTCGCCCACTTCACTTCATGTTTCTTTTTGTGAGGCAGCTGGATTTGCAAGATCACTCCCTGCCCTGAATATATAGCAGAGACGCTAAGGGATGGGTATCACAGTGGAAACAGTAATACCAATGCCCTACTGGTCGACCATTTACATTGTCATCTGATATGCGTTATTTTGACTTTAGCCACTTAAAAGACCAATCTGATGTCTAATCCAACACTTACAACTGTCTCTTTCACAGTGTTTCAGAGTTGATTTTATTTTCTTTGTGCATATGAGATGAAGATTGATATGATAAATTTATAAAAGTGATATTAGAGGACAGAACATTAGACATTTCTCTCCTTCTCTTTCTGAATGTTTGATCTTGTGAAGCTGCAGCCATCGCATCAGTGGCTAAATCTGACAGCATTCAAATGAGTAATGTTTAAAATAACACAGAAAGGTTACGAGGTCAATACGGTCAGGACTTGTACTTTTAACTGCCGTCAGATTAACATGAAGGGGTGCACCTCTGAAAGTCACTTAATTTGCGTTGAGTTGTTGCTCAGGTGGTAGAGCAGGTTGTCCACTGATCGCAGCGTTGGGGACCTGATCCCCAGCTGTCCAGGCTAGACTCTGAATGAAAGCGTCTGCCAAATGAGGACATGTAAATGTTTATATTGAATAAACAGCTGTTAATTTGCTTTCCTACAGTATCCACTCACAGCAATAAAAGCATGATGAACATTTAATGGTTAATTTGAGGCTCTAAACTCTCAAATCAACTCGTGTAATTTCTCCCCACTTAAACACATCAGGGAAGAAGAGGGAGGGAAGGTTTTTGGCAAGGGGGATGTTTGGCCTTGTTTGGCCTTGACAGTGATAATTGCTGCTTCCCTCCTCTGTCACTGCTGTGGTTCAGTTTGGGTCACAACTGGTCTGATTCTGAATCTCTCATTGTGCTTGTTAAATTGTCTGTGTGCCTGTTGCTCTTCTCCATTTCTGTCCCTCTGTCTTCCCATTTCTCTTCCATTTCTGCTTCTTTACCTGTCCTTCTCTTGCTGCCTTCCTCGTTATCGTCGACCAATTATCCATTCCGATATTCAGCGTTTTTATGATTGTATTGCCAATAAAATCAATTTATTTAAAAAATGCTCTGGCAGCTGCCTCTCCCTATCTGAAGTTACTTCTCTGCTATCTTGAGCAATGTCCCGCCCACAGAGCCATCTAATTGGTTACACATCATGAACAGTCTGCCAGCACTGATGGCTATGAACTTCATCCAAACAACCATTTTAGCTCCGTATCAGAAACGATATTCGTCCACACTAACACACCTGAAAACACTTACATACATGACCATGCACATGTGCTACATACATCGTTACAACAGCATCTGCTGGCAAAGACAACAAGGTCAGTAATACTTGTATTTGGTTATCCATGTTGCTTTCACCATCCGTAGTTGAGGCTGATAGGCTCTAATCGAGGTCTGTGGGTGGTCATTGTTTCCAAAGGGCTCTGTTTTTGCCCATCCAGACTATAATGCAAGAGTTTTCAAACTAAAAAGGGTCCAGCAGCGTTTCCAAAAGTCTGTGTTTGAGACACTCAAACTCTGAAGTAGTGTGGATCACAGGCAAAAAGATAGCAGAAGAGATGCATTTTAAAACGAAAACATAGTGTGGATATTCTCAAAGGCTGGAGCAGCTCTGGTAGCAAGTGGAGCTCTGTGTCCAAGGTAAGACAGCAGACATCACAATGAGAGAAGCCGTCGCTAAGCTTAAGTAAGTCTCAGCTCTGAATGGCATGTAAACAACTAAAAGGTTAACAAGAAAGTTGCTAAAAGGGGGAGAGAGCTGTGAGTGCTTGAGAAGAACTGGTGTAAGTTTAAATGTACAGCAGGTAGTAAGCCACTGTAGAGAGAGAGCAGCAAAAAGTCCTACCAGCAACACAGAAACTGGAAATGAGACATTACACATTGGCACATGAACACCCTCTCACTCCTGTTCCTGATTATAAATTTTGCTCCAGAAGTAGTAAAATGTACTCGGATACAAGTACCGGTCAATTTAGATGTACTCTGAGTACATTTTACTGCATTACATTTGTAAATATGATTAATTATCTATATGATTATAATTTTTTATAATTGTATAAAAATGTTACATGGTGATAATAATAATAATAATAATAATAATAATAATAATAATAATAATATGTGCTAAAATGATTAAATTAAAGAGCATCTTGGGCTGCCATCGGTATTTTACTGCATATATCATTTCAGGTGAGAACAACACTAAAAGCAACCACTTAATTTCAGTCAGGCACTTTGCAGCCCGCTCATGCAAGTGATAAGTTGGCAATTTTTTAGGAACATCTAGCTGTAATTGATGCAGTCAAATATAATAGAGGTATTTCTGATATAAATGGGGTGAACAAGATAATAGAAACACCTAAACACCACAGCAATAGATTTGTGTTGGCATATTGGTTCAGTTATTGATCGTCTTGATTACTAATAATCGGTATCGGAATTGCCCGACAAAACCACATTAGTCGACCCCTATTCCTCATCTTCATTTGGTTTGTCTGTCACCTGTTCTCCAGTCTGAGCAGGTCCCCCTGTGAGTGCAATTCACCCAGAGTGTCCTGGAAAGTGTTATACATCTGTCAGATCAAAGTGGTCCACCTTCAGTGTTGTATTTTGCAGAACAAAGGAAGAAAAGGATGCATTTATTTCTAAAGGATGAAAGGTGAAAGGATTCAGACGCCCAACAATCATGAATCGACATGAATCAACTAGAGCGTTTATAAATCAAAGAAATGACAAACCGTCTGGGGCAAAGCTACAGTTCATAGCTTTTCCCTGACTGACAAACACGCTGGTGGTGGTTCAGGACTGTAACGTCCAGTGGACAGACGCCGCGCTTTTCTTCTGCAGAGTGAATGAGTCGACCTGGAATCAAAGGAGCTTCATCCTGTAAAGGAATGTCGATGTCCCTTTTCGATGTCCGCTGCTCACTGACAGTTAAAAAGAGGCAAAATTTCTACTTTCTTACTTTCATCTGGAGGCAGCAGATAATGTTTTTGAACTGTTCGTAATAACTTTTTGAAGGTGGGACTGAAAATTTGTTTATTGACCCAAACGCACCACTGGCAAGAAACTAAATAACAGGAGAAATGTGTTAAGTTATGTTATGTCCTTTACTCCAACATAATAGTCCACTTAAATACAACTGAATGTCCATGTTCATGTTCATTGCTCAGTTTTCACTGAAGTATCTGACCAGTCACAGGGTGTTTTTTGTTTGTTTGAGCACAGTCTGCTTCCCAAACTGAGCAGCAGCTGCACACAAGAGTGCTTTAACTGCACAAATAACCAGCAAGTGAATATATCTTAATTTCATATGCAGGCAGGCGTCAGTTTTTAGTTTTGTTCTCTGGCTTCATGTTGGAGCAGCTTTGTCTAATCAGGGCTGTAGCCTGGGTTTTAGCCCACCACAGCCCCACCACTCTGACAAAATGTTTCTCTAGAAATCCAAAACAACTTTTTTATGTCACATTTAAAGCCCCCTTCTAAGAAATGTCTTTTGCATGTTGTTACATTGACACATGCTGTTCGTCATTACCTTGAGAATGGACTCCACAGTGAAGTCACATTTTTGAAAAGAAATGTTTTCGCATTCATTGATTCTGGATTTTTTTTTAAGAGGGAGAATGAGTTGATGTAATTTTACAATTGCTTAACTGCGTAAATTACCTTTTATCTGGAAAAACTGTATCAGACACAGAGACTGTCTGGCAGTTTGTGCAGCAGGTTATTATGACCCATGGATACATTTCGTTGTTGGGTCCAGTGGCCGTAGAAGTGTGGTGACAAAGTTTATAGAGCGACAAAGTCCACATCAGGAGCAGGTTGGTGTGGATGGACGGGTCAACAAAACACAGGAATATGACACAGGAGAGTGGTGTTTGATTCCCAGGTCAAAGTTTATGTTGTTTCTATTATCCATGACCGTTGGACAAAGTTAACCACGTTGTTATTACTGTAACCATGACAACAAAGATTGTCTAATGTTGAGGAAGTACTTATTTTAACCCAAATCACCATCTTTTCCTAAACCTAACCAAGCCATGACCATTATTACAGTAACCACGGTGACAAAGGTAGGCGCACACTCTCACTACAGTCTGCATGTATATTATTGTAAACATAACAACCACGGTTCAGTACACCAGCCGCCATGTGGGTGTTATTTCAGCTTGTTAAAGACACAAATGATTATTCCAGTTATCTTCTGTTTAAAATATTACCTCTGAAGAATCATTAGAATTAAACCTTAAACAAACCCAACGTGTAATTGTATAAAGTAAATTTCCAATTCAAAGCACTTGGTTTAAGAATTTATTTGACAATTGAAATTAATTTAAGAATTAATTTGACATTTATTATTTCTCCCCTACCCTAACAGTTCAGGGAAGGCAAGAAAGGAGAGTTTCTGGCGAGGAGGATGTTTGGCCTTGTTTGGCCTCGTCCGTGATAATTGCTGCTTCCCTCCTCTGTCACTGCTGTGGTTCAGCTTGGGTCACGACTGATGTGATTCTGAATCTCTCATTGTGTTTGTTAAACTGACTGTCTACCATCCATGTTTGTCGCTCTGTCTTCCTGTTTCTCATTCTTCTATCTCTGCTTCTTTACCTGTGCTTCTCTTGCTGCCTTCCTCATCTTCATTTGGCTTGTCTGTCCCCTGTTCTCCAGTCTGAGCAGGTCTCCCTCTGAGTAAAATTCACCCAAATGTACTGGAAATTGTTATACATCTGTCAAATCAACATGGTCCACCTTCAGTGTTGTATTTTGCAAAGCAAAGGAAAGAAAAGGATGCATTTATTTCTAGCAGACTGTTTGTGTGTCACAAGAATACGTCAGTAGCTGTGTGAAAGGATTCAGACACCCAACAATCATAAAAACATGAATCAACTAGAGCGTTTATAAATCAAAGAAATGACAAACCGTCTGGGGCAAAGCTACAGTTCATAGCTTTTCCCTGACTGACAAACACGCTGGTGGTGGTTCAGGACTGTAATGTCCAGTGGACAGACGTCACGCTTTTCTTCTGCAGAGTGAATGAATCGATCAAAGGAGCTTCATCCTGTAAAGGAATGTCGATGTCCCTTTTCGATGTCCACCGTTCACTGACAGTTAAAAAGAGGCAAAATACAGACTTTCATCTGGAGGCAGCAGATAGTGTTTTTGAACTGTTCGTAATAACTTTTTGAAGGTGGGGCTGAAAATTGACGTAGTTTATTGGCCCAAATGCACCACTGGAAAGAAACTAAATGACAGGATAAATGTGTTGAATTGACACTTATTAGTGACTTAAATACAACTAAATGTGCATCTTCCTACATGTTTACATTGCTCAGTTGTCACTGAAGTTTCTGACAAAGTTTCTGTTTGTTTCAACACCCTCTGCTTCCGTAATTCAATTCAATTCACTTTTCAGTTCAGTACAATTTTATTCATATAGCGCCAAATCATAACATGCATTATCTCAAGGAACTTTACATGTAAAGTCATTTCTTTACAATACTATAGAGCAAAACCTATAGCTATAAAAGCTTCAGATGTTTGTCTTGTGAATAATTCTAGATGCTTTTTTCAGATATGAAATATGCCGATAGTAAAATAAATCCAGTCCATACTTGGGCTGCATGCCTGCTTTCTTCTGGCCACCAGTTCCATGGCCCAAATCTGGCCAATATACAGCATGATTGTCAGATGCCACTTCCACATCTGGCCCAATTCTGGTGAACACACAGAAAATCTTGTGGCTGTCAGACAACACCAGAGGTTAACACACACACACACACACACAGAGTGAGAATGCATTTATTGGCAGATTTCAATCTCTCTGGTTTCTGCTCCTAACAGGAAATTATGTGTTCTTCAGCTCCTCCTGCCAGAAACAAAAGTTTTCTCAACAACAAACACTCTCTCTTGATCCTCCAACACTCGCCGTATAATGAGCCTGCTCAGATCTGATGCAAACCTTCATTCATAACAGAGAGGCCTTGTTGCATCACATCTGTGCTGAAACACAAGAGACACAGATTTCATGTCCTGATTAAGATTAAAAGTAAAGTTACAAAAAGAGAGCAAGAATCAGCTGGTCCTGCGTTTTTTTTTTTTTTTTGGTTTTTTTTTGCCATCTGAATTCTGCTTCATTTCACACATATGCACCAAAACTGAACATATGTTTAAATCAGTTCAGTCAAACCTCAATGTAAACGTCAATCTCGGTTTTTGCAGAGGAGCTTAGCAGTATTTTCAGAATCAAAATTTTTAAAAAAATGTTTTTTTTTCCTTTGCTGAGTTTATCCTCTGTGATAAATGTGTCACTTCCCCTTTCTGAAATTGAATTTGCTGGATAAATTATTGCTTTTGGCAAGAAAATGTATTTCGTTCATAAGGATCAAGGCGACCCCTCCTGCTGTTGCTTTGAGGTACAAAGAGACCTTTAATGTGGGACCACATGGGAGGATCAGCTCTGTGCATAAAGGTAATGATCAGTCATGTCTGACCATCAGGAGGCCACTGATACATCTCCCAGCACAGAGCCTAATTTCATTCTCACAGCAGCTGTAAACAAACTGCATCGATGACACTGCTGTGCAGATCCAGACGTGTGTTTGTCTACGCGACATAAGCAGGGACACAAGTGCTGGTTGTCTGGGTTGTTGTGTGAATATCTGTGTGTTTTGTAAAGTCTCATTTATCTGAAGAGGATCTTTGGGCTCTATCATACAACCAGCACAAAGCACAACACAAGTGTCTTATCATTTTCATTGTTTAAATAACATCTGTGTGCGCCCATCTGATCTGAATTGAATCTGGCCGTGAACTGAGTTGTGTTCGGGTGCATTGCTATCAAGAATGATGCATGATTGACCAACAATAACCAATGGCACAGTATACCTACAGGCAACAGGTGGGCGCACAGCGTTACGCACAAGCGGAGTATGCCACAGTGTTTCCCATTCATCACCTAGACTACATTTGTCAAACCACAGTTTCATAATGACCTGAGAATGTATTTACACTTCTCACATAATAACATAAAGGATGTCTAACGTTGTGATTTGTGCCGTTACTTCTTTGCAGAGCTGTGTGCAGCGCTTTGACTCTCTCAGCTCTCACTTTCTCCTCAAGGTGCACAGAGCTGCTGTGTGCCAGTGTCAGGACTGGGCTCACTGGTCAGTCGCAGTATGTAATCAACTCACCACAAATAGAGTCTAATTCTGTGTGAAACAATGGAATCCACCACGATGCAAGCAGGCCTGGCTTTTACAGGGAACGGGAGATGGCGCTCTGATCAGTTTATTGGAGGTTACACCCAAAACACTCCCGTGAATAATTAAGAGACTTAGTACCTAAGTACCTGTGGCTTATGTGAAATTCAGCATCAGTTTTTATAGTGTTTCTAGTGAAAAAAGGACAAATTGTATGAAAGACTTTTGCTCCCCCCATTTTAGTCTTACTCCCTTCCTTATTTTTATGCCTCTGCGCTGGCGACAGAGGCAAATTGTTTTGAGGTTGACCATCTGTCCGTCCGTACGTCCGTGCGTACATACATCCCATTCTCATGGATATGGTATCGCATGATAATGCCTTGATGGAACGTCTTCAAATTTACCACAAACTGATTAGATTTTGGTGGTCAAAGGTCAAAGGTCAAGGTCATGGTGACCTCACAAAACACGGTTTTGGCCTTGTGAATGTGATACCTCCGTAACGCCTTGAGGGAATTTTTTTCAAATTTGTTTGGAACATTCACTTGGTCTCAAAGACAAACTGGTTAGATTTTGGTCATCAAAGGTCAAAGGTCAAGGTCAGTGTGACATCACAAAACGTTTTTTAGCAATTACTCAAGGCTTCACACAGCAATTATGACAAAATATCACTCAAATGGTTCATAGTTTATATAACTAATAATAACTGATAAATGGGGATGTAACCTGAAATTAGTCTGAGTGGAGGAGGCAGACAACCATGAGACTGTGATGATAGTTTTTTATTTTATTTTGTATTTGTTTGTTTTTTTGTGGATCTTTTAGTGCATCATGTTCTTGGAATATAAAATTTTCTACACCTACCGTATTATTTTGGCACAAATGTTTCCCTTTTGCCTTATTTTTTTATTTATCAAAGTTGGAGAAGCATCTCTCTGTGTTTTATTTCCTGAATCTGCTTTTATTTCTCGGACTAAAAGGACTTTGACTTAGTGAATTACCGTTGACACATTACTAGGCATTGCACAACACAGTCTGGGAGCAGGACAGAGGGTCACAGAGAGTGCAGACCAGATCAGCTTCAGGTCTGGAGCTCCTTTATTATTTCATCTCGTAATCTGACGTCACAGTTCAGTTTTTGGCCGTGCTGGCAGTGAGGCTCTCGGGATGGCAGTGTCAGTCTGTGTGTAATGAGTACTGACACACAAAGTTCTTCACGACAAAAAGCCTGATGATGAGCAAGATGATATTTTTATGACAGGATCCAGCAGATTTCAGAAAAACTCAAGTTGATTAATCTTGAATTACAGAGTACGTAATGTAACGTAACATAGTTTGTGTTTTGGCAGAAAAAATATTTTAAAACAAAACTAAAGATGTTAATAGTCCAGATTTGTGAGATGTCAGTGAGTGGGTGAGTAAATGTTTAGATGTGATGTGTCTTTGTCCTCACGTGGAAGATATCTCAATTATGAAATCAAACATCTGCTGTCCTGTGTGTTTAAGCTCTTGGCTCTTTGCTGTTGTGTAACTGCAGCGTCTTCTTGTTCACTTGTTTTGACTCACAAATGGCACCACTAAATTTCTCATTGTGCTGTCCTGCCTCTCTCGCTCTCTCTCTCTTATATTCCTTTGCTCTCTCGCCCATGT
Organism: Trachinotus anak; assembly: GCF_046630095.1. Classification (NCBI taxonomy): domain Eukaryota; kingdom Metazoa; phylum Chordata; class Actinopteri; order Carangiformes; family Carangidae; genus Trachinotus; species Trachinotus anak. The sequence continues at coordinate 19,228,542 of NW_027273863.1, read as the reverse complement.
TATTACCTCCTCCTCCTGCACCAATCATAATAATGACAATGCCATTTTAATCATAATATTGATAAATAAATGCAAAAATCCAATAAGATCTTTTATTTATTTTAACATATAATACTTTCTCCCATACTGGTTGATCTTTTGACATCTATCTAGAGGAAAACATCATCAGAGACTGAGAGCAGAGCAGAAACACATACAAACAACAACAACGAGGGCGCAGAGGAAGACATCTTTCTTCTTCTTCTACTGTTTAACAGCAGATTACCTTTGTTTTTCTTGAGCTGTTGTCTTATGGGTCAAAAAAAAAATATTACACTTCATCATCTTGGGGTCATGAATTAGGGTTTCCACCTGTCCCAATTTTCTCTGGATTGTTCGCTTTACTGAGTAACTGTTTCAGAAAATTAATACTCTTTCCTGGGACACAAATTGTCCAGGTTTTTGTGAGTTTAGAATTTCATGGTTTAAAAAAGAAACAAACTCATTTGTTTCATTCTACTGTTATTCTGTTTTCTGAAAACCTATAAAAAAAAGGTACGACAGTTTGGTTAATGGCCATGCCTTACTTTTATTTGATTGGTAGCAGAAATAAAAAAGTCTGGGAAGGAATGGAATCAATATCACCCCAGAGCCAAAACACATCTGTTGCTAAGACCTTAACTGACCTGAGCCAGGTAGGTAGAATAACCTGTAACTGAGCTGTTTCAGTGACTTGACAAGAGTCAAAGATGTCTTCCTCTGGATCAAAGCTGGACTGACACACGTGACACAAGTGCCTGATAGACTGACGCTGCTATAATAAAGATGATTCGAAAAGAATAATATCCCACCTGCTCTTCTCTCTGTGTCGCTACAGCTGGTCTTCTACGTGGTCGTGCAGACGCTGTACACTCTGGGTCACAGTCTGTCTTTAATCGCCCTCACCACAGGGAGCGCCATCCTCTGCCTGTTCCGGTAAGACCAAATATTACACCAGATAAAACTTCAGTGGGGAAGCTGGAATTAAACAATTAAACAAAGAATAACAAATATCAATAAGAGGAAAAGACTGGCTGGGGTAAATTTCAAGCTCAGTTTGTTTCTGGTGTTTGACTGACGTGTCAGCTGAGTCTGAGGAAAGGCTGTCGCTTTAATTAGATTTTAAACGAACAAACACTGCAATTATACAAATCTTTTTTTTATTCCGTTATTCCTTCCTTCATTTTGTTAATTTGAATTATGTTGATTTGTTTGCTGTTGGGATTAGCTTTAAAAAGCCACGGGAGGTTTGACCACAGCAGTGGAACCTTTGAACTTAACGTGGTAAATATGCAGAAACCACATATCTGTGAAAAGATATTTTATTCAAGAGACATGAAAAAACTTTGCTAAGGGCTCATTTAATTCAGCACATTTGAGTTGGAGTAAAGAAAAAAAAGCACACACTTTTAAGTTTTTTCTTTCTCAGTGTACATGTGTTTGATGATGGTAAATCCTCTTATATTTAAATGCAAGCTCCTCTACAACACTCGTATCAAACTTCTACATACTGTATTCATCTTTCCTACTTTTTACAGCTCTTATCACTGGGTGAAAGCTCATTATATCTTCACTTTAACAAGCAAATGCAGCACAGTATTTATAACACACTCCAGCCAATGGTGGAGAACCCCCCATTGTACAGAACCCCCCCTGTAGATTTGAAAAGGACTGTAAAGAAAGTTTTTAGCTTCACTAGAAGCTGAACATAGACGATGTATTTGAAAAAAGGTCTAATGTGAATGTAGTTATTCGTTTTACAGGTTCAGTTGTAGTGGTTGTATTGTCCTTGGCTTTGATGGATAATTGTAATAGTAAATACTACATTTATTATAAACCACATATTAGGTACATACACAGCAGGCGTACAGGCTTTCCACATCCTCACAAAAACATAACCTGACCAGTAAATTCATGGTAGCAAGAAAACTGTTAAGTTTAAAGATTGTTAACCCCTTAATCCTAGGCTGTGTACTGTGTGAAAAAATACTCACAACAGAGACAGCTTCATAACTAAACTTGTGACAATTTTGAAATACGCTAATTCTCTAAAATGTGAGTAAGTACACCAGTATAACCAGCAGAGGGGACAAAACTCTGTGTGTTCTTCACTCTCAGTCGTGGATGAATGGGCTGGAATACCATAGAGAAAGGTAAAGCACTGATTTCAATGATTTGTGACTGAATAAACATCCATCTGTTTTAAAAAAGCACAATGGAAATGTATAATTTTATCTATGTAGCTGTAAAATATGTTTGATTTCAGATTTTTTTCCTTTGGGCTTTAGCAGGTTTTTTTGCTCATATTGTGATTTGTTTGGCTGGAAAATCATATGACACCAAACATGATGAAAAATTGTACAGTCATGTTTAAAATGTGACTGCGCCTTACGTTTAGAGAGTTGATATTTGAGGACACTTGGATTCAGACTGTTATTACTCAGGCATGCTTTATACTACACGTTCAGTTTATATTTTCTGAAACATTGGGTTACGTTTTGGTAACAATCCCGGGACCTCTCAGGTGAAAAGGGTTAATATTGGCACAGAAAAATGTAAAGCACCTGCAAAGTCAATCTAAAATTTTTTCATCCTACATTTATGACAAAGCTTGTCATGTATTCGCAACATCTGTGCAGGAAGCTTCACTGCACCAGGAACTACATCCACCTCAACCTCTTCTTCTCCTTCATCCTGAGAGCCGTGGCTGTGCTGGTGAAAGACGACATCCTTTTCAACCGGACCTCGCAGTGCTCCAACCAGCCGTCGCTGGTGAGGTCATCACCCCTGTCCCAGTCGTGCCCGGAGGGAAGCGGGCGACACAGCTCGTGTGTGAACAGCACAACTGTCAGGAAGCGAAGACAGCTCTAGCGTGACACTGAAATTGAAAATGTCAATTAGGTTTTGTAGAAATTAGACATCACGTTTACTTATTTACCTCAAAGTTTTGCCAACATCAGTGAGCATTGTCAAAATATTAAAAACTGGCAAACCATCTGCTGTGACAGTGAGTCCAACCGAATGAAATTTGATGTCAGTAAATTAACTATGTCTAAAGTAGGGAGAATGGGAAACTCCTTTCCAGCCACATACTGTATTAAGATTGGCTCTGCACATTCTCTGAAATAACAGTGACAATACGTATCTGCTACTCAACAGGCAAAAAATACTTTTTCCTTTAATAAAACAAGCAAACCTCTGAAAATTATCAGTGTTTAATAGAATACACTGCCAAAAAAATTAGTTTGGTTAGACCCACAACAGTTATGAATGGAGATGAGAGTCGCAAAAAATAGGTTCAAAACCTTTTTCTGAATGTTCAGTGTGTTCAAAACAATCATTGACACGCCAGTGAACATGTTACGTCCGATGAGTTGGAGCCGCAGAGCTATGATATTCGGCTACACTGTGGTAGAACTAGTGTGTGTTCATTCATGAGTTTTGCTGTTGCTACATAGCTAACGCTAGTATTAACAGCTGTTTACTTACCAGTCTAGAAGAAACATTGTGAGTTCAGCATCAAACTTCCTTTACTCACCAAGAGCTGTCTCCAGAGGTGGAAAGCAACCCTTTTGTTTTGCGTCTATTTCTATCACTTCTTCTTCTTCTGAAGTTAGCATGCTAACCTGTCTCGTTACTTTCCGATACTGAGTCACTGTAGCATTCAGGCTGACCTGAAGAAATAGCACTACTGGGGGGCGTATTATAACCTCTTATTTTGAAAAATTCAACAATAAATGCGCTTGGAAAAACTGGTAAATAATGAGGTGTTAATGCTAACATTGGCTATGTAGCAAAAGCAAAACAAATATCTCTTTTAACGGGGGAAAGGTAGATTTTATTGTGGTTTAAGAGGTTTGGGTGTTTTGATTAAAAACAAAAAGGTTTTTTGGTTTTTTTCCTCCTGAATGTGGATGTTCAAATCCACTACTGCTTTGAATTCATCAATTCAGTCTCAAATCACATAATCTTGAAATACGCTGTAGAATTGACACAGATTTGTTGTGATGGTAATGTCACTGTAAGGCAGTTGCATTTTTGCATCATTACAGATCGAATATTTAATTGATATTTCAGAGTTTTCTTTTAATCACAGCTACTGAAGAACTTTATAACTGTATAAAAAATTAACTAAATTATTATCTAAATCAGGAAATATCACTTTAGCAGATGGTTGGCGTAGGGGTTAAGAAACCGTCAGCCATGAGCTGCAGCTTTCGCAGTTCAAATCCTGCTGATGACTTCTGTGGCATCTCCCTCCTTTGATTCCTGTAATTTCTCTGCTATCTGATAAAGATAGAAAAACACCCCCTAAAATTAAATACACTAGACTAAGAATCTCAATAAGCATCCACTGACAACATTCAGTACTTGACAGCTTTTGATGTTCTAAAGCATTTGATCCTTTCTTCTTTCTTCTTTCATTCCTCTCATCTTGGAGTGGAAACATCTCTGTAATAATTGCAGGAATACTGTCGGGGTGCTCTGACCTTTATATTCCTATCTACTCACTGCTTGTATTATTATTATCTACAAATTAAAGCTTGTCCCCCTGATTGCCCAGTGGAAAAATGGTTTTGTAAACCCACACTGTGTATCAGAATAATTGTCTGATTAACCCACAGTGTCTCCACAAAGAGAAACAATAAGATTTTCATAAAATGACTTAAAGGTTAATTATTGTCAGTGATAAAGCTGTTACAGAATGTCAATGGTTTTTTGTCATTTAACATTTGAGCTTTCAGCTTTCAAAGTCCATAACTTAGTCATATCTTTGACCTTCAGGTGCTCTTCTAATATGCATTTTTACCTTTGGTGTGTATTTTTCAGGTGGGGTGTAAAGCCAGCCTAGTGTTTTTCCAGTACTTTATCATGGCCAATTTCTTCTGGCTGCTGGTGGAGGGTCTGTACCTCCACACTCTGCTCGTCGTCATCTTCTCCGAGAACAGACACTTCATTGTCTACATGTTCATCGGCTGGGGTAGTTAGTCAGTCAGCTGTTTTGAGCACAAAAGCTATGATAAACCCACTTTGCACTCAAGAAAACAAATTAAGAAACTAATTGGTGAAGAAAGTGGATCATTTGGCGGTTGACCAAACCAGGGCCTGTATTTATCACTGCTAAAATTTTGGGCTAAAGTGAAAGACTGAAGTAAAAAATTTCACAAACTTCAGCATAAAAACTATTTCTCAAACTTCTTTTGACTTGAAAATACTCTTAAATGTCAGAGAGCTGCAGAGGTGTGTAAATTTGCTTAACAGAAGACCCCGGTTTTCTGTCTGATAATAATAATACTAATAATGATAATGATAATAATACATTAATTGAAGCAGTACAATTAAGAATAGGATACTTCTGGTTAATTATTTGCATTTGAACATTTAACAGGATGTTCACACCACTTCCTCTTTTAACTGTCATTTATCAGGCTGCAAACAAACAAGCAGAATAAATCTGACATTTATTTACATTCACTATCTAAACATGTTCATTGTCTGTACTTTGGCACTAAATTCTCCTTATTACATCATTTCTCTGATGCATGTTTTTTTTACTAAGAGCAGAAGGTCCCACAGCAGAATACTGTTTACAGAATTTCTGATTATTTCATTACAATTCTTTATTTATATATTATAAATATAATTATTCATTTCCCATGTTAATTATTCCCAGAGATTTAAAGATTTTGTACAAATAAAATTACCTTTTTGAAAATTATAATTGTATACAGTATGTTCTTGCAGAATAAACTGTAATGAGTTTTTAAAAGAATGAATGAATGATATGGCAGGTGTAGTGTCTATATCTATATCTCTGATTGGATTGGCTCCTGAAAAATGTCAACAACCTTTTTAAGTTGGTTCTTTAGAGATTTTTTGATTAATACAGGTCCAAATATTGGACTGGACTTACATTTGTCAGATGGACACAACCATGACTGCAGATAAATGATAAAGTTGCTCATGTAAATAGATAACTGTTTGCTGGTGCGTTTTACATTTCAGTCAGCTTAAACAAATTTTACCTGTTGCTTTTCACCTCCTTTAGGGAGCTATTTTAACATGATCAATAATTAATAATTTATAAATAATTTAATATTAATCCTAGTTCTTGAAAAGTATATTTAATAAAAAAAATAGTAGTAGTTGTCAATAACACGATCCACTAAATCATTTCCCTTCTTAAACCTCTTGCAAATAAAAAGATTAAAAATTTGTTAACCTGCGTACCAAGTGTGGATCAGAGACACACAGTTAGCTTTTTTCTCTAAAACCTTTTTCTTTGTAAATTAAGGTGGGTATTTTGTCAGATCTAAACCATATATGGATAATGTTTTACCTACATTATATCATTGTTTTCCTGGTGGTTGTTCACAGGAATCCCCACTGTGTTCGTCTTTGCGTGGGTGATGACGAGGATTTATCTGGAAGACACAGGGTGAGTGCCGCCAACAGTTAATCTACATGCTTCATGTCTGACATTTTAATTTAAGTTTAATTGAATTTAAGTTTGTGTTTATTTTTCGTGTTGAGTGGATATGTGAGAGTACACTAAGCATTCTGTGGAATTATTTATTATGTTCTCCTTTATCATGTGTCAGATGATGTGGAGTTTCAGTCATATTAAAGTGGCGTACACTGGTATTCAACAGGGACTGCATCTGTTCTTTCATTAAGTTCCTGTATTACATTTATCGATTAGAATCTGTCAGCAGATGGCCACATGAGAATGTGGTTTGGTTTCCAGAAATAATAAGGCAAATATCCCACATGTCAAAGAGCACTTTATTGGATAATTCAGCCAGTGGGATTCGCATTGAGTCGTCATCATATGAGCCCAGTGCTGTGGATCTGCTTGGCACATTACTACAGCTGACACTAAAGCTAATAATCAAGCGAGTTGCACTGAGTGGGCGTATTGTAGAATGACTGTGTGAAACAAATCTGCAGTAGAGCAGCAGTCTAATTATCAAGGACAGCAATGCTGCATCTTCACAGTGTGAGGAAACTGTGGGGAGAATGTTAATGAGACTTGAGCATGAAAGTTCATTCTTGACCTTGTGAAAAGTAGTTTGGCAAAATGATGTTAAAATAAAGTCCCTACATTTGCTTTGCCTGAAACTTTTAACTAGTGACCCGGTGGCATCTGCTGATAAAGGCACTGAGATGCAGCTGAAAGCTCCACACAGGAAGACCATGACTTTGACTTGACTGTTTTCAGACTCGATGTGGTTCCATCATATATATATCTATCTATCTATCTATCTATCTATCTATCTATCTATCTATCTATCTATCTATCTATCTATCACAATCAAGAGGTAAACAATTCCCACCCCCATGGCCAATATGAACCTTCTGCAACTCCCTCTACTTGTAACAACCCTTGGTTCTCTGATTTCTTTGTGTTAACAAATATATTATGTATACTATAATAGTTACATTATGGTTATGTGTGGCACCCTCAGATGCTGGGAGAGAAATGACAACCCCATACCCAACTGGGTGATCAATGGACCAATCGGATTCTCCATCATGGTAGGTTGAGGTTCATTAACTCTACTTTTTCCTGCAGGTGTTTTGTATTCCTGTGGGTTCAAAAATCGTTCAAGTGCATCCAAATAAAAAAATGGATGATACAAAGGATACAGATGTTGTTGTTGGGAAATGTCATATTCCTTTTACAGCATGAAGCTAAATGCAAATTCCATGGACAGACAATATTGACATAAAAAAACTTTTGATTTCACAAGAACTCATTGAATTGCTTTGTGTTTCTTTATTAATCTGATGTAATTGTAGCTGTCCTTTGATATCTTTTATTTGTCTCATCTTATTTTTGACTTTCATTGGCGAACATATGGCCTTTGTAAGCCCATAAAGGTTTTTAATCTCAGCAGCACATCAACATGTTTTGAAGTGCAATCACCCGTGCGGCATTTTCAGCAGAACTGAGTTATACTTTAGGGACATTCATGTGCAGTTTCAAAGTCAGTAAATTCTATTTCTAATATTTCTATCTACATGTGAATGATTAATATGTTCAAAGAAGATGCAAATGTAGTGAAAACTATATATTTGATTGTATGGTCGTTTTTACCATACAAAGGATTGTGGTTCATGACCCTTTTGACGTTAAAACCTTTTAAAATCCTAATAAATTGTTGAACATGCATCACTGAGCGTTCTTTTTAGCATCAGTAATGGCGACATAATATGCTGGCACCCCACGTCTCAAAGTATTAACTTCATAAGATTTCCCACTCTCCCGCTGTGTTATGTAAGCTGGTTCAACCTTTAAAGGTCTCAGCAGGGGGAAGTTAGTCTTAAAAACAGATGAAGGTCTTTACGTGATGAGTGAGCACATTTATGCTGCTGCCAGACGTGTAAATCACATGAGGAGGTAGAGCTCAAAAAATTGCAAAATTTCAACAAAAAAAAAAGTTTAAATCTAAATGCAGTTTGTCATTTGGCTTCTTTTCTCTGATTCCAGGTGGATTCCCATGAAATGAAAAACAGCTCAGTTTCTTTACAGTTGAAAGCTCATTTTAGCAACTTCACTACTGAGCCTTCGCTTATTCCCTTTCTAGATTTCATGTGATTGAAAGCTCCATCTCAAATGCTTGCTGCTGACTCATAAAATTGCACTGGAAAAGAATACATATTTGATGGCTACAAACACAATATCATTCTAAATAAGTGCTGTGTGATGATACAGTAAAGACTAAAGGCTAAAGTTACCAGATCCAGGTAAAATGCCTGCATTGTTAGTAAATGCCACAAAAGTTCTATTGGTAAATTCGTAAAATTTAATTTAACTATTTACACCCATGCGTAAATGTACATTTAATTTTTCATAATTTGAATAATTTCATATACTGTATATAGTCCATACAAATACATGCGCTTATGTATGTACTATATATGTATATGCCTTTATTGTATTATTATAGCATTGACATATGTTCATCACAAAGCCTGTCAGTATACATTTATATCATGTATAGTAGGGTATAGTAAGTCTGAGACCACTTCCCCTGAATGTGAATATATACTTGTGTAAAATTATTGAGAAATTAATAAGAACACATATATAAACAGAGATATTTTTTATATGTATATTGTTTTAATAACCAAATATATTTGGTTCACATATATAGTCACAACATGTCATGCCATATACAAATTCATGATACAGATATTTTTGATATATGTACATATACAAATTTTCTATGGGTATTTCATATATCTTATATCCCTTATAGGTGACATATATGGTAACATCACTCTTGGTATAGGGACATATATTAAATTTCTGTATGGGCACTAATGAGGCTTTAAAAGAAAGCAAAGATGCACCAGAGAAACAGACTTTTAACTGAACTAATTTCATTTTGTTAGTTTTTCTGTCTTAACTTTCCATTCTGTGTTTTCAGTAGGTGGGAAATTGCCCAACCCAGCAAAATAAAAATCACCCATATGGGTTTTCTAATATTACCCTCCTGTCTCCAAGGTGAACTTCATCCTGTTCATCAGCATCATTCGGATCTTGGTTCAGAAGCTGAGGTGTCCGGATGTGGGCGGCAACGACCAGTCGCAATACAGGTACCTCACATAAGGCGAGGATTTTAAAAAGCCTCACAGAGATGTAAGACCCATCTCTGCTGTCTTGGGTATGTGCTACAAACCTGTTGTTTTTTGGTGTGCATCCTAAGAAAAGTTCTGAAAAGTTCACAGAAAGTGTCAACATCCCATGTTCTTGAGCCAGCACTACATCTGCTCGGTCAGTGTCAAACTGCTGTGGATAAGAGAGTCAGCTAAATGCTTTAAAATATAAAAACAGATAATCTGAGACACCCAGAACATTTTTTATCCCCTCTGTGTTGCTGTCTGGAGAGATAAGAGTGATGCTAACGCTCATTCAACAAGACGGCGTTTCATGATGCAGCCTTTATGGAGAGGAGAGTAAGAGGGGGGGTAAGGAGGCGAAACCCACAATTCAGTTTCTGTTTGAGTCTTTGCCCAGTCAGATGCGGTGTGGTTAATCTTCAGGCAATTTTACCCTCCAGTGAAAGCTGAGCTGCGCTGAGTTGTCAGGTGCTCTCATGGTTTGGGGCTGCGGGGATCTGAGATTCAGAGGTGAGAGGTGATGAAAAGCCCGGATAAACCCAGTTTGTTCCACTGCTGAGTCTCCTGTTAGCATAAGTGAAGACTCAGTGTCACTACAGTGTAGTTCTGTGCAAGTCTGAGCTGAGTCGACAGCTGGAGACTGATACTGCGAGGGAGGATTTTACCGTCTTATGTGGGAGTTGTTAGCGGTAACAGCAGACACAAATATATTCAGTGTTTTCCAAAATCCACTTTCCCACAGCCACTCAGATAGTTTCAGCCTTATTGGGCCTCATATGAGATTTTGAGAAGAAAAAATGCCCAATAAAAGAAGACTTTTAACCTGTTTAACAATTTGCGACAACAAGTTCAGTGGAAATAATATTTTTCCATCCAGATTGTTAGAAGAGTCTTCAGGGATTTTACAGACACCTTCAGAGTGTTTTTTAATGGCAGCCTGGGTTTTTTGTTTACAGTAGCCGATGGCTACTTCTCCGACCCAAAGCACACTAAAGTATGAGAGGCACAAACTGGGACCATAGTGGCACTCACCTCTGAACAATTCAATATTTGTGCATTAGCAAGATACAATTTGCACATATAAAGATTTCATTAAATGGGAGCCAGTATTTCTGAAAGAGCGAACTATTTTTGATGCTCTCAGCACCAGAATCCAAATTCCATTGCTTTTAATCATATCTTACAACCAAGGTGGAGATAGAGAGTACTAAAGTTACATGGGTCTGACCTTTTACAGTAAAATCAGCACTATATATTCTGTTCCAGGGCAGCAAGAAATACACACAAACACAACTGTTCATTTGTGTTTTCCCCTCAGGAGGTTGGCCAAATCTACTCTCCTGCTGATCCCTCTGTTTGGGATCCACTACGTGGTCTTTGTGTCTCTCAGTGAATCCATCGCAGAAGACTATAAAATATTTTTTGACCTTGCTCTCGGATCATTTCAGGTGCTTTGTTATTAGACCCCTCAACCACACCTCTGTTTCTACATTTTTGTCTTTAATGAAACATGCATGTTCTGAGTTTAGGGCCTAAATGATGAGTTACTCCTGAGTTTCAAAATTTTTAACTTTACTGTATTGTTTTTTTTCCTCAGGGTCTGGTGGTGGCCATTCTGTACTGTTTCCTAAACAGTGAGGTAAGAGCTCACTATGTGAAATGACATAGTATAGCAGCATTTCCAATCCACATCCATTTGTACCAAACATCATTTCCTGTTTAGTATTTGATTTTGGAAAGGCAAAAAAATAATAAAGCTTTTAAAAACATCTCCATGAATTTGTCTGCACTCAGCTGATAACATGCTTATTTTAAAATGCAAAGCTTCATTTTAGCGTTGTCTTTAGTGGAAACATTTGATAAGCAGTGAATTATATTGGCAATTTGTTTGGTTGGAGCTATAAATTTGTAATTTGTGTGTATGTGTCCTAATTTTGTCATTATGATTTTTTCATTTAAAAAAAATGAATTATATTATCCAAATATCCATAACAGCAGTGCCAACACAGCAGACGACAACAGAATCTGGTCAGATTTAAAAATAGAAAATGCTCCCTGGTTTTTGCTTTAGCACAGAAAAGTCATTACGAAACAGTTAATAAATCTCATTATCCTCATTTGACCAGATAAACCTGATTCACATGATAAAACAAGTAAAAACAGGGAGGCAGCACATAAGCTGAAAATCCACGGTTTGTGTTCATGGTGTTTGAGATTCTGTAGGGGGCGCTCTTCACTTCATCGGTTGAGGCTTGGTGGGTAAAATTGCCTGCACTTAATACTAACCAGTGGCATGCGGTGACTTTTACAGATAAGCAAGCAGAGACAAGCACCTATTATTCCTTTGAACTGACTCTAAACATATCAAATGTGCAGTATGGAGTTAAATATCTAAAAATCACTTCTACGATGATCTTCAACATATTTACCACTAACTGACAATGACTCCAGTGACAATGTAGAATCCTGTATTTTCCAGCCTCAGTGTTGTTAACGTCTCCTGGCTCATCGTCTGGACTGTAGTTGAAGCACAGGGGAGACACAGGAACTTCCGTCTTGAGGAGGCAAACAAACAACATTTAAACATTAATGCCAGTTTATGTGGATCAATGATTCAAAGAGCTGTTTAACAGAATGACTCCTGATTTCCATGATTTCCTGTTGTATCAGTTTATAACATTTAATGTCTTTAGTTTAAAAAAAAAAAAAGCTGAACTTAATTGTCTTTACTTATTTTTATTTTTTTTGCAGGTTCAAGGCGAGCTAAAGAGAAAGTGGCGGAGCATGTATCTGAACTGCCATCTGAGCAGAGATCACCACTTCAACAGCACCTTCGCCTCCAGGAACGGATCAGAGCACATGGTGCAGTTTCACCGCAACTCCCGCACCCAATCAATCCTGCAGTCAGAGACCACAGTGCTGTGAGGACTGGGGGTGGGGGAGAATCCTGAAAATGACAACAGATACAGTCTCTGAGTTGAGTGGAGGGGGGATTGAAAAGTTTTAACAAAATGGTTTTAACATTGTAACCTGAGGTGTGAGGTGTGATACCTGAAGTATCACATGGGTGAAAACATTTGAGAGCAGATATTAGTTTTAGCTTTACAAATCTGGGAGCCAGTAACATGTCCCTTAATTGGACTTAAAGTGGTTCTGACCTGGGCTGTAAGGGTGTGCTAGAGTTTGCTGCCAACAAAGTGATTTTGTGTCAGCTGCCTGAGCCGAGAAAGAACGCAACTTCACATTTAATCTGACCTGTGAACGTGAGTGAGGAATGAAATGTAAATACTTTGACTTGCATATGTTTACGTATAAATTCAATATTTATTAAAAAAAAAAAAGAAAGGAAGAAAAAGAAAAAAAAGAAAAACTGTGTAAGAGAAACAGTGCAATTTTTTTCATCGGGCATTGGCAGAGCTGTCGGGTTCAGATTGGACTCAAGCTGTTAGGAAACAGGCCTTTTTGTCCCTGACTACACTGACTCTTACAAGTGAAACACTTAAGAGTGAAAACAAGTATTTCATGAGAAGAGGGAACTAACAATACTGCTCTGTCAGTAAACTTGATAGTGTAACTGACCTGGAATTCATACTTGCCATATTAGCCTACAATTAACTTAATATGTATGCTGTGTACATAGAGTGGCACAGGGATGAAATATTATGGTAGGCTAATCCAGATGTTAGTGTCACCCTGGGTCCCTCAACAAAAAGCCAATGCTGATTTTTGCATTGGCCTTTGGATTACTGCAGGAAATAAACTCTTTGATCAACAAAAGTTTATGTAACTTACACATTTTGTTCAGCAATAAAATCTTCATAAATGAACCACTTTTGTGATTTTTGAAGCCTAAATATAATCACCAGAACTAAAAAGCTGATGTTAGGCTATAAACAAACTACCCCACGGTCACATGACCTCAACGTCACCACCACTAAACTTCCAGTTGTAGTTTGATTTAGCTCTGACCTACATAAGCCTTTCCTCTTATGAAAGTTAATAATAGTTTGCCAAAGTACGAGTATATTCTGTATAGTCTGTCATCCCTGACAACCTCTCTAGTCTAGTTTAACCGCTTGTTATCAACCAGCCTTTTTTAACATACGTAAAATCTTAAAGAAATCACAACTGGTGTATTAACTAATGTATTTAATTTCATAGAATAAAAGTCATTTCTGTGGGACTCTACCGATGAAGCAAAATAGACTGTACTCCCAAGAACAACATCAACATCAGAGGCTGACAGAGGAGGTCAAGATGGATGGATGGGACAATAAAATGTCTGAATTAGTTTCCTACAGACAGTCAAAGTTGGTTCCTTTGAACCATGACAACGGTTGTTAGCTAACTCCAACCAAGTAGTTTTTATGCTTAAACCTGACCAAACATTAGCCATTGTGGTGTAAAGTCAGAAAACAGTTGTATTTATGAAACAGTATATACCAGTTTTGGAAAGCACTTATAAATAGTGTTCTGGAAATACTGGTGCCAGATCAGATCAAGCATGGACTAGCAAAGTATTTTGTAGTTTAATTTGAAGGACTTGTTGAGGCAAAAAGGTGAGGTGGATAACTTTTAAACTTTTAAAGACTGTTTCTTCACTAACAAGGTTACACTCAGCCAAGAAGCAGAAGCAACACCTTCCTAAGAAGTCTGTGTACTGTAGCTACTTGTGTTTGGTAATCTGAGTTAATGATTTTCATCCCATCTCAAAAGCAGCATTTTTTTTCCCACACCTACACAGGAAAAGGTTGTTACTTTAGTGATATATTATTGTGTGGGCCATAGTGGCCAGACCCACCCATCCGATACTTGAAGTTTGCTGAAATCACTGCTCAGAATGATTGACAAATGTATCTTCACCCAGGTCAGCACATGAGCCCTGGATGTCTGTGATTATGGTTTAAAAGAATACAGGGTTGTTTTGTACCAATGCAGAACCGAAACTGTGCTGCATCGTTCTTAATGTACATTAAATGAACTGCTGTCATTGAAAAGTGCTCTGCATGCTCCAAACCCTTTATCTGTGCTATGATGGTTTTGACACTGTGCTCAGTGATCTGTTATAATGAAAGGACGCAGGTGCTCAGACTGAAGATGCCATTTAACCAAAAGGGAGATTTTAGATTGTGTGTCCACCAAGAACTTCTGTCGAGACTGGTGGCATAACCATCTTTCACTTTAGTTGTTGACAGGTTCAAAACAACCACCACAGTTTGAAATATCTAAGCTAAAGGGGTAACACATCCTGGGTATCCAGAGTGGGAAGCCAGTGAGGGAGCATGTCCTGCACCTGTATGTACAGATATACAGTGTTCATATTTTTTGAGACCAAATTCATCAATTCAAAGTCTGAAGGTGGAGGTTTGCACAGAATGATTTATTCAAACCCACACCCACCTACCACTCCAGGATTTCCATCCACTCCCGCCCGCTCAAGTAGAGATTTTCATCGCTCCCACCCACATCACTGTTTTCAGTTGAAAATCCTCTCTGTCCCATCCCACGGGGAAAATAAGATACATGTAACCCTTGATATTTTTTTTTTTAATCTAAAGAAATGCAAATGCATTCAACTGTTTAGTAAGGCAATTGTTAAAGACTTGACCTGAAAACAAGCACTGCCAAAAGATGTTGAAGCAGATGAGACATTATGGATCACAAACCAGATTATGGAACATCACACTCCAGCAGTGACGCTTCTGTGGCATTCACAGTATGTTAAAGATGTGTTAAGGAGATTTCCATTTAGGAATGTCATTTAATTTTAATAATGAGTTAAATTAAAGTTACATTTACGTAGCCAACAGCTTGAAAAGATATTCAGAAAGTATGTGAATTTGCAAGAAACTGACCATTTTGTTCCTGCACCAAGGAGGTTTCTGTTTTCTGTCCAGTTTGGCTCACTGGATATCTCAAAAACTGTTCAACAGATGTCAGTGAAATTTGACATAGGTTGAAGTCTTGAGATATTTTTTGTCCAATTGTGTCCATTTAAAAAGTTTAATCTGATAATTACAACCAGCAATTTAGTTCTTTGTCAATGTTCTCAGAAGTGCTTAAGTGCAATATGATTACAGTACACAAAGAGCAAAGTAACTAGAACTAGCTGACTAAACTTTAAAATATAATGTTTCATTAAAAAGGTTATTCAACAAACTGCTTCAAACATACTTTGTTTTTCTCCTGCAGCAGTAGCTTGGGGAAAGTCACCAGTTAAAGCAGAAGTGCCAGGTGGATACAAGAGCCTAAAAGAAAAAAATAATTCTTTGCTTATGAACGTGAATAATGTTGGTTTTATTCATGCAGCAAGTGTTTTGCAGAAGTTGCATGATATTCTGTGTTTGCCTTTTTTCCTTGCTATTGGTATATGGCTGTTAACATGTCATTTTCTTGTAGAATCTAATGTAAATTATGTCAAGAGATGACAACAAAAAATGAAAAGCTTGCTTTTTTTGAAATGTGCTATATTTTTCTTTTATATTGTATTTAATTGTTGCCACAAGACAAAAAACTTCTGGTGACACTTGACTTAAGACATACAGAATAAGTTTATTTTGAGCACTAACATTTTCACATTACTGATCATTTATTCACTGTCCGTAAAACAATACTCCCTTCTGATCTTAAGTGAACAAAACTAAATCTAAAACTAAATCCACTTACTGTCCTAAAAAAGTGTCATACATATTTTTAATTTTCTTTCTTATATATTACTAAACACAAGTCCAAACCAAATAAGAATCTACTTGAATTAAAGTTGTCCAAAAGCAGGTTGCTAGAATAAGAGGGAGGAATATAAGGAAATCTTTTTGCTAAATTTGGGCAACGCTTAGGCACTTGAACATCCTGGAGTCTTCTGGTTTTGTAGATATACCTGAATATCATCTGCATAACAGCAAACATTTGTATTAGTTTCACATATAATATTTTTATGCTTTCTGATGGAAATTAATAAGCCAAGGGTTGAACCTTGTGGAACTCCACATTTCAGGTGGAAGAACTTACCTTTTACAACAACAAAGGTTCAAAGAATAAGATTTAAATGTCTTAGTTTCAAAGTGTGAGGTTGGACATGAAAGCAGTGGCTATGTCCACCGAGTGAGACTGACAGGAAAACCTCCCATAAAAATAGTTCTCTCTGAGCACAATGTCCCTAATGCAAATGGTTTATATATCAGAAGCAAACAATGTAAAAGTAATGAGTAAAACTATACATTGACAATCATCTTAAGCAACCTTAATGTGTTTACCTTTTGAGTAGCACTCTTTTTATTATTGGTCTGAATATTTTCCCGATAAATTGTTCAGTCAAATTTGAGGAAACTGTGAAAAAGTTTAAGTTTTCCTGAGCTCAAGGTGGCATCTTCAGATTGTTAATTTTGTCTGACCAGCAAT
This sequence comes from Trachinotus anak, assembly GCF_046630095.1. NCBI lineage: Eukaryota > Metazoa > Chordata > Actinopteri > Carangiformes > Carangidae > Trachinotus > Trachinotus anak. The sequence continues at coordinate 19,211,496 of NW_027273863.1, read as the reverse complement.
ACAAAACCCAAAGATTATCAATTTACTATCATAGAAGACAAAAGGAAACCAACAAATATTCATATTTAAGAAGTTAAGAAACCAGGGTTGTTTTCACATTTTTTCTTAAACATAAATTTAAACAATTAATTGTTTTTCAAAATTGTTGGTGATTAATTTTCTGTCAATCAATGTGCCAATGGTTTAATCAAAAGAATTATTTTGCCTGGCTGCATTTTAAAGAAATATGAAGAGAAAAATACAAATTAAATTATAACCCAGTACAGCTGTATGCCTTAAGGAAAGTGTTACCAATTATCATACAAACAAGATGTCACCATGTTACTCAATGTATCATTAAGACGTCTGTGTAACTATAAGTGGTTCAGAGTACACAAAACACTGTAGACCATATACAACACACAGTGTTGGCTTGTCGCGTGACTTCATATTTAATGTCAACTGACATGATGCTGAGTATCATGTCTTTATGTATTTGTATTGAGACACCATGAATGTGATGCAAAAGATAATTGATAAAGGCTATCTTTGTAAGCTTTGTGCTGTGTGAATCTAACTCTTTGGAACTTTGAATTATTTTGATATTTTATAAATGTTTGTGCTTTTAGAAGAGGATCGTACTTAATGAGAGGTAGCAGAATTTTGAGTTAAAAAAAAAAAAAACTTTTTTAACTCAAAATCCAAAAATCTAAGTTAAAACTTGCTGACGCTTGGGATTAACTTCATTCAAAAAGGAGGAATGTTTTGTGGTAATTTGACTTCTAAGAATATTTGCATGAGTTTTCTATCAGCCAAAGCCATCAAAAAGTTTGTTAATCGTGTAATTTGATAAATAAATACAAAACCCCAAGCAATTCATAGACAAACACAAAAATAATTCTGTACTTTTCAGAAAGTTTGAACTAATTTATAGTAAAAACCTAATTAATTATGTGCCATGTGGATAGGTAGTGTTCATGATCAAGCTCATCCAAACATACAGTGCCTCCTGCAGAGCTAATGCCACGTTCACATCATGTGGGATGGAAGATAGTGATGTGGATTTCGCATGTTTTCGGCTTCATGTTATCTGACATGTCAAGATGGCAACTGCCAGTTTTATTATCCTCTGCTTTTCACTGTCATAGCCTTACTTTCACCTTTTTTGTTGTTTTGAATCCAAATGCACCAAGCTGTAAACCCTCACATCACTGAATTCAGCTTTTTGTGGTTCAAATCATCAGAAGCTCTTAAACGTTTCTTCAGTTGGCACATATCATGTAATTACGGGTGTTTTTCCAACATGATTTCAAACATATTAACAGCGTATTTATGATAGATGTGGGTACACATTTGTAGCTTTACTCTTTAAAAAGCACTGTTTCACTTACAGCTGGTATATTTAATCATTTACATCATTTCATCGGGTATACACCAGCAGATGGTCTCTGGCAGCTGCCAATGGACATTAGGGGTAAAATTAGCTAATTACTCATTTTCTGCCGATATTTTATCCCCCATCTCCTCCTGTAATGTTAATATTATCGTTCAAATATGAGGCTTTGAACGCTGTTTACACTTTGCATTAACATGCGATCAGTATCTCAATATCCTATTCATTCAAATCTGGAAATGGTCCATGTCTCATAGTGATGTAATCTGCGCAGTTTGACCACTTTCTTAAAGAAAAACTCACCAAGTTGAAAGGTCACCCGACTCTGCCTCTTCCTGTTACCTTAGGCAAGTTTAACTAGTAACTAAAAGGGTGAAAACAAACAATAACACCTGTCCATTGCATTGCTTTTCTTGACCCAGGGCCAATTTGCATTTTAAGATCACAATGTGAGCTGAACTGAAATAACAAGAACACTTTTAATACCAGGTGTAAATGCGAAGGCCAATCGATGTTGGATGTTATTATCTAGATAATGTATCCAGATACTGGTCACCTGTTAACACCAGGTGTCAATGGGACCTTATTTTCTGCTTTGCTACATAATGGATGCACTACTATTTGCACTACATATTTGCATTGAAAGTTGTTGGTAATTCCAAGGGAAACTTGACTCTTATTGAATCCATCAAATATGTGTTAATTGCTTTGAGCAACAGACTTTGACTAATTTGTATGTTTTCTTTTTCAGGTAGTTTTATAGTTTCCCAATCATCATCACACATCAGATTTTGACGTGAACTGTGTGTAAGTCAGAAAATTATAGGAACTCCCACATCATCAGAATCAGAATCAGAATCAGAATCAGTTTTATTGCCAAGTATGTTTTCACATACAAGGAATTTTTTCTGGTGATTGGTGCAATTGATCAGCAAGTGAATGAAGCAGAAAGCCCACGCACACACACACACACACACACACAGTCCTACAACACAGCTGTTTTCACTTACTTTGCCTAATTGTGAAGTGTGCACTGACTTTGCTCCCTGATTCTCCCGTTACACCCACAGAGATAGGTCCAATAAGACATAACTGAAAAACCTGTGTAGGTGTGTGGGTTGTTTATCTTGGTACAAATAGGTTGAGTGGAGAATACCTCTGTCACATCATGCAATATGTTCTGTTTGCTTTGTGAGTCTAATGGACGCTGTTTTTTGGGTCAGAAGAACTCTGTCAGCCAGCTGTGGTGTACAGTCACAGTTTCTCTACCATTTTGCATCCTGCTCTTGAGTGATGGCAAATTTATTAATAAAGATGGATTTCTGAATGAGTGAGGGGGGTGGAGGGGTTGGGGGTTATGATTATTGAGCTATTAAAATGATCAGAGTGAGTCTGTGGCCCCACTCCCTTACAGAGTGTCATCAATCAAAGGCCTCCAGTCCTTTTAACTGTTCTCTAATATCTGCTTTCACTCATCAGATAAGAGCATTAGCAATGGACTGCAATCTGTCTGACTCTTCAGTCAATTCACACTCTCACACACACACACACATGGATAGGACAGAACACAAGTTTCATTTTAATGAAAAACATGAGAAACGCAAAATGAATTACAGTTCAAGTGCCTGTGGGATTTTATTCTGTTATAAAACCCTGTGCGTCATTAAAAGAAAAAAAAAATCTCCATTTGATGGCCCCTGAGCTCTTGCTGGAATCTTCATTGTCCAAAGAGAATGAATGGTGATCCTTCAGTGGACAGCTGAAGCGGCTGATAATTGAGCCTCATTTTTGAAAACTACAAACAAATTTTGAATCACAGTTGCATCACAGGCACCTTTGTGGAATGTACTTTTGTAGTGTTTACACAAGAGACGTTAATCTGCAAAATCTGTTGTAGCTATAAGATCATTGTGTCTTTTTGCTGTTTTAATTGCTTAGGAACATAATTAATGTTAATTTATTGCAGCCTGCTGCTGTCACAGCAGATTACTTACAGCCACAGAGAAGAGCTTCATGGCTTTAATGAGAAAATTAAAATCTCCAGCTTGAATCCTTCAAGTTAAACTACGAAAAAGCCACACAAGTAGCACAATTGTTACTAAGGATTTGATCTGCTGATTTTACATTTCAATCAACTTGAATGAGGCTGGTAAAAAAAACACACATAAGCAAATCTGCAAATTTGAAAATGTATCACAGCTAGCAGTCAGGATAAGCTGCTAAGATGTATTAAATTGATGAAATTCTAATCAACCAAAACCATTAATTTATTTAAACGTAAATTCTTATAATGAAAAGCTTTAATATTTTAAATCTTATTTATGGTCTGAGGGTCTTACTGTTCCCATAACTCACTCACCAAACAAAATGTTGCTGACTGGATGACTCCGGAGAACCATAAAGATTATGCGACGTGTCTTGGACAGATGGATATCTTTACACCCTGAGAATGCATCTTAAATCACATGTCCAGGTGGTTTCAGCAACCATGACGGCTGTGCTCACACAGATACAGCAGCAGTGCCAACGCTGAGGGCTCAAGCAACAAATTACAGGATGATCCCACCAAAGAAGCTGGCCCAACTTTTTTCCAGCAACACAATGCTCATTATATTTGCCAATTAGACACATGCATGCACATTTCCCTCGCAGATTACTTCTACTGTTCACACATTGACTACCCAAATGAAAGTTAAAATTACTGGGGGAAAAAAGTATAGATAAAACAATTGCCATCATGATAACTTTGCAGAGAAGTAAAATTGTGTTACATGGCACTACAAACTTGTGCAGTGTTTAGCGTGTGTTAAGCTTCAAAACAGCTTGAACTGGGACACCTGGACAAATTTTCAGCATCTCCACCAAAACAATAATAATAATAATGTAAAACTGAAACTATATTTTTGACCTGTAAAAAAGATGATTTAGATCATGCAAATGAAACACAAACCATTACTGACCAGTGGACATTGAAGGGGAGATGCACATGCAGTTCTGTCTATTCTGGATGATTGTCAGATATGATAGATAGCCATTATATAGCCTGAAAGATGACCTGTGTGCCAGTGCTATAATTTCTGTATCCTTGAGTACGTGAAGGTTCTGCAGGTAAGGTTGCTGAGTTTTAAAAAGAGGCTGTGTGAGGAGGTCCACTTCAACCCTCACACCTCTACAATCCATCTTAAAAGCAGACCAAGCAGCTCTTCTTGCATGAATGTCACCATTTTCATTTTATACATGGTACACACAGAATGGACGACAATGAAAACAACTATGCATCCATGGTGTCCTTGTATGCATCTGCGAGGATGACCGTGCAGTAAGGAGGGTGGGAGTGTCAGTGGGTCATGAGGAATGGGCGGTTGTGGTGTCAGGATTCAAATACATTTTTTTAATTTGTGAAGGGTGGGGGGGGGGGGGGATCGAACAAACAAAAAACTCTCCTGAAAACTGGAGGCACTAGACTATGAGACTAATAACAGAAAATCACTCATCGAGGAGGCACCTGAACAAAAACCAAATGGTACTGGGTACAGGCTTGCGACGAGACTGTGGTAAGCTAGAGTGATCGCATGCAGATACAGACAAAGACGACACACTGGCACAAGACAAAGGGTGACTCAGACTCTTATACACATGGTAACAAAGGACAGGTGGAAACACTCAGACAATCAGACCAAGACACACGAGGGAGGGCAAGTGACCTGAAACGAGAGGAGAGTTACTTTTCAAAATAAAACAGGAAATGACAAGACAAGACATGGAGACAGGACAAAAACCCAACTTGACCTCACCACGGTGTGACAGATCCTTCTTGGTTGCACTTGACTGATCTGCCCACAACGTGTTCTGCTTCAGACTCTTTACTCTGATCTCTCCAGAAATCCAGCTGCTCTAAGGATGCAGCTGATAACCATGAATAATTGTTTATCCTTGCTGCAGTTTACAGTAACAAATCAGTGATCTAATATATCACCAGTGCTTGAAAGCTGTAATACTTATTGATCTGATCACTCAGGTATCTGGTTGACCTTGAGGGGAAAAGTTCAGTTTATTTTTCTGAATTGTCAGAAGCACAGGTACAGTTATTTAACTGTCTGAAGACAGCTAATGTCTCCAGAGTGGAGCTCCACTTACACTTTTTCAGCTCAAACTTTAACTTAACATCCATAAAAGAAGCTGTCTCGGTCAGAATCAAACTGTATGATTAACACAGCATCAGAGATGGAAGGCAAAATTAAAAGGAACATGATATTGAGGCCTACAGCTTCTTCATTTTTCCACATTTTCTTCTTCTTCCCTCTCTCACATCCTTACTACATGTCGGCTCCGTCCTCAGGGCTGCTTGGCCTCGAGGTGGCGATCTAGATGTTCAGTCATCTCTGAGAAGACGAGCTGCCTTGATTGGAGCTGACAGAGTGACTTGAGGCAAAGACACCGCTAATTGGGATGAAGCAGGCGGGCTGGGCGCAGGCGCCGTGTTAGGCCGATAACTGAGCACTTGGGTCCATGTCGCTTGTTGTTGTGCATGGAAACCACAGTCTTCCAGAGAGGGAAGCTGATTCTCTACTGCAGTCTCTTTAAAAGCCAACAAAGGAATCAGAAAGTGAACAAAATATTAAAATAGAGGAGAGGAGATGATAAAATCCAGAAACCTTCACATTTTTGAGACATTGAGTTATGAGTGAAAACCAAGAGCTTGGTTCTGCAGTGACATAATCACAGCTCTAGTGTTGTAAAGTTTGATAGATTATTTCCAAAGTTAAAGAGAAGACCACTCAGTTTAACAATCATTACTCTAAATACAGTCCAGTATGAGCTTGCATGAGAGCTGACACAATATCAGATTTTCACTATATGATTAATGTGGCCAAAAGAATTCACAGTAATGATATTATCTCATTATATTTGGAAAGTGAAAAAAAAACTAAAAACAAAAGCATAATGCTGTCAGAAAAAATTGTCCTTTGTTTGTTGTTTTATCTCCTCTCTGGCTAATAAATTGGACTTAAATACAAGTGTAGGGAGGTGGAGAAACCACAACTTCTACATTCAATCGTAAGTTAGAAGGCAACTGATTAACAAAAGATACACCAGCCTTACATCAGCCATCACCATGTTATCATATGTGTATACAATATCAATATTTCATTTTTTAAAAATATCACAGTTATCATCAGTACTAGTATATCACAACGCCCCTAGCTCGAGTTATAATTAAAAAGTAACATATTTTATATATACATATTTAATGAATGACACATTGACTTTCAGACATATGGAACAATATTGGTTCAACTACATCATAAATTACATTATATTCGAAGTACATAAAACTGTGCTATTGGCGAAGCACTGTATGAATACTGACATTAATTTACTTGGACATTTGTTACAGAAAGGAAAAAGAGCAGGGGAAAAAAAACATATGCAACAGACAGATTTAACATCTGTATACCAATTACAACAAATATAAGTCGACATATACAAAGAAAACAAAGCTACTTCAGCGCTTCTAAGGTTTGGTGGAGCTTCCTCCACCTTGACAAGATGCTGAAAACACTGTGTAGACCTTGAAATTTCTTTACGTTTCTTTACGTGAATTCATGTCACAGAGATTTATAGGACAGCTTCAAAAGATGATCAGGCTGAGTTCAGATGAGTTTTCCTTCCACTTCTTCCCTGAACGTAGGGACCTTGTTCTTGTCTCCTCCCAGTAGTGCTGTTCTGTGAGGGCAGGACTTATACTGACAGACAGATGACTCTGGAGGCAAAAGCTTTTTTTTAATCCAGCAGCTGTAAGGCTGAACTGAGCCACACATTGAACCTCTGACACCAGAGGAGCAGCAACATATTTCAGTTCTGTGAGCAGCACCTAGTGAACCAGACTAATCAAAATGCCAGAGGGCAGAGAAAATAAGGTGATTTCTGTGGAGTAAATCACACATGAAGTGTTGTGGAGGTGGATATGATATATATCTACAACAATAGTTTGTTTTGAAATGTCGCCTTTCTTGAGAGTAAACTGACTGAAATATGAAATCTAGAACCCAAAGCTCTTTAGTTGAATTTTAATCCTTTTTTATGTATATATTCACAAATAAGGGGTAAAGTCATAATATTTAATATTTGGCTGCAGATGCTTTGTAGTCACTGATTGTCTGAAACCTTTGACCGTCAGGACTTCTGTAACTTTGTGATGTCACAACAAAGCAGTCACTGCTCTCAGCCATGCCCCAAACCTCGCCCACCTGGCTCAGGCTCAGGCTCAGAGCCTCTCTTCTGATTGGCTGATTGACCTGAGAGAGGAGATGTATAACTACACTGAGATGTATCTTCTTATGGATACACACTTGGATATCGCTTTCAATAAAACACAGGAAAAAGTAAAACATGGGACCTTTAAGGTTTAACTGACTCCAACAATCAACAGCGTTCCTGTTTAGTCCTAAAAAACATTTTGGTTGCTATTTGTGTTTATTTACGATCATTGTTCTGCTGGATTGTCTTGAAATTGTGCACTGTGCATAAAAAGTTGTATGACTGCTGCACTGTTTGCTCAGTGTGGATGTGTGTGCCGCCCCACTACTGTCTGAACTTTAATTTAAAGCTTCATGCATAATTTCATTCTCATTCATGTTCCTCAGTGAACATGTCACATGGATACTCCCGTGGCCGCATTTCGAACGACGTGTTTTTTAATGAGCAGTTGGTGAGCCAGTGAGAGACAGGGCAGTAAGCACGAGGAGTCGGACCCCCTCGGCCATCTGGTCGCTCCATCTGCGAGTGACAAACATCTGTTCACCAGCAACTTTCATGTCAGGAGAGTCATGTTCGCTGTTTCACTAAAGCTCACTTTGTGGAGAGAGTGAGGAGTCATATCAGGAGCAACCTGTCTGGAGAGTACAGGCTTTGTAGCATGCAGAAACCTGTCTAAAACTGTGGCCCCATTTACTTTTTCTCATCTTAAGTGTTTCATATCTGCATAAAATCTTGATGTGAGTTAATATGCTTTATTTTGCACTTATTCTCATGTTTGTCTCCGTTAGCCACATCCTAAATCTGATCACAGAACATCATGGTTTTCCCAGCTCACATGTAAATCAGGGCTCAGGCTCTGCTTAAGTCGAGAGGGTGGTGATAAAGCACTGAAGTTGTTTGGTAAGTGCCAGAAATTTCAGAGGAAGGACAACTTGTGCACTTTTGCCACTTAAATTACAACATTAACAGTTTTAATAGCTTGCTAATATCTAGTATCTACTGTATAAACTAACACAAATAACATGGATGAACTAGGAGTGAGCTCATGGAGTCTCTCTCACATGGCTTCCTAATGATCATTCAATACTGTCCTCCCAAGAGAAGTGACAGAAACAATCAATTCAGCAAATGCCCCAAAACAACTTGTGTTCTTATATTTCTTTTAACTGAGACACAATTGCTCCCCAACCCAAACCAAGGAGAACTTTGTTGGATCATCTAATAGTGGCTGCACCAATCAGGAAGCGTCACCTCCTGAGGTAATTTCAACCAATGAATTTTTAAGTTTAAGTTATTTTTTTTTTTGGTGGCATTTGTAATTGGAGAGTGACAGGAAATGGGTAAGTGAGAATAAGGGAATGACAGCAAAGAGTCAGGAGTTGCACCAGGGACCCGCCTACTCAGAGCTTTTGCGCCCACTTTTATGTGCCCTAACCATTCGGCCATCGGGTCGCCCAAAACAAATGGATCGTCAATCATGTTGAGAAAAAATTTATGCAACATATGGTCATGATTAATTCTTGTATTTGTCCATAAAATCATATAATTGTGGGCTCTCTCACTGGTGACACGGAGCCAACCATTGAGCAAAAACACTCAAAGCACAACTTTCCACACAAAAGCACTTCAAGGGAGTGGACATGACACACTTTACACCCACAGTTTCTTCCGGTAACACCGGCAGGAGCTGCTTACCTGAGCTGCAATCAAGATCCAACAAGCAGCTGCATCCTTCTGCATTTCACCTCTGTCTCCGGAGGTTCAGGGTCTCAAGAGACAAGAGAAATATATGTGTTTATGTATGAGAGAGAGAGAAAAAGAGAGTGCAATACAAGCAGGGCAGAGAAATCCCTCGTCCTCATGGGTAAGGTTGTTGCATCTGCTTTGTTTTGGCAGCTGTTGCGACACTTTTGGGTCACTCTGCAGTGACATTTCATGTGTTTTCATGTTCATCGGCTCAGTCAATAAAGAGATTGCAGCTCCTGCATGAAGACAGGGGGGTCGAGATCAGCACTGTGGGAGTTCGATTAGTCAGAGTTTACAGTTGTGTACGAATATCTGGTGTAGATATAATTTACTTTCTTTAACTGTTTATTGAGGCTTGTGCTGGGATTTAGGGGCTTAAATTTATCCCAGCATCCACTGAAGAAAAGGACATGTTGTGTTATGAAACGGCATTTTAAGAACATCTCTCATGATTTGATGCTTGTCTTTCTGAAAGAAGATATTGCAGTAATTTAGGATAAGCCAGGAGCGGCTGTACAGTTAAACCCAAATTAGATTTTTCATTTTTATGTTTGTGTCTCCTAGTATGAAATTAAGTTACAGAGAAAAAGGAGCGTAACTGCACACAGGACATCATACTGTAGCTCCAGTGTTTTATTGGAGTAAAAAAAGACCCTATTAGATTGGGGAAAAGAAAAGTTGGGAGCAATATAGTGTCAACCTTTTTTTTCTAATTTACTGAATCTGTTATCATGGGCCTTATGAGAGGATGGGATGTGTAAATGCACAAAAATGCATATAAACACATGGCAATGGTGGCAAAATCATTGCTAGTTTAGTTACATAGCTAATAACTCTTATGTGTCAGACAATGAGAAAATGAATGAGCTTAGACACACTAAAAGAAAAAAAAATTGTCATATGTGGGACATGTTCCAATGTTAAACAGCTTCAGTTTCAACCTTATTTGTTAGCAGTCAAACATATTTTGTAGTTAAAAGAGGCTATTTGTGAGTTTTCTCCACCGCAGAACGTGGTTTCTTGTCGGGACCGGGTGGTGGTTTATTATAACTTGACAAGGGCTTCAGCCGTCATTGCTTTCACAAAACAAAAGGTTATTACATGCCCGCAGTGCTACATCTTCAGGGCAGATTGGAGGCTAAAGTGAGTCGCTATCAGAAAATGACCAGACGGGCCAGGGCTAGCTGGTTAGTGTGCTAACTTCAGTAGAAGAAAAGATGAGATAGAAATAGAAGCAAAACAAGAGTGTCACTTTCCACCTCTGGAGACAGCTCTTGGTGAGTAAAGGAATTACTGTGTCAATTTAAATTAGGACTAATCCAAACTACATGACTTTGAAGAGATTCTGAATTCATTCATTGTGGATAGCGTCTTCCATTTTTAAAATTTTGAAAGGGCTTGCCATGATCACTCCATTCTGATAATCAATAAATAATCTGCTTGCAGAGTGTCTGCTGCATATAAAAAGTCACACTTTGTTTTTAATGTTCAAAAAGTCAACCAGCACATTTAAATCATTTCATGTAGCTCTCATCATGAACTAACTGACACACACATTTTCTGAAATTTATGTTCTACCTGCTGAATATTACCAGTGGGTTATTTTTCTGCTTTTCTATGATGTGTAGTAATGTTTCATATTCAGAGGCAGTACACTGATGGAGGAGAGGATGTGATAGATGTCATTATCTGTCACGATGCATCATTTCCACAGCGTAGGCAGGTGGAGGTAGCAGATACTGGACATCTCTGACTCCTCTACACCCTGCCAGTCTCTGTCATTCCTCCACAGATGGAGTTACCTCAGCAGTTCACTATCAGATCACTTGTATTTCTGACTACCTGGACACCAATGCATTTACCACTATCTGCAGGATAGGACAGCAATAATGTATCCCAGCCGGGATGGACAGGTGTGTAAGAAACAGTATAACAGCTGTCTGGTTTTCTCAAACAGATATAGGATGTTTGTAATGATTTCAAATTTATTTTACAATCCTGCAGCAAGTGCACTCTCGCTCTGGCTGACAGCAGTGTACTGGAAATAACACTTTAACAGGGAGAGATCAACAAGGAAAAAAACTTTAGAAAGGAGAATTTGGCACAAACTTCTCAAAGGTTTCAAGCTGGATATTTGGCTGATGATGCAGGTAAAGCGACAGACTTGATGCCAGGTTGAGAAGCAGTGGCAGGAGTATCGATAACACAACGGTACCTCTGTGTCTGTGTTTAAAGTTGGAGGGAATTAAAATGCTGAATTAATGATTTGGTAGAAGCCGAGAGAGAGAGAGAGAGAGAGAGAGAGAGAGAGAGAGAAACTGCTTTGGGGAAAACCAGTTAGTTTGGGAAAATGGGGAAGTGCTCCAGAAAATACGTGATTTCATCACATTTGCCTCCTGGATCAGCACATCTGTGATGATCCTCCTCTTCAGTCCCGTCAGCCTCTGTCTCCAGCTCCTTTTTATTCCTCCCAGGCCATGTTTTCACCCCCAGACCTGCCATTCTCCCTCTCCCCACCAGATGCCCCCGGACTTCCTATTTCCATGTTCACCTACTCACCTGTTCCTAATCTTCAGTCACCCAAGCTTCCCTGCCCACTTACACACCTGCTCCTCATTTCCCTCATCCTCCTCGCAGCATTTATACCAGCCCTTTCGCCCCAGTCACTGTCAGATCATTTCTCTAGTGTTCCTGAGTATTTACCATTTGTTCTTGCTGCATGTGTTTGGGTTCATGTTTCTTGTGCCGTTCTACGTGTGTGCTCCTGCACCCATCTGCCTGTGAGCTGTATATTAAAGACAACTTCACTGCATCAGCCAGCCTTTGTATGTCTGCACTCTGCAATGCATGATGAACACACAATAAATAGTTAAGGTTCATTTTAAAGCAAGAGTTTTGGGAAGAGTTCGATTTACCAAGTGGTAAATAATGTATTTTTTGAAAGTGCCTGCCCTTTTCTAAATGTTTCCGATAAAGCCTTCCCAGATGATTCTGTGTAACAAGCCATCTGGCATGTCAGGTTATACAAATTACATGTGGAGACAAAAATGATGATGGTACCTGTTCTGATGGCAACACTTGTGAAGGCAGGATGAAAAGCCTGCATCCTCGAGAGGGGCTTCACTGCACGAAATAATGTCTTTCAGCCTTTCCTCAGCGGTATTTATTGTGTCGCAATCAGTTATACAGATGAAAACTTGAGTGAGAAGGTGAGAAAGCAGTTGTGTGAAGAATGAAAAATGAGAGCCTGAGAGTCAATTTCAGAGACAACACTGACATATTGAAATGCCAAACTTGCTTTCTGAGGGATTCAGCAATTATGGAGCAGAATTATCATTTGTCTGGAAATCATGATGAAAGTACGGCCAATATTCAATGTCTTTTAGCTCCGTTTTCGGTCTCCATCAACAGCACTGAAGCCTTTACAGCCTGTAAAGCACACATCCTTAGACACCCAATTCGGATAAGGAAGGAATACTTAACAGAATTTAATTGTGCACATGTTGGAGTGATTGCCATTCCATGTGACAGATGTCCTTGATCGTATACTTGATCTTTTTAAAAACTTAAGATATTTTTCTGCAGAGAGTGACCCGCAGTTGTTTTACAGTGTGTTTTGACAATGAAAATATATGATTTTTAAATTTTTCACCATCCTTACTTCCACAGCCGAGCTATAAGTCCAGCTGGAGGGGAGTTTGATAATCCAGGTCAGACCGTGCCTCAGGCCATCACTTCAGACATCCCATTTTAGACAAGTTGAGCAGAGATAAACCTGACAGACTCCATCAGACACAGGACTCTTCATTCATGAAACCAGAACATACATTTATGCAGTTTTCTGTCCAATCAACGGCTGCATCAGTGGGGATACAGAATACTAAATCTGTGGATTTGAAGACAGATTGTTGGTTGGTTTTTTGACCACTTTGGTCCAGACTAAATAACTCAGCTATTGACTTTATGACCCCCTGACCTTTCATCTAGCGCCAACATCAGGTTTCCATCTTCCTGTGTCCATGCTCATTTTCTGTTTTTTTTAAAAAAAAAAAAAAAAAAAAAAGAAAAACTTGTGTTTGTGATTTATTTATTTTTAATTTTTTTTGGAATGGATCAGCCTTTAGTCCTGTGGTTTTCCCTTCCTTTTTAGGATATTTGGAGATTTGTCATGTGTTTTCATCTTGTTTTCTCGGACAGGAATTTTCTTAATATATGTGATATATATTATATTGCTCACCTCTGAAGCTACTCTGAATTTCTGAACTCTGACACTGCAGCATTTCTTGGAGTAGGAAGTCACACAACATGTTGTGTCCAGGACCAGACTATTGGGCTTCGTAGTTGTAAATGTCAGTGGTAGACTATGAGTGCATTAGAGCCTCATTTACCCACATGGATCAATAGTCTAAAAGGTGAACTCAGTCAGTTTTGAGAAAACAATTTCTAAAACTTGTGGTTGTACTGTAATGCAGGGAAGGGGAACTGAACTTTTGAATACCAATCAAACAAGCACCCTATTATCCTGAGAGAAGCTATTTTGTGTGCTGTAACATCAGTCCATTTTATAAAATGACATAAAAGCCCTCGTAGTTATTGTGAACAGTACAAAGACCTCATTGTCGGATTTTTGTAGCAATTATTTCTTCAATGGAAAGTTGCTCCAATGAAAACTTCAAAGTTAGTTCTGCAGATTTGGCTATTTTATAACTTTATTGTAGCCTGGAGGTCATTTATTTGTCTTCATTGAAATTTTTTTTTTTTTTTTTTTTTTTTTGTCAGGTTAAACTCAGTGTGACAGAAAAGGCACAGCTGGTACAACACCCCAACAAACGAACCAGGCTTCCTCCATCTTTAAAGGTGCTCTAATCAATGTTTTTATGTTAAGGAAGGGTGTAACACAATGTAAGTCAATCATCACTGTTGTTTCAGTTATTAAGCACCAAGCATTTGAGTTTTTAAGAAAAAAAACTATAAAATGATATCGGTCAAAAATTCTTTATAAACTGACTTTAATTTGGATTCTGATTTGGATGACATTGAGCTGCAATGTTACTGATGATGTTTGGTGATCGATAAATACTCATTACTCATGTTTATGCTGCATGTTGGTTGAATTGGTTATGTTTACCTGCGGTTTTCAGCTGCAGTGGAAATTCCTTATGTTTCGTTGTTCGGAGACATCAAGTAGCCGTCGTAATTATGTTGTTTTTCCTTAAACTAACAAGCCTTGGCCATTATTAATTATAGTTGCCATGGTGACAACAGTAGGTACTCCGCTCTTGGTACAATCTGCATGTTTATTCTTGTAACCATGACAACCAGGGTGTGGCACGCCTGCCACCACAGAGGGGCTATTTCAGGAGACACTCCTATGGGTCGAATCAGAGGGTTGAAAAAAAAACGACATATATGGTCGTTCAGGCTGGAGGACTGGTTGACATATTTCTACCTAATTTCCGCAGAAAAGACCTGAAAAATGAAGTGAATCAGTGAGGCACATTTTCTACCTAATTCAGAATGAAGAATTTTTGTTTTCTTTTAAGGAAACTCTGACAGATATTGATGTTGTTGTTTTTTTTTTTTCTTAAAATCTCTAATATATCAAGTGGTTACTTGATAAGTGGGGTGTTATATCTGAGCAACATCTAAATAGCAGCAATTTTCCAGGAAATTAGCTTGAAAATAAAGGACCCATAAAATAACAGGAAAACCAAAAAATTTATTTGAGAACCTGATTTTGTTCCAGCTGATGCTTTTGGACGCGCTGCTCCAGCAGTGGTCACATTTTCATTACTGCCACAGCACCCTGTGCATTTCTCTTTATTCATTTCCTCTGATGTGTCCTCTACCTGTCACTTGCATGTGGTGAGATTTTGTCTGAGAGACCTCTGAGGCGACGCGATGGTGTGTGCTTATGTGTGTGTTTTTTTTTTTTTTTTTTTTTTGTTTTTTTTTTTTGTCTTTAAATGGAGAATGAGCGGTTGATGAGACTGACAGCCCGACATGGGCAGTTGGTGGCTGGTGGAGGCTTGACATCGCCAGGGGTTCAGGGGTCACCGACAGAGAGCGCGGTTACGGTAACAACCGGAGGGATCGGGGGGGGCAAGCTGTCACTCCACCTCAGCTGGGATGTGTGTCTAAGAACTGTGGCCAAACCTTCAACGAGCGCAGTCAGTCATCCAAACCATCACCCTACCTCATCACCTTGAAGGAAGTTAAGACAAATTGGTTCAAATAAAAGTCAACTTTGTGTCCTGTGCTTTTGAGCTCCTGTTGACCTGCACCCTATCACGTCACATCACGTCCTTTTCTTCAAGGATTTCAGCCTTTTATTACCTGAGCAGAATTTCAAATGATCAAGCTGAAGGACTCGGCTGCACTGGAGATTGAATGTAGACCTATGGATGTGGATTACAGTGTTTTTATAATGCCTGGAAAATAAATGTACTCTGCAAACAAGATGAGAATAAGCCACTTCCAGGAATGATTACGTTATTCTATATATGTATATGTATAATCTGTTTAGTGTAGCTTTGAAATATATTACAGACAGTAAAAAACACTTAACCAAACCTTTTAAATCTAGATCTTTTCATATTCTTTGAAGACAAGGATTGTGAGGATACCCGCACCATGTAACACTAGTGGCTGTGCAGGTGTGGTATTTTCATTTCATTTTAATTATGAATGAATGAGAGTTCTTACAACAGTTGTCCTCATCTCCTCAATAATGTAAAGCTATGAGACACTGGTTAAACAAGAGATAATTGGGCAAATGGGAGATCCACTTTAGTTTGCTTATGGGGCAGGTAAAGGTGTTTGAAGATGCACGTGATGCTCACTCTCTTACACTTGACATTTGACGCTGCCATTTTTAATCTTTTCAGTGAAAGCTCGAGGGATGTTTAAGTCACATGCTTCATGTTCGTGTGTAGGGAGTTGTGTGGTGTATCTTTTTTTTATTTTGGCAACAACACTTAAATCAGGAGAGACTTATAAGAGGAATGAAAGAGAATGAGCAAATCTGAAGTAACATTAAATTTATTGTGAGCACAAGCAAAAAGACTTTGGCATTTACACCTGGGTGGAAAGTAGATCACTGTGGGAAGCGGTCCTACAAAATAAGGTGCCTCCAATAGATTGCTGCAGGAATGAGCCCTAAACTCAGAATTAGTTAGCTTTTTAGCATTTCCTGTTCCCTCATCCTTAAGTCTCTGGGTTTTTGCTTAGATGGCTGAAAATAAGTTCTGTGGTTAACACAAACTCGATAATTTTTCATTTTATCCTACGACATAAAATACATCTGTAAATACTGCAGTGATGATTTCTTTCGTTAAACGCCATCATACCGAAGGCAAAAACCGGCCTACTCACCAGTCCACCTCTACAGCCTCATTGTGTTTCTACTCACACTCTTACAAACTGTGACTGACTTTGTAAGAGGAAAGGCTTTTGTAGAAGACCTTAGAGCTAAATCAATTTACAAGTTGGAAGTTTCCTTTAATAACTTTATTTATAGAGCACTTTTCAAAACATTGTACAAAGTACTTCACAACAAAATTACAATAAATAAATACAATAAACAATAAAATAAAAAGAATTAGATACAAAAATTAATAATAAAATAAACAGGCATTTTATGTAAAATCAGGGTACGCTTTCCAATAAAAGTATGTTTTTAGGAGAGATTTAAAAGAAAACTCTGGCTCAGATAATCTTATCTCCTTGGGCAGATTGTTCCAGAGTCTCGGGGCCTTTTATAGCCTAACATTAGCTTTTTACTTCTTGTGATTGATTAAAAACGTTGTTGAAGTGGTGCTGATTAGTGAAGATTATCTTGCTCAATAAAACATGTCAGAATCAAAAACTTTAATTTGTCACTGAGTTTATTTTCTGAAGTTATCCAAAAGCCAATGTAAAAATGCCTTTGGCTTTTTGTCAAGCCAACCAGGGTGATGCTGACTTCCAGGTTGGCCTATTTACATACATGATCCCTGTGGCACTCTGTATGAAGGAAACTTCCCTCAGACACTAGTGGTGGTGGTGATGAACGTCTTAATGAGACGGAAACCTCTGATTGGAGGGTTTGATTGGTCCAGGCTTTCACAGGTGATGAACGAGGTGGAGGTGGGTTGCAAACTCTTGACAGTGTTGAAATGACAGCTGAGTGCCAGCAGAGAGAGAGAACACTTTTAAAGTTTGACAGCATATGAGTGATCGACTAAAGGCGAGCGTGTCAGGTTGTGATTGGATGACGACTAGAATGAGCTAGTGGAGCTTGGAGATAGCAGGAAATTGCATTTGTGATTCAGCAGACAAGGAGATAAAGGCTAATCTTCCTGACTGAACATTTCACTAAGCTACACTTCTCCCATTCCCACTCGTTGTTGCTTGTTTTAGTTTGGGTAGCGGTTAAACAAATACCATACAGCGTGCTAGTTGCCTCCTGTCTCACCCAACGTGAGAGTGGTATCTGTCTCCTCATCTAACTCCTGGCAAAGGAGCAAATAAGCAGATTATCCCAAATATTACTTTGATCCGTTTTTTTTTTTTCCTTTTTCAATATAGAGAGATCTTCGTAAAAGACTATTTTAATTCTGGGTCTTGTGTCCAATTTAATGGCAGACGATGGATTAGATAAATCTCTCAATAGAAATGTGTTACCATGGATTTCAGCACTTCATGTGAAGTCTGTGTTGTAACAGCAGGGGAGGCCTGCTGGATTCTTGTGTCAGTCTGTGTTAGAGTCAAGATGTCATCAGATGACACACACACACACACACACACACACACACACAGAGGTCTGGCTGTCGTCCTCAGGATAACATCACCACTCACTGTTGCTGTCACACATGAAAGAATCTTTTTTCTCTGATTATGGACGCTCCCTCAGAGCGGCCTGACAGCGAATTAGTATCTCCTGGCAGGAAGCTCACAGAAAAAAAAGAGGATATTGTGTTCTCTGTGGAAAGACGTGCCCTGTAAAGTTTATGAAAGTGCCTTTGTGTGTTTTTCACTGACACTTTTCACTGGTGCAATTTTAATGCAGCTGATTTTTTGTTTTAATAAAAGCATTTTTTTTTTCTTACACTCACCTTTGTTTGCCAATTATGGGGCATCACTCATTTAGTTCCTACGTTACAGCTAAAAACATTTCATTTTTGTATTTCCTGTAAAGAACAAAGTCATTTATTAATGGTACTTAAAAAAGAGAGCGATTGCAAAGTGATTTCCGCAGCAGACAGATGACATAAATGCACATCAAAAGTGGGAGAGAACAAGCGCATCGTGAATGGGCGAAGGATAAAGGAGTCATTAGTAACAAATGTTCCCTGTCAACCTTTAAAATTCAAGCATCCTCGTCACCATTTACAGACAAACACATTAAGATGATTCTGGAACACGCTGTGAGAAAACAGCGGTCGTATTAATGTGCACAGCAGATCAGCGCTAAATGACTGAAAATTATTTCATTTTAGGCGGTAACTTTAGAGGGAAATCTTCATCACTCATAGTAAATATTATTGACCCAGACTTCCCATAGTTTTCAAAGTGAATCCCTTCATTTTAAAGAACTATTTTTTTTTCTCTACTACACCACCAGTGAAAAGACAAAAAAAGAGCTAAAGGCTCTGTCTGACTCTTGTTTGGTTTGTTGTTGGGTCTGTTGTTTTGCAGATAAGAGCCTCTCTCTCTCTTTTATTTTTTTATCAGAGAAGATGAATAACTGCCTCCACCAAACATCTGAACGCCTATGATCTCTGCATTTTGTGGATACAGCGTTGAGGATCTGAAATGTTCTTTGTGGTTCTCTCTGGACACCATGGTGTCAGACTGGAGCACAAAAATCTGATCAAACACCTGGAAGTGTTTGACCCCAGACACACGACTGACAAATAAATGTCACATCTTTAAAGCTGGGTACAGACTGTCCAGATTACGTCAGATTTAAATCTATTTATCTGCGTTTAGAGTTCTGGCTGTTATTCTGCCTATTTTAAGTTCAGTTTGATGGAGTCACTATGATTTTAAAGACAAAACAGATGTTGGTGCTGGGAATCACATTTAAGTCGGCCATGCTCCAGTAGTCAGAAGATTGTTGTTGTTGTTAGCAATACCTGCTAATAACAACACATTATCCGGTATTTGTGCATACAAACACTATAACAAAATGTTTAACATGAAAACATCTTTCACTTCTGTTAATGTGCAAAGCAGCCATCTTGGATTTTGAGGTCAGGGTTGGTGAGGTTCCCAACTTTCCGAGTTGGAAATCTGACTTCAGGGGGAGCTCCAGGTGAAATTTTCAACTGGGAATTTAGAAATTCTGACTTCCCAGTTCAAATGGGACGCACCATATGCACCACTCATCTTGCAATGTGCCTCGGTAACTAGTTAGCCTAAGTACCAGCAGGTAGCAAAAGCACCTGGTGGGGCCACTGTAACATGTTCACAGAGACTGGTAATGCGTTATTTTGAGGACAGTGTTCAAGAAACTTGATAAAAATGGGTCACTATGCCTTATTAACAGATTAATAATCTTGCTGATGGACAATCATTTAGATTCTTGGCATGTGTGAAATTTTGGTTGGCTGTCCTCAAGGGTTAGGTTTGGCAGGGACACAACAAAACAAAGAGGACTTTTAAATACTGTCAGTGCTGTTGTATATTCGGCCACCTGTAACAATGTTGACAATGCAGTGCCAGTGACAAAAAGAGTTGGTTGAATAGGTATTGAAATAACATCATCATTTCATTTTAATGCGTCATGCAAATGGTAAATGCAAATTAAACTTTTCACAACTCGCCTCACACAAAAGCCACAAGTCTCCTGCTGCAGAAACATTGGCTCTTCATAATTTGGATTTAAATTACATGTTTTCAGAGTGAGCTTTTTTTTATAGTGTCATAGTTGGTGCCATTGCTGCATGCTAGATGTTGTTCTATTGTGTGATAGCTTATATGGTCTGTTAGCAAGGAAACTGACCGATGTGTTCTGTGTATGATTTAGTACGACGGGGACAGTCTTTTTTGAAAGACATGATGCTTTTGAATTTGTAAACATAATTTTTTTCACTGCTGTGAGCTACTCAAATTAAATTCAGTAGCGTGGAAGCAGATACCTAACAGTTAGATAACAGACCGAAACTATTGTAACGTGGGAGAGCTGACCCTTTAAAATACCTTTTTACCCCTCCTATTTCAATCAAATATTCTGTGAGCCAGACAAAACATCTAAAAAGAACTGTGATGGGGGGGAATGATTACAATGCTCGTGTCCTTATAAAATCATAGTATTAGTTTGGGTCAGTGGTTTATTTATCTCATCTTTAATCAGGCAGTGCTTCACATGAAAGCAATCTGATTTTATTTTTCTTACAAGAATTATTTATAGTGGATCATGGTAGGATGGTTGTGACCCGCTGCTCTGTTTCCTAATTATTCCAGAGCAGTGGTCAGCAGCAGAGTTTACTGGGACCCCCCCAGGCATGAATATGCATTTTGTCTGGGTTCAGGTGTTCATTCTGCACCCCCACCCTCACCCATCAGTATCTTGCAAATCCAATCTATGTGCAGATAAATTCCTTCCTGGATTGAACAACATGGCCGACATGGCTGATGCTTTTCCGTGCTGTTCTGCCTATAATTTGATTTTCTTGGCTTTTCCGCCTGTACATAATCAAAAACTCAGACTGCAATCTCTCCATGCATCTAAAACTGGGACAATCCCTGTAAGCCCGTTTGTCTTACTGCTCATGAATTAGACAAAAGAAAGGAAGGACAAGAAGATAAAAATAGTTTAAGCAATATGGTGACAAATACCCTCTGGTTCAAATCATTATCATATTCTGGGATAGTCTATTTGTAAGAAACAATCTTTCTCTTTCTTTTTCTTTAATGTAAAAATAAAGCACTTAAATCCTAAATTATCAGGGAGGCAAAAAACAATAAGGAATTAATTTTATTGCCTCAGGGCCTTTTAATTAAAGTGTAACTTTAATTAAAGCAGGCCACAAGCAAAGTTTCACTTTATGTTTAAGAAACCTGGAAGAAACCTGAGCTCCCCTGAACACAACTAAAGTTCGGGAGCAGTTAGATTATCATTCAAAGTAAGTGACAGCCTTTAAGAAATAACTAAACAAATCCATCATCTGTAGTTTCATATGTGCGAGGTTCTGTGCTGTTTAGCTTGGCTGATTTCATCTTCTGTTAATAACAGAGTTGATATGATCCGTCTGGACCTGTGCAGGGTGTTTCTGTGTATTATAACTGTGGGCTGTTTTCCTGTGGTGTATTGTTTTATGCACTTATGAGAATCTGATCACAGATCTCCCTCCATCTTCCCCGCCACCACCTCCTGACAGCGTGAACACCATATTGCTCTTACTTTCCACACCTGTGACAGGCCACAAAACAAACATTTGAAATGGACAATGTCTGGAATGACTACTTTTGTGACACTGTTAAAGAGATATTAAAATGAAACCCATAAATGAGGTTGGTTCAAACATTGCTACATGACAGTCCCATATTTTACACTTTTCCTGTGTTTTATTTGCAGTGTCGGTATCCATATGTAGATATATTTGTGGTTTTCAGAACCAAAAACCATTTTAATGGAGTTTTACATCTCCTCTCTCAGGCTTCTCTCTGGAGCTCTAGTAACAACAAATCAATCAGAAGAGAGGTTCAGATCCTTTCTTCTGATTGGCTGAAACATAATCCTGCACAGTTGGATGGTGGGTCCAGGTGGGCGGGGCTTGGGCTGAGAGCAGCAACTGCTTTGTTGTGACATCACAAAGTTACAGAAGTCCTGACAGCTCATTTTAAGGCTCAGTTTCTGAATACAGGCTGTGTGCATTTCTCTGTGGACTGAGGCTTTGATACTTTCACAGTATTAATATAGAACCTAGACCTGCTTTATAAACATCATCATCAGGGCTCAGGGGAAGTTATATTGTAGCTTGTAAACATCATGAGGATAAATATTAGCAATCTACAAAATATTCTTCTCTCGTAGTGAGAAAAAGCTTCATCCCTAAATGCTGATGTAACTCAGACATGACAGATTAGCTGGGTGTGAGACATGCAGATGATGCAGATGATTACAAACCCAGATGTTAGAATTATCTACACAGGGAGACATGTCCTGAATATAATAAAGACCAGGATAAGACTCAAAAGTGTCAGAGAAAAACACTGTCTACTATTGCAGATTGAGACACATCAGATTTATTGCATTTGACCACTTGCTTCTTCCTTGCCTGTGGATTTCACTCAACTGTTGGTGCAGCTTTTCATTTTGGTTTCCGCTTCAGTTTCCATTGTGATCCACACCTGCCATTTTCACTGTGACAATCAGAAAGGTCAAAAGTGTTCTTGTCTCTACTGAGTTCCCCATCACCTGGAGACAAGACCATTAATGCTTCATGCTCAAAACAAAAGTGACCCATCGCACAGGTACTTTGTTTTTGTTTTTTTTCGTTGTTGCAACCGTTGTTGAACTGATTCAATACTTTCTCCCTTCCAGTGTTTTCATTCTTAATACAGCACACATACACAGTCTTTTCTTGAATTCAGTGGATTACTGTGAACAGATGATGAAGTGAAAAAAATCAGGCTGCTGATTTGGTAGCAGATGGTTGGATGTAGAGTGTGTGTGTGTGTGTGTGTGTGTGTGCGCGCTGTATAGCAGTGACCAGCAGGGTTTATTTTTAGTCACACCAAGGATCCTGGCTGGAGTAAAGATACATCCACTGTAATGTCACATTTTACAACTGTGACATTTATTAATATTAACTTATATCACGAGTCTGTACAACATATGACTCCCTCTGTCCTTAGACCCTTGAATTGCATAAGGAAAAATAACCCCTCGACAAAAACCCTTTTTAACGGGGGGAAAGAAATGGAAGAAGCCTCAGTATGAGCAACAGAGGAAGGATTCCTCTTCCTGCACAGAGCACACAGGCAACATGAAGGTCAATCCATCCAGTACCTGATGATGTTGTACCAGCTGATCAACACTGCCATCCCTTGGGTGGCTGAAAATTAAATCCAACAAGACTTAGATATATCTTCATTTTTGCATAACTGCACCTCTTCTCATGAAAATGGAACACTGAAGTATGTCATACTCAATATCCAATAACTAATAGATCTTTTGCCTGGAGGTCATTAAAACTTTGGGACAATAAAAAACTGGGTCATGGATGAGATAATTAACACAGTCCTATAAAACGAGCCTCGTCCATTTGTGAGTCTAATAATAGTCCATCTTTGTGTTTCAAACTGTTGTTTCTCTAGCCCTGTGCTCATTTACAGCTTTAATGATGGTGTATTGATTGGTACATTTATCCATACTGATTTCTTTTTTTTTTTTTAACTGTGCTTCATGGGAATGTACAGTGTAATTCAATGTGGCTCTCCATAAACTACTTAACTCTGCTTTTTACACTAATCTCTCATGTATAAGAGACTTAATGATGGGTGCATCTCAATTTGTTGTTTGTTTTTTTTTAAAGATATTTTTTGGGCATTTTACGCACCCTAACCACTCGGCTATCAGGTCGCCCCCAATTTCCTGTTTTAATTGTATAATTAAGCCTTGTCCAAACACAATTAAAGAACCAGTAATTTCAGGAAACTGTTACACAATTTTTTGCTGAGAGCTATATGGAAAAATCGACACCATTCTCATGTCTGCATGTAGCAGATTAGCGTAGCTTAGCACAAAGACTGGAAACGGGGAGAAACAGCTAGCCTGGCTTTGTCCAAAGGTAACAAAATATAACTGCAAGCACATCTAAAACATTTTATACCTTGTCCACACAAAAAACTAAGTGTAACTAGAATTGCCACCTTGTGGTTGTACGCCTCCACCACCCAGACTAGTTTCAGGCTACATCCCTCTTTATCCAGAATCATATGAAATATTTACCATTTGTGTGAAAATTTGTCAGAATTGCTCTGTGAAGTCTTGAGTTATGGCTAACAAGTCACACTGACCTTGACCTTTGATCTTGATTCCCATTGGACATTGGACATGGACATGAAGGGATTTCCTTGACAAGTTCCCCAGCTACCGTGTTCACAAAGCCAAAACAGTGTTTCGTGAGGCTGCTATGACCTTAACCTTTGACCTTAGACCACCAAAATCTAATCAGTTCATCCTCAACTCCAAGTCAATGTTTGTGCCAAATTTGAAGAAATTCCTGCAAGACGTTATTGAAACACAACCCAAAAACTTAATGCTCCAGCTCTGGCATAAAAATGACATTTCACAGTTTTACTGGAGGTTATTTGTTGCACTGCTTCTTAGACCATATGCCAGGCAACCAGCAGAGACTCCAGGAAGGTTAAAGTCTTTATGCTAAGCTAAGCTAACCGGCTGCAGATTCCTATTTATTGGGCAAACATGAGAGTGGTATTGATCTTCTCAGCAAGCAAAGGAATATCCATTAGGAGATTGAAGAGCAGGGAACAGCCCCATATTGTTCCCAGTTTATCTCAAAAGCCTTACTGGTTAAATGAGATAAAAACAAAATTAATGTAGACTACTAATATTATGTTTCGAGGTGCCCAGAACAAATACGTTTTGTTATAGTTTGTAATGTCACAAGTTTCAGCTGATTTCACACCAAACATATCTGGACAGATTAGCTCTGAAGATGTTTTTATTTTTCGCCTCATTATATTTTTTATCACAGAGTGTTTTGGTTTACTAAACTCGCTATGCTATTAATGATCCATATCAGTTCATGTAGACATTCTCTGATACCCATCTTTTGGGTCTTTGTTGAAAGTGTGCTCTCTCTCAAAACAGTGGGAGTCCTTTGCTCACCCCTGTACTTATTTGCTTCTCTACAACTGAATAATTGATCACAACGGAGAAAATGAGACACGCTACATGGAAGGTTGTGTGAGGAAGTCACTGGTCTCCTAATGGGGGGGAGCTGTAGTTGTCAAGATAATTGCAAATTAGACTTTTCCTTCATTTGTCAGCTCCATCAGCTCAGCTGGGACCTGATTACCCACACAGGTACAAGTTCAAAGAAACTCCACCTCTTCCTCTCTCTGGGGTTTCTTGCTTCATGTGAATATTTGATTGAAAGGCCCAACATGTTGTTTTTTTCTTTGATAAAAAATGTTCTTGCTACATACACAATTAATGAGTTTGTGGGACCAATGTAATTTAAAGTGAAAGCAAACTGAAACACTGCCAACACTTCATGATTGTACATGTAGAGGCCATCAGTGCAAACCTGCTTTGTAGTCTAAAAGTCTACAGTTACACTTGTGGCTCTTTGAAGCTGCGATTTGAGCATAATGCTAATGTCATCATGCTAACGTGCTCACAATAACAATGTTAACATGCTGATGCTAAGCAGTTATGTTTACCATGCTTACCATCTTTACATTTGCTCATTAGCACTAATGCAAAGTACAGCTGAAGCTGGTGGGAATGGTATTTAGTTATAAACCAAAATGTTGGACAAATTAACATTTTTACTAGATGATCGTCCCACATGAAAAGTTAAGGCATCAGTCACAACTGTACCAAATTTCATGACAAGCTGTCAATAGTTGTCGAGATGTTTCCCTTAAAACAACAAATATCAGCTTCAAAGTGGCGCTGTAACAAATAGAGTGGAGTACTCATTAGAGTACATGTAAAAAGTGAACTTCTTACATGTCTCAAAGAGATGGAAACAAGCTGAGAACAAGCGAGTGGCTCGTTAATCTTACAGGTCACTGACCTTCACCCTGATAGTCTGGGAACAAGACACTTGTTCTGTAATTAATGGGTACAGTACAGATCCTATACAATAGTCCAAACCTTTGTATGATCTGTTAATGAGCTGATTAAAGGGTTATGCTGCAATTCCATGAGGCCAAATGCTGGACATCTTGTGGGAATTTCTGGTGAGCAGGCGTGTGTCACATTTGTTTTCTCACGCATCGATGTAGAGCAATTACACATGCAGAAATGACTTGTACTGCTGGTCTCTTGATCATTGAATGAGACAACAAGGCTGACCCAGCAGGCGTCTGAAAACCTCCAACCAGGCTTCGCTTTGTTTAAGACAAATGTTCTGCTGTTTATGTGCTGCTGGCAACGTCTGAATAAATCATTACTTTATTTTAACAGAAAGAGTTGGTGAAGATACCACTTTCTTTGGTCCTCTGTAAAAAGACTTCTGAAGCATTAAGAGAAGAGATGAGACACATTGACACATACCCTCTGAGAAGCTGTCAAATCATTTTACAAGGCAATATTATGCTTTTGATTTTGATTTTCATCAGGTTGACAAGGAGTAGCAGGCTTTCCGCTTTTGTTGGACCCCATAGACCCTAATAAACGAAGTAACCCTCCTTACATCTCTCTTTTGGGTCAACATTACCAGATTTGTCACCTTTTTTTGGGGTGGATGAAACTTCAAGAGAACCAGACTACACAATGCCCTTGTGAAAACTGCTGAAAAGCTTTTTGAGGTACTATAAAGCCACACAAAGATCTGAATTAGGGAAGCTTAAGTGGGTCTATGCTGGGCAGGATCAGAGGGGAAATCATCAGGGACAAACTTCAACAAATTGTAAAGTCAAAAACACACCTGGAGGTTTGAAGAACTTTTTATTCAAAATTAAATCCAGCAACAAAATTAGGAGTTCTTAGTGTTTTCAAAATGCAAACTACCTTAAGAAAATCCCCAACATTAGTTTATTTTTTGCCTTGAATTTGTAAGAGACAATTAAAACTTCAGGTTGAGTTAACTTTCTGAATTTAAAAACTGAAATGTAAATTGTTGCTGACACAATAATGCAACTTTTTTTTGTTTTTCATCATTGGAAACATGACAAAAGGAAACTCTGTAACCGGACTCGACTGAATAGAAAATGAGCTCAATATAGTGCAGCAAGCAGGTGTCAGCTGTGCAGGAAAGATGCTGAATACAAAAATCTTCCTCTAACCCTTCCTCGGCATCACTTAACATTGCAGCTGCAGGTGAAGTAGTTGATATGTTAATCCACAGGATCAGTTATCAGCGACTGCGGCACAAACATTGACCTCCTTTTCCAATAGTGCCCGTGTGTCTGTGTGTGTGTGTGTGTGTGTGTGTGTGTGTTTATTCAGCTATGTGGCAGATTGTTTTTATCTATCTGTGCCTCTGCAGTGTCACTGTGTCTACATACAGGTATACACAGTATGCAAGTCACTGCACCAGTGAATCAGTGTGACCTGTGATGTAACATTAGGTCACCAGCTGCCTCCGATGTCTGACTGTTTTACCTCGACTTTCACGTTTGCAGAGAAGCAAATACTTCACTGATCTGTATTATTTCTTTTATCTCCTGCTTGAGAATTCATTTCAGTTGACTTCAATACACTCAGGGTGTTTTAGCAAGCAGCATGTAACGGCAAACAGAGCAACTTCCACATTTAGCTGCTGTTAGGATTAAAATGACCATGAAAAATAATCATGTAAGGAGTGGAAAGTTTTTGGGTTTTTTTTTAAAGGTCCCATATAGTATAAAGGTAGAAATCCATGTGATTTTGATTAAAAAGCAGGTTCTATATTAATACTGTGAAAGTATCAAAGCCTCAGTCGGCAGAGAAATGGAAACAGCCTGTATTCAGAAACTGAGCCTTAAAACCAGCCGTCAGGACTGTAAATTTGTGATGTCACAACAAAGCAGTCACCGTTTCCAGCCATGCCCCAAGCCCCGCCCACGTTGAACCTTGCAGGATTTGGTTTCTCTAAGTGTTTAACTGAAATCTGCTGTTTTTATTAGATCACTCAGAAAACAGTCAACCAATCAGAAGAGAGGTTCAGATCCTCTCTTCTGATTGGCTGACTGACCTGTTGTTACCAGAGCTCCAGAGAGAAGCCTGAAAGAGGAGATGTAAAACTACACTGAGATAGTTTTTGATACTTGAAACCATAAATATATCTTTTTATTGATATCAACACTTCAAATAAATAACAGGAGAAGTGTAAAATATGGGACCTTTAACCTTTAATTCCTTAATTACCTTTAATTCAGGTAAACAGAGCACAACAGAGCACATATACTGTTTTGTTAAAACATTTTTAATCTTTAGTGTTTATGGCATTAATATAGTTCTTAGTTGTTTAACTACACACAAAAAACACTTCAAAAAACATCCAAAACAGTCACAGCCAAGTATATATCTTTGTTTTCTCCTGCTTTCCTGAATAGCATGATTAAGCATTGGTGCCATTTTTTAAGAATCAACACAAGAAGTGTAGCTGTGATATTATGATGTGCTGCAGCCAGCCCTGTTAGCACAGTTTGTCTTATTTTACACCACCCATTGCACTTCCCAGCAGGCACAAGACATCAAGCTAATGTCAGACAGATGCAAAATTTGGGATGGAAATGAAAATCAGGTTGACGTCAAAACCCAAAACTGGCTAACTGACATTGTAATGATTAGCAGGCGATTAGTTGGGTTTTGCTCACGACTAGGATGTAGGTACTTTATGTGTCAAGATTATGTTGACATGAGACGTTAAGACATGGAGACATGGATTTTGGTTACTTAACAACACAACATAAGACCAACATAATATCAACCTCAGCTATCGTCAATATCCTACATCAAATTGACTTTGGCATAGGACATCCTCAAGTACAATTTTTGTCACCTGATGTTACAAACTACATTCATCCAAACATAGTTTTTACATTTTTGACACTAGCCTGACGCTCTGCATAAATTAAGATTTTTACTCAGCCCGGCCTGCTGGGATTTGCAGAGTCTCTCTGATGTTGTTGGAGTCAGTAAATCTTGCTGGTAATCCCTGAATTCTTACCTGAAATACCTCTCTCATATACCGATTTTTTTTTTGTTTTGACCACCATCTAGTCACTAAAAAGATTTGTCAGTCAGCCTTTAATTGTCAATAAATAATGTCAATCTGTAAAAAAAAAAAAAAAAAAAAAAAAAAAAAAAAAAAAAAAATTGTGAGTTTAACTTAAACCCAACATGTAAAACTGGCTGACAGATTTGAATGCAGCAACTTTCAACCTGACTTTATCGAGCCTGGCAGGTGTTCATTTGAGTCCCCGATATAATTGGGCAGCTCCTCCGTGAGTGTGTGTGTGTGTAACATCATGAATGTGAAGCAGAGGGGTGCTAAAAAGTGACACACAGGCTGCTATAAATATGGATAAACAATGATAAGCTGGGGACTAATGCTTGAATCTGAAATCAGCTGCGGAGCTCGTTGCTGGTGCCATCCATGGGGTCGGTCTACAATCTCATTAAACACCTCCACACCACAGAGGTCACCACCACTGTGGGGTTGAAACCACACAACTGCAATTTTGGTTTTTTTCGTCCTTGGAATTAAACTTTATGCATGGTGGACTGAGTTATTGTCACGTTCCTTGGGCATTTGAAACTAATTAAAAAGCCTTTTTAATTTTTTTATGGATGAACGATGTAACATTAGGAAAACAAATATTTTTGTCCGACTAGATTCACGCAAATGCTTGTTTCTGTGTTTTCAAGTTGTGCCTCTGCAGGGTTTCCAGTTGATGATCTTTTGTAAACGTAAGTTATCTTCAACTTACATCATTAACAGATGCGAAAATGTTTTCGTCTTTTTTTTTCTTAATCTGCATTAATCAATACTTTGAGCTACACTAGCAGCAAAGCTCTAGGGATGTTTGTCATTCAAGCCACCACTTTGGTTCAGACTGAAACATGAATGTTAGAAGGGCAGGAGACCAAATTCATGAAAGGCAATTTTACAAATTATTAAAAGAATATATGCCTGGAATGACTACTTTTGTGACACTGTTAAAGAGATATTAGAATGTATGTATTTAAAACAAGCCCAGGACTGAGGTTGGTTCAAACATTGCTACATGACAGTTAAAGGTCACATATTTTACACTTTTCCTGTGTTGATATCCACAAGAAGATATATTTGTGGTTTTAAGAACCAACAACCATCTCAATGTAGTTTTATATCTCCTCTCTGAGGCTTCTCTCTGGAGCTCTAGTAACGACAGGTCAGTCAGCCAATCAGAAGAGAGGATCTGAACCTCTGCTCTGATTGGCTGATGGGTTGGCTGACTGTTTTCTGAGTGATTGAATAACATATAGCAGATTTGAGGTTAACACTTAGTTTCTATGAGTGCAAATCCTGCAAACACTCGTGTTGGATGGTGGGTCCAGGTCAGGTCTTTGTTACTTCCTTTCCTTCTTTTTTTACTAGCTTGTTAACTTTGTTTACTTCCTTTGTGTCCTTTTTTTAAGAACTTGTTACTTCCTCCCTTATTGTGACAACCTTCTGTAGATGTTTCTCACCTCATTGTGGTCTAAAGTCCTTCTCAATAGTGAGGAGGAGAAGATCAGAAAGTCTCTCTTTCTTGCATAGTATTGCATTAGTTTTTCACCAGCTTTAGTTTGGAGGAGGACCTCTCCACTATTGCTGTTGATGCTAGAATTGTTGCGTGGGGTTTTTTTTTTTTTTTATCATTTCCACCAATGTTGTAGAGAGATCCTGTCCACTGTTGTCTCTCTGTGGTTTTTAACATCCCCTTCATGGTGGATGTGTCATGTAAAAAAAGCATGAAAAACCCTGAGCTCTATTTTCAACTCCTCCTCTCATCCATAGAATTCATAGTATCTTTGCCCATCCAGCTGCTGGCCTTCATCAAACTGTGGCGTGCATTGAGTGCCATACTAGACGGTGTCTCCCCATCTCCCCTAAATCTCTTGTGTGGTTTATGAGAAAGAGCATCAGTGAATGGATACATCTTTCCTCTATAGTGGTCTTCCACTGACTGGTAGGAGGGTCTCTCTGTGGCTGCAGTAGTACTCTGTCTTTACTTTTCAGGCACACTCAGTAGCATTGTTCAGTGCTCTAAATTGTTATTCTGTCCTCAGGTTGACTGTGTATAAAAATGGACGTAGATTCTGGGTCTGAAAAGTGAAGCCAATGCAGAAGTGCCTTAAACCTGCATCTATCTAATGACCATCAGGGGGGGACTCCACTGGTTGCAAAAAGAAGTCTGAATGTATTGAGTTTATGGTCTCAATCGACAGTTTCGAGTGTTCAACATGATGATCATTTTTTAAAATTTTGGTCCAATTTAGAGGAAAATAAACAATAATGCAGGGTATGCATTAGGGTGGGGCTACCATGTGACTGACAGACTGTACCACACACAGCGACCTGCCTGACAATCAGGATAGAGGACAGGGTGGGTCAGATCCACCCCTCACTCCTCCTCAGCTCCACCTTCTCATCCAAATATGGTCTCTTCTGGTTTCAAAAAACTAAGATGGCGAAATTTGCACCAAATTGCAAACTGATGGCTTCAAAAGGCAGTTCACAAACCAATGGGTGACGTTATGATGGGTTGCCACTTGGGTTGGACAAGGTGTCCATCACTCCAACAAACAACACCATGCGCTGTAAACAGATAAATACCCTGGTTCTATAGAACATCAGAGACGCATGTGACTATCTCAAGGCAAAGCATAAACTTAAAGTCTATGGCTTTAAGGTACAGTTCATCCCTGCATCTCCAGCAGCAGTATCTGGTGATTCTTGCTGCACTACCACATTTACCCAAAATGATCTCCGTCCAGATTAACACACCTGAAAATTTGTATATACATGACCATTCATGGACATTGGACATGTGCACACCAGTGTAAATAGGAAGCAGATTGTCTACTCTGCAGTTAATTAGTTGCAGAAAATACTACAAACAATGAACAGCAATAGCAGTTGTAGTGTTAAATGTAGAATGTAACTGCACAAGCATAGACAACAAGGTCAGTAATGCTTGTATTGTAGATGGTCACCATTTCCAAAGGTCTCTGTCTTTCCAGACAACAGTGCAACCTCAGAGTTTTCAAACTAAAACTAGGTCAGCAGCATTTCCAAAAGTCTCAGTTTTGGTGCTGGTCCTCCCTGCCAGGTATAAACGTGGAAAAAGACATGTGTTTTAAAACTAAAACTTAGTAGTGTGGATGTAACCTCATTTTGGCAGCTTTGGATCTGTCGGCCATTCCTCTGAAGCAAGTCAAGAATTGTTGTTCTTGACACCTGGTTGAACCGCTCCTTGACATCCATTTCAGACTCAACACACAACAAGGGAGACTTGATCTCCATAAGATACATCACTGGTTTCATATACCAGTATCAAATATATTTCAGCCTCCTCCATTTCTTTCCCCATCGCTCCTTCTGTGTATGTGGTTCAAGGCTTAATGAGATTGTTTTGTGTTCTGTTTGAGAGGAACAAAACTTGACACCTCTTTCTATCCATTTTCTTCTATTTGACATTATCTAAATGCAGCTTGGGTACACTGTTGTTACTAGCTAAACATTTTTGCAAGTTCTCTCACTCTCTCAACGCCTTGCCTTGAACATCTCATACCTCAAAAGCCTCTTTCTGTATGTTTCATTGCACCATACTTGTTAAGTGGGCCTCTGCGTCTGCATGCTCTTGCATTTTTTTTCAAGCCCTTTTTTCCTAGTTGTTTACCCCAGCCACTCTTCAAGCAGTCTTGTTACTCTACTTAAAAAGCCGACAGCTGAAGTAGTACATAGAGTCCTTGTCCAGCGAATACTCCAACCATGGCCTTTTTTCATACCACTTCCTTTGAAATGTTCATCCATCTGCATTTTTGGGACATCTAAGAACAGGCTGATATGGTCCTTTATCAACACCCTTTTTGACATAGCTGGCATCACACTTGAGATTAAAAGCTTGGGTGTGGGCAGGATCTGTAGGATACTTTAGGGATGCAAGTTTTGACAGGGCCTCAACTAAATAACTCAAGCTCACCCTCCTCTATGGCTTCCTCAAAACTCAACATTATGCATCGTTTCCCTTCCTGTGGCCTCATCCTCTCCAACACAGACAGTGATTTCTTCCTCATCTATGGCTTCTAAGCCTCTACCTCTCTCAGGTGTAACACTCTCAAAGTGTTATCTGTTCTCCCTTGTAATACTGCTCCTGCTACTTGGTTTTAACCATCCAAGAGACTTGCCACCCTTGGCTGCTTTCTCTTGCTGCTTCTCCTTCCTTTCATTGCACTGCAAGCATGATTAAAATGAATGTCCTGAAAATCCTGATGAATAACTCTGTAATGTTTCACAACTGTCAGCTCCTATTCCCATGCATCAGAATACGACATTATTAATGTATGATTATTATTACAATTATTATCATTTATTTACTGTCATTATTCCCCACCTTATGCTATCCTTATGCATTTCATTTAGTTAGCTTGGCTTTAGTACAACCTTTGCATGAACTCCCTTCTTGTCACATTCACTGAGCGAGTCTGTGACAATTACTATAAATGAACAAACTTGCACTTGCATGGTTTCTTGCAAGTGGAATTTTAGCTAGGTAACTTATTTAGTGTGACCCAGGTGGGTCCGTTCTTGGCAAACAGCACAGGCTGGTAAATGTTTTGGTGATTTGAAAGTGAAAAGAAATCTATCCAAACTGGACTGCATTTCATTACATATTTATTTTTTATCCACTATACTGTACGAATGGCAGCTTACTTACTTTTGCTCTCAGCCCCTGTTTTGTCCATAGATGTACTTAGACCTTTTCTCGCTGTGATTTCTCTTTATCCTTATCTCCCATCTCACGTGCAGCTAAATGCAAAACATATCGTTTTTTATGTGATGTATTAATAGACTGATTGATTTGATTTTTAGCATGCCCATCTTAGTGGCATTTTTTTTTTTTTTGGGCAGACAGACTTGAATGCCCTTTACAGTTTAATAAGATTCTTCAAGTACAGTTAGAGTTGTATAATTGCATTTAGATGTAATGGAAACAAGATGACAGGTGTCCACATTCTGCCATTTTCCAATAAATGATTCTTTTTTTCCCGTGTAATCTGGTATCTGATAAAGGAGACATGAGTTGATAACTGCTTGTCAGTGTCTCTAGATAGAACATACTGTATGGTTCACATTGTAACTGTGGCCTGAATTAAAGTGAAATAAAATGTGGGAAAAGTGATCTGAAAAGAACAGACCTTGTTAGGAAAGTAACTTTCTCAGTACAGTTTTCCCAGCGAGCATTTCTGTCAGTGATTGAAACGTATCTGTTGGAGCTTTAAAGCAGTTATGAACTTGTGGAAAACTTTTGTGCATCACTAAACTGCAGCTACGAGAGACACATTATTATCAGATGTGGCATAAACATTACACTTACTTTGCAGACAGCTACTTCATTAACGGCGCTGCATCTGATGGATTTATGGAAAACAAAGGCTGTTTTACCGCCACTGTCGGGTTTAGCCTGTCTGATACAACAAAGTGTCAGTGCCTGCGGCTACAATTAAAGGAAATCTAATCCATCAGTGGGGGTTTGGAGAGCAGCTCAGAGTGGATGTGACATGTACAGTAGGTGAGGAAGAGTTGGCGCCTGCTTAGTTTTAATGAAATATACCCTGCAAGCTCTCAGTTCAGGCAGAGGACTCCAGAGGTACGCTCTGGTTGTTCTTGGACACAGTGTCTGACAGCGTCTTCCCCTTCAGTCCTATCAACACTCAAATAGCTTATGTAGCAGAGAGCCGCTGTTCTGGCTTAGAACTTACCAATGACAGAGGATAGGCTAATTAGTTATACTTAAACCTGCTTACTTACATACATTATGACTCCAAATGAAAATTTTTAAATGTGTAAACCCACTAGAAAGGCCAATGAATACCTATTACACTGCCAGATGAGTTTCAGTTCAGACTGAGGACAAAAGCACAACTGCAGGGAGCAGACTCTCCTCCCCTGTGCAGACTCTCGTCCCCTGATTGGAGCTCCTGGAAGTGCCAGAGCTTCCGTATGAGACCCTTTGATTTGGGAGTGTGTGTTTTTCAGACTTATTTCAGTGCTGCAGCTCACTGTTGCAGGCCTGAGCCCAGCGTAGCCCCAGTGTTTCTTGTTTAACAGCAACGTGCTGGGCAGTGGACACGTGTTTACAGCGTTTTGGTCTGAAAAACAGAAAAGGGAGGGACATTAGCATGTTCACTCAGGGGTTGTGTTTAAATCACTGCTGTCATTTAACCCAGATGTGAATGTAGATTGTACCCTTTTCTGTTGCCAACAAAAGCCTGATGTCTCATAGGGTTTTTGACCAGTGGAAAAGTGGCTTATCTGAGCACAATATTCACATATCATCACCTTCCAGCTGTTACCTTCCAGCAACATTACCAATCATTTGGAGCCATTACAAATCTTAGTCCAATATTCCCTCTCTGTAGCTCTGTTTTTGGTCTCCACCATCTCCTGAGGGAAATATCTGGCTCTTAAGCTGCTAAATGTTACACTATGTTCACCAGCTGGTCTCTAACTGTGTCTGTCTGCTGTTTGCCTTTGAACAATTAGTAAACAGTGGCTCTTTAAAGCTTTTTCTTTTTGGGCTCATCGCTAAAAGCAAACACATTCACATAGTCAGATTGCTTTCACACTGTAATTTGATACATTATCACAAAAACATCAGTTATAGCCACTTAAAATTTGTGTCATCCAGTATGAAAATTTTATTCAGTAAAGGATGGAATTTTACAGCCAAAAAGATTAGTGGATGGGTCAATTAGTCAATGGACAGAAAATAAAGTGGCAAACATTTTGAATGCAGTTAGCCATAATGGCTTTCCTAGCAACTTCTCTCTGTGTTTACTTTGGGTCAGACTCAGAGACAATTTGTGTAAAAAATTTTACAAAATCACATTTATTCTAAATGCAGTAGGATAATTGTGCCACTAGCCCTTAATATATGTTGTTTTTGCAAATCTCATCAACAGAGGGGGAAAGTGCAAAGTTAGTACAGGCCACAGAGTCACAATGACCACATTTATTGGAAATACACCAGGTCAAAATTTTCTTTTAAATGTTCTTCAACAAGTCATTGAATTGCTTTGCTTTGTCGTTGACCACAGATATTGGTCTTTCTACGGCTATATAATATTTCAATAAATTTTTTCATGTCTGTAAAGTGCTAAAGAGTCAGATTTTTTTACTTTGCTTTTTCAGTTTTATTAAAATAAACTAATAAAAGCAGGCCAACATCATTGCTTTACTATATGCATTTATGGATCTATATGGAAGAAGATGTGACATCCACACTCCACCAAGAACAGTTTGCATATTTCTGAGGGGTTTTTTTGTTTGTTTGTTTGTTTTTTTACTGTTTTTGTGTTTTCTTTTAGAATGTCTTAGTTTACCTTTTTATTTCATATTTTCATTTTAATGTATTTTTTTAAATACTGAATCTGAAAGTATCAGCACCCAATGTTAAATTTTATAGCTATATAATTTTTATGAAATTCCTCCTTAATTTGTAGTTACAATTTTAAGTGGCTGTTAATCTTCCATTTATTGAAATAAATTAATGTGGTCTGTAATCACAATTTTATGACAATGTCCGTATGAAGTCAAATAAATACAGACAAGACCACATTTTTTAAATAAAGAATTTACCAAATACTCAAAAGGACAATTAGTGATTATTCAAGACAACTGACTGAATTACAACAACAGATACACAACAAATAGATAGATAGATAGATAGATAGATAGATAGATAGATAGATAGATAGATAGATAGATAGATAGATAGATAGATAGATAGATAGATAGATAGATATGAGATATGAGTCACTGTAAAGGAGTCAGTAAGGATAATGAGCTTCGTTTTTAACAAAATACAGGCTCTCCTGCAGACTGGAGTCTCACCTTCCTGTTATGACATTCTTGACTGAAAATAGGAACCTGGTGCACTTGTTTGGCTCTGCAGGGGCAACACGAAACACTAAACAGGCCGCTGCCCAGAAGCTCTGGAAACTCCACTTTGAGTGATTAGACACATGAACCAGATTCTTTCTCTGTGCACAGGCACCTGAGGCACCAGCCAGAGTCTCCATTCTTGTAAATGGTGTAATATTGGAGGCTGAAAACTAAAATTTAATTTGAGGGTTAAAGAGGAGACATGTGTATCAGGCATACAAGTGATGTTTTAGTAAACTTTTTCATTAAAAGTTATCATTTAATGGTTGAGAGCATTAATTCTGGAAAGTGTTAGTAGCTTTGGCAACACCTGTGGTGAAAGCTTTTTATAAAACATGACCCAGCATTCAATTTAAATTGAAACACTTAGTTTTGATTGTTTGAGGCAGCAACACACCTTGCAGCATATAGTTTGCCAGAAAGTCAGTGGTGAGAAAGGAGCCAGGGATTGAACCTCTCTCCGGATGCAACCATTTGTGACACTTTTAATGTGCACAATAAAGTACTACACTATGAATGTCTTCCAGGAGAGACTGTCTGAAAATGTGTGTAGTTACCCTGTATTTAATGCCAGCTTTTATCACTTTGCCTTTGAGTGAGGCTGTTCAGATCAGGTATAAACACTTTCATTTTCCCACATGGACGGACAGCAAACTAGTTCTGATAGGGAATAAATCAGAACCGGTCTACAAACAAGATCCTGGTATGGGTTACGAACAAGTCCAGGTGCTCAAATGACTTCATTATCACAGAGGTCACTGGTCTATGAAGTCCTGCTGTCCTTGTTTTTATTTAAATTTTGTATTTTTTTGAGAACAGGGACAAAGGTGGAGCTTATGAAACAGACTGGTATGTGACATGTCTCTCTGAAGATGTCCGGTCAGCACAGTACAAGGATAACACAGAGAGACAGAGTCTGCTCCAGGGGGTTCTGTCTCTTGAACAGCCTGTTGATGTCCCTCTTCAGGGTGGAGAGAGTTGTCATTGTGGTATGAGAGGAGTGGGTCTCTGCTGGGGGTGGCAGAGGATGGTGTCAGGACTGTCCCTTTGTGTTTCAAATCGACAGGTTAACTCTTTCAGCTTGTTGGTCAGGTGTAAGTTGGTAACGGGGTGGTGGGCTTTAGGTTTGCAGTCGATGATCTGTCTGAGACCTCTATAGACAGAAGCAAAGCCGTTAGCTGAGAACTGCTGTTACAGTTTGAGAGGACAGTCTTTTAGCCTCCCTCAGCGCCTTGCTAAACCCATATTTGCCTCTTCAAACTGCTCCCTGTCCCCACTCATGAAAGTTTCTTCCTTTTCCAACCTTATCAGTTTGAGCTGGGCTGTAGACCAGGGTTTGTCAACCTTATAACCACAGATCCTAGCAGAGGCAGAGGTAGGAGGTTAAACCATCTGTTTACTCATCCAGGCTGGTACCAGTGGCAGCAGTCTTCCATCCCAGTAACATCCCAGTTACTACCGTCCAAGATCTGCTCCATATCAGGAGGACAATACTTTTATGCAAAAACAGGTATCCCCATCTGGGCTCTATCTGAATCTCCAGAAAAGCTGGAAATCTAAATGATCTAAAAGACTGCCTGGATTCATATAAATAAACTGTATTTATAAAGCAATTTTCAAAACAGCAGTTACAAGGTGCAGGGAAAATGTGGGACTAAGTGTACATTTAAATGATGATAGAACAGATCCTTGTTATAGATCCTGGATTTATAACTGACCCCATGGCAGCCTCTAAGGTTTTGAAAGAAATAATCTCATTAACTGTGTACATCTAACAGATAATTGCCTTTTCTCAACAACATACAGTGTTTCCGCACGTTGATTCCTCAGTTTCAGTGGCGCTCTCTCGCCTCCCAGTGGTTGTACCATTTATGACAACTTGAAATGCTGATTCTGACATTAAGGTCATTATTCAGAAACAAATCAAGTCATTAAGCTATGCTTTCCTCTGGTGCAATTCAATAAGTGTGCTGTCTACTAGATATTTCATTTTACAGGTGAGCATTGGCAAACACTCATGTGTGACATGTCAAAGTTAAATGTAGAACTAGAAATAATATCATTTCCAATATATACAGTGTTGTAGTCTCTGTCTCTTTCACTCATTCTTTCTCTTTTCTTTCACATGTGAAGCATTTTGAGCAGCTGTTTTTAAATATAAATATAGTTTGGCAGCATTCATATGAAGAATGCAGCACTTACAGAGAGAATATAAAAATAACATAACAACCTTTCTCATAAGGGGATTGCTTATGTTTGAGTGATTGAAATAACTCCACATGTAGATGCTGTTAACAATTTTTGTTCTAATCTCCAGTGCACAGGGACAAACACAGGGAAACATGCACTGTCCTTTTAAAAGAAAAACCCTGCTGTTGGAAGCGTCAGAGTGAAAACCCCTCCCTCTTCCTCCTGCTCTCCAACACAGCAGAGCTCCACTCTGTCCATATATTGCCTAGTTCCCTCCCCGTCACTGATCTGCAAGTGTGCAGATGGGTGTAACTAACATGTGGTAGAATAATTGCTGATTAGCCCCACTGAGTGAAGATTAGCACATGAACAGGAGCAAAAGGAGCAGAGTTATGTTTTGGATGACAGCGGGGACTTTTGTTTCTGTTCAGATAAAGTGAAACTCTCACTCTGTCGCTCCAAGTCTGCTCTCGTCATGATGAGGTGATGAAGATGTTCTGCCGCACTGATCAGCAGTGTATCTGTTATCTCTGCTCCATGGAGGAACATAAAGATCACAACACAGTCTCAGCTGCAGCAGAAAGGACTGAGAGGCAGAGAGAGCTCGAGCTGAGTCGACAAAAAATCCAGCAGAGAATCCAGGACAGAGAGAAAGATGTGAAGGTGCTTCAACAGGAAGTGAAGGCTATCAATGGCTCTGCTGATAAAGCAGTGGAGGACAGTGAGAAGATCCTCACTCAGCTGATCCGTCTCATCAAGAAAAGAAGCTCTGATGTGAAGCAGCAGATCAGATCTCAGCAGGAAACTGAAGTGAGTCGAGTCAAGGAGCTTCAGGAGAAGCTGGAGCAGGAGATCACTGAGCTGAAGAGGAAAGATGCTGAGCTGAAGCAGCTCTCACACACAGAGGATCACACCCAGTTTCTACACAACTACCCCTCACTGTCACGACTCAGTGAATCTACAGACTCATCTAGCATCAATATCCGTCCTCTGAGGTACTTTGAGGATGTGACAGCAGCTGTGTCAGAGCTCAGAGATAAACTACAGGACATTCTGAGAGAGACATGGATGAAGATTTCATTTACCAAGGATGAGATGGAAGTTCTGCCATCAAATCCACAACCAGAACCCAAGACCAGGGCTGAATTCTTACAATATTCACGTCAAATCACACTGGATCCAAACACCGTGAACACACAGCTATTATTATCTGAAGGTGACAGAAGAGCAACGTTAATGAGAGAAGAACAGTCTTATTCTAGTCATCCAGACAGATTCATTAGATGGCGTCAGGTCCTGAGCAGAGAGAGTCTGACGGGAAGTTGTTACTGGGAGGTGGAGTGGAGAAGGAAGAGAGTTACAGTTGCAGTCACATACAGGAATATCAACAGGGCTGGGTCCATGAATGAGTGTGCATTTGGATTCAACGACAAATCTTGGGCTTTAGAGTGTAACTGCAGCAGTAGTTATAAATTCAGACATAACGGCATCAAAACTCCAGTCTCAGGTCCTCAGTCCTCCAGACTAGGAGTGTACCTGGATCACAGAGCAGGTATTCTGTCCTTCTACAGTGTCTCTGAAACCATGACTCTCCTCCACAGAGTCCAGACCACATTCACTCAGCCTCTACATGTTGGACTTTGGTTCAGTGGATATAATGGAGCCACTGCTAAGTTCTGTGAGCTGGAGTAGACGAAACATTAGAGACAGAGGGAGGAGGTGATCCTTTTTTTTCATTTTGGATTTTCATTTTCCTGTTGTTCTACGCAAACCAAAATTCTGATATAAGGATTCTCTTGTAGGAGAGCTTCCAGACAGTTTTTGTATATGAGAGGTTTTTCTGTGATATTATAAACTATTCAAGCAAATTGTCCCATCCTGCACCTCTGCATCATCACCTCTGTTAATTGTGGGATCTCCACACAGCCAGTGGTGGAAGAAGTATTCAGATCCCTAATTTAGCTTTAATGAAAGTACCAGTAAATTAACGTAAAACATGGCAAGAAGAAAACTAAAACTACTATGAGGAAAATATACTTAAAGTATCAAAAGTACTCATTTTGTAGAAAAATGTACCCTGTGAGAATGGGAATGAGATTATATTTGTGTTCATGTCTTGGATAATTCTCAAATTTTTGTTGTTTTTTTGTGAAGCGTTGGATCATTGTAGCTGTTTGGGCCTCGGACAGTTATTTAAATGAGACTGTGTGAAGTTTAGAGGGGAAATGTGTCTGTGATGCAACAGCTAATGACTCATTTACATGTGGAACATTACAAAGAGCCACAGCTGTGTTTTTGTTCAGAGCCATGAGCTGAAAAGTTTGTGAAACAGTGGGTTAATCTTAAATAATACATTGTATTTTATAAATTCATTGTGTTTTTTTTAATGCAAAATCTTGATTTGAAAGGTATGAAATTACTATCGCTACTTGATAAATGTAGGTTTATTAACTATTGTTCACATTAAATCATCAAACGTGTGATGTTGTGATCAGTTTGACCATTTTCCTCCTGCACAGTGTTTAGATGCTGGTTTTGTAGCTTTGAGTGTGAACTGTGTAACTGACTATGAGAGTGGAAATAAACACATAGATGGAAACACTGAATGTGAGAGTCTTACTGCTGTTTCAGAACAACATTTATGTTTCAAATCAATAATCATTTGATAATCAGATTTTTATATTTAGAGAATAAAAGTCTGTAAAGCTAGGTTGATTACTGGCCAAATCAATATATTGACCAGTATTAGCTTATTACTGATATATTGGTATTGTGTATATGTGTACTGATATGTAACAAGATGTTTCTGTTAAAAATGCCACAGACATGTTTAATGTACCTT
This sequence comes from Trachinotus anak, assembly GCF_046630095.1. Lineage (NCBI taxonomy): Eukaryota > Metazoa > Chordata > Actinopteri > Carangiformes > Carangidae > Trachinotus > Trachinotus anak. Next base: position 19,169,276 of record NW_027273863.1, on the reverse strand, counting down.
AGATATGTTTGTGAAGAGATGTTTGTTTATGTTAGAAAGTGTCTCAAGTATTTTTAACTGTTCAGTTTAGTTTAACTGACATGATCATGAATCAGTTATAGAATCAAATCTGTTTTTATTCTCTTCAGGAAACTTTGTAAAATATGAATATTAATAGCTGCCTAGATGTTGTGAGCTGAATATAAGAGCTCCAAGTGAAACTATTCCACTTTATAATTCTTACTGCATGTTGTAAATGACAGATAACACACCCTATCTCTCACAAACAGCTCCTCTTTGTGGAGTGCAGAAAAGACTGTAAGACACTTCCCTGGTTTCTCTCGTCTTCCTGCTTCAACACATATCAAGCTCCACCCTGTCGAGGTGTTTCTTTGTTCCCTCCCTCTAACAGATCTGAAGTAGGAGGATGGGTGTAAACAACTTGTTGTGAACTGCAGGAGATAATGAGTCTCACTCACTGCAGCAGGTGAACAAGAGCAGAGATCTGTTTTCCTTCAGAGCACAGAGATTGTTTCTGTCCAGAGAAAGTGAAACTGTTTGACAGTGACTCTCAGGAGGTGAAATGACGCAGCAAGGAAATCAGCTGGACCCAGAGAAATTCTGCTGTTCCAAACACAGCAGCCACACATCTGTTATTATCTGAGGGAAACAGAAAAGCTACGAGGTCAACAACAGTTTTATTCTAGTCATCCAGACAGATTCACTTCATGTTTTTGTCAGAATAAGGCTGCCATGTTCAGTGAAAGTCCTCAAGACACAATAACTGATGTTTGGTGGAGATTTATGTTGTTTCTGAGAAGTTTTCACAGTCCTCACTGTTGACCGCAGTCACACAGCTTTTACAACAAGTGAAATGTTGAACAGTCAAAAACAAATGGGAACTGTGCAGCCTGCATCAGCTCCAGTCTTGTCACCATAAAATGAATATATTTCAATGATATTTATATTTGATTTCAACTATTTCAATGTTGGTCAATCAGAAGTCATATTCCCACCTTAAGACTAATGTGAATAATATTTGTACACTGGAAACATCTTTCTGATGTGTCCTGAATGCAGCATCGGTGTTACAGGGTGTGACTCCTCTTCCTGCAGTGAACATCACAGCAGCTGAACAACTGAAATCTGAAAACTGATGCACAACACAAGAGGGCGCCTTCATCCTGCTGACCAGGGATGTAGTGGAGGTTAAAGCTCCTCGCCTCAGTTTGGCTGAAGTTTTTATTGAAGATCATGATAATATAATAAAATACCTGATGTCATACATCCTGGTTAGTTCTGTGTATTTGCTGAAAGTCATTAGGAATCCATCTTTTAAGACACAGATGTTTCTGTATTTAAACACAACGCATAAATCACCATTACACCATGTCTGTAGGTCAAGTCATTTGTAAGTGACTTATTTTTTTTCATCTTCAATGTGACAAAAGTCAGTGACCAAGTTACACATGAGCCATTCATATTCATACATATTGAGCTGTTAAATACTTAATGGAACTGCATTTTATGGAAGTAAACACAGCTCACCGTGTGCCTGGAACAGAAACATGATTGTGGTTTGTGTTTCTTCTACAAAGAGCTACCGGAGAGTGTGGTTATTAAAGAAAACAACAGAACCTTAGAAGATCATTTAACTTGCTGACTATTAAGAAGGACTCAAAAATCTTCACATGACATATTGCAGTATTTCAGTGCTGTGACAAGTAGCGTCGTTAAGAGAAAACTAGAAACACAACTGACCTACATTTTCAGCAGGAGAATAAGAAAACTGTGGCAGCTCCCATCAGGCATTGAGGGGAGTGCCATTCTGTGTTTACTGACATCACCCAAAGCTCAGTACAACTGTTAAGAGAGAGGAAGACAAAAGGAGGGAGGAACGAGGAGGGGGAGTGTGCTTGACAGCTAGTAAGCGAGAGAAAAGGAGGGGAATCCATGTGGAGGAGGCATTTCATCAAAGGTGAGACACTTAAAAGAGGGTGAGAAAACACAAGAGAGAGAGGAGGACTGTGTGTGGGCCTCTGTTGACAGGTTGTATGTAATGTTATTCATTTGTTGTTAGCCTATTAGCATTAATATAACAGCCCTAGCTCTATTAGTGCTAAAAAAAGAGACGTCTTTCCTCCTTTCCTTCTCTTTTTCTGCAGCCTGTGCTGGTTGTGAGGACTAAATATGAAAGAAATGCAACCCAGCTCTAATGACCTGTCGGAGTTGGACTCAGTAGTGGTTACAGAAGCCCAGGTAACTCAAATATACCACGACTATAAGAAGACCTCAGGTCATGTTTCTTCATCCCAGAATGGATCCAATATTATGGCTTTTCTCAAGAGAAATGCTTTTGTTGTTCTCACAATGACAGCTATCGCATTAGGTAGGTGGCTCTCAAACATATTGCACTGTGGAAATTGTACTTTTATCTACCATTGACCTGTTTTGCAATTGTAAAACTAACGTGCAACCTTCTGATTGCTTGCTTTGTATTAGCAAACTGTGTGAACTGGTTCTGCAGCATTTGTTATTTTAAACTCTGCCTTTGACAAATACTAATTTGATAACCTGTGTTCATGTTTCTCTGAGGAATTGGCCTGGGCTTTGCCCTGCGACCCATTAATATGTCAGCCACTGATATAAAATATCTAACCTTTCCGGGAGAGCTGCTGATAAGAATCCTGCAGATGGTCATGCTTCCTCTCATCATTTCCAGTGTGATTACAGGTTACACACATTACATGATATATTAGCCTTCTTGTCCATACAGTACGTAAACAGATGATACAAAACCCATTGCCACAGTAGTATTTGGTGCAAGACTTACCAACCCTTGAGACTGATGAAAGTGGAGTGCAGACTGTGTCTAGAGCTGTGGCTGTCAAACTGACTGTAAGATGAGTCTTACATTGCCACTATAGAATAGATAAATCCATTTCATTGACGTATCAACATTCATCCATCTCGCAATTTTATTTTCTTGTGTGTCAGTGTAGAGTTTTGTTTATAGTTTCCCCAGAAAATGTATTCTGTAAATGTTTTCACAGTTGTTAAACAATTTCAGCAATTTATATTAAGAATTCTTTAATCGTGCTATTAAATAGCAGGTTCTTTCACTCCTTATGTAACCAAAAGGAAACCCTGAAATATTTGACAAGCTTATGTGGAATTTTTAACATGAACTTTCCAACTTAGTTTTAGTTTTAAGTGCAGTAATGACCTTAATTGGCCCATCGTATAATTAAAGATGTTTAAATGATTTTTTGTTTGGTTTGGTTTGGTTTGGCTACAAAATATTTTTGAAATGCACAGACATATTTTTAGAGGTGACCTGACAATCGAATGGTTAGGGCACATACCATGTGGGCACAAGTGCTCTAAGCAGGCAAGTCCCCAGTTCAATTCCCAGCTTGGCAGACTCTTTCCTGCATGTCATTCCCCTAGTCTGTCCCATTTCCTGTCACTCTCCACTGTCCTATAAATAAAAGTTTACAAATGCCCAAAAAAATAGCTTAAAAAAAGAAATATTTTTAAAGATTTAACAATATAATTGTGGTAATTATTTCACAGTTTTAAAAAATGAGACACAAATCTGTTTGTCAAGCAAATAAATAAATGATGACAATAGCAAATGTGCAAATTCAACAGGTTTATGTTCATATTTACAACCACTATGTTTTTTTTTTTATCAGGCATGTCATCTGTGGACAGGAAAACTTGTGGGAGAATAGGACTAAGGGCCTTCACCTATTACATGGTCACCACCCTTATTGCTGCATTCACTGGCATTGCCTTAGCTGTTACCATCCAGCCAGGGAACTCAACAAGGACCACCCCAGTGTCGTCTGGTGGTAAAGTGAAGGGTGTGCGGAACTTGGATGCCTTTCTAGATCTAATCAGGTGTGTATACCAAAAGTTATAAAATGCAGGTACCTTGTAAGGATGCAGTTGGCTGTCAGCCTCCAGCTAGTATTAAAAACAGTATCTGTGTTTTTAATTTTTAGAAACATGATCCCCTCAAATCTGGTTGAAGCTTGTTTCAGAAGGGTAAGATCTGCAATGGCTATGATTTGCTTTGAGATTTACACTGACATTGGTTCATACCTACCAACCTTTAACATTTGCTTATACTCCAGTTTAAAACAGTTTATTCCAGGAGTGTTACAACAGGAAATCATCCTGGTGACATCAGTTTTACTGGGGCCAGTGAAAACAGTGAGATTCCTTTTTGCTCTATTCCTGTGATTTGAGCCAATTGTTTGTCAAATCTGGTGTCTCTGATGTTGAACTGATATGCCTGATCTATGCCTAAACAATGTCATGTCACAATTTATTTGATTTATTATTCAGGGACCTTTATAGATGACACAGTACCAGGTACCTCAGATGGGGTAAATACCCTAGGCCTGCTGGTCTTCTCTGTTGCCTTTGGCCTCATTCTGGGCGGCATGGGGCCTCAGGGAAAGCCTCTGAGGGATTTTTTTGACTGCCTGAACGAAGCCATTTTGCATCTTGTCAATATAGTCATCTGGTAAGAATTGAAAGCTACTATTTACTTGAACTGGCTATGTTGTTAGTTCTTCTATTTCATTTGCACCGGTCTGCATATATTTAATATTTTGTCATATTTGCTCTGTTAACTTTCCAGGGATTTGAATTATTTTAGTGGTATTCAAATGCTCTTTTTATCTTTGTGACAATGTTTTGGATGTGTTAATAACAATGAGTTGCATGAGTGTTTGTTACTTATTATTTTTGCATAATATCCAGGACAGCCTTATGATGATTGTCTTAGTGTGTTTGCACAGACCAAAATCTATGTATCCAGCATCAGGCTTCCTGTGAAGAATATTGTCAAATATGATGATTTACTCTTTGCCCTTCTCCTCCTACATTGATCATTGATCATTTCCTCTCTTCTGCTGTGTCTCAACTCTTTATATCACAGGTATTCCCTAGTGGGAATCCTCTTTCTGCTGGCAGGACAGATTGTGAAGATGACAGACACTGGAGAAATAGGTCGTGAAGTTGCCATGTATGCTCTCACTGTGATCACTGGCCTTCTGATCCACAGCCTCTTCACTCTGCCCCTCATTTATTTTGTTGTCACGCGAAAGAATCCCTTCAGATTTATGAGTGGTCTTCTCCAGGCCTTGACCACTGCCTTTGGGACTTCATCAAGGTGAGCCAGCGTCTTAATATTAAACAAAACAAATGGACGATGATTTGAACTTTATTGCCCTTGCTTTTTTCACAGTTCTGCAACCTTACCTGTAACTCTCCGCTGTATGGAAGAAAATCACATGGACAAACAAGTGATGTGCTTCATGCTGCCTACAGGAGCCACAATGAACATGGATGGTGCAGCACTCTATGAAGCAGTTGCAGCTTTATTCATAGCCGAGGTTAATAATATAGACTTCAACCTGGGTCAAATTATTGTCCTCAGGTAAGTTCAAAAGGAAACTTAACCTACGTAAAATAGGTTGGACACTTAAGTTTTAGAAATGCATGTCTTAAGGGCATTAGGTCAATAGAAAAAATGGGCTATCACATTCACATTGTACATGTTTTTGTTTTTGTTAATTTATGTTGCCCATTACTATATGTGCATGTTGTATTTATCATCTTTATCATGCCTGGTTTTTTGTCTGGCTACAGGAAAATTGAGCCATGTGTGAATTACAGTGATGATCACATACTGTTATTCTATTTCTATGAACACAAGTAGAGCCCCTTAACAACTTTGTTTTGCTTTTGAATGAGCAACTAAAGATTTTGCACACGATGAGTATGAAGAACGCAGACATCATGTTGGGCCAGCTCCCGTAGGTTTGAGTGGGCTCCCTGTGATTGCTTGAGCTTGCACATGTACATGTTAATGTGTGGATCCACAAGTATGAGTGATCGACACTAAGAGCACTGTGAATGTGTTCTGCCTTATTTCTTAAAACTTGATGAGGATCATCTGACCAATACTGTTTCCCTTGTTCAGTTTGATTGTCACAGCTGTGAGCTGTGGTTCAGCAGGGATCCCTCAGGCTGGCACGGTATCCATGGTGATTGTGTTGTCATCAACTGGACTTCCCACTGAAGACATATCACTGCTTCTGATTGTTGACTGGATTCTGTAAGTGAGAACTATATATAGTAGAGTTAGAGGAAAGTCACCATTAAACTACATTGAGATGGTTTTTGGTACTTAAAACCACAAATATATCTTCTTATGGATATTAAACTTAAAGCAAAACTGGAAATGTGTCAAATATGGGACTGTAGAAACTTAATATTGTCTTTTATGCTTTGAATGGAAATAAAGCCTCCAAAAATTAAGAAAAAAAATTCAGCGAATAACAGATACAGAAAGTATCCCCTAGCGTAATAAAATTCTAAGCTTGTGTTTAGTTGTGGTCAAGTCACATGTACAAGCTCCTATATCTTCAGCTCTTCATGTATGTTTGTTAATAGGGATCGTTTGAGGACTGCCACCAATGTCCTGGGAGACTGTATCGGTGTGGCTGTAGTGCAGCATCTCTCCAGACATGAGCTACAGAGCTCCAGGCCTGTGGAACAACATTTGGTGGAAGAAAGCCTCCAGCTCTGAGCTTCAATGAGCTTTACAACAGCCATTTGTAATGGCTTAAGTTCATGTGCTACGTCGTTGCTGAATGATAACGAAAGCAGTAGTTGATACTCACTTAGTTTAGAACATGGACAATAATCCCCAGGAATGTGTTATAGCTTGAGGAGCCGGTGGAATTAACAGCAAACTTTATGCAGTGTGTAATTTAAGCCTGAAACATAAAATGGTCTGATCTATGTGTGTTATGTTATACAAACTATGATTGTGTCCTCATAACTATAATAACTATATTTACTTTTTCAAGGTACAGCTCAGTTTCTGTTATTCACTCAGTAACCACTATCCTGTACTCTTAAATTTTATTCTCAAACTTCGTATTGTCACTACAATCTTAATTTTTCTACTGGACTTTATTGAAACAGCTCATAAGTAAGGGTACTAGATATACTAACCTTAAAAATCTAACACAGGCTTAACATAAGGTTATGAAGAGGTCAAACCAACCCATGTATCTTAACACACTGTTTCCTTCCTTGAAGTGTTGCAGATGTGTCTTTCATTGGGAACACTCTACCACCATCTGGTGGCAGGAGTGTCAGTGACCCAGTTACACATTCATATCCATACATACAGAGCTGTTAAATACTTAATGGAACTGCATTTTATGGAAGTAAACACAGCTCAATGTGTGCCTGGAACAGAAACATGATTGTGTTTTGTCTTTCTTCTACACAGAGCTACAGGAGAGTGTGGTTATTAAAGAAAACAACAGAACCTTAGAAGATCATTTAACTTACTGACTGTTAAGAAGGACTCAAAAATCTCCAGATATCCAAGTACTAAGATAAGCCACTCATTCATCCACACTTTCATACATTTTCATTTATTACAACGGGTCATTAAAATAATGTCGGTATGTTCTGAAACCCCTAAAGCTATCTACTCTAAGTTCTGTGTCTATCAATTGTACTAATCAGTTGGAAAACAAATGTGTTTAGGCACAAGTCTGGACATATTGCAGTATTTCAGTGCTGTGCAAAGCAACGTTACTAATAGAAATAGAAACACACCCAAAATGCATTTTTCTGCCAAGCAGCCAAAGGCAGAAGAAGAATAAGAAAAGTGGCTGCTCCCACTGGGCATTGAGTGCAATGCCACTCTGTGTTTACTGACATCGCCCAGAGCTCAGTGCAGCTGTGAGGAGAGAGGGAGAGAAAACGAGGGAGGGAGGAGGAGGGGGTGTGAGCATCACAGCCAGCAAACAAGAGAAAAGGAGGGGAATCCATGTGGAGGAGGGGTTTCATTGAGGGCGAGAGAGCTTAAAAGAGATGGTGAGAAAAAGCAGGAGAGAGAGAGAGCGGGGACGACTGTGTGTGTGTGTGTGTGAGAGAGAGAGAGAGAGAGAGAGAGAGAGGAGGGGGAAGATGCTGTTGCCAGGGAACAGCGTTGAAGTAGAAACGTCCACCTTTTCCAGCTCGTAGGAGGATAACAACACATTAAATCATGGATGCGAAATGGACTGAACATAAGGAGAAGGAAAACAGCTGATTGTGACTCTGTGCAGCCTTCAGGGAACCAAAGAGAAGGTAGGCAGGTGTGATTACATAACCGTCAAAACACAGCTCCCATACGGGTGACATCATCACAGCAGGATTAGAGCCTGGGATGGGGGCATTAGTGTTGGTGGAGGGAGGAGGAGGAGGGTAGAGGGGGATTCAGCAGAGACCAGCAGAAGTAAATGTGAGGCAGAGAGATGGAGCGTGATCATCACAAGATGAGCTAAAAGCGCTGGGCGAGGATTATCTTCTGTCCAAAAAGCAGCATGGGCTCTGACAGGCAGAGGAGACTGAAAAGATGAGAGCAGGATGGTGTTTGCTGTGTGAAGACCCTGCCTCTCCTAACTGCTCTCCTCTCTACAGGACGAGGCAGCTTCTCTCTCAGCCTCCATTAGCAGCATCAGGTAACAGCCGGAGTTGTCCAGCAGCCCAGGTCCTGAGCACACAAATGACCCACCTGCAGATGTAAACAGTGATGCCCCTCACTTTGATCAGGCAGCTCTAAAAAGGAGGAAGAGGAACAGAAAAGGGAACGTCTGAAAGCAAAACAGGGAAGCTTTCAAAACGGCGCAGAGGAAATCTTCCTAAGTACAGCATGTGAGTACGCTGCCTTTTACCTGAGCCATGATTTTTCTGTGTTTTTCTTCAGGGGACGTGAGGTATAGTGGGCAGATTCCCTATCAGTGACATCATGCTTAATGCTGTGCTTCGTTCTGCTTCTGTACGTGGTTCCATGTGTTGTCATTAGTGAGTCGTGACTAAACTGCTTGTCTCCTCTTACACAAACATATTTTCTCAACCAGTTTCCTATTTTCAGTATTTGGATCCTGATTGGATTCTGTCAAAGTTAGAACAGTTTTTGTTATTTCTCATGCTGTGAGATAATTATGTTTTTCTTTTGTTTTTGAAGTGGATCAGGATCTGGACCAAACTTTAGCAACATTCGGATTACATTCTGTTGGGGTTGTTTGGTCAAAGTGAATCAAATCTGATAAACCAAAGCCAATGTAACGAAGCAGAATAACTAAGTTTTTGAGTGTCGTACTCTTAGTAAATTCCTAGATATATTTTTTTAACTTTTGTTGTGTATTTAGTCATGAATCACCATGTCTTCAGGGGCTTTACAGGCTGTTTACAACACTGCCCTTGTGTCTGTAGATTTGCGTCAGACAAGTTGAGGAAGGCTGTACTCTATCGTGATGTCTTTGTTGCCTTTTATCATCAGCGGCTCTATTGATGCTTATCTCCAAGCTGCAAGTCATGTAAATTATTGTAAAAGGCAGAGCAGGAAATACTGTATTCAAATGGAAGCTCTACTGCTTCACTTAAATTTCACAGCTTACTTTCAGTGTCTGAGACAGGATTTTAGGTTTTGGGTTTGATAGGCAGAAAACAGTGAATGGCTCACAAGATAGTGTTTGGGAAATGAAGGCTGCTCTGCCATCTGGACACAAATCCCTACCAGACACGTGCTGCTGCAACATTACTTTGTGTCCGTCAATCAGCAGCACGGTGTATGAGCAGCTGAGCCTCTGCAAGAGACATCTGCACAGACAACAAACCGCACGCACTGCTCTGCTGTTTCCGTGTGAACTTTCCGCTTTACTCTCAGTCAGTCACACCCTTCTTACATTCGTGATTTAGCAGGGAAAGTGATCAAACTGTGTCACAGTGCTTTTTAAAAGATTATTTGAGTGTGAGAACAGAGGAAGATGACTCATAGTGCGATTTAGCCTGAAGGGTCTTTGTGGAAGTGGCGTTTAAGGAATTCCCCATTAATCCCACATCAAACACTACAACTTTCTTATGGGACAATTCACTGTAGACACCTCACCACTCTCCTGCATCAATCACAACACAGCAGCGCCAGCAGCATGAAGCCTGAGGGCCTGTGCACATTCAATGTGTTTTTCCACATGGCTTCTGATGTGTTTCGCTATCGCACATCAGTGCCATCCCAGTGGACAAATGGACTGTGGTGCGGTCTGCTGCTGCATGAACTCTGACTGGGACAGTGATGCAGGGAGGACACTCCTCCCCCATATGCACATTTCTGACAAAAGGCTTGCACGTGATGTCCGCTCATGGTTACTGATGGTTACTGTGTTACTGATCCTCGTTTGACAGCCTGCAGTGATCGACCAGAGCATTACATACTGTAAAGCTTCACGTGACATAATAAGAAAAGGACATGAAACCTTAGATGGAGACTTCTGTCATTTCTGATTTGGTTATGTAAAAGAGTTTCAGTGCAGATCGCTATCTGCTTCATGGCAGCACGTATGATTTGCTTGTATCCCCCTGAGGGGCTTTATGAGCAATGTGGTGTTTTATTTTTGTCTCCTGCCTCAAGGATGTGAAAGGAAACCCAGTGGGACTTAGTCTTGCTAAATTGTTATTACTATGACTTCACTGTATAGTCATTGCCTTTGGCAAAATTACACTTTGGATTTAGAAATTGTAGCTTTTGTGCTTTTTTGTCCAGTACACAACAACAATTGGATCTCACATTTGTTATGTGTCATGTTAGTCAAAAAAAGATGAAATTTGAAGGTTAGATTCCTCGTAACGCCTTCACAACACCTACAGAATGCTGTGCTGCTGTTTGAGGCCAACTAATTACACCTCCTATAAACCTACAGGTCAGCTTTTACTTAGGGGTTCTCCAGCAATTGGTGGAGAAATGAGAAAAGAGGCAGAAGTGGCCAAGATGTCCTGATTTTTGTTCCTCTTGTGGGCCACCTGCAAAAAACTCCTACATTTCCCATAATACAACTGGGTAGTTTCTTTCATTAGATCCTCCCTACCTCCCAACACCCATGTCTTTCAAACTCCACACCTTTAGTTTGTAGCGCAGACTTTCTGTCGTAAGTTTGAAGTCTCAAGCGAAAACTCAGATAATCCTGACGAAATCATCGGGGTTGCACAAAAGGTGTAAAAAGGGTGGAGTGTCCCTTTAAAACAACTTTATGTACTGTATGTTTTAACAGTGTTTTAGCACCTGTTTGTCTACTAAATTACAACATTATTTCACCTGTTTGTCAACCTCAGTGAGCTGAAGCCTGTCCTCCCTGGCAGGGGATGGGTACAGCAGAGGCCACTTTACGCATGGACAGCATGGAGGTGAAGGACGAGTGGCAGGATGAGGACTTCCCCAGGTATTCCTGAGTGTGCCTGTGTGAGAGTGAGCGGGAGAGAGTCTGTGTTTGTGTGAGCAGTTCGTCCAATTTGTCCAACAAGCTTTGACAAACAGGCCACAGCAACGATGGAAAATCAGTCAGACGTGTTAAATGCTGAAGGGCAGCAGGTGTGTTCTTTCCTAGATGGAGTCGTTATGTGTAACAGGAGCAAAACAGCACAGAGAAAGTCGAACACGTCACAGTGTCCAGCAATGAAAACATAACCACCTGCACTCGTTCGCTGTCAAGAATCGTTTCTACAGCAGAGGACTGTTCGCAGACATCAAGTATATTAACGACATATTTACATGCAGTATGTTACATAGTATTTGATACTATTTTACTTTAATCGTAACCATGCATTTCTGTTTGTTTATGTATAAAAATGAATACATTTGGAGACTGTTTTAACGTGAGTGCTACAGAGAAAAACAAAAAAATGCAAATTCAATCCACCCTTGAATGTCTGTTGGTGCTGTCTTTAACTTACCTCTTCTGACAACATAATAACAGCAATTATCCCAGCGGCTCCATCAGCAAGCCCATACTTGTGGTGTTTTAGGGTGTGTTAATGTCTGTGTCTTTGTCTGTGTGGGGGTGTGTTTGTAAGAGTCCTATCTACTAAAATCTAGTCCTCTCAACACTCGGCGCTGAGAGCTCAGCTGCCTTATTACACTGTAATGTCAGAGGGGAGTTGGTAATTATTGGTGCTGTTTCCGAGGACACTGTAGTTAAATCACAATAGAGCTTCTCCAAACACAAACGACAACGAGCAAAAGGGATGACTGCTGATACTTTATTTTAGTATCTTTTATCATGTTAATGCTCATAACTAGACTTTACAAACAACAACCATTAACTTAGTAACAAGAAACCAAGCCCAAAGAGAAACTATGGATGTTAGTTCATTTCTTATTCATACTGTTTCCATTATTGTTGAACTTGTACATGTTGTTTTCCTCTGTAGGCCACTACCAGAAGATGGGGATGTTGATTCCTCATGTGGCCTCACTGACATCAGAAACAGTAAGCGAAACAAATACACAGCACTGAATATGTTTTTTTTAATTCTATACTGTATCTTAACTTTAAGGCCCTGCTGTTTTAGATCCCCCCACCTCTCTGAATGTGGGTGAGTCCATGGCCCAGCGTAAACGCAGGACCTTGGTGGCCCCCGACATGAACCTGTCCCTGGATCAGAGCGAGGGGTCGGTGCTCTCTGACGACTTCCTGGAAACACCCGATGACCTGGACATCAACGTGGACGACATCGAGACCCCCGATGATACTGACTCACTGGAGTTCATTAACAATGGCAACGAGCTGGAGTGGGAAGGTCAGATGGACGTCAAATGACACTGAAAAATGAGGGATGACAGGCAAATCATATTACCTGCAATGTCCTTAGTTTGAATCCTGCTTCACATGTCACGTGATATCACCCATTTGGCTGTCCACTCACAAACTGCTAAAGTTGCATTGTGAAAGTTGAAAGTTTTTCACATTCAATATTTGTTTAATTTTGCTAAACTGTGACACTTTATACAAATTAATTTCTGGTCTTAAACTGAAAGTAATATTAAATTTTATAGCAGACAGTCCTAGAAAGCTCAAACTCCCTGACCTGCCTTGTGCCGATGTCATGTGACTTCATAAAGTTACGGTAAACGATCTGACCAGCAACCTTTTCTGTGTCATCCTGAATCCAGATGACACTCCAGTGGCCACCGCCAAACGTCTTCCAGGTGAAAGTGAGGAAGAGAGAGACGCATCAGGTCGTCTGTGGCGAACGGTGATCATCGGTGACCAGGAGCAACGGATTGACATGCAGGTCATCAGGCCGTACCTGAGGGTGGTAACGCACGGAGGTTAGTCAGAGGGCGTGTGTCTCAGTGTTTTTAAAGACCAGCACTAGAAGAACAGTTTTAGATATTCAGTTTTCTATGCAAATGTTAAGAAGGAGCAGGATAACATTAGACCAACCAAAGACAGCTGGGATGCTTGTAACTAGTCAGAGTCCAACAAAATGAGTGTGTGTGTGTGTGTGTGTGTGGTACAGGAGTTGTATGGAGACACAAGGTTAGATTACATATCTTTTTTTTTTTATTATTATTTTTTTGGGCTTTTTATGCCATTATTATAGCTCAGTGGAGACTGACAGGAAAGGGGGTAGAGAGAGGGGAATGACATGCAGGAAAGAGTCAGACCGGTCGGGAGTCGAACCGGTGACTGCCTGCTAAGAGCGTCTTGCGCTCAACATGGTACGCGCTCTAACCACTCGACTACCGGGCCACCCCTAGATTACATATCTCATTTATAGTTTGTGAATGTGTGTACTCTTCTTTCATATCATGGTGTCTCTCTCTCTCAGGTTATTATGGCGAGGGTTTGAACGCCATCATCGTTTTTGCGGCCTGCTATCTTCCTGACAGCAGCTGTGAGGACTACACATACATCATGGAGAACCTCTTCCTGTAATATCCATTCTGGTCTCTTTAGAGACTCTTTCATAGCAGCATGCTGTATTATGAGCCTTTGTTTCAAATTACTCTTCCTTTCAATGTGTAATGCATCAAAGGAAATAATGTCTTTATCGAATGTACATGTCAAATCATGTTTGAAAAAGTTTATCAGCATTCAGTGCTGGTAATGGAAGATGGATCAGTTTAACGAAACTCATTTTGGCTTCAAGAATTTTATTTTGTGGAGCATGTACGTTGCTTTACAGTCTGAGTCTGATCCGAGCTTGTTTGTTCTGTTGCCAGGTACGTTGTGAGCAGCCTGGAGCTTCTGGTGGCAGAAGATTACATGATTGTTTACCTGAACGGAGCAACTCCTCGCAGGAAGATGCCTGGCATCAGCTGGCTGAAGAGATGCTACCAGATGATTGACAGGAAGTAAGAGAGACACAATCAGAACAACTGCGAGGGAAATGAGAGTGTAGTGTGAAATTGATGATATTTGTGCTAAAGATGAAGATAATGTTGATAAATTGATGGTGGGAAAGACATACTTGATTGTGTGAATGCCTCCTGCAGACTGAGGAAGAACCTTAAGTGTCTCATCATCGCTCACCCAACGTGGTTCATCCGGACCGTCCTAGCCATCTCAAGACCTTTCATCAGGTGAGGACATGGTTACGATGCATCACTCTCAGAAGCACTTCTCTTAACAAATCTAACAAGTAAAGAGAAGACAAGAGATAAACTGCTAGTTGTGTCATAGTGATATGGTTTTGTTATATTCAAGCCATCCCCAAACACAAAAGCGTAGCTGTTACACAATCACAGAGCTAGAGCTGTGCTGCACGGCCTGACCCTGATGGCACCTGATGTCAGAAAGGATTATTTGGGACAGTAATCACATGACGTTTATGTTTTCTGCAGTGTGAAGTTCATGGATAAAATCCGTTACGTTCACACCCTGGGGGAACTGAGCCAGATCATCCCCATGGAGCATGTGCAGATCCCGGAGTGTGTGCTGCAGTAAGTACTCTACGCCACCAAGGGTTGCTGTTGAGATGCTACTTGAGTCTGTCACAGCTTGTTATGTGTTGTTATAACACCTTGAAAGAACACTCAGTAAAGGGAACAGTGTTTAAGGATGATTTAGTTAGTATTTATGATAATGTATACATAAATGCTAACACTAATACTATTTATCATTGTTTATTTTAATGTACTTGGACAGCTGACAACAATAGAGGATCAACATGGTGGCAGTGACAAAAAAGTCAAAGTCAGCATTCACTCTGTAGATTAGTAGAAGTTTATGATGAGTAAAAGCTCATGTCAGATTTCGTATTTTTTCGAAGCAAACTGTGGGTGGCTGTACCTTGGAAATCAATAGTTATAGCTGAGTGAGACTCAAAACCAGAGGCTCTGGGAAGCACTGCAGTGAATACATTAACACAGTAAATAAGGCCGCACTATAACAGCAGCTATGATTTTAGGCTCATCTTCTATACGTGATTTACGCTGATGTACAGCAACGTAGCCTCTTTCTACCACTGGAGAGAAGTGTGTTGTGATCAGTCAGATTTCTATTCTCTGCTTTTGAAGGTATGATGACGAAAAGATAAGAGCACAAAGGGAAAGGTGAGCAACAGATTTTTTAGATAGTATCTTATAAAGGCTTTTAATGCATGTTTTCTTTCCTGGTTGTAAGTTGTAGTATTAATATTTGCCTACATTACTTACAGACTTGAGCAAGACCAGCAGCAGACCAGCTCAACTGTGCCTAAAGAAAGGTGACCCCATTTTGCAGTACATACACTCCAGGGACGTTCTGATTACATAAAACTTTGTTCTACTCCTGATATGGAAAATGTTCAGACATCTTTCTTTCATTTAAAATTGGTGACGGCTGCTAGAAGTTTGAACCCATTTAAATTGTTTGTAACCACCTGACTCATACACAGTGCAACTTTAGTTGTTTAAGTTATTTCAAGTCATCAGTTGAGATGCTGAAATAAGGAAACTCTCTCCATTAGCATCAAAAAATGCAATGTAAATAGATGTATAGCAAACTGATTAAATTACTTCTCTTCACATTGAGTAATTTCTGCAGCCAGATAGATAAATTTTGGAAACAAAAAACACAACCTAATATAGGCTTGATGACCAAGCAAAACATTTATATTTACTTAAGGCTTAAATCTAATCTTTCACTTCCAGGCCCAAGTCAATGATAGCAGACGTTGGCTGTGACATCTGACATTAAGGTAAGGGTTCTCATTCGCTTACCTCTCCATCAGCCTTATCCAGACTGGTTTGTAATGTCAGCCCATGGTTACCTATCTCTGGCATACAGGGAAATGTTCTCTTGTGCGTACACACACACGTTTATGTGCGCAAAAGGGACATGTTACAGTAAATCACTGAAATGCTGGATGATGGCCTGTCTGGAGCGCTGTGGCACTGTCCAAAGGTCAGGTTCTCACTTCAGAGGCACCAAGATCCAATTTACAGTAAAACACAGAGTCAGCCAGAAAGAACAAGTAGATGACCTGGACTTTAAAATTCAGTTACTCTCCTATCAAGACGTAGGGAATTTGCAGTGTCAAATCAAATCTGTAGTTTTAGAGTTTAAGCCCAAGTCAAAGTGCATTTGTTTTCATGGGTAGTTTGTTCTCAGAGAAAAACTGGAACACATGGTGGTTTCGTCTGTTTCGTCAGTGACTTACATGTTTTGATCTGATGATGCAAATTGAGTCAAATTATTTGTCTTTGCATATAAGTAAAAAGTAATGGAGAAGAAAAAATAACTATGTTTCCTCCTGGTCTCTGAACTGAGAGCACTGGATAAATATACTGCTGCGTGATTACTATTAATCATTCAATCAAGTCCAGCTCATTTTCACTTTTGCCAAGTCATGTTTCAATTCTATAAATTCAGACTGTGTGAAAGTCCAAGAAATGTTAACTGATCCTCCAACATCATATTCCCTCCATACCTCTGTTACATAAAGCACAGCTGCTCAACTCCTTAAGCCCGTCCACCCACAACCGATCAATTCTATTTTTAATAGACGGTGCGACTGAGGTCTGGCAAATTGATCCGTGCCGCACAGCCTGTTCTGAAATTGGGGGTAAAATACCTGCCACAGCAGGTCTTGGTGGGTTAGGGTGTGTGGGGTGGGTTATTTTAGAAACTCCCACCCCTCTGCGCAGTCCTGTGCTGCTGACCGTCCTATCAGCCTCCATAAATCAAAGGAGCTATCAGACGGAGGACTGGCTGACATCCCAGGAATGGACACAGGCACCATCTCCTAACCAAATGCCAGCAGAGGAAGCAGGAGAAAAATAAATAGGCAAACCTGATATGTGTCATGTTGAATTTAGTTTAGATTTAGTGCATGCCTACTGACTCACTGCCAAACCTGAGAATTATATAAGAAATGTTACATTTGTGGAGATGCAAACATCAATTGATAAAGGATAAAGATGACAAAACAATTAAACTTTCTGTATTTGCATTGCAGAGTTTTAAATGGAAGAACCAATGGGTAACATTCATTCATTACAACGGGAGCCATCACCACGCATTTGTTGCACAGGATTAAATCTCCTGACTGGATCCATTAGCTGCAAGACAATCATTCCTCAGAAACATTGTTTTCAGCAACATGCCTGCTTCTAACTATATGTTTATCCACACCAAAGCATTACAGGATATAGTTAAATCAACTGCTCCCTGCATGTCAAGTAGAGCTTTATCTACAGCATGACTTCAGCTTTATAAATGAAAATTTATGGACTTGGATGAACCTTACATCCTCCGACAGAGCTGGGAACGTCGTGTAAATACTATATATATTTTTGAGAAAGGCATTTGCACTGATATTTGGGTTTTGATATGAATGGCATGGGTATTGTTTAGTTTAAGGGCATTTACTGAAAAATAATGTGCAATGATATTGTTCTTAGACCTACAGTAGATGTTACCGATGCAAACGTGTTACAGTTTTCAAGTTTTCCAGAGTCTGATAATCAGGTGGCATGCTTGTTCATATCCTTCCTGTTTCTGTTACATGTTTTTGTCCGTTTTTAATGTTTTACAAAGGTACTTTTACAAAACAGGAAGCATAAATTGTTACAAATGAAATGAAATATATTTAAAGAGAGAGTCAAATTAATTGCTAAATGTTATTCATGAAAATGTGCCATTTGCTGTTTGTAAAAAATAAAGAAGAAATAAATGAGTGAACTAAAGCAACTCTGTCATGCCATGATTAGTCGCCTCTTGTGTTGAGCTTTGACCTTTGATACAAATAACTAGCAAGGGCAGCATAACCCATGTACATTACAGATTATTTGCATCCATTTTACTGCCTCACTCTGATTTGGTCCAGAATGTTTTTGACAGTGATTTATTTTGATACATATATTGAAGGGCATGATTCTGATTTATGAGCCAAGTCAGTTGCTGTTCTTTGTCACCTGACAGTCCTGTGCTACTCTTCATAGGGGTCATTTGGCCTTAATACTCTTGAAGTGACCCTTTATTTTTATATGCAAGGTTACTGTGATCACTAGGTATGAGGGCAATATGTAACTCATAATAACCTATAATCTCAGCCCCATTTTGCACATTAATTACCATTTTAAACATTAACTTTTAAGATATGTTATGCAAAATCAATCAGCCTGACCAATTGCTGATTGATTGGTTTAGCCATGATGAAGAGAATAGGAAGAGTTTACTACTATTTTATATATATATATATATATATATATATATATATAACTTTGATATGGAAACAGGTCTGTCTTCTGAACATGAGGTTTTTTACAGACTATTGATAAAATATTATTGAAGAAAGAGACAGATTCACTCTCTCAGCAAGAGTTAAATGAGAAGCTTGATACCACTCATGTACAATGTTAGAGTCTGGAGGCCATTGGCGTAGCTTAGCATAAAGACTGGAACTGGGGGGGAAGTATCCAGCCTGACTCTCTCCAGAGTTTGGAAAACCACAGACTAATACCTCTACAACTGACTGAGCAACGTATGGATTTATCTGTATGCAAACAGAAACGTGAAAACAACATTTTTACTGAGTGAAAAAAAGAGAGTTTTTACAGTACTTTTTGGATACAGATGAAACAACCAACTTTGATCGTGTTAATTACTGAGCTTTTGGCAGAGCCAGGCTAGCTTTTCCCCCCTGCTGCCAGTCTTAATGCTAAGCTAAGCTATTCACCTCCTGGCTCTAGCCTCCATGCTTACTGCACAAACATGAGAATGGTATTGATCTTCTCATCAAAGTCTCTGCGAGTGTATTTCCCATATACTGTATGTTAAACTATCCCTAGATATGCCTGGAAATGTATAATTAGACTCAAACTCTAAATGTGGCAACAAAAAAAAAATAAGTTTCTAAATCAAAATACCGGGCAAGTAAAGGTTTGTCTTTCTTCTGGGTCTGTGGAAAAATATGTGCACCACATGCTTCACATGGTGGACCACATGGTTTGGTGTCCTATGATATGTCTGAGCATATGTGGGGCAGTTTTGTAATCCCATATTCATACCAATGCATATGATTAACTGTTTACTAACATCAGTCTACTGCAACATATCAAAACTGCCAATCACTTTGACATGGGGG
Organism: Trachinotus anak; assembly: GCF_046630095.1. Taxonomy (NCBI): domain Eukaryota; kingdom Metazoa; phylum Chordata; class Actinopteri; order Carangiformes; family Carangidae; genus Trachinotus; species Trachinotus anak. Next base: position 19,149,860 of record NW_027273863.1, on the reverse strand, counting down.
GGGGGGGTGGGGGATACTATCATCACATGGTGGCAACCGGCCTCACGTAGCCATTGAGATTGTCTTGGTAGTGAAACATGAAACGATTTGCTCCGATAGCTGGGACTCAAAGTTCACCTCCTTCACACCCACAGTTACGGAGATAAGAGCGGCTGTGACAGAATTCGTTCAAATACTGTAAAATAACACGAGATTAGACTGCACACAACCGGAGGTGTGTGACAAATTATACTGATAAGCAGCTGCCTTTTCAGTTTAAAGAAAGAGACTTCTGCTATCAGACCTATAGCCATGACTTGAGATCCTGTGGTCACATGGCTGGTGTCCATGTACTCCAGCTGGTTGCATCAGAAATATGTGTGACGCAGCAGACAGACACACAACAGCCAACTAAATATAGTGCTTGTGGTTTTCAGCCACCCGGAGCTGTGTAAGCATGGAAAACTTCCCTCAAAAAAACCAAATAATGAGGTTTTTCTTTGTGCTGTGATACAGATGTCTCAACACCAGGATGTGACTTATATACTTATACAGTGAACAGCCCTTGCTTCCTTTCCATACATTGCCCTTTCTAGGACAAAAGCTCCCTTAGGATACATGGTACACATAAAGCACGTCTTATTAATATATATATATATATTTTTTTTTTTTACATATATTGTGAAGTCAAATTTATCTCAAATGAAGAATACAGAAAGATTTTACCAGCTCTAAACTAGCAGCATCACCAGTCTACAGCTGCTTATCCACAGCACCACATGTCTGTCTGTCTCTTGCTCTTTCCAAAGAGAATTAATTTTGTGTTTCACAGATTAGCCACATCACTGTTTCTCTATTATCTTTTAAGAACTCCGTTGGGTTGTGGGATTTGTTGAGCATTTGGTTGGCCAGCATTCATTGACCCCCGACAGCAGGTGGAAAATTAGGGATCTACTTTCATGCAAATGTGAGGCTCCTGAGTCGCCCTCCTCTCATTGGTGCTGTAGGCTGTAAAGTGACAGTTCATTGGCGGCAGGAAAAAGGTGGCTGATTGGTTAGAGAGGCTGTGACGCTGCAGCTAAATCCTTTATATGCCTGGCAGGGAGATTGTCTATCAATGAAGTAGTAAAAGGGGGGGACATCTGTGGCAGAGGAGAAGGAAAGGTTTTTAGAGGAAGCCTTTGATAGACTGTTTGCTTTGGCTGGGTTCCCTTCTTTTATTTACTGAATTCCAGAGGTGACCAATACACAAAAGAGCTGAAAATGAAGTTCATCATTGGCATTGGAGGGTAAGTCTCCTGTAGTTGATTTACCTACTCATCTCTTATTCAAAATTAGCAAAAAACTTAGAGAGTAACTAGTGTATGGTATAAAATTCATCCTAATTTCAGAGTGACCAACGGTGGGAAGACCACTCTGACAAATAGACTACTAAAGACATTACCTAACTGTTGTGTTGTGCATCAGGATGACTTCTTCAAGGTAAGACCAATTCAAGTAACCATTCTTTTGAGCTTTTGTCACTATATATTCAGTTTAAAGCTACAGTCCTGCTATATATTGTATCAATCTTGAGCTAATGATATAAAAAGTATTATTTTTGATATATTTTATTTGCTACGTTAAGTTTGCCCTTGAGGACATTTTGTGCTCAGAAATAATCCACCAGTCTGACCTGCAGATGTCCTGTCATCGCAGTAGCCTAGTAATACATCTGGCTGATTGTCTCCTGGACAGCCAATGAAAGGGCTGAGCGTCCCCACTTAAAGTGAGACGTTGTCTAATCATGTTGCAAATTCTGCAACCACCTTTTTGCATGACCATCAACCTCTGACTTAAAATGAGACAGAAGATTTTATTCCTACCACAACCTTTTTTTTTCGTGCTGCATTTATGGATGGTTGACAACTCATCAACATCACTGACTTTTTCACCTGATATCAAATTCTCTGCCTCTATAGCGAGACAACAAGGGTGTCTACTAGGGCCACACAATTAAAAAAGAAATTATACCGCAATTATCGAATCGCAAGAAGCTGCAAATTTTTTAATTTTTTTTCGAGGTAGTTATCGAAATAGTTACATTTCTGAGAAATTTCCTCAAAGCAAAGCAGCGGCAAACATTACCACTCTGCTGCAGAGTTTTAAAATATTTTTTTACAAAATTACTGTATCCAAAGGTATTGCAACCGAAATTTCGAAAACCGAAGAAGCATTTTAACCGCACCAAAAAAATGAAACCGTGCGCTACTTTTGGTGGAGATGAGTCCTTGACTTGTCCTGTCCAGGTGTGATCAGCTCCGACTGATTACTAGGTTGCAGCAATGTTTTATTGGTGACTGTTATTTCAGAAACCCGATCAAATAGAAGTCGGGGAGGACGGCTTTAGACAGTGGGATGGTAAGAATGGATTTCGCGTAGGAAAACCATGCAGTAATGTACTTTTTCTTTCCTGCACATTTCTGTAGTTTGGTAACCACTCAATCCTAAACTTTGTGATAATTTGTCATCTATTCTGTGAATGCTACAGACATTCACTAACCGTACTGTAACCGACTAATGTGTGTTAAAGCACATTGGTGAGGAGTGTTGGTTGCATGTGTGGTGAAGCCCGCTTTTCTCTCTTCTCTCCCTGTTCTGTCTCAGTGATCAGTGCCCTGGACATGGAGGCTATGATCAGCACTGTGAAAGGCTGGCAGGAGAACCCAGTCAAGTTTGCCCGCTCTCACGGTGTCAGCCTGTCACCTGAAGCTGAGGAATCCAACTCAGAGGAGAAGGGGATCCACATTCTCATCATCGAGGGGTTCCTCATCTACAACTACAAGTGGGTTACTTATGTCACTCTCATTTTTCAACGCAAGTTCTAAAATTTAACCTACAGGCCTTTTGACCTCTAAAACTTTTCACTAATCTGAACACCCTTCTGCAGGCCTCTCATTGACGTCTATGACAAATGTTTCTACATTTCCATTCCTTATGAGGAGTGCAAAAGGAGGAGAAGGTAAAAGGCTCTTGGAGTGACTTTGGCATGTACCACTTTAAGTGTTAGACACAGTAGTACAGGCTATAATATAACTTGATTGATTATGTTTCCTCAGTACAAGGACATACACAGTCCCTGACCCCCCTGACCTGTTCGATGGCCACGTGTGGCCCATGTACTTGAAACACAGGAAAGAGATGGAGAACAACTGCGACAGAATAGGTTTGTTAAGCCAACTCTTCGCCCCAAGAACTAAATACCAATGTATCCATTCATCAATCTCCCGGTTCACATCCTAATGTCAAAATAAAAGCACAATATCCCTTATTAAATGCAAACAAAAAGATTCAACTGTTGCCCATAAAGGACTCTCATTCATTTCTGATTTGTCTTTTTTCTGGACAGAGTATATTGATGGGATGACATCAAAGGAAGAGATCTACAACAAAGTGTACGAATGTGTTCAGAACTCCCTGCTGAACAACTTATAGGTAAGAGGAAAACTGAAATTAATCAGCTATGTCAGATCAGTAATAGCTCTTTGATTCAGTGTGAGTAACGTCTCTCCTTTCTCTCTCTCTGCAGCAGGACGGGGACAACAGCGGATTTGTGTATAGACTTGTAAATATAATTTTGAGTAAATGTGTAACACCAGCTCTGTACTTCTAGCCTGATTTGTAAATAGGTAATCATGTAACTTATTAAGAACTAATGGCAGAAGTGTTGTGTTTTGTATAATCCTGTGTAACTTTTTTCTAAAAGATAAGCCGCCTCTGGTCTGCCCAGTGTCCAACATCAGGGACAGATCTAAACTCTGATCTTGTTGTACTGTATGTCAAAATAAAATTCCCATTGGGGGGATTTTTGTTTCGCAACTTAAAGAAATGACTGAATCCACTTATAGTTCCTGTTTTGTCTTCCTAACTCACTCCACACTCACACTCCTGTTCACAGTCATAAACCTCACGTTTTACAGTACAAACATTTATGTAGAACTGGGTTTGACTGATAACACCCTGTGGCTCATGTATGAGCCTCCTAATCACCAAGATTAGATTTACAGCTACAATAAAAGCGTCTGGAAAACTGTTATCTGTGATCTTCTGAAAGCCAATCGACAATAGATTACAGTTTTCAGGAAGGAAAAAGAAAAAAAATCACAACTAGAAGTGATTCAATTTAACTGCCACTCAAATGACAGTTTAAAGAGTATCTGTAGTTAAGAAGAGAAGGAAAATAAACAGCATTTTTCGTCTTGCGCATCAGGAAACACTAAGGAAGTCAAGTGTGCTAATACGCACCCAGATTAACTGAGGGTGCTTTATTTTTAATCATCCACTTCACTGACTGGACTGGATTTTTTTATGCCACACCCTACCCACAGAAGACACCATGTTTTTCTCCTTTTAAAATCATATCATAAAGGAATTATATAAAGGAATTATGGCCTAAAATTGACCTAAAAGTACCTCAGTGTACATTCAAATATTCTATGACTTAAAGGTATAACATCTTTACTGTTTGTATGTAGACACGCTAAATGCAGGCACCACAGCCTAACTCTGACTTTAGTTACAAATAAGGTAAAAGAAAGAAAGGCTTTTTAAACATTGTGACAAACACAATGTGCACCGCTGAAGCACATCATGAAAATCATGTGACATTTCTTTAAACGATTCCATTTTCACTTCACCCAGACTCAGCCACAGACAACACCAGTGACATGCTCAAGGTCAGGAACATGTTGACAGCTATGGCCTGAACCTTAGTTGTTTCAAAGAAGACTTAATTCAGCTTTCCTGCTCTGCTTACAACGCATCCATTGACATCAGATATACCCTTTTCCTGCTATTGCTAAATCAGTGGTGGGAGTATTTGAATCTTTAAAGGAAGTAGCTGTACAACCATGTAAACATACAGAACTATCATCAAAAAGTAAAAGTACTTATTCTGCAGTACAATGTCCCCTGTGTCTGAAATATTATTATATATGGCATTATTAGATTATTGATACTGACACATCTGTATGTAAGCAGTGTTTTCCTGTCATAGCAGCTTGAGGTGGAGCTAGTTTTAACCATATTATAAATGGTTTAGTCGGGTTGTGAGATGATTTTGATTTTTGTCTAATCTTTGCACAATTTTGGTAAGTTTTTAAGTAAAACCATCCAAGAGGTTTAGAGGGGGGGTGTCCCTGGAAATGCTGCCGCTGTTTGTAAATGTTGACAAGCCAAAAAGTTTGGGAACCACTGGCTTTATGTTTAACCACATGTTGCAATTTATAAGCTTAGCGTGTGTGTTTTTTTAAAAATCTTATTCAGAAAATCTGTCAGATAAAAGACAGACGTACTACAGAAGTACAGAATTTCCCTCTGAAATATAGTGAAGTAGAAGTGTACAGGTAGCTATCTCAAAATTGTACCACCGTAGCCAAGTCAATGTACTTAGTCACTGAGCTTAATCAAGAAATGGAGGGATAGGTTACCACGTCCAAAAGATCAAAAGTCCTCTGCAAAGTCGCCCACACTGCTCTACACTCAGCCAACACTATCCACACATAAATGAGGGGAAACGTAGAGCCATAAATTTTCACTTTTATTGATATTTCGAGATCAAAAACCCAGTGAATTATATGTTAACCTTGAAGGTTGCATTTAATGCCTGCAGCTGACAACACAGCATGACTGCACAATAAAACAAATGATCTGTGTCAGACCAGAGCTGACGATTGAGAAATCAAAGGATTTATATCCCAAACACATAGAATCAAGGGTATTGATAACTCTTTACTGTCATAGAACATTTTCTGAATCTCTCCTTCTTCTTGTGATCACAGAAAACCTCACACTGTACATTTCTCTGAGACGAGACTGGCCAGCTCTGTCCCAGGACCTGGCAGAGCTACAGAGGGTGTGTTGGGGGGAGTTGGGGTCTTGTGATGCGTTTCTGGGAGTCTTTACATGCCAACATTTGGCCTGGAGCACAGGGTAGAAGGTCTGTCAGTTTATATTTAGGCTAAGTGCCTGAGGTGTCAGGGGGAGCATATTTGACGAGTGCACACACCCACTCAACACTCCACAGCCTGGTCTGAGTCAGGGGCCAGTCCCTACACGCCACCCATGGGAGGGTAAGATGAGAAGCTTGCAGGGTGGCATGTGCTCCCACGTCACCCGCCGCCATGGCGACCCCCAAAAGTAAAGCTGGGGTGTCCATATACGGGTGGAGAGGCAGGGACACAGGAGACGAGGGGCATGTCAACAGTTGTGATTATGCCACAGGAATATTTATGGCTGTGATTAAACTATGTGAATAAGTGAATTCATTCTTGTGCAACACTTGAAGTCCCCCAGTGGAACATGTATAAGCATTAAACAAACATTTAATAAACTGTTTATAACACACTATAATGTGGACGTACACAGCTATTAGGACATTTTAAGTTTATTAATGTACAGTGTTTATCAGCAATTATAATTTCCCCTATGAAGACATATTTTGAAGACACATGTGTTTCACTGTATTGTCATTTATTAACTTTTTACACCGGCCTTCACTCATGAGTGTCCACAGGAGGTCTTATGGTTTGTAACTGCATTATAGTTTGTTATAGACCATTTATTATATATTTATATACTGTATGATGAAGGAGGAGCAGGATTTGTGTTGCCCCTCTGTAAAACTGAACAGTTGGCCTTATGCCTCTCATTGCTTCAGTGTTAAAAGGACAGGAGGTAACCGGCACTGGTGATTAGGTAACCGGCACTTGATTGGTTTGCAATGACCTAAAATCCATAACAGAGGAATAAATTACATCTGGTGCTAATCTTTTCTTATAAATTCCCCTCCATCCTCCTCATCAGAGGATGAATAAATGTATTCTTTATTACAAATTACTGTTTTAAAAATGACCTTTCTACCATCTAAGCCTAAAGACATAAGCTACACAGGGAAGTGCCAAATGTAATGATTCACTGTCACTGTTATAAAATGGGCACATTACAGTAGAAGTTGACACCACTGAGCAGACACAACATAAAACAAAGCTAAATATCAAATATCACATGCATTAGGAACTATGAGTATTTATTTAACTACAAATTATAGTTCAGCAAAACAACCAAAACCTTAAGTAGATAGATAAATTAAGCTTAATCAAATCTAAATTAATTATCCTAAATTAACCCCTGGATTAATCTGGCTCTGATGTTAATAAATTTTTGTGGTGTCTGCTAAGCAGATACAGTAACTACAGGATATAATATATATATGTACTATGATATGTGTAATTTACGTAGAGTCCCAAAAGTAGAATGATTCAGAATGGCCCATTTCAGAATATTATATTATTATTATATATTATTATTACTAATGTACTTATCACTTTAATTTTGCAGCTGATAAAGGTGGTTTATGAAGTAGCAAAAATGAAATTACTTGTTTTAAGCACTTCAAAAGTGCTTTTAAGTGGACTACTTAAGTAAATGTACTTAATGAATTTGCACCACTCCACTCTTATCACAAAGCTTAAGGCCGAGACAATCCATCATTCTAAATTTGACATTGAACAGTATTCTTGTTAAAGCTTGAGTCAAGGGATGAATAAGTCTGCTTAAGACAGTTTCAGTAGATCAGATGTTAAATGTTCTCGACGCTAATTTGTCACGTGTAGATCAATGAAAACGTGAAGATAGATAAAGCGACATGTTGCTCAAAGCTGAAACACAAGGAGAGCTGCCCCGGCTGACTTTGGCAAAGGTTAATCAACGATAAGCAAGACATGTGTCACACGAAACCTGATGATCTGCAGCCCTGCAGCTGTCAGAAGACCTGCGACTCATCATTCATCAAACATTTCTATTTAAATTCAGGTTACAGAACAAAATCAGTTCAGTTTTATTTAACAATTCACAATTTTTGCTTCCAGGGTGAACTTATTATCTACACAAGTGGAGATTTACCCACAACAGAGGTCAATCATTTTCATTGTTCAAACATTTTTTTCAGCATCTCACCTGTATTGTCTCCCCATGATCTGTGGTAAACCCTCTGGCTCTATCATTTTACTCCTCAGACTGGCAGTGTGAGGCCTCAGGGGGAAGACAACAGGTATATTCCTTGTAGGGGAAGCTTTCTTGTGGTAAAACCATTTTAAGACCATCATCTTCGTTAAATCTCACAAGAAGCAAAGCCTGGATACCTAGATTCATGGGATAAGATATATTCAAAGCGTAAATGAATTAGTCTTTCACAGGGAAAGCTCTGCTGCTGCTGCTGCCGCCGCTGCTGTAGGTGTACCATGAAAACAACCAGAAACTGTTTATTTTATTTCCAAGCACAATTAATTTACAGTAAAGATTAGTTTTTGTGGCAACACTTGTTGTGATTTGTTTACTTTCACGTCAGACACACAAGAAAGACTCAATTCAACGTTAATACTTACTGGCTAAATTTTGTGGGTTACATGTCCTGCTCGGGAAGTCTTGTGCCAAACCAGTGCCGAGGAACTGTGGCTCTTATAAATCTGGTCTGGAGCAGAGAGCACAGAGGTGGGCGGTGCTGCACTTTGGACCAGGGAAGGGTTTCTGTAGCTAAGAATAGAAAGGCACACAGGCTCACAATCACGATGCCCTATTTGGCAGAGGAAACACACACTGCGATACTTCATCTGAGAGGTGACAAATACTGAGCAAGGCTTGAGTCCTCTGTCGATCAGACTGTGTCTCTTATCCTATTTGTGACCCATATTAAACAGCCTAACAGGTCCCAGACCTGAATAAAGGGTCAGGGATCGGGGTCGTATTATTAATCTTTAGTCTGTTCAAACCTGAGCCACACAGTGAAAAGTGGGCAACAGGCTGCAAATAATCATTATGTGTACTTAAATTGGCACAACACTTAAATATAACTTTGAGGTACTTCAACCATTTTGCCCTCTGATTTGTGTGATTGTGTTGCATGTGCTGTATCTTTATTTATCTTTATTTATTAGTATTTGCAGTATTTGTATTCTACATTTCGGAGGTGAACACTGTACTTTTTATTCAGCTACATTTATTTGGCAGCTACAGCTACTTTGCAGTATAAAATATGATACAAGTTACAGGGCTAGAAATCCTCTCCTTATCAAGTCATGTTTGTGTGTAACTGAGTCCCTAAGTCTTATTTTATTCTTTAGTTAAAAATCAGACAGTGCAGAGAGAATGGTCCAAACTATTTTCAATGCAAATCCCTCGGGTGTTTTGATTTTTTTCCAGAGCAACAACCTGGTTTGTTTTTCTTGTTTCAAACTAAAAACATACTGAAGCATTAAAGTGATGTAAAACAAAGAAAAAGTTGAATATGTTGTTGCACAACACTAATGGATTTTGTCTCAGGAAAAAAAGGTTTCTGGGATTTACTTAGGAATGTCTTAATCAGATTGTAGGTTATTCCAATTAAACTGCCCTAAAGAATATTAAACCAATACAACCTTATAAAACTCAGCCAACTTCAACAGTAGTTGTATTATTGGTTTAATATTACTAAGGCATTAATGTGACAATAGACAATACTGCCTCAATAATAATAAAACAATATATGAATAGCACAGCCCCATCAAGTTTTTTCTGTAGTGACTAAGTTTACTCTCACTATTTTACTGGCCCTGGGGTGATGGCAGATGATGAAAGGCTCCTCATGTGTCTGCAGGACGGACATGCGGTGTAGACGCAGGCTGCCGCCTGGTGGTGGATGTTCAGTCCTGCGCCAGGCCATGAAGCCCTGTAGAGATTTTAAAAGCTGCTGCATATCTGGTTAAAAACTATCAGACATTTACACTTGTTCTTTAACCTCGATAAACTGATCGTATTAGGCGCTTGAGTGACATGACAATAAATTATAATATAAAGTAATATTTTGGTTTTCTAATGGCTGTTTAATCCAGCATCAGTTCTCGTTTAAGTGTTTTTCATATTTTCCGTGACAGACTGATGTGAAAGTGAGATGAAAAACTTAACTGAACACATTTTTTTTCTGCACTGGGCGGACTGGTCCTTTAAAGCCACCAGATTGAACGGTAACACTGAGATGACTTCAGTTGACACCAGTGCGTAAAGTTTACTCAGCAAACCTCCTTGTGCAAGTCTTGTGTAACAGCACTAAACCACGGGAAGGGATGGGTTAAACTTTCTTGCCAGAAAGTTTGACTTTGCGTAAGTAACTGGCGTGAATTGGATAAATGAGCAGAAAAAAGGCCCCAGCCCTCCTCTCCTCTCCTCTCCTCTCTGTCAGTCCTCCTGAGAACTGATATGTTGTTCTGTGGACGAGCTGGAACTGAGAGCGCACTCCTGCTTTTCATCCACTTCCCTCAGAGAAACATCTGTGCTTGCAATACATGTCATAAATTGACTTCTTGTTGACTTACTGGAAGGGATTTGACTTTTATTTAGTTTTACTGCAATGGCAAAATGGTCACTTTTATTTTTATACTTTTTTCAAGGACTTCTTCCCCTCCTCATATTTGGGCAGCAGCAGCGCACAGCTGGCCACTGGCGGAACCGGATTCAGTGGGAGAACAATGGACAGGTTTACAGCTTAATGAGCACTGGATTAGAGTACCAGGCTCCGGTTCGCTCCAGAAGTCAGTCGAGGGTTTTTGTGAGCAGTAGGAGGGACAGCACCCGGGGCCAAATGCCGGGAGCGCACAGAGTAGCCACGCTTGTACGGCCCGGACAGGGTGAGTCCAGACAGCCCAGGACTGATCACGGTGTAGAGCCGGGATCTCTTACACCTGTACACGATGGCAGACAGTTTGCGCCTGTTAATGCTCGTGTGTCAGGGGCCAGACAGCAGCCTGAGCGCCCTTATGGAACAGGAGCTGCAGGCGCACGACGTTTTAATCCTGAACACACCAACAGCATCAACGCCTCTGCACCGTTCACAAGTTTCCCCGGCAGAAGGGGCGCTGGTAGTGTGGACACCACTGCGCCGCACACCAGAGGAGGAGAACCGGGGCCTGGTGCGCAACACCAACAGTTACGCACGGTTCCACAAGCAGTGTCCGTCTCCAGGCAACTCGATCCATCCATCCCAGCATATCCCACAACTCTGCAAAGAGAATCTGAAGCCCGGGCAGCGTCCCCTTCACTTACAGAGGATGTTTTCAACGGGGCAACCACAAATGGAGAGGACATGCTTAACGACGACCCTCGAAACCCGGTAAAAAACCACAGGAATTCTGTTTTCTACAACATGTATCCCTCAAGAGGGAGGTCAGGGCCCCGTACGCGGCGTCCGCCTGGCACAGGATATGGAACAAGTTATTTCCAAAATGGTGAGTTAAGCGTCTTAATCACATGGAACGAGTTTAGCCTTGTCAGTTAGTGTGGATTGAAACGATGTTAGACTAACATGATGGTCCAGTGGCTGTATCAATTAGGATAAAAACCTCCCCTGTCTGAGTAATCATCCACTGCATGAAAATTGCTTTTAATAGCAGATGGGTTTATGATCGTTTTAAAGACAGTTTGCACAGTCATATGACTCAAAAAAAAAAAGAAAAAGAAAGAAAAAAGCTGAATGGCAAGTAGAGAAAAAAAAAATCTCGTTTGGACTGTGGATGCCAGAATGACAGCTCAGGAATGTAAAATTTTATGTTATGCCAACAAACACAAACAGCTGCTCTCGTTTTCAGCCTGGACACTGTCTAGTTCAATGAATTGTTCTCAGCATGAATAAAATGGCAGTATTAAGATCTCAGAATTACCAAAAAAAAAAAAAACTTGGATTGACCCTTTCATTTCCTCCAGGACTGCCAGACCTTGTGCCAGACCCATATGCCATCCAAGCAGGTGCTTATGTCCAGCGCATGCAGATGTACGCGCTCCGCTGCGCAGCCGAGGAGAACTGTCTGGCCAGGTAATCCGTGGTGCCAAAAGTGATTCACCTCTTCAGCATGCACATAGCAGCACGTAGACACTGAGGCAGACACACACACCTACGTTACATACACCCACAGACATGTTTTTCCTTTGTTCTCACTGCTTGTTGAAGGAATTTCACTTATTTGAGGACAGTTTTTGGTTGTTAAAGGATAAGTTTCAAGTATCTCAGGATAGCTTTGAATGTGTTAAGATAAATGTTGTGTTGATAGAGTAATAAAGAAAAAAAGGTTTCATCTTATTATGGAGCAATGATTCTCCAACATGATGTCCTGCCAAGACATAAATGTTCTGGGTTGGTTTTCCCAAAAGCATTAAGTACAATGGAACAAACACTCTGCGCTCCGTTACTCTTAAGAAAACTAGACCTGGGAGCTCAGCCAGTAGCACTTTCCAACGCAGCTTATGCCCATTTCCCCTGTGATCCATCCAAGGTCAGCTTATGGACCCGCTGTGCGAGACATCGACTTCAGAGTCCTCCTGCGGTTCCCCCAGAAAGTGAAGAACCAAGGCACCACCGACTTCCTCCCTGTCAAGCCGAGATATCAGTGGGACTGGCACAGCTGTCACCAGTGAGTTTACACAGGCTGACATGAAATGAAATGACCTCACATCATTCAAAATATTGTGATTAGCACGGCTCCATTCAGATCTGATATAACAAGCCAGAAAAACACCCCACCCTCTGACTTCAGTTAAGACAATAAAGTTGTGGCCTTAAAGGCATTCCTGAACCCTGCCACAAGAAAAAAGAAAAGTTCTTATTCAATACTATTCAATCTACTCTACACCCTCAGGCACTACCACAGCATGGACGCCTTCAGTAACTACGACCTGTTGGACGTTGTCACCGGACGTAAAGTTGCAGAGGGACACAAGGCCAGTTTCTGCCTCGAGGACACAGGCTGTGACCCTGGGTTCAGGCGTCGCTATGCCTGCACATCCCATACACAGGTAATTTGCAGTTATAGGTGTGTAAAGTAAATATCAAATCAACTAGGTTTTGAAAGTGCAGTTTGCATGAGAGGCCTGTGCACAGCTGAGGAAACAGATACAGCTAACATAGCCATTCACACAGAAGCACACATGGCACAAACAGCATCAGAAAGTATCACAGATATCTGCAAATATGTCTAAATGTACAATTTTAAAATGACACATGGGATGAAACATTCATGGTTAATTTAGTTTTATTTTTTTATTCCATTTACATGGTTCTTCAAGTCACTTCCTCCTGATTCAGGGCCATCACACAATCTGTCACGGTCCTGAATAGGTACCTCAACAAAATCAAAAACTGGTGGAACTCCAGGTGGAGTTACAAAAACATGGTCTACTTTAAATGACAAAAAAGGAATCCGACATCCTCTTTTAATTAAACATGTGGCTTTTTTAAAATCAGAATTACATGTGTTTTCCTACCTTATACGTATAAGTGGCTGTATGCCCATGTGGCCATCCACAGCTTCCATATGTGGTGTGACAGTCCTGGATCAGGGATTGGGAAATCTGGAGGTAGTTAGCCTTGAGGTCTAGTCCAGTGAACAGCAGCATTAAATCTGAAAAGAGGTGTGATATACTGTGGAAGTGCTGCAGAAGAGCATGGTGAAATTTTGAAGTAGTCAAAAAGTTTGGGGATTTGTGAGAGACTATACCTCAGCGGCAGATACCTGAGATATCCTGACTTAAGTCGCAAAAACACTGGATCCCACACTTTCTAGACCCTCTTTTCTTAGAAAGCACCCACATTTTTTAAAATTTACACTGTCAAGTGTCTCTCAAGCCTGAAATTAGATTGCCCAAGTGAGTCATATTTTTGACAAAGCTCCTCCAGAGCCACAAAGGACATTATACAGCTGTGCTCACAGCCGTGTAAAATAAATGGAGGGGCTGTTTAAAAGGCAAATTAAGAATCATATATATATATATATATATATATATATATATATATACACACACACACATACAAAAAAAAACTATTTAGGACTTTCTGTGAGTCACAATTCAGTGAGTTGCAGACGTCATTATTTTGAATTATTTTGTGTGCCATAGGTTAGAGTTTCCTGTTAAAGTTATAATAGGTAACTTTTCCACATTCAAATGGCTAAAAATGACTAGACATATAACCAGAGAAATAATGATTTTAATCATGGTAATTGTCTGTTTCATTTGGTGTCCTGTCAATGTTGCATTAATGTTTTCCAATGCTATATTAAGTCACATTTTAATATACACTTTTTCACCACAGTCATTTTCAACTATATATTTTAACTGCATGAAGGATTTTAGTCATCAGATGTTATGCAGCTCAGGTCCCATCCACTCATGGGTTTCCATGCATCCACTCCAGATGCCTTGTTTCTGCCGAATAGCATCAGCAAATCGAATTCGTTGTTTCTTTTAAGCCCCTGATCCTTTTGTTATGGAGAGGAGGACGCCTCTGCAGCTGCAGGTAAAAACCAGTAAAGACTGATAGAGAGAAGGGGGATGACATGCAGTAACGACTCCCAGTTGTGACTTGCCTGCTAGGTGGATCAGTGGTGTGCCTGTAAAAACATCCTCAATGTCTGGTTCATTAGTTATCAAAGAAACAAAGGTAAGGAGTCCAAGATTTTGTGTCCACCAAGAAGCATAGGTGAATCACTGATTTTTAAAGTGGCAATACTTTATTTGGCGTTTCTACCGGTTTTAATCCCCTGGTCCATTTGTTTTGGACCATATCTGGTTCATAAATTAAGCAGTTAGCAGTTTTAGCTCTTAACTTTGTCCTGATATCTTGCGTCTGCCAGACCAAGCCAGTGAATCAGTGATTTCCAAAGTGACACTGCTTTATTTGGTGTTTCTGCTAGTTGTGGTCCACTGGTCCATTTGTAAAGGAAAGGTGGACACCTCTGCGGATAATTTGGCTGCTGGTAAAAACCTCTCTAACGTCCAGTTCATAAATTATCATTTAGTTAGATTGGGAGTCCAAACTCACAAAACTTCACTGATGTCCTGTGTGTTCAATGTCGGTGAATCATTCACTTTAACTGTGAACTGTGCTTTCAGTGTTTTTAATGGTGATAATCACCGGGTCTGTTTATTTTGGAGAGGATGAGACCTCTGTTCATAATTCAGCTCCAGGTGAAAACCTCCTGAACGACTGACACTGAAGAAATTCAAACCAGGAGAACTTAAAGGCAATGGTGGTGAAGACAACAACTCCTATGATCCTACACTATTTCATGACATCACCCAACACCGCCTTTTGTTATTATTTTGGTTGAGAGACACCTAGCTGCAAAAGTTACATACTGTGTTTTTAAGGTCCAAGCGGTCCAAAGGTTAAGCGAGCACAGATTTACTTTTTAAAAAATGGGTTTTACTTCCCCCAAAATCACAACTTCAAAAATGAATTAAAATAAGCAAATTTGGGCTTTTTTAAAAGAGGCCATTAGAAACAAAAAGGTGAAAACAACACAGACAATAATTAAAAGTGAGAAAAAAGAACCCCCCCCCCCCATTTCTTTGCCCTCTGTGTTTAAGAGCAGACACAGAAACTCAAAGACAAAGACAGATTCATTCATTCAGCATATCCAAACTGATAACAACAGAACAATGTAAACCAAAAAATGTGCACGCCTCATTTAGAATGATACACTATGGGGTCAAAATATGGCAATAACAAAATTCTTAACCAAACAAACTGTGATTGTGTTTTATGTAACTTAAAGTGACTGCGAAGAAAACTAAGACTGTGGTAATGATGTGGGAGAGTGCATGAAACCAAAATCCTGTCTTTGGATTTCTGTGTTGGGTGTGGTGAGACTGGATGAAAATTACCATATTTCTATTTCAGTTGTGTGGCTGTGGATAGAGCCGTGGCAGTCGCGTTATGTGTTAAAACTTTCTGTGGAAAATAGAAATCCAAACAATAAAGGCTGTGTTCAACTGAGACAAACGAGATATTGGATCAAAATATTTTCATTTTAAGTTTAGTTTATCATATCAAAGTAAAGACACCATTTAATAGGTTGCAAGGCAGTTTTTTGCAATTTTCCAAATCTACTTCTGAGAAACATTTTTCTAACTAGGACTCAGATGTATGCCAATGAAAAAAAAACATCCTGAAGACATGGGAATATTTATTATATCTGTTGTCTGGGCTCTGTGATTCTGGCTTTGTGCTCCTTAGTACTGGTTTCTTGTAACAGCTTTGATTCCAAGAACTGTTTGTATAACTTAAACTCAAATCTGCTTCATTTGCAGCATTTGTTGGAAAATAGTAGTCAAAATTGTCTAAAGAGCCTGAGGCAAAGCTTTAAACCACACTGGTGGGGTTGGGTTTTGTTTTCAGGGACTGAGCCCAGGATGCCACGACGTCTACGCTGCCAACATCGACTGTCAGTGGATCGACATCACTGATGTTCCTCCAGGAAACTATATCTTAAAGGTAAAAAAATAATGTCAGGTGAACTTTATATCAACGGTTTGGCTGCATAATTTCAGCTGTTTATGGGTTTTATTTCACAGAATGCTGATTTATTTTACTTACTTGCCTGCTCCAACTCTTCTTATTTATGATTTCTTCAGGTTTCTGTCAATCCCAATTTCCACGTTCTGGAGTCGGACTTCACCAACAACATAGTGAGATGTGATATCACTTACACAGGAATTTATGTTCAGACGCGCAACTGTCGAGTAACAAGGTAGCGTAAGAGTTTCTGTCGAACTTGATCCCTGCTTTTTTTTTTTTTTTCATTTTCCACATTTTAAATGCTTATTAAGACAAGTTTATTAATCACTGTCTAAGGAAAACACACAGTCTCCAAATATGGTGAATTAAATGTCCCTAATTCTTAAGCTCAATAAACAACTAAAACCCATTGGTTTAATTGAAAAATGTAGTGTCACACAGCTGAAAACAGGGCTGTTTTTCTTAGCTCAGGAAAAGTAGACAGATTAGAGCTCCACGGATAGAGACAGAGAAACTAATCATGTAAAAAAAGGTAAAAATAGTCTGATGGAAGTTGTGAGATGCTGTGTCGGGTCTTGTGTGTGTGTCTGTTGTTAGATGTCTACATTTTCAAATCTCTGTCTATTTTCAGGGGTTGAAATCTTCATTTCCGGTACTGAATGCAGGAGTTTGGCAGTAAACATCTCTTCCTGTACGACAACATCAACACTGACTAACAGAAAGTGCAGTTGGTAAAGTGTTTAATACAGCAGTAGCTCTGAGCTACGATCCTGCCATAGAGTCCTGTGCTGCATTTATAGCTATCAAATGCAAAAGTTTACACCAATAAACTAGTGAGGTCACCAGGTTTACTTGACTATGTATTTCTCCTTATGTGCCATGATTCATTACATTTTTTTTACCTTAACAAATACAAGTACTGTGTTCTTATAGTTTATTCTTGAATGCTGGTTTATTGCTTGAAATGTGTTTTTTGTTGTCTTTCTGCTTGATGTTCTTGCTACACATCATTAGTTGTTACAGGCTCATTTAAAGGATAAAATATTCTGTATTTTTGTTATTTGCAAAAAATCTCATGAAAAGACCAAAACCAACAATACATTCAGTCATCTCTCATAACACACTGACTTCTTTCCCTAGCCTGTGACTCTCAGCCCCAAACCCACTGATTTCTACTGAAGATGTAAATGTGGCTTTTAGAAAGTGTTGCTTTAATAGGAGTAAATGGTTTATTCGTTAGAACCCAGTGTCAGCTGCAGATGTGGATGTGCAAGTGAATTTATGGCAGCAGAACGGTGTGTGTGTGGGGGATCAACATGGGAACTAAAATACAGTACCCATGTTCATGGTAATGAAGGAGCATGTCACCCAGTGCAACAATGTCTCATTAATATATTTTTAATAGTTTTGGGACCACCATGAAGGAACAGGATGTATCAGGCCTTGGATACACACATGATACTTTTCAGGAGGAAACATTCGTTGTTGGTTTTGGTCTCATAAGAAAAAAATAGACTATCACCAGACTATAATTCTTTAACCACCTGGTGGTCATAAATATTCAGAATAGTAAGAGTAGTATGTTGGAGTATGTTTATGTAAATGTGTGCTTGCGTATGACTGAGTGAGTGGAAAATGTTGATAGCTGTAATGTAAAACTGTTAATATTGCTTGAACATTGTTGAAAACTTTATCCTATCTGTTAGATTTAATGCAATAAAGATGATGAGTGAGTCATAACATTTCTTTTGAAATAATAACCACAGACATCAGTTTAATCTTGTAAAATACCAGAATTTCAGTGAAGTAAATCCTCAGAGGTCAATGGATAACACTGACCTCTGAAAAAAATGGGAGGATTTTCTCTATGTTTTATTATAAAAATACCAAGGCCAGTTAAAGAATAGATTCGTTTGACATTCTCAAAACTTGTACGTAAGCTAGAGAAAAATAACTTGTTGATACAAAGTGACTCAGCGCTCTGCAGGAGTGAATCAGTATTTCGTCCTTGTCCCGTTGAATGGAGAAGCTTCACTTTGAGTGATGCATGCAGATAGAGGCCTCAGAGACAAACAGGCCTGCCGGCAGACACTTGGCGGCATGTTTGCTGACAGGCCTCTGTGAAGCCACATCCTGCAGGATCTTATACAACCGTGCCATATCTACTAAAACACAGCCAGAGCACGATGAATGGAGGCCTTTTCTCACTCCGTCTTCGGGTGGAGAAAGGAGTGCCTCTCAGCTGCTGGCCCAGAATTCACCATGTCATCTTCATTCACATCCAAAGTGGATTGTCTAATACGACAGGCCTTTTAATAGCACGGGGATATTTTGTCTGAGTTAAAGGATTGACATAGCCACCAGAGCATATCTCTAGCAAGTCATTCCAATATGTTTCTACCAAAGGCAAATGTTTGTGCAGCAAGCACTAGACTGTTTCAAACAGCAAAAGTAAAAACCTGTGTCTATTGTATTCACTCTGGAGTGGGTATAGAACCTCAACCGACTCGAAGATATTTTTACTTAAGTAAATCACCCCACTAAAAAAAGTTTTATATATCATAAGGCAACTTTGAATGGTGTACTGGAAAACATGCAGGCTGCAGACAATGTATGCGCTATTAAATGCACAGATGTTGGGTATTTACAATGACACAGAGCTCAGTCTCTTCTTCAGAAAGCAGCAAACCAGGGATATTAAGCCCAGTTGAAATGGTTTACGTTGGAAGTTGCCAAGGTGCTTCCCTGCCAGAGTAGATTGTCTATGTTGTTGAAAGTGTCTGGAAAATACCCCCGACTCTTATTTAGTCGACTCAATTCCTGTCTGTCTTGGAATTTCCAGGACAATATTTACAGACAATGACTTTTTCAGCAAAGGATTTCTGTACTGGAGCGTTACACTCCAGATCTGCTCCCAAACAAAAGTCAAACAAGACTGAAAGTCTACAGTTTACAATGTTCACCATTTTAATTTGGCTCGTTGGCATGTTAGCATTTGCTGATTAGCACAAAGTACAGCCGGGGGTGATGTGATGTCATTAGTTTTAAATGCTGTGGACTAAAAGTGTTGATATTTGTCAAGATGTTTTACTTTTAAAAAATGTGAACTTCAAGACGGCACTGGAGGAAAAGTCAGATGGTCACTGATGTCATAAGGATTTATCCTCTGAGGACAGTTTTTTCCCTCACCTCAAAAGTCAGACCAACAACTTCCATAGATCCAGTAAAAATTCATGGTTCTAACAAGCCGATTAGGTGATGAGTGTTGGGATGACTCTGTTGCTCAGAACTCAGCTGGCCACCTCCTTTTTGGACCAGCATGTCATTTTAAACATGTCAGGCTATAGAGAAGACAGTGACTGTTTGCTCAGCTGTGAAGCTTCACACCAACATCTGGATGAAGTCTCTCGTTAGCCTTACACAAGCACAGAGCAGCATTGGCAAAGACCAAAAAAAGAAAAGAAAAAAAAAACAAGGCTGGCCCCTTTCATTTGGCCTCAGCAAATACAGTCCAGCATACAGGTGGGTAAGGTGAGCAAGGGACAGGTTTTACCATTTGCCTGCTGCCTACACTGGACATTCTGTGGCGAGGAGAGACATTTTCCGGATGCATCTGCATGTCAGTGGGCAGTGTCTGGAGAGGTTACTAAGGGCAGGGTTTGGTATTTGCAGGTCATATTTCAACAAAGCAGGGCCACGTGAGAGCCGGCAGGGAGGTAACAGAGGAACGTGCTCGGCCAAAAGGCTGTATCTTGACAGGTTGGTTTAGGCAAAGAGCAGAGAAATTCCTCAGCAGTTCTGTCATCCCATTGAGATTAAGAACAGTGCTGAGGTCAGCCGTAGACCAGCGAGGGCGTGTAGGGCAGACACACTGGGCTACTTCCTCTCCCGGGGGTCACTTACACAACCAGTAGACACAGTGTCATAAATTTAGAGAGTGAAAACTGCATCGAGCTCTGAGACAAAACACAGAGGCGTCATCTTCTAGCGGGATTGATGATGAATTCTGTTTCTCTTTCAAGCTGGGTGGTACTGTGACTTGGGTGGTATTTGGCGGGACGGCTCAAAGGATTTGTTATTCTTTGATTGTTGATCCACTGTACTGTCTGCCTGTATGCACTTCATCTTTTACCTCAAACACTTGTATTAATTTTTCCCAGAACCAATTTGTTTTGTTCACTTTAAAACGCCTAAAGGCAGCCAGGCATGATGGAAATGGTAAGATTGTGTTTTAATGTGAGCCGTGAGACACAAGGGTTTGTAGAAAATGAGTTCATTGTGTAATTGTCTCTGAAAAATTGGTGCTTTTTTTTTGACTTCAGAGAAAACTGAAAATCCCCAGAACTGAAAATCCCTAATTGATTACAAACTGTGAATTGTAATTTTGTTACTTGGGCTCAGACATTTTCAGTTTGTCAGTGATTTATACTTTTTCAGGATAACCTTTGCAAAAATCAAATTTCTTTCAGTTTTGGTGTAACTCTATATGTAAAATATGATAAGAGATTGGAGGCTACAGTGAGTCGCTATCAGAAAGTGATGGGATGGTCGGGGCTAGCTGGTTAGCATGCTAACTCCAGTAGAAGAGAAGAATTGATAGGGACAAGAGCTGACATTGGTGTTGCTTTCCACTGCTGCAGACTGCTCTTGGTGAGTAAAGGAATGAGGAGTAAACTTGCAACATTTCTTCTAGTCTGGTAAGAAAACAGACGTTAATGCTAACGCTGGCTAAGTAGCGATAGCAGAACTTGCAAATAGCTCCATTAAACCAGAGGACAGCAAAACACTGCTTTTCAGACTAGTATAAGTTTCTCTGGAAATGAAATTTGTCTGTTCTTTCTGGCGCTTATGTAAATCTAATTTAGACACTGTTTCTAAACGACAACGTCTTTGGCATCTCTATACTGTTATTTCTTGTTCCTTAGTCAACATATACATATAAGCACTGAAATATACACTAATAATGCTATATCTGCAATAAGCTAATATCAGCCAATATTCTGCAGTGGCTAATTTATTAGTTGGCTCTAATTAACTTTAAAAAATCTATTAAAATGGCATTAAACAGCTCTATGTCAATAAAAATGTACCTCTTAAATTCAATATGTAACTAAAACCTGATCACTGTGTTTTTCCAGTCATTAAAGCCAACCACAGAAATTGCTGTAATCAGATAGAATTACATGTTATTATCTGAGAGCAGTTTCTATATTTCCTTGCCTGGCTCTGTGTTTCAGGCCGGTTGGATCTATTAGCACCTACATGTTGTTCAGGATCAGGCCATGGCCTCAGACACAAAGACCCTGGTTGTTCAGCACACTGTAGTTTTCCATCCAAAACCCTAAACAGATCAGGAAACAATTACTCTACTGGACAAGCATCGAACACCTGTGGTATTAACAGCATCCTTTTCATGTATTATTTTTGGTCAGATGAGACAAACGGGAGGTGGCGGCACTCAGAGTAAGTGTTGTTCTTGGTCTGAATCTCTGTCTGACATTCCATAGTCACTCCAGTATTTACAAAGGCCGCACAGCCAGCACCTCAGCCAGTGTGTGCCTTCTGTCTGACAAGATCCATAGACAGGGTATGTAGAAAGGCCCAGAGTTGGACAGCAGGCCAAGACATGGCCTTTCTCAAAGCCCATCAGGCTTAAGGTGCTGCAGACATTATCTAAGACTCCACGCTGATGACTGATGTTGGTTTTGCAACTTGGCATTCATACAGTATTCTGCATGACTCTTATCTCAAGATATTTGTTTTATAGTTAGATTTTAGTCAAATAGAATAGTTAAAAGGAAGGTCTTTTACAAAGCATATTTTTTATCTCACTTCCAAAACAGACCTCCCCTATGAATACAAAGCAGAGTGGTGTTGTATCTGGAAAATGGAAAATATTCTGATACAGTTCATGACTAAGCTATAAAAATATTTAGTCTTTGCTCCTGCAAGAAGATGCCAAGGGATCCAGTGCTGCACTTAAAATTCATTAGTCTGGTGCTAAAACAAGTGAACCAGGCTGAATCGAGAAATAGAAATAAAAATAAAAAATCAAACACAAAAAAACTATTGATTGCTTAACTAATTTATCATGAAAAAATGCCAAACAATTCCAGCAGTTCCTGCTTCTCATGTCTAGCATTTTAAAATAAATAATTTTCGGCAGGATCATAATGATTTTAGAAATACTGAGGCCAGGAATCCAAAGTCCTGCAGTACCAACTCCTTAAACTTTTGCAGTCACAGCTTAGCAACCATACTGTCAAGGTTTGGGTTTCCACGTATATGGAAGCATGCTGTGACCAAAACCAAAACTAAAATGAATGTGTTTTTCTGTTCAGGGAAATGCATCTTTAGCCTGAACTAAATAATCACTTTTAAAACATTATAGCTTAATTTGAACTTACTTTGCTTATTAGCTAGCCAGCTACAACTGACAGTTGTCATTACAACCAAAAATATCAATAGTTACTGGTTAGGAATGAGAGATTGATAAATGATTAATTTAAAAAAAAGAAATGAACTAATTGATAATAAAAATAATATTGAAACAGCCAATTAATTGGAACATTAGATTATTTAGCTAGCCAACTACAATTTTAGATATTTGCAAATTAAAGACTGGCATTTAACACCATTAATGACATTTATTAAGCTAAATGATTGAGCAACAAACATTGATCAGATAAAAATAATCCTTTATCCATTTCCAGATAACTGATAGTTATCCTACTGTAGCTGCAGCTTTAACTGATAAAAATTACCAGTAACTGTTGTCATTTCATCTGCAAAATCAACTGCTGTGGGTCAGAAATGACAAGACTGCTGTTGTCTTCCTCTGTCTGATCCATGGACCAATTGTTTCAAAGATAACTTTGAAACTTGAGATTTTAATCTGCCACCATCATCACTGTAAACATCACGTGCCTCTCTGATGCAAAGCTTCAAAGGTGAGACAACATCTAAGTGTCTTCAGTGTCAGCTATGGCCCTGATATGATATTTATGGTGTCACCTTGAGCTCTAAGAAAATGAAATGGGCAAATATTGGACAGATTAAATAATGCAAAAAGTAATAATCCTGAGACAGGGTTATCATGTATTTGAACATTAGCTTTAGATAGCTAGCAACAACTGATAAAAAGTTATTGTTTCAGATACAAAATCAATTGTTGCTACTTAGAAATGGCAAAACTATTTTTTTTCAAGCAAATGGATCATTGTGAGATCCATTGTTTAAAAAAATGATTATGAATTTAAGTGCCACTGCTTATGTGCAGTCATAAATTGGAAAGCTTAACAGCCTGTGTAGCAGTGATTATGGTGTTTTTGGTGCCACCTTGAGATCTGGTAAATTGAGATCAGCATTAATATTCCTGACACTTTATGGGCTAAATTATTTATCAAAAAAATATTTCTCAGATTAAGTGATATTTTTTTTAAAAAGTCGCAGTCTGGATTGTTGTCAAATCATGACACAGGATGCTTGAGGTACCATTTTTCATTTTAAACGTTGCTCTTGAGAAGTAATAGCCTGTGGAACATGAACTCACCCATCTATCAAACCTTCAGCGGCTTATCGACTTTTTACAACCTTGACTCTCACTTGCCATAAACACAATATCTAACAGCTACAGGCTGCAGACACAGCTACATGAGTGACAAGGTGGCCAGGACCGTCCACAGCTTGCATGTGTCATCCTCCATCTGCAGCTCTGCCCACCAGTGACACAGACAAAGAGAGACAGAGATTGAGGGATGTTTTGTACAGTGGATGAATTACACCAGTTCTCAGAGCGAGGCGGTGTGCTCTGATAGCAGCAGGAGCTTGTGAGAGCAGAGTGGTGAAAGTCTCAGACAAGATTTAAACAAACAGAGACACAGACGCCGGCTTCACTGGCCCAGGGCACCGCAATGAGCGCCCTGACAGAATAAGGCCATGAGAGATCACACACCGCCATCTCCAGATCAGCCCAAGAAGTATTCCTGCTGCTTCCACAACTGTTTGAGACACACTCTTAACTTCTGTTAGACACACTGAATGCATGAATCATTTGTCAGAGTCAGAGGTGATAAAATGCTGGCGTCATTTCTTTCATTTTAATTTTCAAATGTGGGACATTCAGCGGTCAATACAACATCTCTAGAGTTAGATAATTGAGATGTTAGATAATTGAGATGTCAGATGGATTTTTATGAGAAAAGTGCAGAAGAATCTATTGCAATTTAATCTCCCCTCTGCCTTTCCAACTTTCCTGTCTCCTCGCTGATTTTTCCTCTTACACACTGCGACAACCATGTAGCAGAGAGAAAAACAGTCTAAATCCTTTGATCTGTAAAATATCTGCACAACAGTTTAGATGATATAAATCTTAATATAGCAGACATTAGGAATAGGTAGCATCCAGACTGGTGTAAGCTGCCTCACAATAGATGTTTTTACAATACAAAAAAATAACAAAAATAAATTAATACTGGCACAAAACGATACCTTTATGTGTCTATGGGTTGTTGTTGCAGTTCACAGTTCTCATTATTTGCCACTGTATCTCCAGTAACAGTACAAGCATAGATTTTCACAGAGGTTTGACTGCCACTCCTCCTTGCTGCTGTGCTTGCAAGACACAGTCATGGGTCGACTCTTGGGGGAGTTTTCCCTTTGGAAATATCCCCACCTTCAGGCCGTGCTCTCTTTCCATCGGCTGACAGCTTGATGTCTCTGTGGCATCAGTTCCTGCTGGAAACATCATAGCAAAAAAAAAAAAAAGAAAAGAAAAGGAAATTTATATTCAGAACTCAGCACCTCACGCACACTCAGACTCAGTTCTGCTCCCCAATTAAATACTGTGCGCGCAATTCATGCTTCTTCTCAAGGCTTTTCTTTTAACACCATTCACTGATGGAGCCACAGAAACACAGTGATTTGGTCATGCAGCAGTGAAACACTATACAGCACATAAACATGCCTAAAAAAATACAGTACACAAGTTAAATAAATTAAAAATAATTTACATGTTGTCAAGATTTGTCAAACGAGAATATTTTTGTTTCTGAAAATTAGGTTTGAAAAAGTGGAGGTCGTGTTATATTCCAGGGCTCAACATACATGACCTCAGATATTGTTTTTGAATGAAGAAATTATTCTACAGAATGTGTCTTCTGTCATGGGTTATTTGTAGCTTTAATGTTGCTAGGCCAACGAGTGCTTTCAGGTCTGTCAATAATAATTCTTTCAGACTTTGTCAGCATTAAAACTGTTAAACTGTGAATTTTTGAAGGCTGGAGTAAAGTGTTCAGCTGCTACAGAGGAAATGAATTGAAGATAAGTGAAGGCAACTTCATAGCGTCTACCAACATCTTTACTGCAGGAATGAACCAGGAAAAAAATGATTAACTTGTCATATCAGGTGATATTAACTTTATAATCAGAGTCCTGTCTCTTGTGTTTTCTTCTGGGGTATAGGCTACTACTAACTCAGCTACTAACTCAGTCTTTTTTAGTTTTACCATGTGTCTTTATTATTTTTATTACATTTTATGTTCCCTCTGTTATATCTTCGGCTACTTTTTATGCAATCAGATTGTATCAATTTGTATGTTACATCCTTATTCCCCTATGCCCCTATGTGACATTAACTGTAAAAGTGTTATATTGTTTATTGATGGACACTATTAAGGCTAATAACCACAATAGTGGGAGCTAATGGGTCCTATCATCAGTAAAAAAAAAAAAAACTAAACCAAAAGAAACCCTCAAATATAGGGCTATTGATCTGGGGTTAAGGCTGGGGTTAGGGGTTCAGGAATGTATAGTGTGTGTGTGTGTGTGTGTGTGTGTGTGTGTGTGTGTGTGTGTGTGTGTGTGTGTGTGTGTGTGTGTAGAAGTGTTTCATCAGTCCTTTCTTGATGCTTTTCACCTTCCTTATGTGAAAGTAATGGGTATTTTTTACATATTAAATAAGAGTTGTTACAGGTGAAGAAGTACAAGTGTGTGTGTGTGTGTGTGTGTGTGTGTGTGTGTGTGTGTGTGTGTGTGTGTGTGTGTGTGTGGCTTCGTTGCTTAGCACAGAATCTGTTGTGCTAGCCATTTTAACACTGAACCTGCTCTGGGTGACTAATTCAGATGATTCAGGCCTTTAAAATGTCAGCAGCATCTGTGCTTTAAAAGACTTTGAGAGTGAAAAGTGAAAAGAAAGGACATTGTTGAGCAGTTTAGCTACATTATCTTTACAGTTGATTAAACTCTTATCTCACTAAATAAACAAAAGATTAATCACATGCACCTTTTTAACCCATTTCTATGGCTGCTGGCCTCGACCTGAGGCTGCAGCCTCGTGAGTGCGTGTCTTCTGCAGCATTATGTGGTGGGGAGCTGCTTTGCTGTGCAGCGGTGCTCCTGTTTATATGGACGTCACAAATATACCAAGAGTTTGCCTCACTCTGTTCTGGCACGTAACCAGGGGATTTTATGATTAAAACCAGATTGCGCTTGCCCAACTCAGAGTCGGCTGGAAAAATAGATTGCAGTAACACATACTCTGCACAAGAGGGAAGTACAGAAACATGCACGTCTGCCTCTGCAGCATCTGCAAAGGTGGACTTTTAGGGGAATACTAAACAGTATGCATCTGCTGTTTAATTTCCTCCTTCTGCTAAAGGGACTTTTTCACAGATGTCATCTTATTCTTAAGTCTGCTCCTAGCTCACAGTCAGTAACAATACATCTGGCGAGCGGTTCAGTTCCTCCTCATCATCACCCCCTAACAGTAAATTATGCCTATCCTGAGTCACAGCTATGATCATCCTGTAAATATAATGACTCCTCTTTTGTGTCACATGATTGGAGTCAAGTGGCTGTATGGTCTTCCTGTGCCAAAAACAACCGAGCTCCTGCCAACTCTCAGTTCCCTCGAAGTCATGACTAAGTTACACTGCAAAAAAATCCGTCTGAAGATTTTACTCTCCTTTCTGCCTTCAGAGAAAATGTAGATAAAAGAATTCTTTGAGTCGCTTGAATAATGCACACTTTGTTTTGAGGGATTAGAAATTCCTCAAATCTACTCAGAAAAGCAGAATTTTACTTCAGCTAGGGAAATCATTTTGACCACCATTCAAGAAAAACTTGAATTTCTCATTTCACTTCTTGAGACAGAAACATTTTGCAGTGTAGAGACGACTGGGAAATCATGTGACATCAACAAAAGCAGACACATTACGCCCCCTCTGCTGCCACCCACACACAGACACACACATCAAACACACACATAAATCCTTTTTCGTAACAGGGAGGAACAGTGCAATTCATTTACTGACTTTGAAAACTACGCTGCCAGTAAACATGGTGAACGTCATCACCTGTGAGCACTGACGGAAACATCAACAACACTGTAAAAGAAGAGAGAGAAAAAAACATCCTCCTGTATCTGAGCTTACCATGAGTTGTTCCCCTGCCTGGTCCCTTCTGACCGCCACTCGCTGCAGCAGGGTCTCATGTTTCAGGCCCCCATGGCACCGGGGCAGACCACC
This sequence comes from Trachinotus anak, assembly GCF_046630095.1. Taxonomy (NCBI): domain Eukaryota; kingdom Metazoa; phylum Chordata; class Actinopteri; order Carangiformes; family Carangidae; genus Trachinotus; species Trachinotus anak. Next base: position 19,121,999 of record NW_027273863.1, on the reverse strand, counting down.
CCCCCTTCTTCACACCATGCTGGTGTTCTGGCGGCCTCTCCCGGGGTAGGCAGGGGTCCGCACAGGCTTTGGAGGCGCGTACGAGCCCTTGCCACACCGCCCATTTTGAGGGTACGGGGGAGGCTTCTGTGTTCTTGAACTGGAGGTGCTGTTCCCAATGATGACCTTCGGGTCTAGACTCTGTGAGTGGAGCTCTGAATGAGTTTGGCCAATGTGGTTGGAGTCCCTAGGGTGGTACAGGTGAGGCGGATGGCCGTTGACGCCTGGCCTTTCGTGATTGACGTCTTTACTGTGGTTGGCCGGGGTGAAGCGGCTGGTTTTGACGACAGACGCCATGTGGACAGGGGAGGGTGAGTTAGTCCTTAAGATGATGCGGTCTTCATCGTGTGGTGATGCTTGGCCTGGAGCAGGCTTGTGATTGGGCATCAGGGCCACCCTGAGGTCACCTGAATGAGTTGAGCTGTGAATGTTATTGGACGAGCCGTGAGTGCTGCAGGGCGGCTCCTCACTGAGGTCAATATTGGCTGTGAGACGATCAATCTGCTCGACTACCTGGATGATAATGAAGAGGGTCAATACTTTTCCAAACTGCAGTAAAGGAAAGTAAATTAGTACATTTGTACTGTACTTATATGCAATTTTGAAATAAAGTACTTGAATTTTATTTGCATTTTTCCAATAGAACAACTTTATATTCCACTACATTTCAGAGGGGGATTTTGGGGGGGTCCTGACCCCATCTTAGGAACCCCTAGATTAAACTATGTAACTATACATAAAGCAGTTACCTCAACCCACTACAACAGCAAATGCTACCTACACTCTGATACATAAGGTCATATATGATAATATGATGGTCTCAGGGACCAATTTCTAGGTGCTTTAACTTTTTTGCTCATAATACCCCTGTCCTTTTACTTAAGTATAATTTTATTGTAGGACTTTTACTTTTAATGGAGTCTTTTTTTAGTCCTTTCTCCACCACTGCCAAACTCTATTTACAACCACAAGCTCTGACTGTGCTAAAACCCAAGTAATAGTCAGCAGTTCAACCAGCCTTTCATACCAAAGCTGTTTTTAGCTCTCCTTTGTTTCCAACTGCCTAAATTCACAATCAGGGAGATTTTTTTCACTCAGTATGATGCTAGGCCTCACACAGATAGACTCATCGGTGAATCAGTGCTATTTTACAGCTGCATGCAAAATGGATACTGTAACAGCAAGGCATAATTTAGTATCAGTCTGAAGCCAGGCTTTTTAATGTGCTGGCCGGAGCGCTGCCAATTTCGGCAGCGTTCTGCAAAAGGTCAGTGCAAATCGTTCTCAATCACCGCTTCGGTAAGAGATGATGAGTGAGTCGCAAACAATGCAGCCACCATGCACACACACTCATTGATATGCTCTCGTGAACATGCACACACACAGATACACGACCTGTGTCAAACTGATCTGCACTGGGACTCATTTTCTCAGCATCTGAGCTTTGTGTTAATCCTTTTAAATGTCACAATATCCAGGAGAGCACGAATTAAAGGTTGGGACATCTGCACCTGACACCGACCTTCATGTTTAGACACCTGATATACATGTAACATCTATAAGAAAGAATAAACATCTATAATAACAGAGCTTCTTACCTCTTTCATCTCCACGTGAACTTGCTTCAAACCCCCCAACACGTCCTCCAGATTTGTCACCACTTGTCGGATTTGATCCCTCACTGAATCCTGCCTCCTCTTCTGCTTCACTACCTCTGAACCCTGGCTCTGATGGTCGTTGTTGGTCGTCAGTTTTGAGGTTTCTGGATTGGTGATGCCAGAGGAAAGGATGCAGGGCCCCTTCCGTCTGCTTTGGTTCAAGTGTTTTTGTGGGACTTCAGTGGGAAAGAAACCTTTGTGAGAGCCACTGCGTCTATTATAACCCTCCTCTGATCCACCCTTCTGTCTGCCCTGGTCCTGATGGCTATCTCGTTCCTCCCCTCCCTCATAGAGCACTGGCCTCAGTCCACAGTTGCCATTTGGCATGGGTAAATGACCCAGATGGGGACCATGTGGCTCCACGTGATAGTTCTCAGAGGTGTATTCACAGCCTTCCTCCTCCTCATCCACAGAGACGTACCTGACGGTCCTCCTGTGCCTGTACACTTGACCTTTGACCTGAAAATGAGGGAGGGGATGTGGTGTCCCAGCCTTAAAGGGGTGTGCCCTGGTGTCACTGTGCCCCACACAGCCACAGTGTTCTCTGACAGGCGGGTAGTGTCTCACCCCAGACTCTAGTGGGTAGCTCCACTGGGCAGGGTTCAACTCCCAGGGGCAAACTTGGCTCAAGTCATCTGAATGGCTGTAAGGGCCGGGCCCTGCAAACACAGGCCTCCTCTGTGGACTGCGATGACCACTTCTCTCAACCCTGTCCACTAGGAAATCTCTGCCTCCGACGTCTTTAACCCGAGGAGCCTGGATGTCTCTCCTGCAGTCCAGAGATGGGTGGTCTGTCTGTCTGCCTGATGATGGTTGGCATCCCGGCCCACCGTGATGGCCATACGGCTGCTCATAGTGGACGCAGTGCTGGCTGGGGCAGGGGGTGGGGGAGTTTTTGTGCTGGAGAAATCGGTGGTATCCCGTTGTTTGTGCGCCTTCTGTGTACATGTCCAAAGAAGTCCAGAGGTTTGTGTGGAAAACGCCTTAGAAAACAACTGGTTTCCTCCCCTCCCTGCTCTCTCCAGCCCAGTCATTCACTCGCTCTGTTTTCCTCATCTGCGTCTTCTCACAAGAAAACTTTTCTTCAGCTTTTTTCTCCCACTCTACCCAAGACTTCTCCCTCCCCTTCCTTCCTGTCTGTTGTTTCCCTTCTTCTTCTGTCCTGTAGTTGTTAATCTCTGCACACGTTCTTTTCCTTCCCTGGACACCCACTCTCCTACTTCTCCTAACTTTTTCTTACTCCTGCTTCTTCCTCACCCTGTAGCCCTCTCTCCTACACGGGGCCCCTCTCCCTCCCTCTCTCTCTCTCTCTCTTTCTACCTCTCCCGCCTCGTTGTTCTATCTCATTTGCTGCTGCAGGCTTCCAGTCTCTCTCTCTCTCTCTCTCTCTCTCTCTCTCTCTCTCTCTCTCTGGCTGTGTATTTCCCGTTTCCTCCCCTCCCCTCTCCCGCTCTCCTCTCTTTCTCCACCTCTTACTCCGTCTCCTGCCTCTGGTATATTCTCTCACATAGTCAGCAGTACCTGAAATTGTGAATTCCTTCTTTCTCCTCCACCTGAAATCCAGCCGCCTTGTGAGGCTCCTCCGGTAAAGGACTCCATTAATGTTTTCTGTCTCTCTGGGGGTGTGTGAAATAGTCCCAGCCCCGGTGCCGTGCTCATTAGCCCAACTGAAGCCTTTGCACTCTGCAATTAAATGCTGCCTGGGATTCCTCGGCCAGAGACTGAAAGAGGAGGGGAGGGGAGGAGTGAGGCACTGGGGGAGGTGGGGTTTCTGACATACACAGACGCGGAGTAGACAGCACTCTGAGTCAAGGAGACAGAGCCACTGCCTTTGTACAAGGGGAACATTTTCATTATTCTGTGTCTCCTTTTTTCTACCTCTCTCCCCAACAGTTCCTTTCCCTCTTTGTCCTTTGTCACTCCTGTCACTCCCACTCTATCATTTTCTCAGTTAAAGTGACTTCACCTCAACAGTTCATAACTGTGTTCAAAACTTCACTCTGCTGAGGGTAGCACAGGCAGTATAGCAGCCCTGTATAGCAAAAGTATGTCTTTGTCTCAAGTCCATACAATAGCTGAATGCCACTCAGCCAGGGCGTTGTCAGAAAAGTCAAACTATGTGTTCAAGCAATGTTAAATTCATCATCTGTTTCATCAAATCAATCTCTTCTCACTATAGATAACCATAATCTCCAGATCAATGGGACAAAAAAAACTCCTTCACACACAATTACAAAAGCAGGATAAGCAACCAAGCAAGATTTCTCTCTCTCCAAAATAGCATAAGGCGCCTGTGTTGTGGCTCTTTGTCGACAGTGACTGAGGAAAGCAAGGCATTTATTTTCAAAGAAAATAACTGCAGCTTTGAAAACAATGTGCTGTAAAAAAAAAAAAGAACAGCAGAGGAAGATGAAGGGGATTCCTCCATCCCAGCAGGAGGATGAGCAGTCCAGTCCCAGCTGCTGGGAAAGATTGTTGTTGTAGATGAAACAAAGCTGGAGGGTCTGTACCTTAACATATACATGTATATACTGTATATCCGCATAGGTGGCCAAGAATATGCACATCTGTATCCATACTCACATTTGCACTAAATATAAGAAAGGTTGAAAATAAGTGGTCAGATTGGCTCCTGCCTTGATATAAATCTTGTTGAAAGTAGATTTTATTGGAAAATCAGAAATAACTGATATTTTGGTCTCTTTGGAGCAGCAAAAACAAGCTGCGAAGACATTATCATCTATTTGGACTCCTGTTTCTGTCCACTTGGCTAATGGAAAATCTAATATTCATGCTCCTTTCAGCTCTGCTTTTAGTCTCCACCAACCCCTGAGAGAAATATCTGTCTCTTTAGCTCCTAAATGCTCCACTGTATTCACCAGCTGGTTAAAAACTCTGTCTGCCTGCTGTTTGCCACTAAGCAAAACAAAACAATGAGCTGAAAGGCGCTTAAACAGCTCCAGGGAACTGTAGAGTCGGACGGTAATCCCTTGTGGGCTGATTGCTATGACAAACCCCCTTCAAATAGTAATTTCATCTGCTGTTCACATATATTATTATTCATATGTATGCATTATGTAACTGCTGTAAATATGAAGACAGGAACGCCTGTTTTGTTGTTTTTTTTTGGCACAGTTGCCCACAATGACATCATAAAATCCAGAGATATTAAAAAAGGAGATACCACTGTACACCAACACTATGACAAAATGATGAATGATGTATTTCTATGATCTCACAGTATCTATATCATGATAACACCCAACCCCAATGAACATGCTGTGTTGCATAAGTATCATCACAGTATATTTTGACTGCTATTATACATATTTTTAGTCTCAATAAACACAGAATCATAAAACAGCTCACTGTTAAATTGCCAAAACACTCCCAGTGAACAGCTGTGTCCTTTTAACCTCTTTTGGAATAACATCATCGATCACTTTGGAAAACTAGCACTTTTTTGTGTCCTTAACTTGAAAAAAAGCTTAGCTAAGCAGTATTTCCACCTGAGTGGGGCATTTTAGGGTATTTCCCACCCCTGAATGTAGCACTACACTCCAACTCTATGTAGCTCATACATATGCATGTATACAATCCATTAACACAGACAGAGAGCCGATAAGAGGAGACATAATAACACCTCAACCTGTCATCTTAATCTCGGTATTTCTAAGTAGGACTTCCTCCGGCAGATCCTTGTCTACAAGCTACAACAGGAATATCAAAGGTTGTAGGTGTCATACTGTCTTCACCCATACATACAGACGGGTGTAACATGTGCGTGTGTGCTGCTTCAGAAAGTTCCCAGCTTGTGCGGCTCTTACATCACACTGCTTTGTGTCGGCCTGCCCACCTCCCGCTTCATTGCACGACTGCAGGGCAATTACAAAAGTAGAGAATGGGAGCCACACTTCACTTCTCGCCACTCTGACTCTCCTGTCCTCACCAGGGTCAAGATGACCTAATTAGCACATATGGATACTTCTAAATGAGTCTATAACTAGAGCTCAATATGGTGCGGGGGATGTATCATATGGTTTGTGCCCTATTTACCCCCTGACGCAGATTCCGGTGTACCACAAATCACGCAATATGCAAATTGTTACCAATGCCGTCACGTTTAAGAGATACTGTAGGGGAGATGATAACGGTTTGTCATATCACCATACTGTGCTGGCAGGCTTTGGTCAGTCATACTCCCCCGTAGTGGGTCTGCAATCATCAGACCATGTTAAAATACTGTAACTAACCCACCAACTTAAATCATGTTTGAAATTTGTCCGTTTTATCCCTTTTATCAATTTAGCCTGTTTTATTTTTCTTCTTAATGTAGCCGAGCTATATTCCCTTTTGGTACAGTCTCTATAAACACCTGTCTTTGAATAGTGGTATGTAGATAAAGTGTTGGTCGTCCCCATGGACTGGTGGACAGACATGTACCATGCATTTGCAACGTTCCAGCTCGTGACATTAGCCTCATTGCTTGTCTCTACTGTGAACTGTCAGATGAAGGGAAAATAACACAACACGTTCTGTAAGTTATTATTTACAGTATTTGTACCTCCTGTTATCAGACCATATAGTTTTTATATGAGTCAATGAGTAAAACAGGTACAGTTCACCTCTGTAGCCAACCATGCTACATGCAACAATTTTGAAATTTTAACATCTCCAGTTCCATGAGAACTGATCAAACTCCAGCTGCTGAGAAGAAAATGACCTTTGTACCTAAAAACAATTCTTTTTCCATAATTTGAGATGATGGTATGTTCTTCAAACCTTCTTATTCCTCCAGTCTTGACTGATTTAAAACATAACGAACCATAAAGAAACGTTTCTTAAATGAAATGTACTGTACCATAAAACTGGAAAATTTAGATTTAAATCTGGAACTCTCTGATCAAACAGTAATAGACTAAAATAAAGACATTTTAGTACTTAACGGTTTTTGATTCTTTCAACTGGCACTAAAAAAGTGCTAATGATTAATATCAGGCACTATTTATCACTATTCAATAAAAACCAAGTAGAGCAACACATCATCTCTGCTCTATTTAATAGAGTTAGAGGCACAAACTGGAGTTGTGAGATTGTGAGGTTTTGGCAGTCATGTGTCATTTTCTGAGATGAAAATGTGACTCCCATATCAGACTGTCACAACTACACGAGCAAACAGTTCTCTGTGATATTGATATGAGGGTGTATTACAATGGACAGTGTGTTCAGCTCACTTTAAACTCAGTGTATTTTAATAATGCACTGTACACATGCTCCTTGTTATGTGCAGCGCATAATGAAGCTGGAAAAAAGAGCAGCCTGAGCAGTCACCTCTCCTCTCTGTATACCCTATGGAGACACCTCACTGAATTTTTTTTGACTGTCTCAGAGTCTTGGGAAAATTGAAATCTTGAATCATTCATGCAGCTGCTCACATCAATGCTTTAATGTACACTGAATGTATAAAATATGAGGCGCATCTTTGTGACACGGCACTTATCCTCTGCCTCTCTGTATCTATATCTTCTCCCTAACAACTGCTACAACTTTAATAAAGAAAATCTATAGCTGTTAATGGCTCTTACCTGTTTTGATGCTATTTGTCCAGTATAGAAATAGAGTGAGTGTCCCTTCAGTGCGCTCTGAGTGGTTTAATGAGGATGAACAGTTCCTGCATCTTTGGATGGGGTCAATCTAATTTCACCCCCAAACAATCTCCTATTGTGAATAAGTTATTGCGTTGCATTACCTTAGGAGCCCACATCCCCATGAAATAGCAAACCAAATTACCATCTTGCCTTGAAAGGACTTTATATTGTTTTTATATGGTAAGAAATTACCAAAAGTAAGAAAGTAATACCTGACAAATGGTGTAATTAACATATCAAAAACTGGCACAATTCACCCTTAATCATGCAGTTTCCCAGCCAAGAATGAACAGACGTTTCCAGCCTACAGCTAAAAGTCTGTGACCGAAAGGATGGAGCTGCAGAGTATTTGGAGAGGAGGAGATTTTGATAAATTTAAACACGAGGTGTTATCGGAGACATCTTTAACTCTCTGCAGGACAAGCTGTACATCATCAGGGTAGGCTGCAGTGATATATGAAGAGTAAAGAAATGACTGGTTGAGGGATTTGTGTTAGTATAATGCATAGAGAAACCCTGAGGGAGTTTTGCATAATTATTTCTTTTACCACTTGCAATTTAAAGGAGGTACAGGGATTCAGGGATTTAAACCCCTAAACAGTAATGTGCTATGAAACAATAGTTTCTTTTTGTTTGTTTGTTTGTTATATGTTTGTGTTGTTCAGTTTGAGGAGTCAGACATCAGAATGCAAGCGATAAATAATAGGTTCAATACAAACAAATAAAAATCTAATTCAATTTGTTATATTTAATGTTAATGGGCAACATTATGGTAAGAATAAAAAGCATTTGAGTCTATATTCAAGTAAGAAATGAGTTGCAATTTTTTTCATAGTAGGAGGACAAACAGGGTAGACTCTTAGTTTTGCACTTTAGTTTGTCTATACAGCAGCAGATGTATTCTTCTTTGATGAGCTTCAGAAATTCCACCTCTTTGTTTCATAATTAGGGGTGATATTTTCAAACATGCACTAAATATATATCTAAATTATCTACAAACTTGTTTCAAAATCTTTGCTAAATGGACCAACTCACTCAAAAAAAAAAGTCATGGCATTGTAATCTCTAACTGTACCTGTGTTCTAGCAGATTATCCCAGGTAATAACAGCCTCTCTCAGTCAGGGCTTACCACCAGGATCCAGATTTGATTTAATATCTTTATCTATAATACCATCTATAATATATTTCATATCATAAATCTAATGAAACATTTAAAATCTTCAATGGTCAAACCTCCTCCTCATGTTATATGGGATGCAAATGCCAATATTTATAAAGGTACATTTTTCATAAATTAGACCCTCGTTGTGGGACATGATAATGCATGTTTCAAAAATACAACAGTGACTGTATGAAATAGTAATTTCTGTGATTTCAAATCAAAAAAAAGTTGGGCAATAGACCTTCTAGGGTATTCCCAAATTTAATTTACACTGACCAAAATAGTTTTATATCAGGTAGACACATGCAGACAAATACTCGCGACTGCTAGGTTTAACTGAATAGGATAAGAAAAATAAGGTAAAACCGGCAGTGATAGCAGGAGACGCAGAAGAGGTATTTGAATGGCCCTTCTTATTTAAGGTATTTGATTATTTTTTATTTTCCTTGTCAAATAAGTGTGTTAAAAAAAAAAAAAGAAAAATTCAAAAAGAAAAAAACAACAAAAAACAAAACAAAACATGCAGAGTCCCCTCCTGATGCTTCTTCAAGGTGTTTAAATGTCCAAAAACCTTTGAAGCAGGACTGAACCCACTGAGACAAGAGACAGTGGCCAGAAAAACTGCAGTCAGAAGTGATTCCTCCACCGTGGGATAGTGACTAGTGACAGTGTCAAGCCCATTTTACAGAGAACCATGTTAGATCTAACACCCAGTGAGGTCATATCTCATATCAGTGCTCGGTGTGTCGGTGCACGTCCTGCTTTTAGGAAACACAATGGTCACGTTGTTCCAAAGAGGATTATAAAACAATTCCTATTTCCAAGCCAGGAAACCCAGTTGCATCATGCCACAAAAACGCTGTGTCATGCCATTCACAGGGCAAATATTCTTTGAGGTTTTGTGAAAATACAAAATGGTTTTAGTTTGTAATGTTGGAAATGTGCAGTTGAGACTCACAATGTGTTCTGGCCTTAAAGGACACAAAAAATAGGGACACGTCACTGCTTTCATTACTTGTTCCACTCTTTGTGCAAGTTTGGATAATATTTTCAAAAGAGAAAATTTACAGAATACATTTCATTTTGCTTGTTGAATTTAAGTTAAACTCATAGCTTTAAGTCCTTGAGATTATCTCACATTGCCAGTCCTTATTCGAGGCAACTTATCTCCCAATACATTGTACATACAATGAATCTGCACAAAGTGTAAAAGACCTCAGGGTGCTGCAGCTAATTTGTCTTTATGTGCCGACCATCAAGGACACCGCTAGGGAGTCAGCTGTTAAAAAAAGGCCTGACATCCAAATGACAATGGCAAAAAGCACTAATGGACACGGTAATGACAGGGAGAGAGTGAGTGTTGCCTTGAGAAGCACAGCTGAGATGGCTCACAGAAAGCTGTTGCCATGGCTGACAGTAAGAAAATGGGAACAAAATGATTAATTTTACCCTGCTGGCGTGAGATTGCACTTGTTGTTGGGATATGGAGACAAAGTGCAGCAAGAAAAAAGAAAAGCTAGTATTTACCTGGCTAGTATTTGACTTGTGGATGGTGGCCATGGGAGGAGAGTTGAAGCAGCTCTGCACTGGCTGCACAAAAGGACACATTACAGTGAATGTTTGTGGATGTTTGTGTGTAAAGCAGTTCTGAGACCAATTACATGTGAACTAAAGAGAAGAGTATGTGTTGAGACTGCATCAAGAGCAAAGCAGTGCAAATCCTCCTCCTCAAGGAGGATTTATAAATAGTACATCTTTCCAAGTTAAAAGTTAGTTACTAGAGGAAAAGTTAAGGGATCACCAACGTTATTAAAATACATCTTTCATCACAATCCATACAATAGTTGTTTGGAGCAAAGTGGAAGAGTGATTAACAGACCAATGTAAAGCTTTGGTGCAGTTAAGACTCAAATATTCCAACCCCACCAGACTCTACAAAATAACATAAATAAAATATAAAGACCAAAATATGCTGTTGAAAGGTCTGGTTCTTACCTTTTGTTTTATCTGGGAACTAAACACTGTGGCACCATGAACACATAAGTCTGGTGCATGAAAGTCTGGCCAGGCGTTCTCTCGCAGCCTGGGACACTGTGTCTAAAACAGGAGCAGACAGTCCGACTTCTTTTCACTCAGATCTGACCTGCAGCAGCAACATACACTGACCCAGATAAGCCCACATCACATTGTTCATTCAACAGCACGACGCCAAGGCCTTTGGTCATTAGTCCGGTGCAGAAAATTAGAAATGACCACTGCCAAAGTCCATTGACTACTTGTGCATGATAATGATTTGCAGTATTCAGCTCCTTTATGTAAGACAAAGTAAAAATACTCCATTATATACTCCACTGTAAAACTATGCTAGTGGAAAAACTGAAAGGTAAAAAAAGTACAAACAAAAAAATGTACTTAAAGTTTTAATAGTACTCAAAATGGTAATTTAAGAGTCACATTATATTATATTACAGTTTATCTATTAATCATAATAACTGTTACATTGATTTATAAGTAGCATTTTACTGTTGTAGTTTGGAGGTTACTGTGGCATTTTAATCTATAACAATGTGTCATATTTTGAAATCAACTCATCAGAAAAATGTAATGAAGAAATAACAGAAATTGTTGCATCTTAAATGTTATGTACAAGTATAAAGAAGCATAAAATAGAAATACTCAAGCAAAGTGCAAATACTTCAAAACTGCACTTGAGTAGGCTACACCATTTGACTAAAGGCACTTACTTAACCTCATTAATTCAATATTAATGAATAAATGTATGTATGTAATGTATAAATCAAACAGTCTATTGTGATGACTGACAGGAGCAGACTTTTGCCCTTTATGAAAAACTCCCTTTGAGACAACAGTGTGAAGGTCAGCATCTTACAGAGAAGCTTTCAAGGATCAAATTGTTGTCCAAAAAAAGCACGAACAAAGACCTTTGAAATGTTACAGGAAAATGGCATGTGTTTTCTACATTTAAAGTCAGTTGAAGTAGTTTGTTCTGTGCTCTTTGAGTGATTCTTGACGCTTGGGTCAGTGAATAAAGAGCATAACAAGCCTTGACTTTTAATAAGTCTGCATCTGTAACATACTGACAGTTACAGGTGGATCCACAGGTGACTATTAGTATCTTTAGAGTCTAAACCAAATTTCAGTGGTTTTCAGACATCTCTCTGAAAACCACAAGTATCAGCCAGTATCAGGTTGTGCTAGAAGTCACAGGAGGAAGTCATTAGGATTCATCCTCTGGGAACCATGAATATCTTTTTTTAAAAATGTGTACCAATCCATCCACTAGAAGTTGAGATATTTCACAGGATAGGTGAAAACATTCACCTGCTGGTGGAGCTCGAGCAAAAGTTAAGGAGTCATTAGGATTCATCCTCTGGCAACCACGCATATCTGTACAAAATTCAGTCTGTGCCAATGTGGTGGATCATCAATCTCAAGAACCACTAACTAACTGCTAACATGGCTGAAAAATAATTCTACAACACAAAATTATATTTATTTTTCTGGGATTTCTCTAAACTCATTCAGATAACACAAGAAAAATTTCTCTTGGTCACAACCAACTTAAATATGCAACCCCTGACAACAGGTTTTTATTTTAATGGGTCATAAGCCAAAAAAATGGAAATGGAAATCACTGTGTAAGGTATTCGTATGGGTAGGGTAAGGTATCAAGATATTTAAAACTGATCACATCACATTTGGAAAATTAGGGGCTCTGTTCATTAAACTCAACAGACCCAGTATATTCAAATATGATTAAATCAGTCTCAGATGTAGGCAAGATATAATTAGTGCAAACATCCTTGGTGTGATACATATTAAGCAAAAACAACTTTTTCTTTGCAGCCTCCTGCAGTTTTAACATTTGGTTTCACAGGCACTTGGGCAGAGCAAGCAAGTGTCTAAACATTCAATTTTGCCATTCCCCTGGCCTTCAAGTTCAGGGCCGTCCATTTGTTCAGAGTAATCTTTCATGTTTATCCACAAACAACAGCTGAATCATTTATTCACCACCCTTCAAAGCCTTGCATCTCAGAACTTTGAGGAAACACAGCAGAGTCAGAGTTGATGGGGAAAGAAGGAACTGTGGAAAGTGCCGCCTTTCAACACAAATAGTGAAGCCTCCAGCATTTTGAGATGAATAGCAATGAACTTAAAGCCTTGCACCGAGGGAGAAATCAAAGCAGTGCTCAGCTTGACGGCCGCTCTCTATCTATTGTGTTTAATTTCAGATCCGTTATTGTAAAGTGCTAAATCCTCCAAGGAAGGCAGTTAACGTCAAAATCATCAATTACTCCTCACTGTTTCACATCTGCTTCAAACAATGGCTCTAAACCAGTCTCAGAGGAAACCTTGCTCTGAAAAAATATAAGTGCATTTCTTTTGTGAAAGTTTCAAGTAGCTTTCACTGTATTTTATTGTGTAGATAATAGAAATGTACAGCAGCTGGCATGAAAAAAAACATCTCTCTCCTATTGAAAGCAATAGTTCCTTGCCGATGAAACCATTACTTAATTTCACATCTAATCTGAAGGGAAACATGTCATCACAGATCAAGGATTATTAAAAAGGCCAGTGACCTCATTTGGAGAAAGTTTGCTAAGATGTCCTCATGTAGCCTCAGAGTTATGAGAGCTACTGATGGTCAGTGAAGGTGTTGAGAAGGTTTTTATGTTTTGTAAACAGCCATTAAATAAAGATGGCCAGTTCTGCAAGACCTTGGTTGAACTAACTCCAGGAACAGCCAAGTCTAGGAGTGTGGTTTAACACACTGTGCTGACACACCACTCAAGCTTGGCTCCGGCTACGCGACCTCTCTTATTTTCCTAAGTGGCAGTATCTTATTTAGTGCCGCAGCTCTCATATAGCATTGTCTGTAAGGGCTGAGTCTTTTTTTCTTTTTTTTTTTGTCCTCTAGATCATTGTCAGAATCATATGAGGGGCCGTTCAAGCTGAGGTCAGTTCATGTCCAGACTGGAGCCCTCATTTATCAGATAAATTACAATGAAGAGGGCATCAAACCATTTTTCACCAGAATAAAAAGACACATTTATCATTTTCCTTGCAGCTTAGTGTCTATAAAGAGCAGTTAATTATGTGATCACATATGCAAATGCTTATGTATCAAGCTGCAATTAACATGTGAAGCTGACAACACTCTAATGTACTTAAAACATATAGATAGCGATAAAATAATAATGGAAAACTGTCTGAAATGGAAGAAAAACAAACTAAAGGAGGATTTTCAATTCTGCTGCTAGATGAGGTATATCAGAGAAACATAGAATGGCCAGTGCAGAAACATTTTTGATTCCAAAATAACCAAAGTTTCAGGGACAACCAAATAACATTCCTAACTGGGACATATTGTAGTAGAATATTATACCTTCAGCTAGAAAATAGAGGAAAAAGAATGGAAATAGGGAAATACTAGGAGAGTCTGATACATAAATTAAATTCTGTCTTTTATTGTCATTGTCCAGCAGCAGCTGGCCTCAGTCAGAACAATGCTTTCACTAAAAGAGCTTTTGGATGATGAACACTCGATTCACCAAATATTTTGGATGGAAGTAGCTTGTAGTTGCAGCAGCTATTTTCTAAAGGACAGTGTTTGGCGAGATTATCTGAATGCTTCAGAATTTTCCCAATACATATTACATATACATATACAAGGAAAATGAGGTGGTACTCACAGCTGCATGGAGTTCAGATAAATTGCAAATGGTGGAGACAGCTATAGAGAGACCCCAGAAAACAAAAATACAGTGGTAAATTAAAAATTTTCTTTGTGAATTGTAGTGTTAGTATTAAATGGTAAAGTATGTAGATTTTTTTTGTCTACTATCTGCAAAAACACTGTATGGTATATATAAAGATGAGTATATACTGTATACAGTTAGTATGGACTTAAGAGCTGCAACAGTTAACCAATTAACTGAAAAGTTGATCAACAAAATATTCATCTGTAACTATTCTGATGATCAATTTTAAGTTTAAGTAATTTGTTCAAGCAAAAATGCAACATTTGATGTGAAGATGATAACTGCTGCTTTACCTTGTCAACATTATAGTACCTGGAGTATTTCTGATAGACTACTGGTCAACAGACATGACATTTAAAGACACTTTAGGCTGTATTAAACTGTGATGGACATTTTTCCCTGTGTTGTTATGTTTTACAAAATGAAATGCTTTATCAGTTATGCAATAATCATTAGCTGCAGCCCTGATAGAAATGGGGCACAGCTGATGCACAGTATGTATGGGGATATTTCTTCACTTTTAGAGATACCAGTAAAAGTCACAGGAAACTAACATCAGAATTAGTTTGACAAAAACTCAATGAAGACTTTAATTCCAGGGTGAGATAGCCATCATTTGGAAAGATAAAATGTAACTTCCTGTCATGAGATCACTTCTGTCTGAAACCCTTGTTTTGGAGCATCACTTAAAATTTACTGACTATAATTGACTCCCTTGCATTTCCTGTGACGAGCTGTGCAGCCGACCTGACAGCTTGGTATGTACAAGTGTCACTGACTCACACTAACCATTGTTCGGGTCAAAGGTCGCCCCCTGCCTTTTCCACAGATGTTATTTTCCTGTTCTGCTGGCAACAAGATATCTCCTGATCCCGCTGAGAGTCCATGATATCAGTGGGGTGAATGTGTGTTGCTCAGTCTGCAGCTGCTCACAAAGTAAATGATCTTGCTCAGAGAAGATTGTTAAATTGTTCAGCCTTTCCTCCATTTTTCAACCAAGGAGGCGTGAAATTGATTGAAATTGTCTTTCGCACTTTTAAAATAGATTAAAATTCTCATCATGATCAATAGGTGGCACTCATGATCCTTGACAGTTTTGCAAGGTCATCCATTTACAGGAATAAATTATAGCTGCAAACAGTGAGTCAGTTACAAATACATTTTCACTCACTAGTTGGTCATGTTTCATTTCCGAACATGTTTCAAAATGTTACATTTCATATACTATGTTGTAGATAATTTAATATAATTCTAATCAAACATAGAAATTGCATTACTCAGCTTTCTGAGGGATGTTAGTCTATCAACAACCTTTTCTGCCACAAAAAAAAAACAAACTGCATCTCTGTCCTTCATTTTCATTCTTGGCTGCTGAAAGTCTTATTCAGGCATTTATCACCTCCAGATTTGATTAATGCAACAGCACCCTCTATGGCACATCCTCCAAAAGTCCTGCAGTGCATCCAAAAAACCTTCCACCTGAGTGTTTCCTCCCTCTCTCTCTCTCTCTCTCTCTCTCTCTCTCTCTCTCTCTAACCCTTGCTCTTTTATATTACTCACTCCCTCCAACAGGCCCGTTGGCTTTGCATGCAGCAAAAGGACGCAGATCAATCCAATACTCTCTATAAAGAGCTGTTCATCACGTGGCTCCTTCCCATCTCTGTGGCCTTTTTCCCCACCACACACCTTCCTCCAGAGCTGTGCCAATGTCCTAAACCTCACAGCAAGGACAGAAAACCTCCAAGCCCTCCATTATCCACCCTTAGACATACTATTAACAGTCACCTTTTCAGTGAAGCAGGGATCATTTCACTCTCACAGGCCATGTCTGATATGTCTAGCCATTTTTTGTAAATGTCAAATTAAATAAAAATGATGGAATTGGTTCATAGTACTTTTCTGGGCCTTTTAAACTTTATTGCTGTATTATTCTAGTGTAGCTGTAAGCCCTATTTCTTTACAAGTTTCTAAAGAGCAAAAGAAAGTCTGCTGAAGTCCTCAGATGGATGGATGGATGGATGGATGGATGGATAGATTTGACGATATACAGATAAAAATTGACCTGATTTAATAGATAGATAGATTACAGCCACAGTTAGGCACAAAAGCAGTTTACCTTCAAACTCCTCCAGCCGTAGCCGCACATAATGGACAGTCAGGGCTCTCAGAGCCAGCTAGCCCATTAGCCTGGGCTAATGCATCCAGGACTCCCCGCCATGCGCTGCCCATCACTCCAAACTGGATCTGGTTTCAAACAGAAGCCGCCTCTTCTCTTTGTGCTTGGGGCAACTCTTGCTCCAAAACAATGACCCCTGAGGAACAGTTGCTGAGAAAATGGACGTTTTCTTTCCCATACTAATTAGTTTGTGTGTTTAGTAGCTGAGGTTACTGGGTCAGATAAAGGTCTATAGGAGGATTAAAAGTATATTGACAAAGAATCAACATTGCTGGAGTTTTACAAGACAGATATATTGTTAAAAGAGCAAGGTACAAGTTTAGAAATGAACGTTTCTGCTAGAAACATCTTGCAAACTGTAGAACTTGTATATTGTGCATGGACAGTAACACATATCAGTTTCCTGTTTCAAAGTGTAAAGTGGATATTGGCTCAATCAGAGGGTGATATTGTTTTTGACCATGCCTGTGATCTTGGGTTTCACAGCTCCGCCTTTCTAAATGGACCCAGTGCATTAGGGGCCAGTGAGGAGCAAGCTGCAGAGTGCTCTTAAAAGGCAAGAGGAAAAAAACAACTGGAGACAGCCTCACTGTTTTTTTTTTCAGCCTCGCTGCCCTGCTGTAGAGGGACACCAACATGTACCAACCATGTATGGAGGCGCTGCGTATCAGGTTTCAGCCGTCAAATCAAAACAATCACCCTGATGGAGAGAGGGCAGAATGTATATGGAGGGTATGGTGACTGACATGATGGCCCTCATGTGATGGAGGGTGAAAGTTTTCCATTTCCTCTGCTTTGTTACAGCTGGATGGAGTTTTCTAGTTCTTGTTGTAATAGAGAATCAGAGGAGTTATGTTTGGCACATGGGCCATAAGAAACAAAAAGTGAGTGCAACAGGCAGTTTTTGTCATCTTTGACTAAGTTTTAATCATCTGAACTCTTGTCATTTGGCAAATATTACAATCAAGGAATTGTAAAATGTTTTGATTCTTTTTCTCATTTGGTTAGAATTGCATTTTTCTTAAACCAGACTTTCTGGCCACTTGGGGGAAGTTGCGGACACAACACTATCACCAACAGGTATGGAGCAACATTATCATTCATGGAGTCATGAATCCGGAGAGTCCAACAATCACTCTCTTTTTAGCTCTGTTTTTGGTCTCCACCACCAACTCCTGAGGGAAATATCTGACTCTTTAGCTGCCAAATGCTCCACTATGTTCACCAGCTAGTGGCTAACTTGGTCTCTCTGCTGTTTAGGGCAGACCAGGTAGTAAACAGCGGGTTTTTAGAGCTTGTGTGAATGACCCGAACAGTTTAAGATTTTAATAATTATGTCACACATAAAATATATATTTGACATTGTAAACAGTTCCCAAATTCAAGCATGAGCATCCATGCTTAGATTTTAAATATAATTTGCTTTTGAAATGTTGTGTTATTTGTTTGATTTAACTTTAAACTTTAAACTCATACATATTTTCATGCAATACAAATAAAGTACTAAAGTTGGGAACTACAACGGTATAGTGTATAATTGTGACTGGCAGTGTATGATTTATGATCCCTGCATCACTACCTACTACTTACTTAGGAATATAACGTTTTAGTGAGTTTTTTAATTTACAATTTTACTTGATCTTATTTCATTGTGTAGCTCTCAGGGGGGAAAAAACATTTTTCATGTTTACCATTTATCACACTAATTTGATCATTCTCCTACAGATTTTTCCCATTTTACTTTTTGCTTTTAGAGTTATAGTGTTCCTTATGCTCAAATGGCGGAGTTTAAGTATACTAAAATATACTTTTGACTCAAAATTTGGGCCTGACTGAAACAATGACACATCCTGCAGACTTTTCATTCCTTTATATTTCTGTTTGTGTCTCCCTCTCACTCAGAAGCCCACATTTTGTCCACCATAAGAAGGTGACTCATCATGCTGAGGCAAATATGCCAATAGTGCACGCTACCAGCAGGGTGTGTAAATTCCACACCTGTCCCATCATCCTCGCTCCCTCCCTCTGCCCTCCTCCCCTGCCCTCCCCCTTTTGTGCCTTCTCTCTCTTCACACATGCTCACCCCCTTGCTCACCCACACCTCACACGGAACAGCTTGAGGAGTAGGAAGCAGCGCTGTCTTGCTAAGAACATGCAACAGAGAACAGGGACACCAGCATGGAGTGATGGGGACACTGAGGGCCCGCTTTCTGTCTCTTCAACCCCCGCTCTTGTTTACAGACAGGTAAGTTGAGATTCATATCCTTTTCCCAGGCGCTTTCATGCGCAGATTAATGGTTCTTTCAGCTCTTTGGTCAACAAAGGAGGAATGTGAGATGAGATGCAACAAACATGAAATCCAAATGCATGTGTTGGAACAATACTATAATGCAATAAAGCGCATCTTTCTTATTGCTGATTATAGCGCTGCCGAGTTGCTTGTATAGCCTGTTTTGGACTGTGCCAGTCTTTCCATCTGTTTCTTTATTTCTCTGTCTTTCTCTATCCTCCTTTTCCACACACTTTTTCCCCATAACAACTTCCTCATCTCTGAAAGGGTTTCTCCCTTTTAGAAGAGACCAATAACCTGAGCAGAGCAAATCAGGAAAAGTTGAATAAAGTCATATATGAAGGTGATAGTGGGTGATTGTTATCCTGCTTATATAATCCCATGATGGATCATCACAGTTCTTCTCCACAGGAGAGGAGGAGGTGGCGGGATGACAAAGGCTGCAGCTGCCTTTTCTTCTCCTGAAGCAGGGTGAAAAATGACATAATGGCAGCCAAGCTCAGGTAACTTCATTTGGACACTGATACCCTTGAAACTAATCCAACTCTTGTGTTTACAAGATTTGTGCTGCGGCAAGAGTGCGAACTTCAAGGCATTTTGAGGATGAAATGATGGCATTATTTGGGTAACAACAATAAATGAATGTTAAAAATACAGAATTCTCTGATGATACGTCCATCTAGTCCTATTTTTGTAACTTTACTGTGATTAAACCAGTGCAACTTGGCCAAGTGAAGCTTGGACACAAATTATCTCATTTCAATTAGCAAAACAACTGATATTGCAGATGACACACACAAAATTGAGGCATGTGTGCGCAATAAGTTTACTCATAAGGCTACAGATCGAGGCAGCATGAACGTGAGAGTGAGTTGTTTTCCACCGAACAGTGATGTCATGACACCACAGTTTATTCTGAAAACTGAGCCCTTGTCCTGAGGCTCAGACAAACTATCTGAGCACAAACAACGAAGGTAGAGACTCTTCACAGGCGCGGAGGGAAGAAATACACCCACCGTGTGAAAAGAGAAAGATGATATCTGCATTTAAATCTCGTAAAGACTAGTTGTCATGATATTTACATGTACTCTACTGAACTTTCTAGGGCTGTGCTACCCAAAGCTGGTCCTTACATCCAGGCCAGGTTTGACCCTCCACTTTGTCTTTTTAACTCCATTCGATCAGTGGTAGACAGTAACTAAGTACTTTTTTGCAAATTTTAATTCCTCAAACAAAATCTAAGAGCATTTTATAAAATATAATGAATTGGGGATTAACCTGCCAAAAAGTATACAAAGTACTATATAAATGCTCTCCACCTTGGCTATTTGCAAATTAAAATGCTGCTTATATGCATATGCATCAGTATTAATAATGATTCAGTGATACCTTATATAATCATTTAACACTGACATGAATCATAATGGGTACATATACTTTTCATATTTTAAGAAAATTTTTAGATGATGCTTCTGTAAATTTAAGATTTTGAATGGAGGACTTGTACTTGTCATGTAGTATTTTCAGTCGTAATCCTACTTTGACCTAAGTAAAGGTTTTGAAGACTTCTTCCACCACTGGGTTTGAGGAGTGATGTGTTTCATTTTTTTTTTTTTTTTGTAAGGCTCATTAACATACAGGCCATGAAAAGAGCTGTTCAGTTATTGCATCTTAAAGTCATAAACTGTGGTCTAACTCTTTGGCCAACCACTACACTTGTGTCTCCACACATTCTACATTCATATTAGTGGTCAGTGTAATATATTACACCAATGCAGTTTGTTTTTATGAGCACATTTCCTCTGTTTTCTCTGTGTTTAATGACTTCTTTGCCGGCAGTGGACCTGGATTTCTCGTTTGGATAAATCATGGTATGACAACAGCCAGTGGTTTACACAGCAGACGTTATTACTTTTACAGGACTGAGCATGATTGCAACTTCAATTAAATCTGGGATCTCCATTAAAAAACCTGTTTAATTTCATGAGTTGTACTTTTTTTTTTTTTCTTGCAGAATGAGACACACAGATCTCAGATTTCCCCCCCTGAATGCTAACTCCAAAATGACTTTTCTGGCGATGCAGAACTTAGCTCATTAGTGAGCATTAAACCAAACAGGAATTGTTCACAGTGGCTAAGTTCAGCATCTGACATGAAAGAATAAACTCCCAGCATGCCTGAGAGCAGCGGCCGTCCCCAAACAGAGAGGTAAGAGAAGGATAAGGATGCACGGGATGAAAAAACAGGGCCACCTGCACTGTAAAGCAAAGAGGAATGCTGTTAAAGTCTTTGCATGCCCAGACACACTGTATAGTATTCAAGTTCTTTTGATTTATGGGAGGTTTATGAAGAAGGAGAAGAAAAAGGACGGCACAGATCTCATTTTCACAGGTTTCGTCTGACATGAGCTCATCATGTCTACTTTGGACAGGATTATCACCTACATTTGTACAGTTTATAAGATACAGATGATTTCTGTCAATAAAAATATTATTGATGTGTCAAATTTGCTCCTTCTTTGCTTTGCAGGGTTTAAAACAGAACCGTCACCTGTTAAATTTTGTGCTGTCATTTTGGGGATGTGATAACGAGGCTTTTTTTCGGGTTGTGTACT
This sequence comes from Trachinotus anak, assembly GCF_046630095.1. NCBI lineage: Eukaryota > Metazoa > Chordata > Actinopteri > Carangiformes > Carangidae > Trachinotus > Trachinotus anak. The sequence goes on along the minus strand of NW_027273863.1, from coordinate 19,100,628 downwards.
CGTGTGCCTACTGAACTGGATTCAGTGTGTCTTTGCAGAACTGGCTCAGTCCAGCAGGAACAAGAGTGACACCCAATAAGACACCGTCAGCGTTAACGTCATCCCCGTTTAAAATGATCACAACGAACACACTGAAAATGACTAAAAATGTTTATCACAGCATGTATTTTCAGAAGTGATGAATTGGCTATTCTGACACATAGAAACAACATGTGCTCCTATGTATTTGTGTATACGTGTGTGTGTGCGTGTCCTAATTTGTCTGCCTGTGTGGGTGAATCTGGCTGCCTCTACAGGCAGTCGTTATCAACAGCAGCTGATTTGTGCTGAGTAACACTTTACGTTGCCTCTCTTCATTCCTCACACTATAATAAGCTGTCAGGGTGTCTGCATGCTTCTTCACCAAATTGGGATACAGCAGCTCAACACCTCTGCAGTCATTATACACCTGAATGGACAGGCGCTGAATTAGCATAAGTGAAACTGGTCATCAGGTGACATGCTATTGATTTTGGATGTCCCCACTTGTCAGGGTGTCATAGGAGCAGTTTCTTTTCACCTTGGGCCATCTTCCTGCAGACTCGTTCATTAAAAAAAATGCAGACATGGTCAAAAATACATAGAACTTGCAGTTGAAAAAAAGAGCAATTTGACCACTGTAGATTTTCATATTGATTTTCAATTATTTCGACAGACTAGACTTTTCATTGAATCATTATTTGTTCTGATTTTCAGGTTATTATCTTTTAATAAAGGTAAAAGTACATAAATACATTTTTCTTTTTGCTTTTGTCAAAGACTGTGCCTTGCCAATGATTACAGTATTTGCACGCAATGTGACAAAAATACGTTGTCAAACATCATTTGTGGGACTACACTCAAGGTAGCCAGCTTGTCTTGATCTAAATTGACCGAGGTTGAGTGATAAAAACATCATGTTTAATAGCAAGGAGAGGAAAAATGTGTGTGTTTGTGCAGGTAAGACAAAATATTCATATATACAGTATATCACATCACAGGCCAGCGGTGAAGTCAACCTTCAACATGAGCCTGTTTTTAGACCTAAAAATGATGATTTACTGAAGATTAAACCAATAGACCAGATGTTGTCTGTGCTAAAGAGGCATTCATTTGCATACACAACACAGGCGAAACAACACTATAAGTTTCCCAAAAGCACAAAGGTTTACTGCAGATTTGTATCGATTTGCATTATATCTTACACGTGTTGCTTTTATTATATCCGCCAGCTCTTTTAAATAAACATAACATCCTATGGATATAGATCAAATGATGTTGATAGCACCTTGTCAAATAAGATAAGGTCACTATAAACTCACGACTGACTGCAACATGCACGTCGTAACACTCACGATTGTCCAACAGGATTATTTACATTATTTACATAAACATCATACATCAGACCATCCTAAAAGAAAACCTAAATTTTTAGCCACTACTTTCTCAAGATGGTTTGAGGCCAAAATGTTTATTAAAACTGTCAAAAGGATGCGGAGCCTCTGCACCAGTTTTAAGAGTGTAGACCATTTTCTGGCTGGTTGTTTTGCATCTTTTTGTGGTCGTCTTGTGTCCATTTGTGGTCATTTTGCGCCTCTTCTTAGTAGTTTTGTGCATCTCTGTGGTTATTTGTTGTCACATTGTGGTTGCGTTGTGTTCCTCTGGGGTCATTTTTTTGTTCCTCTGTGGTTGTTTTATGTCACATTGTAGTTGTGTGTCTTTGTGGTCTTTTTTTTTTTTTTTTTTTTTTGTTCCTTTGAGGCTTTTTTATGTCACTTTGTGCTCGGTTTTGCATCTCTTTTTAGTGGTTTTGTGTGTCTTCCTGGTTGCTGTATGTCACTTTGTATTATTTTTGGTCATTTTGTATCACCTGATTGACCTTCCTTCACTCCACACTAAGCCACACTGGGGGGGGGGGGGGTCGTAATTCCCCAGTCGTCCAGCAGGGGGCGCTCCCATCTTACCCTTAATAACGAATGAGGTCAATCAAAGTGTTGATTCGTGTCTCTCTGTTAACTCCTGCCTGTGAGAAAGTGTCGCCCCTGCTGTTGTGAAGTCCCCTGCTCTGCGTGGCTTTTTTCTGTCAGCACTTTTATCTGTCAGCTAAAGGGCGTCATCTGTCAAGCCGGCGAGGGGACGACTATCACTTTATTTCCACCTCGTCGACGGCTCTGTGTGTGTGTGTGTGTGTGTGTGTGTGTTTCTGAGTGTGTGGGGAAATCTAGGAAGTAAAGTTAGCCTCACTTTTCGGCCGGGACAACGAGGAGGAGACGCTCCTCCTCAATATCTCAAAGAAACTGTGATTTATGAGAGAAATAACGACGCCGAAATGCTGGGAAATAACTTCTTCATCATTTGACGCGGCGCGTTGGCAGTTCCGTGCCTCACCTTTCCTGGGAATCTCAGGTGGAGACAGTTTTTGGGGGTTTTTTTCTTCCTTGAAGTTGTGTGATTGGAATTCGTTGACGCTAAACGGAGGAGCAGAAATTCATCTTCTCTCTTACCTGTCCGGAGTATTTTGGTTTTAAAGATGAAATGAGCGGTTTCCCACGAAAGGTGAGACTTGTTTTTACACTTTAGTCCATTTTGACACTTGTTGCTGTTTGACAGTTGTCACCTGGGCGGAGGTGCAAGTGGGAATTTTGATGCAGTGGATATTTCTCTGTTGATATTTGGCGTGGAAATGAGGGAAACAAAGAGACTCGTTTCGTGTCTTTTGCATAAGTTTTCACACCAAAAAACATTTTAAACCAAAAAATATTGTTTGAAGTATAAAATGAGGTCTTACTCGAACGTACTTGTACTTTTAACAAGTCTTCCCTTTAATGGAAACTGGTGACAATGTGTGTGTGTTTCCACAGTGGATGCTGCCAGAGAGTTGGGGCAGTGAGTTATGCTGAAGCCTGTCTCTGTATATCAGGATGAGTACTACAGATGGAGTTGGGGCCCCTGAGCAGGATGGAGAGGCCCGTGTTGTGCAGATCTACCCCAGGGTGTCCCAGGACACGGCTGCCTACTGTCCCCTGCAGCTCTGCGGTGGGGACACGGTGAAGTCAGTCATCCACAATGCCATGGTCACTCTGGGGCTGGACTCCAGCAAGACGTACCGCCTGCTGGAAGTCAGACAGATCGGCGGAGAGGAGAGGCTGCTGGAAGCTGGTGACTGCCCTCTGCAGCGAGTCCTGCTGTGGCCACCAGAGGCACAGAGGTGGCACCCTCAGAGTCAGGGGTACCACTTCGTCCTGCAGCAGCAGCAAGCCAACAATGGAGGCAACCAAGAGGAAAACGCAGAGGACTGTGACGACCTCTGCAACCTCCAAACTGTGACTGAGGAGAGTATTCTGCAGGCTTTACGGCAACGCTTCTACAAGTTCAAAATCTACACCTATGCCAGCAACATCCTCATCGCCATCAATCCCAATAAGTTCCTACCTGTTTACTACAACCCCAAGTATGTCAAGATGTATGAGAAGCAGCCACTGGGAAAACTAAGCCCTCATATATTTGCAATAGCAGACGTGGCGTTCCGTACCATGCTGAACAGGCAGGTTAACCAGTGTATTGTTATATCTGGTGAGAGTGGCTCAGGGAAGACTGAAAGCAGCAGTTATCTCATCCACTGCCTGACTGCTCTCAGCCAGAAGACCTACTCCAGCGGGCTGGAACGGACCATCCTGGGGGCAGGACCGGTGTTAGAGGTAGGTGACTGTGAGGTGAAGGTGGCCACGTCCTGCAGCCACTGACACCCACGTCTGCTGTGGCGGTCTGCCATGTGAACTTAGAAGCAATAAGTCTTCAAAGAGAGTTACTCACATGTCTGAATTCACACACATACACACACACACAATTATTACCGTTTCATGACTCATGGATCCAGGGCTAAAACAATCAGTCAATCAATGGAGAATGAATCAACAACTCTGATGATCAGTCAGTGATCAAGTATTTTAGTCATTTATCAAGCAAAACTGTCAAACATTTCTAGTCTAGGGTTCTCAAATGTTAGGATTTAATACTTAATTAGATTGTAAGTAGAATATCTTTGTGTTAACACAGCTGGTTGGACAAAACAGTTTGAAAACGTATTTGAAGACATTGCAATGGCTCCTGGAAATTTAAAAACATCTTTTGGGCCATCTCCAGCTGTAAACCCTCAAAACTGGAGCTGCAACTAATGATAACATTTATTATTGATTTATCTGAATCTATTTCTCAATTAATTGTGTGGTCTGGCACAAAAGAGTGAAAATCTCTCATCGCCTTTTTTCAGAGGCAAACGTGACATGTTGTTTTTTTTCCCAACCAACAGCTCTAAATCAAAAGATTTTTCGTTTACCATGATATAAAACAGCGAAAAGTAGCAAATCATATTCATATTAGAGCACCTGTAACCTGAGAATGTTTGACATTTTAATTGGTTGCAGATAACTTTCATTTGTCTCAGCTATAACTTTGATAAGCCATTAATCACTGAAGTCTTTTATTCAGTAAAAATGCCACACCTTCTCTGGCTCCAGGTTCTGAAATGTGAGAATTTACTGCTTAATATTATTGCAAGTTGAATATTTTTTTAATACTTTTTTTTTAGATTGTTGGTTGGACAAAATAAGTAAGTTGAAGATAACCACTGTTTACTCAAAAATTTGTCTGGCTCCTCTTTTTTATTAAAAATACACAAACTGTCCTCTTCTTTTCCCACGCTACAAACTAATGTGCTTGTGCTGGTAGTTTAAGAAACCCTCAGAGGATGCTGGTGTTTTCAGTTTAGCTGAGACAAGTAGTCACTGGTTGATTTGACAGAATTACTATCTTGCTGGCTTTACTAGCTGATCATCTGCTGCAGCTGAATATATGCAAAGTGCCTGTTCTCGTCTTAAAGTCTATTTTTAGACATGCTAATCACTTCTGTGCAAAAACAACATAAACTGGCAAATACAGAAAGCATTCCCTTTATACAGGAAATGTAGACTAGAATCACTTGTTTTGCACTTCCTGCAGCAGAAAAAAAAATTGTGTAATCAGCCATAACCACAAAAAGCTGTATCATCCAGGACTCATTGGTGTTTTGTTAGTTGTAAACCTCTTAAGATGAAGGATGATCATAAAGAGCCATAAAAATGTCCCAATTTGACTAAGAAGGCGGGAAATCTGCGGATCATGCTGAATAAATTCAAAAATCAGCTTTTGCAATTGTTTTTTTTTTTTTTTTTTTTTTTTTTTTTCTTTTTCGGATATTCCTCTCACATTTTGGATTCACCTCAAATCTCGTCAAATCAAAAAGCACCAAAGAGCAAAACAGTGTTGAACCGGGAAGTCACTCATTTTATTTTATTTATTTATTTATTCATTTTTACCGCATAACTTCCGTTTCACTCTCGCACATTTACGTTAAATGATGAGTTTGTTGTTTCTGTGGCTGTCACAGTAGCTCTGTCAGAGAGTAAGAGAGTAAGAGAATGTCACATTTGCCCACATGTCTCCGTGATCTGTGCTTTCTGTTTCAGCTGTCTGTTGAATTACGAAACATGTTTAAAAAATAACTGACGTGAAACTAGGCCACATACTTTGCTAGGGAAATACCCACCTCCTTGGAACTTAGCAAAGATTGTG